>NC_088414.1:22150264-23350264 GCF_034236695.1 Oncorhynchus nerka
ACATGTGCAGTGTTCAATAGTGTCTGCAGACCTGAAAACACACATGCACATTCTACACACATACATGCATACACACACACACACACACACACACACACACACACACACACACACACACACACACACACACACACACACACACACACACACACACACACACACACACACACACACACACACACATACACAAACACTCACACACACACACACACACATACACACATACACACACACAAACACACACACACACACACACACTCACACACACTCACACACACGCCATCACACATTCTCAATGGGGCCGGCCATCAGACAGACCTATTTTTTCCAATTAAACAGACTCCTTTTAGCTCATAAAGTGAGTCTGACGAAGAGAACATCATCTTTTCTGTACTCCTTTATCACCTTAGATGTAATAGCTGTGGGCCTGCAGGCCAGCTTTCAGTACACTCCTGGTTTCTGGGTTTATCGGCTCACATAATGGTGTTTCTTTAATGTGCAACCCAGAGATTAAGATGAGTGACTTCTAGGCCATAACTCTCTGAAATGCCTTCAAGGTTATACATGATATGGTGAAACTTAGTTAGTTGGGAGAGAGAGGGGGAAGAAAGAACGAGAATTGAAGAAAGAGACACAAACAAGAAAGAGTAAGAGAGAGAAGAGAGAGAGAGAGAGAGTGAGAGAGAGAGAGAGAGAGACAGAGAGAGAGAGAGAGAGAGAGAGAGAGAAGAAAGAGGAAGAGAGAGAGAGAGACAGAGAGAGAGAGAGAGAGAGAGAGAGAGAGAGAGGAAGAAAGAGAGAGAGAGAGAGAGAGAGAGAGAGAGAGAGAGAAGAAAGAGGAAGAGAGAGAATGAAAACAGTGAAAAGAGAGAGAAGAGAAATAAAGATAACCTGCAACATTGCAATCAGTTCTTTGTGTCAAGATTCCTTATATCATTACCTTTAATAATGTCTGCATTTGTGGTAGTAGTGAATCATCCTCCTTGGAGTTAGTTTTATTTTGAACTTATTTATATTTTACCTAAGCATCATATTTCACCACACTATTAGATTTCTGAATTCCATAATGAGTGTGTTAGGGAATATCACCTTGCAGGCTTGTATATATCATATTGCAACTCTAAATGTCTACCTATGAAATCCCCCACTTTCACTTTAACTGAATTATTGAAGCTGACTGTTTGACATTCAAGTGAAATCCTAGATTTAAACAGAAAATATATGTTACTAAAGCAGGGCCTTGCCTGTAAAATGCCTGAGCTCCAAAATCCTCAGCGACAGGTTGATACAAAATGTTGAATCAGATAAAACCACCTCAAATGTTATCTTAACAGGACAGAACCATGAGAAGAACCAGTGCAGGTTTTAGAGGGGGTTTACCATTCTATCATTACCAGCTATGCATAAGCTCATTTGACTGTCAAAACTACCAATTTACCAATTGATATCCCATCTATTTCCCCATCAAGAAGGTGGCATGGACAATGGACATTACCTTGTACGTATATAACAGGGCTTTGCCCAAATAAGGTAATGGGGGGAAAAATTGTCGAACCAACCACAATAAGGAGTAGCCCGGGAGGGCATTTTTTGGCCCACCACTGTTGTCTTAGTAAAGTAGAAGTAGATATATGCTTTCTCACCTCCCAAGGTGGCGGATATCAGGATGTGGGTTCCATACTTCTTGATGATGGTGTCGATGAACTGTTGAGTGGAGGGTCGTCGCCCTAGCAACCGGACACTGCGCTGGAAGTCTGGCATGAGCGGCACAGGGTTCCGGATCAGGTCCCTCCTCTCAATGGCTGTGTTCCTCACCTTCCAACGCGCAAACTCCCTACAAGAAAAACAGAATAGGTAAATGCTTATGTCTTAATATATTCATTGATGTCATGATGACAACCATTTATGCAACAGCAACATCAAAATGTAAGGTCATTTTACAATTGGCACCTGCTATAACAGGCATCTTCGCAGTTGACGTGATGTCACAAATGCCATACTCGTCTAACGTCCAAAACGGCATTGGATTATTTAGTTAATGTTCACAATAGCTAGTGGCAATGTTATCACAAGAGCGTAAGTAAATTGTGATCACATCCTTATTGAAAGAAAACTGCTGTATTGCCATCACTAAGTAAGAGAAAAAACATAGAAGCACTTGGTACTCGGTAATGACATTGAATTAGCTGATTTAGCTCTGCCTCAAGCAGAAAACTGCCAGTGAACATGATCTCCCGCCATCGAGACACCATGTTATCTAATCAAGGCAAATGCCAAGCTTGGCTGTGGGCTATCGCCTATTCTCTGTAGGTCCTGATTGTGTTTGCTAAGTAATAAATGATCATCATCAAACCCAACCTAGATCTGGGTCCTGCAATCAGGCAAAAAGCCTGGATCTGTAATCGAATCCCAATCATAGACTTAGATTCTCAAAGACATATGAATTGCACTCAAATGTCTATTATAGATATCCTATACAAAACAAACCAAGGACCTCAGCCACCCAAGCCACGACCTGTTCACCCCCTACCATCTGTGGAGACAGTACAGGTGCAGCAAAGCTGGGACCGAGAGACTGATAAACAGCTTCTATCTCCAGACTGTTAAACAGTCCCCACTAGTCGGCCTCCACCCAGTACCCTGCCCAGAACCTGTTACTAGCTAGCTATTACCCTTTACTCTACCCTGTGCCTTAGAGACTGATGGCCTATATACACAGTCATGGAGTCATGGAACACTGTTCACTTTAATAATGTTTACATACTTTTTTACCCACTGCATATGTGGTTGGCGCCCCCCTCGGGCGTGGGGGAGATCTTTGTGGGCTATACTCGGCCTGGTCTCAGGGTAATAAGTTGGTGGTTGAAGATATCCTTCTAGTGGTGTGGGGGCTCTGCTTTGGCAAAGTGGGTGGGGTTATATCCTGCCTGGTTGGCCCTGTCCGGGGGTATAGTCGGATGGGGCCACAGTGTCTCCCGATCCCTCCTGTCTCAGGTTCCAGCAATTATGCTGCAATAGATTGTGTCAGGGGCTATGGTCAGTCTGTTATATCTAGAGTATTTCTCCTGTCTTAATTTAAGTATATTCTCTCTCTCTCTCTAGTCCACCTGGTCGTGCTGCAGCTCCAGTTTCAACTGTTCTACCTGTGGCTATGGAACCCTGACCTGTTCACCGGATGTGCCACCTTGTCCCAGACCTGCTGTTTTCGACTCTCTCTCTCTACCGCACCTGCTGTCTCTAACTCTGAATGATCGGCTATGAACAGGTGCTGACCTGTTGCACCCTCTACAACCACTGTGATTATTATTACTTGAACCTGCTGGTCATCTATGAACATTTGAACATCTTGGCCATGTACTGTTAAAATCTCCACCCGGCACAGCCAGAAGTGGACTGACCACCCCTCAGAGCCTGGTTCCTCTCTAGGTTTCTTCCTAGGTTCCTGACTTTCTAGGGAGTTTTTCCAAGCCACCGTGCTTCTACATCTGCATTGCTTGCTGTTTGGGTTTTAGGCTGGGTTTCTGTATAGGCACTTTGTGACATCAGCTGATGTAAGAAGGACTTTATAAATCATTTTGATTGATTGATTGATACTGTATTCCAGTCCTGGCACATCCCATATAACTACTGATGTACTGTACACACCTTTTCTATTATACTGTCCATAGTGTATTTACACACCATTAAACGTTCTGATGTTTCTTAATTTCTTTAGTAAAACTTGTTGGGGATTACGTGTGTATTGCTTATTATTGCTATGTATTACTGCACTGTTGGAGCTAGGAATGCAAGCATTTCGCTACACCTGCGATTACATTTGCAAATCTGTGTATGATCTTGATTTGATTTGGAATCAATTCTGACCTATTGTGTAAATGGTATGGTCTAGTATCTGTAATAGGACTGCTGGTATACTAATATCATTACCCTGGGTTATGGCTAGGGCAACTACTAAAGAGTTAGCTATGTGATCCAACAAATAAGAAAACCCTTCTACATCTATTACATTGCACAGTAGTCCAGGCGTTGCTCAGTATTATCTCCCCGCTATTCATTTGAACAATGGCGTAGCTATTACATAATCAGCCTTTTCCATATGTGTTTGGCGCAGTATGATGTGCCGTGACTGGCCCTGCCTAGGTCAGGGGGTGTCTGATATATAAATATCCCCCCAGCTATAAATCTTTGATTTTTTATTCTTTGTCTGAAATAATCCCGCTGGTGGAGTAGTTGTCCTTTTAATTTCCCCTGAGACAGCTTACACTTTGCATGTTTAGCAACACAGGGCCGCAAAACAATTGTTACACGTTGAATGGGGGGAGGGGGACGATGCTGTAATAAATATGTCACTTGGCAGCTGGAAGCGGAAGGCTTAGGTATCCACGTACAATTAAGTCTACCTGCATGAGGCCGGCTCACATACTGCGTGCTGGGTACCAGAACAATTTGGATTCTGACACCTTGGAAGTCAGACAGATTTGTAAATCTCATTCAACAGGGTCCTCCTGCAACGTAAGAGGATTTTATGAGAGACCACATTTGTTTGGGAGAGACACCACTGGCCGTTAATTCAATTTTGAAGCAGGTTTTTCCCCCCCCATCTACCCTATCATACTCATGCACACCCACACACACCTGCACGAAAGCACTCACACCTGCACGATAGCACACACACACACACACTCACAGCCATTGATGGAGGTGTTGTGGCTCCATGACAGGTGAATCTCACTCTCTCAGCCTTTTTGAAAAGCATCTAAGCGCTTTCTAATTACCGCTCTTCAAGTGGATGGGAACACATGTATACAAATTGCATTGTGTCTGGTTTTGCATCAACAAATCTGAAGGTAAAGTAGGGCAGATAATGAGGCATATTAAGTCTCCACATGAAATCACTCATGAGATAGGTAGCGTACTTGCGTGGTTGTGTGTCTGTGTGTGAGAGTGCATTATGTGCGTGGGTGTGTAATTGTATACTGTGTGTGTATATGCGAGCTTCTGTATATGAAAGTGTGTATGCGTGTGTATGTCTCTATGTGTGTGCTTCTTCGTGTGTGTGTGTGTGTGTGTGTGTGTGTGTGTGTGTGTGTGTGTGTGTGTGTGTGTGTGTGTCATTGGGCAATTGTCTAAGCACGAGTGAGGGAGAGATGGAGATAAAGAGAGAGAGAGAAAGACAAATAGGAAGGGCAAAATGAAGAAAGCTACATTCTGGTCCAATTTGTGCTTATCTCTCCACTGTGTTTGGCTCACGATCCAGCAGCAGCCCTACTCAGTTTTCTCATTTGCTGCAACCCCGTCCTTTGGATCAATGTCAATGAGGAAGTCAAAGTGTTGAAACGACCGCAGTGAAACGACCCCGTGGTTTAGCGTTGGACTTTATCCTCTATTGTCTCTCGACACTGGGGTAGAAATAAAACAGATGAAGGCTAAATGCAGGTTAACATAGGGCCCAGGGTAAATAGCACTACACATTAGTAAAACAAATCAAGTCTGACTCAATTACCTAGTCTATCATTCATTAACTGATTTGCTGAAATCGTTGGCATGTGTGCAAAGAAACCCACAGTATAAGTATGTGCTGTAAATGTAAAGCAGGATATGAAACGACTCATTCTCTTATCCGGGCAATAGTTGTGTTTACACAGACAGCTCAATTGTTATATTTTGCCCAATTAGTCATAAGAAAAACATTTGTGTCAAAAGATCAGAATTGGGCTGCTTGTGTACACGCAGGAATATTGTTCTAGACATAATGTGTCAATACCATGTCGTCAATACCATGTCAATACCATGTCGTCAACAAACAGAATTCCATTGTACATGCTGTTTGCATACTGTATGTGCAAACAGTAGTTCTGCTGTCCTATAATGACCTCTAAAGCATGCTTTCCACCACCAAGACGTATTTTACTCTCCTAGACTCCCCTACCCTCATCATGATTGAGCTTTGAATAGGTCCTTGGGCCCAAATTGAAGGAAGGAAGGCGCTGCTAGGGTACACAATAGTAGGTCTTTGTAGATAGAAGGTGCTCTTTGGTAAAAGGGCTAAATTGGTCATCAAAAAGAAAGGAGGACCAAGGCACTCTTCATAAAGAGCTCCTTGGTCCTCCTTTCTTTTGATGACCTATTACTTACTTCCAATTCTCAGAGAGTCGATCAGCTGGGTTCAATCTCCCTCTGCATAGCTCGGGGTAACACCTTTCATTGGCCGTGTTCAGCATGCTATTACCATCAGACTTTTTTTCTTTCTCTCCACTTCAGTATTTGGATTGCGTCCAAAGTCACATGCATGCATAGTACATATGCCTACTTTTACAGGCGATTGAGAGATTGGCTAGCAGTCATGATAGTGTGATGATTTGACCTGTTGATGTGCCCTTGAGCAAGGCACTTAACCCTAATTGCGCCTGTAAGTCGCTCTGGATAAGAGCATCTGCTAATTGACTATAATGTAATGTATCAAAGGGGACATGTAAATGAGTGGTCTCTGTCAACGTTTCTGGTAAGACAACAGGTAATAAAATGGTCTTAAAGGGTTAATAAAATGGTATTCATATGCAGAAAAAAACAGCAGGTGGTGTGAGTACAAAGAATAATGTTTTTCTTATCGTGACTCTAAACAGACTCTCAAAATAACAGATTTGCAATGCATCTGTTACTAAAAGTAGATTTGCCTCTGATTAGTCCGTTATGGTATTACATCAGTGCACGATTATAGAGGAATGGTAGACTGCTATCTATCAGTAACAGGTCCTGCATTCACCAATTTATACCCAACATGAGTATAAAATAATATTCTTCTTTGTATTCCCATAATTCATCCGCCATTTTGTTCATATCAGATATCCAATAGATGATACGTGACTGCCTTCCACTGGCTTTTCTTCAGAAGAAAACAAAAATATCACAATTCTTCAATGTCAAAAAGATAAGCAATTTTCTAGAGCACAATGCTCGGTGGTGTGTGCCGGTGCATGCTGATTCAGTCGGGCTCCTCTTCAGAGAGCGAGCACTTACTGTGTGTGTGTGTTTGTTTTGGACACACAAGCATCCAAATGGAATGATAAATCAGACCTGCACCAAATGCGATAATAACCATGCCAAGAGAACTGAGAGAGATGATCAGATTTACCAAAATCTCATCTCTCTCTCTCCATCTCTCTCTCTCTCCCTCTGCTATGTATCAATTTGTTTTAAGTACATCCCTCTCTTCGTGGCTCGGAACGATTTGCAAAGAAAAATGTGTGTTGGCCATATGTATTTGGGTCCATATGCCCAGATTAAGCAGGCCAACAGATGGAACTGGCTACATGATTCACTGCTTAATCCCTCAACTCAAAGCCCAGTTTAATGATCCCTCAAAGAAACTTATGACGAGATAAATAGCAGTGCCACTGCAATCTAAGGCATTGGGAGATGGTGTGATTATCATTTCCATCAGGCATTAGAGTGTGTGTGTGTGTGTGTGTGTGTGTGTGTGTGTGTGTGTGTGTGTGTGTGTGTGTGTGTGTGTGTGTGTGTGTGTGTGCGCGCGTGTGTGTGTGTGTGTGTGTATGTGTGTGTGTGTGTGTGTGTGTGTGAAGATGATGTCCTCGTAATAGTCTAAATCAATTCAGATAACACTTTAATGGCTTACTAATGCATCATGACACAATTTGCAGATATATTGATGCACCTCTGTAAATGCCTCATCTAATCTTAATATCTTGTTGTTGTTTTTATGCTTCAACTAAAATGTTTTATGGCTAGCAGGGAGAAAAATTCCAAGACCTTCCAAACATCATTTTTTCCTGCTGCCAACTGATCTTTTCAAACATTTACCCATTTCACATCCCCCTGGCCTGTGCTCATGAGAAATGGCACTACATTTCAAAAAACATTACAGAATGCTGCTTTCTGTTATCAGATATGAAACCACAACTAAAAATTAAATGCCAGTATTTTATTTTCCTTTCTCCACAATGCAAATGAAAGATTATTCATATGTTTTCCACCAGGGAAACTTTCGAAAGGCATTTCAACTTATTGTGTTTGATGCCAGGAAGAACATTGAGGAAGAGCTATCCATCTTCCACTAATTCCCCTGCAACCTCGTTTGGAGGGAACATTTCATTTCATTCCCGCCCAATTATTTATCGAGCCCTCTCTCTGCATTTTTGTTCTGTTTACTCGTCTTCCCAGAGCTGAGACAAGACATTTGAGGAATCAAAAGTGTCTGGCTCCCACTGATTTCTATGAGTGGTGAATGGGGACATATCTCACCAGGGAATGCAACAACTAATGACTGTACTGGTGGCTTTGGTCATGTCTGCTTCTATTTCAGATGTGAACATCTTGCAGGCCTGAAGAAAAAGAACATCCACAGTGCACGGTCCATAATTAAGCATAATCTGTCGCACATTGAGCTACCACTCTCAATCTGCCTCTTATTATGCAGCGAGCAGGAGATGAATATGAAAATGTGTAATTGGGAGGGAGGGAGAAGAACGCTCAGAGACAAATGTGGCCAATCAAGGCACTATCTTCTCTGTCAAAGTCGACACCCCGAGGATTGAGAGACAATCAGGCTTTGAAAAGCTAGATTTAGCTGCCGTCTAACATTCATTTGAATGAGAACATTACAGACTACACTAACCCACATAACGCTCAATGAAATATATTAATATTATATATTTTCTAATCAAGTAAGCATATATATAGCTCTTGATGACATGAAAGACATTACTTTTACTATGATATACACCAGTCTTAAAGGCTACCACCGATTTGACAGACAGCTTTAACCTTTTTCCATGGGATCAGGGGAAACTCACCATCTAAGGAACCTTTAGTCTCTGTCCTAGATGCATCTAATCGCATTCTATAGAGCGATAAAGTGCACACCCGATAAAGTAATCCCACACCCAGATTCAATTCCCCATTAGAAATGGGCGACATGAAAAGAGGGTGTTCAGATAATCCATTGCGGCTGAATGGGCTCTGAACCACACTGTTCTCTGACAGCTCTCTATGTGTCCGAGAAAGACAGCTACAAATACCATTTTCATAATACTGTGAAAAACAATATGTGTCCTTGTTCAGCTTTCCAGTAGAGATACAGGATCCTACACTACTGTAGGCTATCTTTTTGGCTCTGGTGGTGTTACAGAAGCCTTCATGTTCCGACGAGGCTTGCTTACACGGATGTCTCTGTAGGCATTGCTGGCATGCTGCTTGGGATAGATTGTGATCCAGTAATTATAATTCCCAGAAGAATGATGTGGTAAAATGCATCTCCACACTGTATTGACATATTCCTTCCATTCCTCACAAGCTGGGCTCTCTCTTAGATCAAACATCTCTCTTAGATCAAACAGACAATGCTAAGTGACTTGAACATCTACCATATCTTATTTTTCTTGAGTGTACGTGGCAGCCTTTTCCACAAGTGTCCATTCCATATTTCACTTCCCCCTCCAAGGGATAGGGTGGTTCATATTAGAACACTCTCATTATTCTATGTCTGTACAACCAACCCACATCTGTTGAAGGAAATTATATTTAAATTAGATTAATATTCATACAAAATCCTATTCCTACCATAGTGGACCAATCACGACTCAGGTATTATCGGGTCTATATGACACAGCGAGCCATACATTCTAACACAAGAGAAGTAATACCTAACTGAACCCAATTATCCCCACATGTTGAGATCTAGGTTGTTAGGGATTACCCAAGTGTTGAAGTCCCTTGGTGGGTAGTTCATCTCTAAGCTATTATCCCACTGTTCCATAGTGGGGACCCCAAGTGTTTTATATTTTTATATCTCAAACCTTAAAGCTTCTCCTGTGCGGCGGTGGTGTGCATTATACCGATGGCCTGAGGGGGAAAAAGCACTACAATCAGGCTTTTCATTGTCATCAGACAACTAAAGCAGTAGCCATAAATCAAACAGCCACAGATATACAATTGAATTCCTGGATAATGTTGAACCGCCGAGGCCTTTAAACATATTATGGAATAAATCTTAATCCAATTGCCTTTTTTTACTACAGAGGGCCATGTGGAAATCGATGAGGTTTTCATTTTGGTTTTCAACGGTGCTGCTTTCTATTCAGTACCGGTGTGGGCTGGATCTGTAAACACAGCAGGTGACATCAAGGCCAGAAATGATAAAGTGAAATCCGTGCCTATTTTAATGTACTGTGTGAATCAGCCCTGCCACAGGCAATAATGGAGTTCAGACAGCACAGTGGGGGCATTTATAAACATCGGTGGGATTGTTCTGAGCCGGAGATGATAAAAATAGATGTGCGTGGTGGTGATGAATCTGATAGTTTCCCTGTTGATGTTCCCATACGTCCTTCACAGGGAATGATGAGAGAGGCTGTGCTGGAGAGATATATTCTATATATACTAATTTTGTTGTTATGAAAAATAGACAAGCGCTGACTAATCAGACTGACTCAGTGCTAATGTTCCCAGGTGTCTGTAAGACATATCTTGACATGAACTAGAGAGGATTGACAGTTGTGAATATTTACCTCCAAGTAATGGTGTGCTGGTCTTTTATACCTGTGCAAAGTGAAAAGTCTCACCAATCAACAATACCATGCACAAATCGTGGACAATCTCTACAGGAAAGCAACTTCAAACCCTTATGTACCGTATTAACTGAAAACATCAAATGCAGGGTTTTCATAAAATAATGCCCCAACAACTTTGGAGAGTAATGCTGCATGGTGAAATGGATCAAATGTGTTTCATTTACATACACAAGGACACTTTTTAAATGTAATTTCTGTATTTTAGACCTGAGAGGACATCATGTGTTGGTTGCTATGGAGACCACCAGGCCTTTCTTAACCTGGGACACCAAGAACTCTAAATGCTTTTTACCTCTATCCAGCTGAGTGGATCTTTGTGCTCAGATACTGTACGTAAATAAATATGTAACATTTATATGCATCAAACATACTGTACCTATCTGACCTTTCTATCCCTATGCCCGTTATATTACTTTGTCCATTTAAAATACAGGTAACTGACAAAATAATGAGAGAGAGAGGGAGGTGTAGTTCCTATATGGGGGTTTTAGTTTTGGGGAATGTTGACTTTCTCCTTCCAGCGCAATATGAGCTCTCTGGCACTACTCAATTTCACTTAATACTGTAGCTTTGATCCCCCCAAAAAGTGTATTTCTCCGGTCAAAATATCACGATGACGAGAGAGGGAGAATTAGAGATGGGGCTAAGCATGGGCCGAACCCAGAAAGCCTCAACCATCCTCATTGTAATTCAGAACACAAAAATTGCCAAATTAATTTGAAGCTTCCCATAAAAGTATTTCAGATGGAAAAGCACTGATATTCACACTATACAGTATATTCACAAGAAGTATAGTTGCAGTTGTCACGCCTTGGTCATTGTATTTTTGTGTTTTGTTATATGTTTGGGTAGGCCAGGGTGTGACATGGGTTTATATGTTGTTTTCGTATTGGGGTTTGTATTATTTGGGATCGCGGCTGATTAGGGGTGTGGTATAGGCTTGGCTGCCTGAGGCGATTCCTAATCAGTGATCAGGTGATTCTCGTTGTCTTGGATTGGGAACCGTATTTAGGCAGCCTTAGTTTCGCTTTGTATTCGTGGGTGATTGTTCCTGTCTCTGTGTAGTGTTCACCAGATAGGCTGTAATAGTTTCACGTTCCGTTTTGTTGTTTTTGTATTTTGTATCAGTTATTTCATGTACCGCGATTACTTCATTAAAGTCATGAGTAACCAACACGCTGCATTTCGGTCCGACTCTCTTCCTTCAACAAACGAAGAACGCCGTTACAGAATCACCCACCACAAACGGACCGAGTGGCGTGGTTACAGGCAGCGACAGCTTGAACAGCGAAGGGAGGACGTTATGGAGAGCAGAGCTATGGATTATACGACTTGGGAAGAAATCGACAGGTGGGCGGCCGACCCAGAGAGAGTGCAGGAGCCCGCCTGGGATTCCCTGCAGCAATGCGAAGAGGGCTATAGACGAATGGAGTCGAAAAGGAGAACACGGCGGTGCAGAGCGAAACCCGAAAGTCACCCCAAAACATTTATTGGGAGGGGGCTCAGGGAGAGTATGGCTGAGTCAGGAGATAGACCTGAGCCAACTCTCCTTGTTTATCGTGAGGAGCCAAGGAGGAGACCAGAGCCGGTGTTAGAGGTGAGCGAAGCAGAGACTGTGAAGGAGTTAATGGGGAAAGTGGAGTGGAGAGTAATGAGGGAGTTGCTAGCTTGGTGCTATAGATACGATATTCGTCCGACGGATCGTGTCGGGGATTTGATAGCACCTGAGTTAGCGCTCCATACTCAACCTGAGGTGCGTGTTAGTCGGCTGGTGAAGTTGGTGCCAGCCTCACGCACCAGGCCTCCTGTGCACATCCCTAGCCTTGCACGTCCTGTGCCAACACTGCTCTCAAGATCTCCAGTACGCCTTCACTGTCTAGCCCATCCTGTGCCACCTCCACACTCCAGTCCTCCGGTGGCAGCTCCACGCACCAGGCTTCCTGGGCGTGTCCTCGGCCCAATACCACCAGTTCCAGCACCACGCACCAGGCCTTCAGTGCGCCTCGCCTGTTCAACACAGCCAGAGCCTTCCTTCCCTCCTATGCTGCCGGAGTCTCCCGCCTGTTTAGCGCAGCAAGAGCCTGTCTCCTCTCCTGCGCTGCCGGAGTCTCCCGCCTGTTTAGCGCAGCAAGAGCCTGTCTCCTCTCCTGCGCTGCCGGAGCCTCCCGCCTGTTCAGCGCAGCCAGAGCCTGTCTCCTCTCCTGCGCTGCCTGAGTCTCCCGCCTGTTTAGCGCTGTTGGAGCCTTTCTCCTCTCCTGCGCTGCCGGAGTCTCCAGTCTGCCCAGCGCCGCCAGTGCTCCCAGTCTGCCCAGCGCCGCCAGTGCTCCCAGTCTGCCCAGCGCCTCCAGTCTGCCCAGCGTCGCCAGTCTGCCCAGCGTCGCCAGTCTGCCCAGCGTCGCCAGACTGCCCAGCGTCGCCAGTCTGCCAGGATCCGCCAGAAGTGCCAGTCAGCCAGGATCTGCCAGTCTGCAGAGAGCTGTCAGCCTGCATGAAGCAGTCAGAGCTGTCAGTCTGCATGAAGCAGCCAGAGATGTCAGTCTGCATGAAGCAGCCAGAGCTATCAGTCTGTAAGAAGCAGCCAGAGCTGTCAGTCTGCATAGAGCAGCTAGATCCGCCAGTCAGCCATGATCTTCTAGATCGGCCAGACAACCAGTCTCTTCCAGATCTGCCAGACAACCGGTCTCTTCCAGATCTGCCCGACAACCAGTCTCGTCCAGATCTGCCAGACAACCAGTCTCTTCCAGATCTGCCAGACAACCAGTCTCTTCCAGATCTGCCAGACAACCAGTCTCTTCCAGATCTGCCAGACAACCCGTCTCTTCCAGATCTGCCCGACAACCAGTCTCTTCCAGATCTGCCCGACAACCAGTCTCTTCCAGATCTGCCAGACAACCAGTCTCTTCCAGATCTGCCAGACAACCAGTCTCTTCCAGATCTTCCAGGCAACCAGTCTCTTCCAGATCTGCCAGGCAACCAGTCTCTTCCAGATCTGCCAGACAACCAGTCTCTTCCAGATCTGCCAGACAACCAGTCTCTTCCAGATCTGCTTGTCAACCTGAATCTTCCAGTTCCGCCAGCCAGCCAGGATTTACCGGAGCCGACTACCTGCCTGAGCTTCATCTCAGTACTGGGCTTCATCTCAGTACTGGGCTTCATCTCAGTACTGGGCTTCATCTCAGTACTGTGCTTCCGCTCAGTCCCGGGCTGCCCCTGTCCCGAGCTGCCCCTCTGTCCCGAGCTGCCCCTCTGTCCCGAGCTGCCCCTCTGTCCCGAGATGCCCCTCTGTCCCGAGCTGCTCCTCAGTTATGTGGGGATCTGGGTGAGGACTATTAGGCCATGGTCGGCGGAGAGGGTGGATTATCCCAGGATGCGAAGGGGAGGAACAAGGACATTAATGGAGTGGGGTCCACGTCCCGAGCCGGAACCGCCACCATGGACAGACGCCCACCCGGACCCTCCCTATGCTTTTGAGGTGCGTCCGAGAGTCCGCACCTTAGGGGGGGGGTTCTGTCACGCCTTGGTCATTGTATTTTTGTGTTTTCTTATATGTTTGGGTAGGCCAGGGTGTGACATGGGTTTATATGTTGTTTTCGTATTGGGGTTTGTATTATTTGGGATCGCGGCTGATTAGGGGTGTGGTATAGGCTTGGCTGCCTGAGGCGATTCCTAATCAGTCAGGTGATTCTCGTTGTCTTGGATTGGGAACCGTATTTAGGCAGCCTTAGTTTCGCTTTGTATTCGTGGGTGATTGTTCCTGTCTCTGTGTAGTGTTCACCAGATAGGCTGTAATAGTTTAACGTTCCGTTTTGTTGTTTTTGTATTTTGTATCAGTTATTTCATGTACCGCGATTACTTCATTAACGTCATGAGTAACCAACACGCTGCATTTCGGTCCGACTCTCTTCCTTCAACAAACGAACGTCGTTACAGCAGTATGTTTTGAGCCGTATCTACTGTGTAATTGCTATGATCGTACAACTTTTAAAAGTGTTGACTCGGAAACGATCAGAGGTTGAAAAGCCTTTTGGTGAGTGTGATATTTTATTTATTTATTTTTTAATTCACCTTTATTTAACCGGGTAGGCTAGTTGAGAACAAGTTCTCATTTACAACTTCGACCTGGCCAAGAATAAAGCAAAGCAGTTCGACATATACAACAACACAGAGTTACACATGGAATAAACAAACATACAGTCTATAAACAGTGTGTGCAAATGAGATAAGATAAGGGAGGTAAGGCAATAAATAGGCCATGGTGGCGAATTAATTACAATATACCAATTAAACACTGGAGTGATTGATGTGCAGAAGATGAATATGCAAGTAGAGATACTAGGATGCAAAGGAGCAAGATAAATAAATAAATACAGTATGGGGATGAGGTAGTTGGATGGGCTATATTACAGATGGGCTATGTACAGGTGCAGTGATCTGAGTTGGATCAGAGTATCACCAGCAGCAAGAGCGACATCATTGATGTATACAGAGAAGGGAGTCGGCCCAAGAATTTAACCCTGTGGCACCCCCATAGAGACGGCCACAGGTCCAGACAACAGGCCCTCCAATTTGACACACTGAACTATCAGAGAAGTAGTTGGTGAACCAGGCGAGGAAGACATTTGAGGAACCAAGGCTGTTTATTCTGCCGATAAGAATGTGGTGATTGACAGAGTCGAAAACCTTGGCCAGGTCGATGAATACAACCAACAGTATTGTCTCCTATCAATGGCGGTTATGACATCTTTTAGGACCTTGAGCATGGCTGAGGGGTGCACCCATGACCAGCTCTGAAACCAGATTGCATAGCGGAGAAGGTACGGTGGAATTCGAAATGGTCGGTAATCTGTTTGTTAACTTGGCTTTCGAAGACCTTAGAAAGGCAGGGTAGGATAGATATAGGTCTCTAGCAGTTTGAGTCTAGAGTGTCTCCCCTTTTGAAGAGGGGGATGATCACGGCAGCTTTCTAATCTTTGGGAATCTCAGACAGTACGAAAGAGTGGTTGAACAGGCTAGTAATAGGGGTTGCAACAATTTTGGCAGATACTTTTAGAAAGTGCGGTTCCAGATTGTCTAGCTATCTGGATTTGGGTGAAGGAGAAATGGGGAGGTTTGGGTGAATTGCTGTGGGGGGTGCCGGGCAGTTGACCGGGGTAGCCAGGTGGAAAGCATGGCCAGCCATAGAAAAATGCTAATTGAAATTCTCAATTATAGTAGATTTATCGGTGATGACAGTGTTTCCTAGCCTCAGCGCAGTGGGCAGCTGGGGGGAGGTGCTCTTATTCTCCATGGACTTTACAGTGTCCCAGAACTCTTTGAGTTTGTGCTACAGGATGCAAATTTCTCTTTGAAAAAGCTAGCCTTAGCGTTCCTAACTGCCAGTGTATATTGGTTCCTAACTTCCCTGAAAAGTTGCATATCACAGGGGCTATTTGATGCTAATGCAGAACGCCACAGGATGTTTTATTGCTGGTCAAGGGCAGTCAGGTCTGGAGTGAACCAAGGGCAATATCTGTGCCTGGTTCTACATTTTTTGAATGGAGCATGCTTATTTGAGATGGTGAGGAAGCCACTTTTAAAGAATAACCAGGCATCCTCTACTGACGGGATGAGGTCAATATCATTCCAGGATACCCAGGCCAGGTCGATTAGAAAGGCCTGCTCGCTGAAGTGTTTTAGGGAGCGTTTGACAGTGATGAGGGGTGGTCGTTTGACCACAGACCCATTACGGATGCAGGCAGTGAGGCAGTGATCGCTGAGATCTTTGTTGAAAACAGCCAACGTGTATTTGGCGGGCAGGTTGATTAGGATACTATCTATGAGGGTGCCTGTTACGGATATGGGGTTGTACCTGGTAGGTTAATTGATCATTTGTTTGAGATTGAGGGCATCAAGCTTAGATTGTAGGATGGCTGGGGTGTTACGCATGTCCTAGTTTAGGTCACCTAGCAGCATGAACTCTGAAGATAGATTAGGGGCAATCAATTCACATATGTTTTCCAGGGCACAGCTGGGGGCAGAGGTTGGTCTATAAGCGGCAACGGTGGATTTTTGGGTACAGACCTGAATAGTAAGACAGCACTCTGCAGACTATCTCTGCAATAGATTTCAACTCCGCCCAATTTGGCAGTTCTATCTTGGCGGAAAATTTTATATTTAGGGATGGACATTTCAGGGTTTTTGTTGGTCTTTCTAAGCCAGGATTCAGACACGGCTAAGACATCCAGGTTGGCAGAGTGTGCTAAAGCAGTGAATAAAACAAACTTAGAGAGGAGGCTTCTAATGTTAACATGCATGAAACCAAGGCTTTTACGGTTACATAAGTCAACTAATGAGAGCACCTGGGTTAGACCAGGTGATGTGATCTCATATGTGGGAAGTGGAACTAAATGGTTGGTTAAGGCATATTGAGCAGGGCTAGAGGCTCTAGATTGAAATAAAACAATAATCACTAACCAGAACAGTGATGGACAAGGCATATCGACATTAGGGAGAGGCATGCGTAGCCGAGTGATCATAAGGGTCCAGTGAATGGTTGGGCTGGCTGGGGACACATCGATTCAGACAGCTAGCAGGCCCGGGGCTAGCAAGCTAGCAGAAGGGCCTTAAGAGGGACGTCACGATGGAGGAAAGTCTGTTTTAGCCTCCTCGTGCAGTTCCGTCGATAGACCAGTCGTGATGGATTAGCAGGGTTCCGTGTAGCAGAGGGGTCCAGTCCAATTGGCAAATGGATCTATTCAGCTAAGAGTCCAATGTGGTCTAGACAGCTAGCGGGCCGTGGCTATCAGGCTAGCAGATCGACATTCAGGGGACGTCGCGACGGAGGGGCCTGTTGGGAAAAAACCTTGGGCAGATTACGTCGGTAGTCCAGTCGTGATGGATAAGCAGGGCTTCGTAGTAAAAGGGGTCCAGGCTGATTGGCAAAATAGGAATAGTGGCACAAGAAATTGGCCGATGGACCTATTAGCTAACAGTCTGGGCCGCGGCTAGCAGGTTAGCAGATCGGTACTCAGGGGACGTTGCAATGTAGGAGCCAGTTTAGTAACCCCCTCAAGCAGATTACATCGGTAGTCCAGTCGTGAAGAATCGTCGGGGTTCCGTTCCCCATACCGGCAGTAACAGGGGTCCAGGCCAGTTGGCAAAATAGGTATTGTAGCCCAGGAGTGGATGATGGACCTCTTCAGCTAGCCGGGAGATGGGCCTAGCACCAGGATAATCGGTGCTTGCTTCGGGACAGAGACGTTAGCCAGGAGTAGTCGGATTCGAGAAGGTTGAGAAGGTTGAGATGATCCAGGTGAGAAGGTTAAGAGCTTGCGGTAGGAATCCGGGGATATGGAGAGAAAATAGGTCCGGTATGCTCTGGTTTGAATTGCGTTGCACAAACTAGAGCTTTCCGTGCTAAAGGTAGCTGATGACCGCTAGCAGTGGTTAGCTGACTACTAGCTAGTAACTAGTTAGCTGGCTAGCTTCTGTTGGGGGATTCCGATTCAGAGGTAAAGGAAAATACTTTAGAAAAAAAGCAGATCCATACCACATTGGGCGAGGCAGGAGAGTATTTTGAAGTTGAGGTTTAGAAAAATAGAAAAAAGATGTGAAAAGATATATACAGTGCCTTGCGAAAGTATTCGGCCTCCTTGAACTTTGCGACCTTTTGCCACATTTCAGGCTTCAAACATAAAGATATAAAACTGTATTTTTTTGTGAAGAATCAACAACAAGTGGGACACAATCATGAAGTGGAACGAAATTTATTGGATATTTCAAACGTTTTTAACAAATCAAAAACTGAAAAATCGGGCGTGCAAAATTATTCAGCCCCCTTAAGTTAATACTTTGTAGCGCCACCTTTTGCTGCGATTACAGCTGTAAGTCGCTTGGGGTATGTCTCTATCAGTTTTGCACATCGAGAGACTGACATTTTTTCCCATTCCTCCTTGCAAAACAGCTCGAGCTCAGTGAGGTTGGATGGAGAGCATTTGTGAACAGCAGTTTTCAGTTCTTTCCACAGATTCTCGATTGGATTCAGGTCTGGACTTTGACTTGGCCATTCTAACACCTGGATATGTTTATTTTTGAACCATTCCATTGTAGATTTTGCTTTATGTTTTGGATCATTGTCTTGTTGGAAGACAAATCTCCGTCTCAGTCTCAGGTCTTTTGCAGACTCCATCAGGTTTTCTTCCAGAATGGTCCTGTATTTGGCTCCATCCATCTTCCCATAAATTTGAACCATCTTCCCTGTCCCTGCTGAAGAAAAGCAGGCCCAAACCATGATGCTGCCACCACCATGTTTGACAGTGGGGATGGTGTGTTCAGGGTGATGAGCTGGGTTGCTTTTACGCCAAACATAACGTTTTGCATTGTTGCCAAAAAGTTCAATTTTGGTTTCATCTGACCAGAGCACCTTCTTCCACATGTTTGGTGTGTCTCCCAGGTGGCTTGTGGCAAACTTTAAACAACACTTTTTATGGATATCTTTAAGAAATGGCTTTCTTCTTGCCACTCTTCCATAAAGGCCAGATTTGTGCAATATACGACTGATTGTTGTCCTATAGACAGAGTCTCCCACCTCAGCTGTAGATCTCTGCAGTTCATCCAGAGTGATCATGGGCCTCTTGGCTGCATCTCTGATCAGTCTTCTCCTTGTATGAGCTGAAAGTTTAGAGGGACGGCCAGGTCTTGGTAGATTTGCAGTGGACTGATACTCCTTCCATTTCAATATTATCGCTTGCACAGTGCTCCTTGGGATGTTTAAAGCTTGGGAAATCTTTTTGTATCCAAATCCGGCTTTAAACTTCTTCACAACAGTATCTCGGACCTGCCTGGTGTGTTCCTTGTTCTTCATGATGCTCTCTGCGCTTTTAACGGACCTCTGAGACTATCACAGTGCAGGTGCATTTATACAGAGACTTGATTACACACAAGTGGATTGTATTTATCATCATTAGTCATTTAGGTCAACATTGGATCATTCAGAGATCCTCACTGAACTTCTGGAGAGAGTTTGCTGCACTGAAAGTAAAGGGGCTGAATAATTTTGCCCGCCCAATTTTTCAGTTTTTGATTTGTTAAAAAAGTTTGAATTAGCCAATAAATGTCGTTCCACTTCATGATTGTGTCCCACTTGTTGTTGATTCTTCACAAAAAAATACAGTTTTATATCTTTATGTTTGAAGCCTGAAATGTGGCAAAAGGTTGCAAAGTTCAAGGGGGCCGAATACTTTCGCAAGGCACTGTACATGGGACACGACAAGACGAAGGACAAAGATGCAAGTTTGCTAAAAACAGAAGCTAGAAGTATGTATCGCTACAATAACAAATAATCACTATTCCGGATGGCCTGACAAGGTACAGTTTTTAAAACTGTACATTTGGATTGGTTGATAGCAGGGAGTTATAGCATCACAATCACCGCATTCCACTGGTAATGCCTGTTAACAGTTCAATTAGATTTAACAAGATTAATCCACTGTCCCACAGCCCAGCCAGTCATTCATAAACTTAATCTTCCCCAGAAAAAAAGAACATCTAGCCATTTTTTCCCGATGCTACTAGGCTAGCATTTGGTTTGGTACAGTGGGTGTTAATATAAATTTCACTGTGTGCCTATCCGACCTGTGCAACAAGTTTCAGTAATATTTTTATGTTTCAGTAATATTTTGCGATCCCAAAACTGCCATGCATATGAACGTGACTAGACTGACAGTTTATCTGTACCTGGCAACTATCAGGAACATTATAATGGATATATCCAATGAAAAGGCAATAGAAACAAATGTAAAACAAACATAGTTTGCAGTCATTTCAGTTGCTTGATGTGGTCATGTGTTAGCTTTAGTTGGCTAGCTAGCAAAGGAGAAGGAACGTTAAACGTTATCCTCAACCTAGCGATCCTCCCTATCTTATTGACTCGACAATCAGCTGGTTGTTGCCTATTTATACATGATTTAGTAAATCATTATTCATTGAAGTTATTGATTTTTGTCACTATTGACCCTCTTCCTAGCCAGCTACATGCCAATTATTTGACATGGAAGTTATTTGTTATTTGTTTACACAGTAGCAATGTGGCGTTGACAGGGTCAAAACATTTGACTACAATAAACGACCAGCCTGTTTGGTTTGCAACTTCAGAACCTCAGAACTAACAAGTAGATTTTGCGCAGACTATATTGTCTGGTGACGGGATGAAATACAAATGTTTTACTCATTAAAATGATGTTTTCAGTGAAAACATGCTGGCAACAGTTTTATAAAAGCAATAAGGCATGAGAACCCGGTAATTATTGTGTGATAGCTCCCTCCTAAGGGCTATTTCCCGGCCCTTGGTTTCGCATCGGGCCTAAAAACAGCTCTTAGTTCAGAGTTATCACAGGATAATCCCCAGGTTCTCATGCCTTATTACTTAAATACGCTGCTATGACTATATTTCAATAGATTGAATTTGATGGCTAGGCTAATTGAACACATTGAGGTTGTTCTGCTATGAACCCTGAAATGGATCTAATCACGACAATCTCTTAATTCACTTTAATCTAGCGGTTTACAGGACATGATGCTGGAATCAGACCTGCAGGTGACTGGCCTGGCCACTTGTCTGGATCTAATCAACAATGTAATAGAATAACTACTGCTGATTAACACATCTGAGAGAGAGATCTTGCATCTAAACTAATTTAGGCTCACATAATATACTGCAAATTAGAGGAGATAGAGAAAATAATGAGGATAACATTTTGAGTTGTATTACACTCAACTGTACTCAAGTGTTTCAAGTGACATTATTGGTCAAGAAGAGTGGAAACTGATAAAAGCTGAAAAGGCATCAGCAGCAACTGTGAATAGGATGTTGGTGCCGTCTAAAGCAACTGCATTAGGCCTGCAATTTCATCACCTGCCAACAGAAACATGTAGCTTTATAGCTCACTTTTCTGCTGATTGTTAAAACACTAGCTCTGTGTTGCAATTCATTCATAACAATAACACTTTCAGACTACTCATAAGAATGAGAGGTGTCAAGGTCAAGCCAAACATTCAGTCAAATGAAACAAATGTTACTGCCAATGCTCCAGCTGCCGCCCTATTGTATCTCATCCATATGCTGCTGTTCTGAATTCTCTAAGCAATAACTTCCACTGATGCCCTAAATAGAATAGGAATACGAATGTGCCTCTGTTTACACAGTCAGACAAATTCTGATCTTTTACCAACAATTGTTCTTTTGACCAATCAGATCAAATATTTTGTCAATAATTGGGAAAAATATCAGAATTGGGCTCCCTGTGTAAATGCATCCATTGAAATCTACATGGAATCTATCAGATCTGCAAAGCATATATTTGGACATACTGTATATTTACAAATATGCTATGTAATTTATAGTAGACATCCACTGGGACTCTAGGCATCTACCAGGCCTATATTCTTACATAATGTATGCATGTATGCTATGGAATCTATAGTATTCATTTCACATCTTTAGAAGCAGAAATATCTATATGATAGCTACAGTATGCGTTAAACAGCTATGCTATCACCACAACACAATTCAAATCCATAGCATCTAATGGTACTCATTTAAAATCCATGTTGCAGTATATCTTTAGAACCATCTAAATCTGTGATATCTGATATTACAATTAGCTCCGTATTCAATAACTAGCTAACACATTTGGAATCTATAGCATCTAATGGTACACATTCAAATTCCATGGTGCAGGATCTACGGCACTCATCCTTTCCTATCGTCTTCCTCCCCCGGGGTGAGGCGATGTGGGCAAGTCTCGGGGGACTCTGGCAGCCAGGCAAGCAGCGTCCCACACAGTGAATTAGTCAGTACTTAACCCTGACACTTCCTCTAGCTCCGTTCCTCCTTATAATTACCATCTCTCCCTGCCAGTAATTAACTAATCCCACAGTGGGGCTGATTATCCAAGGTTTGAGGAGGGAAGAGACAAGAAAACTCCCTCCCCAGATCAGCCCTCTTGATTCCCTAACTTACAGCTGAGCCTCTCTGACTTGACTGACTGGCTGACTCAGTTTCGGGGTGTGATTATAATTGGGGAGGCTGTTGCTGTTCCGAGGGGAAATGTTTTTTTTTTTGCGGCACAATAAATATGTCTCACAAACATTGCAGTGATGGCAATTATACAGTAGAGAGATGGTAAACCTTGCTCCCGGAGGATAAATATTTGGCGTCATGGATATAAAATCAGTCGTAGAGGGTAAGTGACCACAGATGGGTGCAGGGTTGGGAAGTTCCTGCAAGTGCTGAAAGGAGGGCTGGAGAGGAGGGGGCATTGGAGGGAGTATCGTGTCGTAAAGGAGTCCCTGATTATTTATCACCTTGACTCTGACCTCTCTGTCAGCTTGTTTCTGTCTGACGCAGATTGACGCGGATTTACTGGTTTCCTCTGCCCCGGTCTCTGAATTGCCTAGTTAGATATAGGTTAAATAAATAAAATAAAAATGATCTCGCTCTCCTTCACATAGACACACTCATGCCATTTTCCTTGTTCTTGCTCCCTAATTCCTTCTCTATTTCCCTCTCCCTCCCTTTTATTTTCTTTCTCTCTCTCACCCCCTCTCTCTGCAGAATGTGGACAACTGCGGCTGCCCCCTGAATTAAACATTCCCCTCGCCTTGCCTCAGATCTGCCGACTGCATCTAAATGATCCACCCCTGTTCTATCTAATTACTGATGGATGATCCAGACTCATTCAACTTAGCCTGAGTGGGACAAAAGATTTGTCTTCTACCGGCACTTAAAACAAAGGGCCCAACAACACTCTCCAGACAGACTATTCACAATTAAAACTGTGAATGAGTTTGGCTCCATTCAGTGCCTCTCTTTGTGTCCTTATCAGATCAATAGGCATACTTTGTTATTTGGGCTAATAGCACATTGCATTAGGGTGGTGCACAGCACTGTATGCATTACCAATGAAAGGACAAAGTAAAGCATCAAAGGGATGGAGGGATGATAGAGACAGTGAAGGTGAACAACAAAAAATGGGAGTTGAAGAAAAGGTGTAGATTAAGTAAAGACTAGAGTGATATCTGCTTGATGAACAGTTTAAACCTAGGTTAACAAGGACATACAAAATCAAATCATCAAATCAAATGTTATTTGTCACATACACATGGTTAGCAGATGTTAATGCGAGTGTAGCGAAATGCTTGTGCTTCTAGTTCCGACAATGCAGTAATAACCAACAAGTAATCTAACTAACAATTCCAAAACTACTGTCTTATACACACAAGTGTAGGGGGATAAAGAATATGTACATAAAAATATATGAATGAGTGATGGTACAGAGCGGCATAGGCAAGATACAGTAGATGGTATCGAGTACAGTATATACATATGAGATGAGTATGTAAACAAAGTGGCATAATTAAAGTGGCTAGTGATACATGTATTACATAAAGATGCAGTAGATGATATAGAGTACAGTATATACGTATACATATGAGATGAATAATGTAGGGTATGTAAACATTATATTAAAGTGGCTAGTGATATATTTTACATAATTTCCCATCAATTCCCATTATTAAAGTGGCTGGAGTTGAGTCAGTGTGTTGGCAGCAGCCACTCAATGTTAGTGGTGGCTGTTTAACAGTCTGATGGCCTTGAGATAGAACAGTTTTTCAGTCTCTCCGTCCCAGCTTTGATGCACCTGTACTGACCTCGCCTTCTGGATGATAGCGGATGATAGCGGGGTGAACAGGCAGTGGCTCGGGTGGTTGTTGTCCTTGATGATCTTTATGGCCTTCCTGTGACATCGAGTGGTGTAGGTGTCCTGGAGGGCGGGTAGTTTGCCCCCGGTGATGCGTTGTGCAGACCTCACTACCCTCTGGAGAGCCTTACGGTTGTGGGCGGAGCAGTTGCCGTACCAGGCCATGATACAGCCCGCCAGGATGCTCTCGATTGTGCATCTGTAGAAGTTTGTGAGTGCTTTTGGTGACAAGCCGAATTTCTTCAGCCTCCTGAGGTTGAAGAGGCACTGCTGCGCCTTCTTCACGATGCTGTCTGTGTGGGTGGACCAATTCAGTTTGTCTGTGATGTGTATGCCGAGGAACTTAAAACTTGCTACCCTCTCCACTACTGTTCCATCGATGTGGATAGAAGGGGTGTTCCCTCTGCTGTTTCCTGAAGTCCACAATCATCTCCTTAGTTTTGTTGACGTTGAGTGTGAGGTTATTTTCCTGACACCACACTCTGAGGGCCCTCACCTCCTCCCTGTAGGCCGTCTCAAACATACTGTTTGCACATGGGAAGCCGAAGATCAGTGGTGAATGTATAACAATAATTTAAGGCTAATCAGGTGATCTCTGACAAGTCGGTCTAATTAAACTGATGAAGAAATGTTCATTTATAGAAGTGCATAATATCCATGCATTAGACAAATCACATCACAGTATAACTGTATAAACCTACCCACCAAACATGGTCGATGTGCTGTGTTTGGTGTGAGTGTGCGAATATTGGTAGATGTGTGCTTCAATACTACTAATGTAAACTGTCCGTGATTATATCCGGTTCAATTCAGCCAATTAATATTGTCAACGAACTTGGACATGATACAACACTTGTTCATGAAAGCGCACTTAACAGAAGTCCAATGGCACGTTCTGATAATCAAAGCAACTAGATCACATGCACATGCATTAGACTGACTGGTCATATAGCGCACAGTGTAGAATGTCTAGCTCTTTGTGGTTGTTGCAGATTATGGCAAGGGTTTAAATCTCACATGAGTTTTTCCTCCCCTTTGAAATGTAGAATTACATTTATTGTGTTAGTGTTAAGAAGTGAAGTGCAGCCAACAGCTTGAAAATTAAGATAATGGTTTGCCAGGACCGCTAGTTAGTAGACTGGCGACGTCAAACGTCGGAGGAGAGAAGTGGGAGTAGATGTGACAGTAGATGATTATTAAAAATGCATATAAAACGTTGTAGGTCTACATTCAGGTGTACACATCCATCGAGAGCTAGGTCTTTCTACAGCCTTGGAGACATACACACTTCTATGGCGTAATAGTGATATTGTATAGACTGTATTACATGGACGTGTACACCTGAATGTAGGCCTACAACGTTTTATATGCATTTTATATAATCATCTACTGTCACGTCTACTCCCACTCCTCCCCTCCGACGTTCGACGTCGCCGGTCTACTAACTAGCGGTCCTGGCAAACCCTCTTCACGCACACCTGGCAACCACCATTTCACACACCTGCATCTCATCATCAGCCACACCTGGAATTCATTACTCCCTAATTACTTACCCATCATATAGCACTCCTTTGTTACTAGTCATCAGGTAGTTTTGTCTGTGTTTCCATGTCAGACGCTTCGCTTGGTTTGTAGAGTTCCATGTTGGTGAGTTTAATAACAACGAACTGCACCTGCTTCCTGACTCCCTGCGTCTATGTTACATCTACTTTGTCACATAAGGATTATTTGACTCGAGGACCAACAGTGGAGTGTATTTTCCTCAAATAATAATGTTGCTGGGGGAATTGGCTGATGCACATCTTGAGACGGAGGTCCAAGTTAAAATGTTTCTAATGTTTGCAAGTTTGGTACCGTTGTGTTTATGTATAGCAGCATTATACAAACTAAGTGAACGGCAAGTGTGTGACGTGGATACTTGCACTGCACTGTTGAGCTCGCAAGAAGCATTTCACTACTGTTTACACCTGCTGCATCATGTGCAACTTTGAGATAGACTTGTGCCCTAAATGTGAAGTGCAACTGAGCAAATAGGACATGGCCAAATTTATATGATGGATTGAGATCTAAACGTTTACTGATGCCATCAGAACCAGTCATCTAAATACTGTAAGAGGATACAGATCCTAATGTGGTTGGCGACACACAAATATGACGATCCAGACAAAAATTCACCTAGTCTAAACACATTTAACGATGCCATCAAATGGAATAAAGTGGATTAAGAGGAGTTAGTTAACTCCTGATTTGGTTTCCCCCTCTATTTCACTATGTTCATTCGCAACTTACGCTGACTATTATACAGTGTGTGTGAGCGAGAGAAAGAGAGAGATTGAGGATCTCTCTTTCTCCAGATGAAATATCCATGCGAAGATGAAGCTTGTGCTGAAAAGTGCTGAACACCAATTGCCAAAGTTGTTGAGTTAGGTGCTCCGGAGGCCTTCTGAGAAAATGGCATTTGTTGAGAAATAGTTCCAAGTCTGTCATTTTATAAATACAGCCCCACATCTCTTGAACTTGACGGCAGTTTAGGTGACGCCGTCAGCGCTGTATAAGCAAGGAATCAATCTGTGCCAGAAAACAATCTGTGCAAGGTGCTTTTTTCTGTAATCACATTGATGACTACCACAAATCACAAGTTAGCGTTTCAGCAATGGGAAAATTGCAAAACTAAATTAGACAAAATAGGGCCACTTCTGATAGAACTGCTGGAGTGGACATCTGAGTGATGCCTCAGGGTAATTTTTCTGTAGATCGTTGTGGAGGCTAATCGATTCAAACCCTGGATAGATTTTCAGATGGTAATGAATCTTGGTCCAATGACAGTGTGAGGCAAGCCTCCCCTTTGCACACCACAAACCCCACATCCAAGATCAATAAGCACCATCATGACATTTTCATAAACATTTTCATTTTTAATAACAACCTCCATCTCCCTCCTTTGATTACAGTAATGCTGATTCCCAGCCTTTAAAATGCATTAACGGACAGAGATTTGCATTTATATTGGATTTCTCTGCCACACAAGGACTTGAGATAGAGCCTGCGAACAATGACCACAGCAACATCATCTAAAAACACAGTCAACCCCATAATAGAGTACATACGCCACAAGGAGAGAGGGAGTCAAGGCCAGGCAAAAGCAGACCATTCTACCACTCACTCAAGCACAGATGTATCCCCAGTCAATAACAATTCCATCTGCAAAACTGCAACATGCTGCAACTGTCACGTTCTGACCATAGTTCTGTTATTTCATTCTTTGTTTTAGTATGGTCAGGGCGAGAGTTGGGGTGGGCAGTCTGTTGGTTTTTCTATGTTGGTTTTTGTGTTCGGCCTAGTATGGTTCTCAATCAGAGGCAGGTGTCGTTAGTTGTCTCTGATTGAAAATCATACTTAGGTAGTCTGGGTTTCACTTTTGTTTTGTGGGTGTTTGTTTCCATGTGAGTGTTTGGGCCACACGGTACTGTTTCGGTTTTGTAAATTCAAGTCATTGTTTTGATTCAGTGTTCAGTGCTTTCTTTAATTAAAATCATCATGAACACTTACCACGCTGCACCTTGGTCCTCCTCTCTATCTCCAGACAACATCCGTTACAGCAACAGCGAAAGTGGCTTTATGGCATATTATGTGTTTGGTACAGGTGGAGGCGTACACACTCATGTATGTGCCAAGTCTAGGACAAAAAGGCTTCTCAACAGTTTTTACCCACAAGCAATATGACTCCTGAACAGGTAGCCAAATGGTTACCCGGACTATTTGCATTGTGTGCCCCCCCCAACCCCTATTTTATGCTGCTCTACTCTCTGTTCATCTTATATGCATAGTCACTTTAACTATACATTCATGTACATACTACCTAAATTGGCCTGACCAACCAGCACATTGGCTAACCGTGCTATCAGCATTGTGTCCCAACACCCGCCAACCCCTCTTTTCACACTTCTGCTACTCTCTGTTCATCATATATGCATAGTCATTTTAACGGTACCTACATGTACATACTACCTCAATAAGCCTGACTAACAGGTGTCTATATATAGCCTTGCTACTCTTTTTTCAAATGTCTTTTTACTGTTTTTTAAATGTATTTTCTTACACACACACACTTTACCTACACACATACCTTTTTTTCCACACCATTGGTTGGAGCCTGTATGCAAGGTTTACACCTGTTGTATTCGGCGCACGTGACAAATAAACTTTGGTTTGATTTGAACATACAGTGCCTTGCAAAAGTATTCATCCCCCTTTGCATGTTCCCTATTTTGTTGTATTACAAACAGTAATTTAAATGGATTTTTATTTGGATTTCATGTAATGGACATACACAAAATAGTCAAAATTGGTGAAATTAAATAACTGACTTGTTTAAAAAAAAATGAAATGGAAAGGTGGTGCGTGCTAATGCATTCACCCCTTAGCTATTAAGCCCCTAAATAAGATCTGGTGCAACCAATTACCTTCAGAAGTCACATAATTAGTTAAATTAAGCCCACCTGTGTGCAATCTAAGTGTCAAATGATCTGTCACATGATCTCAGTATGTATATATATATAAATATATACATATATATATATATATATATATATATATATATACGGTTGGGCAAAAAAGTATTTAGTCAGCCACCAATTGTGCAAGTTCTCCCACTTAAAAAGATGAGAGAGGCCTGTAATTTTCATCATAGGTACACTTCAACTATGACAGACACAATTGAGAAAAGAAAATCCAGAAAATCACATTGTAGGATTATTTATGAATTTATTTGCAAATGATGGTGGAAAATAAGTATTTGGTCAATAACAAAAGTTTATCTCAATACTTTGTTATATAGCCTTTGTTGGCAATGACAGAGGTCAAACGTTTTCTGTAAGTCTTCACAAGGTTTTCACACACTGTTGCTGGTATTTTGGCCCATTCCTCCATGCAGATCTCCTCTAGAGCAGTGATGTTTTGGGGCTGTTGCTGGGCAACACAAACTTTCAACTCAATCCAAAGATTTTCTATGGGGTTGAGATCTGGAGACTGGTTAGGTCACTCCAGGACCTTGAAATGCTTCTTACGAAGCCACTCCTTCGTTGCCCGGGCGGTGTGTTTGGGATCATTGTCATGCTGAAAGACCCAGCCACGTTTCATCTTCAATGCCCTTGCTGATGGAAGGAGGTTTTCACTCAAAATCTCACGATACATAGCCCCATTCATTCTTTCCTTTACACGGATCAGTCGTCCTGGTCCCTTTGCAGAAAAACAGCCCCAAAGCATGATGTTTCCACCCCCATGCTTCACAGTAGGCATGGTGTTCTTTGGATGCAACTCAGCATTCTTTGTCCACCAAACACGACGAGTTGAGTTTTTACCAAAAAGTTATATTTTGGTTTCATCTGACCATATGACATTCTCCCAATCTTCTTCTGGATCATCCAAAAGCTCTCTAGCAAACTTCAGATGGGTCTGGACATGTACTGGCTTAAGCAGGGGGACACGTCTGGCACTGCAGGATTTGAGTCCCTGGCGGAGTAGTGTGTTACTGATGGTAGGCTTTGTTACTTTGGTCCCAGCTCTCTGCAGGTCATTCACTAGGTCCCCCCGATTTTTGCTCACCGTTCTTGTAATAATTTTGACCCCACGGGGTGAGATCTTGCGTGGAGCCCCAGATCGAGGGAGCTTATCAGTGGTCTTGTATGTCTTCCATTTCCTAATAATTACTCCCACAAGTTGATTTCTTCAAACCAAGCTGCTTTCCAATTGCAGATTCAGTCTTCCCAGCCTGGTGCAGGTCTACAATTTTGTTTCTGGTGTCCTTTGACAGCTCTTTGGTCTTGGCCATAGTGGAGTTTGGAGTGTGACTGTTTGAGGTTGTGGACAGGTGTCTTTTATACTGATAACAAGTTCAAACAGGTGCCATTAATACAGGTAACGAGTGGAGGACAGAGGACCCTCTTAAAGAGGAAGTTACAGGTCTGTGAGAGCCAGAAATCTTGCTTGTTTGTAGGTGACCAAATACTTATTTTCCACCATAATTTGCAAATAAATTCATTAAAAATCCTACAATGTGATTTTCTGGATTTTTTTCTTCTCATTTTGTCTGTCTGTCAATTGGTGGGTGACTAAATACTTTTTTGCCCCACTGTATATATATATATACACCTGTTCTGAAAGGCCCCAGAGTCTGCAACACCACTAAGCAAGTGGCACCACCAAGCAAGCGGCACCATGGAGACCAAGGAGCTCTTCAAACAGGTCAGGGACAAAGTTCTGGAGAAGTACAGATCAGGGTTGGGTTATAAAAAATATCTGAAACTTTGAACATCCCAAGGAGCACCATTAAATTCATTATTAAAAAATGTAAAGAATATGCCCACCAAAGCTCACGGACCAAGCATGTAGGGCATTAATCTGAGAGGCAACAAAGAGACCAAAGACAATCCTGAAGGAGCTGCAAAGCTCCACAGTGGAGATTTTAGTATCTGTCCATAGGACCACTTTAAGCCGTACACTCCACAGAGCATTGCTTTACAGAAGAGTGGGCAGAAAAAATCCTTTGCTTAAATAAAAAAATAAAAAAATAAGCAAACATGTTTGGTGTTCGCCAAAGGCATGTGGGAGACTCCCCAAACATATGGAAGAAGGTACTCTGGTCAGATAAGACAGAAATGTAGCTTTTTGGTATCAAGGAAAACCCTATGTCTGGCGCAAACCCAACACCTCTTATCACCCCGAGAACACCATCCCCACAGTGAAGCATGGTGGTGGCAGCATCATGCTGTGGGGATGTTTTTCATTGGCAGAAACTGTTCAGAATTGAACGAATGATGGATGGTGCAAAATACAGGGAAATTCTTGAGGGAAACCTGGGACGGACAGAGGTTCACCTTCCAGCAGGACAATGACCCTAAGCATACTGCTAAAGCAACACTTGAGTGGTTTAAGGGGAAACATTTAAATGTCTTGGAATGGCCTAGTCAAAGCCCAGAGCTCAATCCAATTGAGAATCTGTGGTATGACTTAAAGATTGCTGTACACCGGCGGAACCTATCCAACTTGAAGGAGCTGAAGCAGTTTTGCCTTGAAGAATGGGCAAAAATCCCAGTGGCTAGATGTGCCAAGCTTATAAAGACATACCCCAAGATACTTGCAGCTGTAATTGCTGCAAAAGGTGGCTCTACAAAGTATTGACTTTGGGGGGATGAATAGTTATGCATGCTCAAGTTTTCAGTTGTTTTGTCTTATTTCTTGTTTATTTCACAACACAACATATTTTGCATCTTCAAAGTGGTATAAATCAAATGATACTCACACCCCAAAAATCTATTTTAATTTCAGGTTGTAAGGCAACAAAATAGGAAAGATGCCACGGGGGTGAATACTTTCGCAAGCCACTATATAATATGCATAGAAAAAATGCAGAAAAGGAGGAAAATAGCACTTTCATCGCAGCTGATTCCTTAACCAATGCATTCCAATTACTCTTAGGGAAGGAAGAAACACACTTCTGGGTGTGGGGTAAGTGTAGCAACAATAATGTTTCTTTGCCCCAAGTGATGGTGACCTTTCAGGCGTGCCAAACGAGCACAAGTGCATTCTAAATATGTGTGTTTGGCGTGCAGAATGAGGCACGTTGCAGAGGTTATTAAAAACGAGAGAGATTTGTTTGTTGCTGATCAGGTTGGCATTGTCCAACGGTCCGCCTTGGGATAATCTCTCTTGATAAGGGAGGCAGAGAGGGATGCTTTGTCTCCCTGTAAGTCTGATTCAACCACTTTCTAACCAGTAAATCGCAAAGACAGCGGAAGCCCTGGGGAAATTTACAAAGCTATTCACTTCTCATTGCCAGTTAGCATCTGCTGCCGGTTCTTTATTTATTTCTCAACTTACTTACTTCAGATGGAAGCCAAAAAGAGGTGGAAAAGGAGTCATGTGACATTGTAACTGTCTCTGTAGCCAAGGTTTTTGGGAACCTGAGGGTGAGAGCATAGGAGAACGAAGACAGCTTTATCATTTTTACCTCTTTTACCAAGTGTGATTGGAATAATCTATGACCATGGGAGCGTTTATGCCAATTTCACAGCTGGATACTTTCATAGATAATTGGATAGTTTTCACAACACATTGTACATTTTTGCAAAAGCTAATTTCATATTACCTCAACTAGTTTGGGTGAGATGTGCAAACAGGGTGAATAATAATATCAGGATTCTGTTTTTGTATTGGCAGTAGACTGGCAGTATATGTTTATGTACTATATCATCCTGTGCATGTACATAAAAGGCTCAGACAAGTAATTACCACAATAATTCACTGTAAACATATTCGTTGTATAGGAAAACACATTGAGTTTGATGGTGGATCTGGAGGGCATGGCTGCCCTTTGTTAAATACAGCCCACTCTTCATCAAAATGAAGGATATGTATAACAGACTCCTCCCAAAACAACTAAACCGAATGTAGGTTTTCCTTTGTAGGTTTCCAGTTGACAGATGACTCAGATCGGTTTGTCTGACAGTGGCCCAGATGTCTAACAGATGTGATTGCAGATTTCTACTTTTCATTTTTAATGAGAAGTGTAATGGATTTCATTCTGTATTGATGCAAGATTTAATTGTCTTGTCACAAGCAAGGCGATACCTTGCACTGACAGCTGAATTCGATGCCTCCTACTGTTTGATAGGTAACCAAGACGTGAGGAGGTAGTCGAGCTAGTCTGCTACTGCAACCTTTGTGTTGCAGTGCCAGAGACTCTGTTCCCCAGGCAAATACATAATGCCTGAGCCTCCTCTTCTGATTCTTTCATTAATCGAACGAGCATCATAAGCCACACACACGACAGCAGCATGGGGCCATGAATGGCTGTGGGGAAACGTGTTAGTCTGAGATTCCTGCCTCTGTGTACCATCCAGGCTGTCAAGAAACATATTATGTAAATGCTCTGTTTACATGTGACAGTATAAAGACAGCAAACCCAGTGGGGACCAGAGGCTACTGAGGCAATCTATGAAACGAGGAGGAAAGGAGGGAAAGAACAGAGAGCCCCTGTTTAACCGTACCGCTAAATGAATGTAACATGTTGTTGATGAGTCTCTCTTGTCTTGGTCTCCCTATCACTCTCGCTCTCTCTCCCCTTTCTCTCTCTAGGATTTTGGACTGCAGAGCAGGAAAAACTAAGCACACACTTCTAAAAGGGAAGCTCCCAGGTACAGTATGTATTTGCTGTACCTTGTCAGTCAATTGTAAGGAGATTTGCAATGCAAAGACAGCAGGAAATATAAGGATAATATTTGAAATCAAACACCGACAGATCGTGTATTTCACAACACGTAATGTAGCAGGGAGGAAAGAATACGACATGAACGCTGATGCCTGTCAAGAGAATGCCAACCATATCCCATTACAAAATGCTAGCTAGAATCCTTGACAACTATGCCATACTTCTAGAATACGAAGTAAAGTTGTGTGTGCTTGTGTGTACGACATATTTGTCAATATCATGTTACAGATTATTCTCTCAAGACAAAAACACAACCAGACATGGAAAACAAGAATTAAAAACGACAATGTTGCACACTACATTGACCTCCCTTCCTCAAGCCCGGCTTAACATTTAACTTGTGTCGTTTGGGTCTTCATTGTCAAACACACACAGTAGCCCTGAATAGATCGCAACCACATGTCTACACATTTGCATAATCATAATAATAATGCCAGAACTTAACTAAAATATACAGCGCCAGTATCAATGCAGTGCTTAGATGTTTTATTTCATTCAGACTGCCAAGCCATGCAGCTTTTGTCTATCGTTTTAATATAGCCACTTTTTATACACACATCTATTCAGTAGAGTCTGAGAGGCTAATCAGAGGGAGGATGGCTCTGACTCCATCTCTGTCACATTGCAGCTGTCTATCCTCTTAACATCACTATTTAATTGGGGAATGATTAGCTGAGCCACAATGTGTGAGGCAAATAACTACAATGGCTGGTGGTTGCATAACGTATTTATAACACCCCCTGCCTCTAAGCAGACACACAGCCTAACACACAGCACAGCCAGTCCATCACTTAACACACACAGCACAGCCACTTTCTTGTGTGTGTGGTGGGTAAGTACAATAACTCTGTAAAAAGGGTGCACTTTCACACAAAACTTGTACACAGTACACCTTTGCGCGGCCTCTTCCAAAGAGACTCAAAATAAGAGACTCAAAATAGAAAAAAAAACATTTAGCCAGAGAGTGTCTTTAAAACGTCTGCAAGATCAGCTCCACCCAAACGCACAAATTAAAGTGAACTCACCTATAAATTTTATATCTGGTTGTAAATCCTTGGCGGAATCTTTCCACAAAGGAGAGGTAACTCCGAGAGTGGTGGAAAGGTCCGCGGTCGGAGATGAGCCAATCAAACTGCTTAGTGACATGTTGATCGGCGGCGGACAGGTCCTGGCGGGAAGACTGAACTGTTATATGGTCCCATATAAACAGGAAGCAGATGACCTCAATAAACCTCCAGTTCATGCTTTTCTTTCAGCCGCTCTCTGTTCATTCTCGCTCCATTATGTGGAGACCTGTGGAAAGACAGATAGAGAGAAAGAGGGGGAAGAGAGGGAGGGGGATATATAAATATATTTACATGACGAGGCTATGTGAAAAAATACTGGGGCGTCAGCGAAAGTGAAACAGACTTAATAGAATTAGGCTAATCGGCATTGACGGAAAACGAACAAGACAGTGTCACCGAAAGACTGTTTTCGATGTGATATGATTTGTGGATTTATTTATGTTGTTTTTTTCCCCCCCCAATCTCAAGCCCCTCGTATCCTCCTCCCAGTAAGGGCCCAGATTGCAGCTTTCCATACTAACGAGGAATGTTGCCCTTTCGGCAGATGAAAATGAATTACATCCCTGGATGTGTGGCCTTCTCTTTCTCCAGACTAATTGGTGCCATGATAAGTTCAGACAAGGTTAAGAGGCTACTTTATGATAAGTTGTGACATGGAGCTGGTTTACGTGGGGAAGCATTGTCTGATGTTCCCTCGGGAAATAAATTGCTAGGCAAAATGTTGCCAATCGACAGGCGATATGATGGATGGTTTGAACACTTCAGTGGTGCTGTATTCAATATGGTGTGATTGGTGTGATATCCTTAAATGAGCATTCACTTGAGATACATTGGTTATCTGAAGATATATTGGTTAAGTGAACATGGGAAATGATAGTCCAAAGTGTATTGACATGGCAATGCAGATTTGAAGGCGAACCTCTGTCCAATCAATAATGTAAAGCCAATGTATTAGAGGAATTGGACACATTGGCAATACATGGATGAGTACAGCATGCAAGGTTCTCCAAAAGCAAACCTCAGCGAAGTTAACAATGATTTATAATGATATTGATTGGCAAGTGACCTCGAGAGTCTGTTAGACAGATCTAAGGTCAGAGTGGACAAGTCTTGTTTTCAGATCACATACTATGATGACCATACAGCACTAATTATATCTACCCAGTCTTATACACTTGACATACAAATGACGAGACAGGGCACAAATAAGTGTACATGCATCCAAAAGGGATAGCCATCATTTTGTACAATGTACAACCACACAGAAGATAATATATGTGTGTCTAATTCTCATGTGACAATGTGTCTGTGAGCTTTCGCCAGGTTGGGACAATTCCCTCTATTTCTCCCGACACAAACAGACTGATTGTTTGGTACGAACATGTTTTACCAAACTCCTAATCCCATTAAACATCATGCTTTATATTGTAGTGAACGGAGGGAGCGGGAAGTGACAAGTGACATGTTGATCGGCAAAGTCTCCAGTGCGAAAGGCAAATAACCTACGCATCGCGCCAATACGGTTAATCCACTTGGTGGTAATTGTAACGTGGCTCGGTACATTGCACCCTCTGAAAGAGGCACGTCCCCGTGCTTCTACTAGCCTCAGCCCACTCACACGTCCGGGGCAATGAGTTCAGATGGCCTCACAGCTGGTATCCCACTTCTGACACTGACACAGAGAACAGAGGAAGTGGGAAGCAAACCTGGGTCTCAGGCGTGAAAGGCAATAACCCCTTCGCGCCAATCGGGTTAAACCACTTGGTGGAAATTGTAACGTGGCTCATATAGCAAGGATCGCTACAATATTATATAAGAACACAAATGCCTGAGTTTGGTTATCATATAATTGATAAATGTTTTGGATTGTATTTATCTTGGTTGGTGTAGCAATTTTGGCTACTCACCAACGCTCTATTCACAACCGCTCTACTCACCACGCCCTTGAACTGGCTTCCTCGGTATGCGTGCGTGCGCCTGGTCATGTTCTTCATTTTAGCCACAGATTGCAAATAGTTTTCTTCCGTTCCGGGGGTGTTTTGAAAGTTGATTGTGAATGCGAATGTTTATGCTCATCATGCCATTGGTTTCATTAACTTAAGTGTTGGCCAATGTTATGTTAATTGTGCAATACTATTGCCATTTAAGTCTATAATCAATATTATTTGGAATGCATTTGTTTAAAGGTGTGAATGGTTTCAATTAGGATTCCTGTGCTCCTCATTCCTGAAGAGATGCTTGTACAGGTAACATGCTCTGCCATCTACCAAGATGTATAAATCGATGGACGTTTTGCAGGTTCTGAGTAGAGGGAATTGAGCTATTTTGGCAAAGTTTATTGTTTATTTTTGTAAACTATTTCAACTCTGAATCGTCTGCATCACTGCCTGCACTGTAAAATAAATAAAATCTACTTTTGCACCTGAACCCAGTTGCCGGGACCTTAACATCCCAGAAGTCAATGGTACCCTACTGTCACATTGCATGGACCACAGGATATTACAAGATATTACACTCATCAATTACTGCATAATGACCATACTGTGAATAATTCCAGACAGAATTGAAACCATTTCTGACAGAGTATTAAAATGATACATTTAGTCATTGTACGATGTCACCATACATTATTATCCAACTTGCCAGTGGAGTCATGTCTTTAGTTACTGATAAGAAAACCATTTCCATCTGTAATTATGTTTAAGAACTTTGGCCCCTGGCTGTAGAACATCAAGCTATCAAATTAGTGCCACTATATGCAGAAATTCTTCCCTTTTCATGCTTTATTAGACAATAACAAGTCATAAAAGAGCAGCCACAATTTAATGGGTCTAATCTTTTACTGTAAAAGGGGGGAAGAATAGTTTGATTCCAAAAGCTATTGTACAGTAATGGTAGCCATATATATGTACTGGCGGGGTTCTTTAAGGTATACCATCAAATAGATGACTATATCTGCCAATGCATTAATCTGTGATCATTCAGTAGGATTTGTGGATCAGTTCAGTCTCCGACACATCCACATCTCACTTTAGTCTATCTGCATCCATATACAGTATCCTACTGTAGTTTATATACCCTAACCCATGACTACCAGAGTACCCACAGTCATATAGTTTACTGTATAATATGTGACCCATTGTGATGTTGCATACAATAGCGTGCGGTTCATGAAAATAGAACCTTAACAACAATGACTGCAGACAATGCAGGTTTTCTGCTATGGTTGCAGAACTGAGACAGGAAAGAAACGGGTGGCATTGACTTAGGTTGCTTTGCCACTAACCAGAAATGCTGTGGCAATGACAAATCCATGGCAGGGTAATTTAATGAAGCCTGCTTTAATTTAATTAGTTTAAACTAATTTCAAGTTGGCTGTCAGAACATAACAATGCATCATCTAATTGAGAGGGGAGATGGAGAGAAGGGGATTCATAAATGATATTGCTCCGAGTTTGCGAAACTGAATGCATCATGTCTACCTTTGTGTGTTTGAGTGTGTGTGCGATGTGTTGTGTGTCTGTGCGTGTTTGTGTGCGTGTGTGTGTCAGTGGAGGCTCCTTAGAGGAGGAAGGGGAGGACACTCCTACTGAGTGAATTACATAAAAATAAATATAGTGAAACATTACAAAAGTCCAGTTCACCAGGGAACTCATTCAGCTGACCAGGGCCAGCCAATCACAGGCTCTACCTGCTGGCCGTAACAGGCCCCCTTTTTTAGAGCTTTTGCAGTATGAACTGACATGTTGTCCATCCAATCAAAGGGTCAGAGAATGAAGATAGTACTGAAAGTGTAAGCTAGCTAGCACTCCAGTGCATGAAATTAGGTGAGTAGTTGACGTAAAGAGAGAGAAAGACAATAGTTGAACAGTTTTTAACAAATTAATTCATAAAACAATTAAGGAGAAGCAGCAGAGAGAGAGAGAGAGAGAGAGAGAGAGAGAGAGAGAGAGAGAGAGAGAGATTTTGTAGTCTTATTATGTTTCACTTACTTAGATAGCTAATGTAGCTAATTTAACAAGCTGACTCTAACAAAGAGGCATGCTATTTATGTTAGCTAGCTGGCTAAGACTATCCTATTAATGTATTGTCACCGGGACCTGCCAGTGTAACTGCTGAACAGCTTGCTTTACACTGTGCTGGGTAGAGCTGTATTGGATTGGATTGTGGATTTTCTAACATGTTAGTTCTAGTTTATTGGCTATAACGTCAATATGGTGAAAACGATGTAGGCTATCTAGCGATTAGCGCTTATGGTATGAAGGTTTGGCTTGGATAGGTTTTTGCACCTGGTCACAGACAGCGTTGTGTTGTGCAATGAAGTCCACAAGGGAAGGGAAAAGGTGAGAGGGGGAGAGTGCGTAGACACAATAAGGAATTATATAAAGAGCAAAATGATGATGCTGTATGTGGCTGGTATGAAAGTGAACTGTGTGTGTGAACTGTGGGTGTATTCCTTCCACAGATTCTGTTGCAAAACATTTCTTAAACTTATGTAGACATGTTTTGACGTTGGTGCAGTGGATGGGACCAATGTGGCAATACTGTGCCTGTCATCGTCACTGACCTTTATTGCCACACTGGTCCCATCCACTGCACAAACGACATTGGGGAAGTTAGCCACCTCAATAAACTTTTGTTTGGTGCTTACTTGTTCAGCTTCAGTTGATGGGAACTTGATAAATCTTCGTACCTGACGACTCAGTGCATCACACACTGCACTAACCACCCAACTCACAGAGGACTGACTAACTCTGTACCTGCAAGCAAGGCTTGAAAAGATCCCAATGCTAAGAATCTCAGGGCTATCATGATTTGTAGGATGATTAGAAGATGGCATGCTCCCATGGTCTTTTTAAGTTTTAATTTAGAAGGTCAGCCAAGTACATTATAGAGTGTCGTGGTATTCGATATTGCCTGAGTAGAACATGGTCAGGGACATTTAGAGGATCCATCCAATTTCTGAGGGGCTCTGTGGGTTCTCCCTCTCTCTCTTCCTCTCTCTAGCAGCTAACCAAAGAAATTCCATCATTCAAAGTATCATAGTGATCTTTGAATCACTAAATGTGATTTGTTTCAGGAAACTAGGCTTACAGTATCAAATAAACTTAGATTTTCCATGTGTAGAACAACATGATCTGCATCAAAGTCAAATTAGGATATAACGTTAGGCCAACGAGGCAGTATCTAAATTAAAAAATGTTCTGGTAGAATACCCTGCTTTTATTTCATAACACTCATAACTGTAAGCTATGTTCTGTAATTAGCTCACCATTAACTTGTGAGTTTATTTTCCTCTAATAATGAATACAATTTAGCTTAGTTAAGATGTTGTCAGCTATATGATATGGTCATTATTTGAACTAGCTAATGAGCTAGAAACAGTCAAAACATTGTTTAAAAAGTTGCTTTTAGTTGCTTGGTTTGCTAGATTGACATATACTAAATTCATTTTTAAACGGATGGGTTTATTGATGTTAAAATACACCAGTTATGCTATTTTGGACCACCAGGTTGTCGTTTCTGTGTTTATAGCTTGATGTCGGACGACAATAGAATGTGTATGATGTCACTGCGACAACTGTCTACAGACATGTTGATTGACGTAGTATAAACCAGCCTTTAGGCTTGAAATCTTTGGTTGTTTAGTTCACTACCTTACTCACTTTGTTTTGCACATGTGAATCCTTAAAGAAATGGGTGGGGCTAAGGCTTAAGAGCGTGTGAACAATGCTGAATGGGTGTAGATAATGAAGTGCTCTCCAGTAGGTGTAGCAAAACATTCAAGGGCCATTTTCTCAAAAGTGGGGTTACAAGTTTATCCACTTTTAAAGCAAAATAACTTTCCCAATGTTCCAACTATAGTGTATGATATACCATTTTCTAGTTTCAGTTGGTCACAAATATGATTATTAGTGTTTTTGAATATGTTTGACTATTGTTCTCTTAATGAAATTTTCGAATCAATACATTTAGCTTTATCTTCTTTTGATATGACCATTTCAACAATCATTATTGTTATAATATTCATTATTTAGTCAAATATGTAATCAAAAGCTTTTCAAATTAAGGTTTGCATTGATTTGAAGAAACTGAAGTAAACATTGCACTTATTAAATGATTTTTTATTCATTCTTAAGAAGGTTTTGTGAATCCGGGTCCAGTTCACCAGGGAACTAACCAGGGCCAGCCAATCACAGGCTCTACCTGCTGGCCGTAACAGGCCCCCATTTCTTCTTATGCTTTAGCTGTTTCCCGGAGGGCAGGTTGAGAAGGTCTCTGTAAACTCATGTCCTCCACTACAACCCATAGCTGGAACTTTCCTGAACAGACAAGCCTTCCCTGGACTTACCCAACCATGTATTAGTGTGTCACTGAACATGTAAGTGAACTTTGTTAGGGTTAATGTGTGTATTTGATCTGTATACGTGTTATAGGCTGCTATTGCTTTGTTAGTATATACTTATACAATGAGTGTACAAAACATTAGGAACACCTGCTCTTTCCTTGACATAGACTGACCGGGTGAATCAAGGTGAAAGCTATGATGCCTTATTGATCTCACTTGTTAAATCCACTTCAATCAGTGTAGATGAAGGGGAGGAGACAGGTTAAAGGATCTGACACTTTTTTTCCATTTTCTAAATCTAACTGCCTGTAACTCAGGACCTGAAGCAAGGATATGCATATTCTTGATACCATTTGAAAGGAAACACTGACATTTGTGGAAATGTGAAATGAATGTAGGAGAATATAACATATTAGATCTGGTAAAAGATATTACAAAGAACAATTTTTTTTTGTACCATTATCATTGCAAGAGAAAGGTCATAATGTATTATTCCAGCCCAGGCACAATGTATGTGTATGTGCAAGTTTTAGACTGATCCAATGAACCATTGCATTTCTGTTAAAAAGTATGTATCAAGGCTGCCCAAATGTGCTTAATTGGTTTATTAATACATTTTCAAGTTCATAACTGTGCACTCTCCTTAAACAATAGCATGGCATTAGTTCACTGTAATAGCTACCGTAAATTGGAGAGTGCAGTTAGTTTAATAATAATTTAAGCTTTCTGACAATATCAGATATGTTTTATGTCAGGGGAAATTTTCTTGTTACTTACAACCTCATGCTAATCGCATTAGCCTACGTTAGCTCAACCGGGAGACCCACCGATCCTGTAGAGGATAAAGGAGGATTTTTAGGCCTTGAGACAATTGAGACATGGATTTTGTATGTGTGCCATTCAGAGGGTGAGTGGGCAAGACAAAGTATTTAAGTGCCTTTGAATGAGGTATGGTAGTAGGTGCCAGTCACACTAGTGAGTGTGTCATGAATTGCAACGCTGCCCAACCGTTTCCCGTGTGTATCAAGAATGATCCACCACCCAAAGGACATACAGCCAACTTGACACAACTGTGGAAAGCCTTGGAGTCAACATGGGCCAGCATCCCTGTGGAACAATTGACACCTTGTAGAGTCCATGCCCAGATGAAGGTGTTCCTAATGTTTTATACACTCAGTGTATATGTTTTCTTAAGATATGCTTCCTTAAGTATATCAGGAAACTAGGCGTATGTCTGAAGTCACTACTTCACAGGAGAGCCATTTGAAGGTAATTGTCTTCTCGAACATGTGAAATTTAATGTGCCATAATAACAAACTTGTATGCCATCTGTAAATACGGATAAAATTGTTCAATTACAATTACGAGCTTTGTTGGTTAAGACACATAAAAAGTTGGCAACCTTCCCACTAGCTGAGATAATGAGTGGGCAGGACATGCCGAGAGAGGAGTTCGGATATGTCTGCCATATTGAAGGCGTCTGTCTATTTGAGCTCGTCAGTCTGTTTTGGTAATCCTGTCGAATGCGGCTTTAAAAAAAATGTATTGTGTAGTGGAGCTGTAAAAGTGTTGCTCTCCATTGTCTGGAGGATCAAGTTCTGAAATCAGTGGAATTAGAGTATGATAGCTAAAGAGATTGAGAAAACACCTGTCACCGGATTACATCTTCAAACTAAGGTCAACCGTGGTATTTCATTCCTGACAGAGAGACGCGTCCATGATGCATGTTGATGTATACAGGTAAGATAGTCTAATGTTAACTAGCAACATTTTCAGATATTATTTTGACAGAAAGTGGTTTAATTTCAAGCTAAAGTGTAAGCTAAAGTGTACTGTTAGCTAGCTGGCTCCCTAGCTGACGTATTTTTTTTTTCCCAAAGCTGTTTGCTTTTCTAGTTGGCATTGTTGCCACTTTGTTCATTGCTGTTTAACTAGCTAACGTTAGCTAGCTAATTTTGCTTTGAAAGGTGATCAACTTGTAAACTCACTTTAGAAAAAAAACACATTTTAATATTTTTGTATCTAGTGAAGAGCTCTTCTTTGTCTACACCCATTCAGCATCATTCTCACCCTCTTAAGCTTTAGCCCACTCATCTCGTTTCGCTCTCGGAGCGCACACTTGACGCTCTGTCCGATGACTTGTTTACCTCTGGATAACTGGACAAGAGGAATACCTATGTGAGAATGCTGTTCATCGACTACAGCTCGGCATTCAACACCATAGTACCCTCCAAGCTCGTCATCAAGCTCGAGACCCTGGGTCTCGACCCCGCCCTGTGCAACTGGGTACTGGACTTCCTGACGGGCCGCCCCAGGTGGTGAGGGTAGGCAACAACATCTCCTCCCCGCTGATCCTCAACCACGGGGGCCCCACAAGGGTGCGTTCTGAGCCCTCTCCTGTACTCCCTGTTCACCCACGACTGCGTGGCCATGCACGCCTCCAACTCAATCATCAAGTTTGCGGACGACACAACAGTGGTAGGCTTGATTACCAACAACGACGAGACGGCCTACAGGGAGGAGGTGAGGGCCCTCGGAGTGTGGTGTCAGGAAAATAATAATAATAAACTCACTTTAGAAAAAAATCACATTTTAATATTTTTGTATCTAGTGAAGAGCTCTTCTTTGTCTACACCCATTCAGCATCATTCTCACCCTCTTAAGCTTTAGCCCACTCATCTCGTTTCGCTCTCGGAGCGCACACTTGACGCTCTGTCCGATGACTTGTTTACCTCTGGATAACTTAAAAACATGTACTTACTATGACTGTGATATATGGTTGTTCCACCAAGCTAGCTTCAGATCAATGCGCTAACTTTAAGTCGCTCTGAATAAGAGCATCTGCTAAATGACAAAAATGCCATGGTAAAATGTATGTCCTGCGGCACTGGGACAGTTGCACCTATAATGGAAACCGGCGCCTCTATTGGAGACGACCACATGGTGACGCTCTTTTTCATTAATAGAAAAAATTTGCCTCCCTAATCTTTAAATGGCACCAAAAGCCACTGGTGTGTGTGTGTGTGTGTGTGTGTGTGTGTGTGTGTGTGTGTGTGTGTGTGTGTGTGTGTGTGTGTGTGTGTGTGTGTGTGTGTGTGTGTGTGTGTGTGTGTGTGTGTGTGTGTGTGTGTGTGTGTGTGTGTGTGTGTGTCTGTGTGTGTGTCTGTGTTGAGTATTCACATGTGTGAGGCTGGCCCAGTATGTGAGAGCCTGCTTGCATGCATATATGTCACCGTAATACTAACATATGGCCACTTACCAAATGAAGGTTAGTGGAAAACAAACTAAAGGTTATTCTAAAGGGTTGTCTCCTAAATGGATGAGAATGTGGTTGGGAAACTGGGTTATGTGGCTTTGTCTCAGATATTGGGTTTTGTAATTATGCCATTAACATTGGTATCTTTGACTTCTAAATTTGATAGAATAAAAAAATAATACAGTACCAGTCCAAAGTTTGGACACACCTACTCATTCAAGGTATTTTCTTTATTTGTACTATTTTCTACATTGTAGAATAATAGTGAAGACATCAAAACTATGAAATAACACATATGGAATCATGTCGTAACCAAGGGCGCCGTATGGGGGAAGGGGGGTGGGGTAGGATGATTCTAAGGGCCTGTGACTAACAGGGGCCCTAAAAAAACATTTCAAAATTCAATTATTAACCTATCATCATTAATACAATATTTTATTTACAATGTACTGATAAAACTAATGGTTTATTTTCTTGTTATTTGGCAAAAAGTTAACATCCAGAGAGCCTCTGATTTTGCCCACTCCCCACACAGCAAACGGAGAAAAGTGCGGTTTGAATGAATGCTTACGAGCCTGCTGCTGCCTACCACCGCTCAGTCAGACTGCTCTATCAAATCATAAACCTAATTACAATATAATAAACACACAGAAATATGAGCCTGAGGTCATTAATATGGTCAAATCCGGAAACATTTAGAAAACCAAATGTTTATTCTTTCAGTGAAATACAGAACCGTTCCGTATTTTATCGAATGGGTGACAGCCCTAAATCTAAATATTGCTGTTACATTGCACAACCTTCAATGTTTATCAAAATTATGTAAAATTCTGGCAAATGAATTACGGTCTTTGTTAGGAAGAAATGGTCTTCACACAGTTTGCAACGAGCCAGGCGACCCAAACTGCTGCATTTACCTTGACTCTGCTTACACTGAACGCAAGAGAAGTGACACAATTACAGACACCCCATTGATTATATGCAAAGCAGGACAAGCTAGTTAAACTAGTAATATCATCAAACATGTGTAGTTAACTAGTGATTATGTTAAGATTGATTGTTTTTTATAAGATAAGTTTAATGCTAGCTAGCAACTGGCTCCATGGCTCCTTGCTGCCTGCACTCGTGTAACAGGTGGTCAGCCTGCCACACAGTCTCCTTGTGGATTGAAATATAATTGGAGTCCAAAAATGCAGATTACTGATTGTTATGAAAACTTGAAATTGGCCCTAATTTATCGGCCATTCCGATTAATCGGTCGACCTCTACTTCAAAGACTTGATCAGTGATTTTGCTAGCAAGAAGGCTCAGCGCTGGGCTCTTGGTGAATAAGGCTGTGCAAGGGCCAGTGATAACTGTTAAATGGCATGTCTATGGATATTGGATCAAGACACACATGATACCCACGGGCTGAGAACAAGACTGAGAACAGACTGAGAACAAGATATATGTCAAAGTAATGGCTGGATTGCCATAAAATGTGCTGTTCACAATCAAGACCCCAAGTGGAAGAAACCTATTGATTTGGTGACCACTTGACCTTTCCTATAGCGCCATCATCAGGCCTTTTAATTTCCATTTTGGTTTCCATTTCCACTTTTACAGCTGCTTATTTTCTAGTTGGTATGTATACTTAGTTGGTATGTATACTTATACTTGATTTTATTATTTAGTTTGTTATATCATTCTATAGATGATAGAAGACGTTAATTGAAGACGTTAATGTACAGTATATTTAAGTTATATTTATTTTAAGTTGTTCATTAATGTTAAGAGAATTTTCTATTCAAGAATCTTACCATTAAAATTCCATTTAGGCTGTAAAAGATGGCCTTTAGCACATTTCTTATAGAGGGTATCTGTCTCGCATCAAATAGGGACTTCCACTGTATGCAGAATGTTGCATGCATGTCTGCACAGTGTTATATTTTCACAGCTCCCTGTCAGTAAATATTGGACTACAAGAGTTGCAAGCCTGCAAAGGTAGAGTTATTTAAAGCTTTGAATGGGTCAATTGGGTCTGGAGGTGTGTGGTTACAGCAGTTGCACAGGGTTTGTGTGGCCTGTGGTGGTGGGGCCCAATGTGATATATTTTCATGGGGCCCAAAATCCCTGGCGGCACCGCTGTTAGTAAGCAAAAAAGTGTTAAACAAATCAAAATATATTTTAGCCACCCTTTGGTATTCTCTCAACCAGCTCATGAGGAATGCTTTTCCAACAGTCTTGAAGGAGTTCCCACATACTCTGAGCACCTGTTAGCTGCTTTTCCTTCACTCTGCTGTCTGACGGTCGAATAGCGTCCCGGAGTAGAGAGTCTCCTTCCAGGGAGCTCGGGAGGCAATGTATGTGTCAAGAAGTTAAATTAGGGATAAGAATTTGTTCTTAACTGACTTGCCTAGTTAGAAATATAAAAAAAATGCATTCCAGGTGATCATCCTCATGAAGCTGTTTGAGAGAATACCAAGAGTGTGCATAGCTGTCATCAAGACAGCGGAGTCAATCACCACCTTCCGGAGACACCTGAAACCCCACCTCTTTCAGGAATACCTAGGATAGGATAAAGTAATCCTTCTCACCCCCCCCCCTTAAAAGATTTAGATGCACTATTGTAAAGTGGCTGTTCCACTGGATGTCTTAAGGTGAACGCACCAAGTTGTAAGTCGCTCTGGATAAGAGCGTCTGCTAAATGACTTAAATGTAAATGTAAATGTAAATGTAACTTTGAAGAATCCTAAATATATTTGAATATGTTTAACACTTTTTTGGTTACTACATGATTCCATATGTGTTATTTCATAGCTTTGATGTCTTCACTATTATTCGACAATGTAGAAAATAGTACAAATAAAGAAAAACCTTTGAATGGGTAGGTGTGTCCAAACTTTTGACTGGTGCTGCATATTATGCTATACTGCATATGACCCTGGAAAAAAAGGGTAACTACGCACACATCATTTCAATTCTCTTAATTAAAGTCTTTAAGAAAACACTGCGTCCACCAAGTTGAGTATTTCTCTCTTTCACTCTCTGTGAGACAGCAGGACAGATGAAGGCAACAGGATTTGAACAGGCCCTGTATGTGTCAGCCAGATCACCCCTGTTTGTTTCTGCCTACTGAGATCAATGGCAGCACAGATGCCCTGGCAGAACAGCCAGAGACCCTGGCACAGCCACCACCACACAGACCCCCCCTGCAGCTACAAAAATAATCTCTCTCTCTCTCTCAAGATGCTGACCCTAGCCACCCCTAGCGACAGACGTCCTCCTTACCCAGGCAGACTTATTCAGACAGACTTGTCCATTCCAGACAGACATGCATGTTTTAACTATTTTACACTGAATGAGAGCGGTGCAGGTCTGATTGCTGGCCCAGGGGGTATTAAGACAGCATTCAGACCAGCAGCATTCTCTTTCTCTCTGAGTGCACTCCACTCTAACTGCCATGCTAGTATCCAAACATACAGTCTACTCAACAGCCTCTGAAATTGCTCAGATCTGTGTTGTCTGACAGGCAGGAGTTGTGTGGATAATTCCTTCTGATACCAGTTTGTTTCCCCTATTATTGTGGCCCGGAGCAGCCTCATACCAACTGGTGTATATAAAATCACTGTCTCGCTTAGCTGTACACTAACATCTACATCCAAATGGACAGGAAATAGTACCAGACAAACTTCAGTCCGCACTGCAATTTTTGGGGGGGTGAGATATCATCATACTGTATCTACAAAACCGAGAGGAGGATTTGCACCATAATGATATAATTTGAGAATAAAGAGTGTACAGTGCAGTAGCCTGATTTCATGCTAGCTACTGTAGGCAGTTGTACTCCTATACAGGCAACTTCCTGGTGGACACCTCCCAGAGGCAAATCAACATCAGATGCATTATCCCTCACTACCCGTCTCTCTCCATCCGCGATTTGGTTGCCTCCCGTTGCGTAAGAAGAACCACACTATTTGAAATCTCCCTCAATTTTCACACAATAGCCTTGAATATGTACATGAATATGTATTTTGAAAGTGTTGTGTACCAAGGCAGAGCGAGGGCATGAGAGAGAGAAAGAGATCAATTGAGTCCCTGAATAACCAGGGTAAAGAGAGGAGGAAGTCTGCCTCAGCAAATAACAGAGAAACAACAAGGGAGCGTTGTTTGTGCGAGCCCCCTTTAAACGGTCCTATTCACACAGCAACTCCCCACATCCACCCACCCCTCCTGGCTCATTGAGGAACTCATTCTCCATGTGGATCTCGTAGCCTCCCACCGCCCATCGATCGATGCCTTCCTCCCCTGTGTGTGAGGCCTGAGCCACCTCTTTGTTCCACATAGTTCACAAAAACGGGATGCTTGTACCCACATTTGTATTCTGGGTCCCAATGAGGAAGGGAGAACAGTGGAGAATGAAGCCTGTTGCTTTGTGGCCGCTTATCTAACAGACATGGGGCAGACTGGACTAGCCTCTAGGGGGGGCCCAAGGATATTCAATCCATCCAGTGCTTTATCAAGACATAGTTCTTGATGTTAAGCTCTCTGTTGCAAGACCTATTTTGGACAGGCACAGATGTGGTCGGCTCTGCACTGCTGTCAGGGGTCCTGTTGTAGAATGCATTAGGTCCCAGCGGTAGCGAGGTAATACAAGCAGTGATGTCAGCAGTAACATAAGCTATTGATGGATGTCAGTTCAACGTGGCAGGTTTGACTCATCTACGAATCTGTTACCTTATGTATTAAAGCATTCAGGGAGGGATAGTGGGATGGAATGGAGTAATGGTGGAGAGCGACAGAAGGGAGAAAAAGAGGGGGAGAGTTTTTCCACACAGGGAGCCTGCAGAATTATGAGAATTATTATAATCCAGCCTGCAGCGACGTCTGGACAGGCGTGGTAATGGACTGCCACTTGGGAAGTAACAGAGGAATGCGGGCGGCCGGGCTAAGTTCATTTGTACTGGATTTCTCCCTCCCTTGCTTCCCTCCTTTTGTTGCTTTACTTAGGATTGCAGTGGCACTCTGACCTTCAGAAGACATAGCTCAGCAGGCCCTCCGCTCAATAATTAAATGCCTGGGTCGCTCCCCAACCAATCAGCTCGGCCCAGGATCATTGGCCGATTTTTAAAACAAACTAATTCTCTAATGGCCTGAGTTATTGCTCCAATTTACCTGGCTCTGAATGATTGTATTCCGATCTATTCTGTAAGGGGACGGATCAATGGGAGCCGAAGAGAGGGCAGCAGGCAGAAAGGGCGGTGAGTGAGTAGCATTTCGCCCATCGTGCGGGGCGGGCGAGGCCGCTGTGGAGTGGTGAGGCTCGTCTAGGAGCCGCCAGTGGAATAGTGATGACGTCAGACAGGTTTTATGCAGTTCTTCTAAAGAGGGACCAGCTCTGTCGTAAAGCCAGGTAATTAACAAGGTCTGAAGCGTGTGGAAGGAAGACCAACAGCTTGGCTGGTCAAGGTGTCGCAGTATATGATGCAGATAAATTAGGCGCAGCGGATACCCTAACTTGGAATAAAAATGTACAAAAGATCATTCACTGTTAATCGTCGTCTGTCTCTGCGGAAGCTATTTTGGAAATACAATTCTGGAAAACACTTCAAACTATCCAACTTAACGATTCAATTTCTCCATGCATGGGAGAACTAGTTTAATCAATTATTCCACAGTTTGATGAGCTGTCACACCTGTGTGGATTTCAATGTTTTCTGTGTCTTTTCCTTTCATCAAAGGAAGCATGTGAGGAAAAGATGGAAAAAGAAAACAAAGAAACAAAACTAAGCCAAATCAAGCAAGGGTGCCATATACCAAACAGTCATGTCCTGCCTCTAATTGTCAGCAAAACACACCACTGCAGCAAGCTACAGTATTTCCAATTTCACATTAGCTGCTGTTTGTCCCTGACTGCAGTGAACACCTGACTGATTTTTGGAGAACAAATTCTCATTCTGCGAGAAGCCCATGATGTGAGCTGTCGCAAAAAACCCAGGTAGTACATGCATAGCAAAACCATTCTTTCTTCTCGGTCAGCGCTAGACACTTTTACCACATCCCTGAAAAGCTAGCACTGCAGTCTATGGGATTTTGTATCTGTCAATACACCTTCCACCGCGGGTGTGTGTGTTATAGATGAAGATTAATCATTTGTCAAACTGTAAATTGGCTTCCAAACGCTCTAGCTAATTTGCTCGGTGGTCCACTGATGATAATCCCCTTTCGCAGCTTTCCCCGTACATCCCCACTTTTTTTCCTCACACCTTCCATTGAGAAGCAAGGGAGCAAAAAATCCTTAATAGGTTGATCATGCAGCTAGCCTGCCGTAATGCTCCAATGAAATGATGTAAGATGAAATGCGGAAGCACTGATGCCCTGCAGGTCACACTCCAAGTACCTCTATAGGACCCCCGACATGAATCAGACCCTGAGCAGGAGAGGAGGTAAATGACATTGCTACCCACTGCAGTTGTTCTGTGCTCACACATGTAAATGTCAAGTGATGTTATCCTGACTGGCCCTTTCTACCAGCTCAACTGAAAAAGAGTGTAACAATGGGAGCGCCCGATATGGGAAAGAACATGAGTATGTGTCTCTGAGGAAGTGTGTTGGAAGTGTGTGTGTGTGTGTGTGTGTGTGTGTGCTTGTCTCGAAGTGTGTGTATGTGTGTGTCTGAGTGTGTATATGTCTTTCAAAGTGTGTGAAGTATTTTTGGGTGTTCATGTAAACCATTGCTTGTTTTAAAAAAAGGAAATAAAAGTGCTTGTACATCAACAAAACAAGCTCAAACAGCAAGACTGAGACGCAGCGCTGTTGTTAATTCTCTAATTATCTGTGGAATTAAACGGCGGAGTATGCCTCCTGCTACCCCTGCTGTGACAGATCCATCATAATTGTGTGTATCTGTACAACGACACTTAAATCTTCCCATCGGTGCTGGGTTGGGCTGTAGGGGGTGACGCAATGTTGTTGTCAGGCAGCTGTGCTACGTATCGCGAGGCTCAAATTGAACCACGGGGACAGCTTTTTTTGTCTCAGAGAAATATGTGTGGAAAGATATGGAAAGATGGATGACTCGCCTCGCTCTATTTCAAAATCTGAGGCAGGAGTGTGCCCCCCCCCCCCCTGTTTTCCTCCTCATCCCTGTTGCACACTGAAACCGTATACAAGGTGATGCTCAAAGAGTCGCGAGACAGCCATCGACCGTCCTACCTCAGCAAATCCTAATGGCATCACAATCTAACCCCCCCCAAAAATGTTGTTACCAGCACTTCCTCATTCACGCCACGGCTAACGCTAACCTTTCACTGAGACGTTTTCAAAGGAGGGCATGTTTGCAGTCAGCTCTTGTTTTCCTGTCTCCCTGACAGGAATATGGAACAGCTGCTTCCCTCTCAGGGGACCAGACCCCTGGCACTATGCGAGCGAGGTTCAGTCCCCGCTGCAGTGCGTTATTTTTGTCTGGGCCCACGATCCGCTCTCCCCCTCCACCACCCACCCACTCTCTGCCCTCGACGCAATGCCATGCCGGAATTTACTGACCTAATTTCCAGCCCCAGTACAATGGTTATCCCCCATTTCACTTCTTGACACATACAGTGCCTCGCGAGCTCCCTGGAAGGAGACTCTCTCTACTCCGGGACGCTATTCGACTGCCATCTCGCTCTGAGGAGAGGGGGTATAGGGGTTTTAAAGGGGACGGTCAACGGTTCCATTGTTCTTAATTCAACGTCATAAATTGGTGAAACGGAGGGAAAGCAGAGGGAGCGTAGCAAAGAGGACGCTACCCATAAATCAGAAGGAATCTGCAGAGACACCTAGCAGATGGTAGAGAAAAAGCCGTACGCTCCCATCTCAATTCCTCCTTCATGAAGCCTTGCGAAGCTAAAAAGCTCAGCAGCATCCAGAGCCTGCTATGCATCAGGGCGAGCAGATGTAGGAATATCAATATTGCAAAGTTGTTTTGTTCAGTTCCAAAGGCTGAGTCCTTGTTTCACTTCTAACCCCCTCCGCTGAATGATCCATTTTGAGTGAGGTCCTACATCATTTATAGTTTCAATTCTTGTATTTGAATGAATGTGTATGTCATAGGAAATTGAGCATGTTTGAAAATGTATATCATGTCAGAGACCAAACACATAAACAGAAAGAGATACTTAAAAACACACACAAGTACCAGTTTGAAACTACAGCACATCTCTGTTTCTCTTTCTGCAGTTGAAATGAGGTGGGGTGGTCTCTCAAAGTGTAGCAGCACTGCTCTGTTCACTGGCCAGTGTGCTGTTTTAATGAGGGCCCTCACAGTCTCAGCTGTTTACTTTCTTCCTGCCTCCAGTAGAATTGGACGCCTCTGTCTGATAGACCTGGATGCATTTCAGTGCAGTTATTACCCTAGTGTCAAGGGCTCCCTTGGTAATGATAATCATCCCTGACTCGAATGGGGATTAAAATAATTATGATTTGGGACGGAAACTATCGAGACAGCTTGGCACTGTCTCACAGCAGATGCAAACAGGAGCTGCCAATGAATTAAAACTGAAAAAAAGGATTGTTATGAGATCTCTCTGTTCTGATGATGTCTAGGCCTTCAATGATACAGTCGTAAACACAAGCGCCATGGCGGCTGTAAATAGCCTCGGCAAACAAATGGAGGTCACGGCTTTGCCGCGCTGTTTTCCAAATTATTAAACGCTGTGTTTTTGCACTGAGGTGGGGTGTGGGGAGAGGATCGACTTTGTGTGTTTGATGGAATTCATTGGTTGTGCCACTGCCACCTAAGGCTTTTAGAGGGCGTTAAGCGATAGAAAGTAGTTGGAAAGTGGTTTGAATGTGTTCAGCCACAGAAGCAGAGCAAATAGGTAGCACTTTGCTTAATCAAAGGCAATAGCTTAGTGAGGAGAGGTAGTGAAAGGGTACTATGTGTGCTCATACCAATACACCTTAAACACACACTCAAACACACTGCATGTGTAGAGGTGTCCAAGGCAGACGTTTAAGGGCTGATATGACTGAAAGGATTGTGCATTTTTGGGAAGGGAAAGCTTTCTTTTCTCTTCCTACCTCCCTAGTTCCTGGAGGTTATTTCTGCCACCCGAATTCTACCATCCCCTATTTTAAATGGAGTGCTCTTGACTTCTTGCCTTTGAAATATTTGCTCTGCTGCTCATCTTTCCCCTGAGTTGTCCTCTTTATATAGCTCCCAAGCCATACCCACAGGGCTAATGTGTTCATTTACCATGCAACAACAATATTGCTTACTCCAATATGTACACTGAACAAAAATAGACACACAACATACAACAATTTCAAAGATTTTACCGAGTTACTGTTCATATGAGGAAATCAGTCAATTTAAATAAATTCATTAGGCCCTCATCTATGGATTTGACATGACTGGGAATACAGACACTGTATGCATCTGTTGGTCACAGAGACCTTAAAATAAGGTACTGGCGTGGATCAGAAAACCAGTCAGTATCTGGTGTGACCACCATTAACCTCATGCACCGTGACACATCTCCTTCGCATAGGGTTGATCAGGCTGTTGATTTTGGCCTGTAGAATGCTGTCCCACTCCTCTTCAATGGCTGTGCAAAGTTGCTGGATATTGGCGGGAACTGTAACACGCGGTCGTACACTTCGATCAAGAGCTGGTGATTATGCAACCAATGGAAGAACTGGGACATTTTCAGCTTCCAGAAATTGTGTACAGATTTTTTGCAACATGGGTCCGTGCATTATCATGCTGAAACGTGGTGATGGCAGTGGATGAATGGCACGACAATGGGCCTCAGGATCTCGTCAAAGTATCTCTGTGCATTCAAATTGCCATCAATAAAATGCAATTGTGTTCATTGTCCGTAGCCTCCCCGTACCATAACCCCACCTCCGCCATGAGGCACTATATTCACAACATCAGCAAACTGCTGATTGTGAGACTGGTTGGACATACTGACAAATACTCTAAATTGACGCCAGAAACGACTTATGGTAGAGAAATTAACATTAAATTCTCTGTCAAAAGCTCCGGTGGAAATTTCTGCAGTCAGCATGCCAATTATACGCTTCCTCAAAAGTTGAGATATCTGTGGCATTGTGTTGTGTGACAAAACTGCACATTTTAGAGTGGCCTTTTATTGTCCCCAGCACAAGGTGCACCTGTGTAATGATCATGCTATTTAATCAGCTTCTTGATACACAACACCTGTCAGGTGGATTGATTATCTTGGCAAAGGAGAAATGCTAACTAACAGGGATATAAACAAATTTGAGAGAAATACGCTTTTGGTGTGCATGGAACATTTCTTGGGATCTTTTTACTACATCAGCTCATGAAACATGGGACTAACAATTTACGGGTTGCGTTTATATTTTTGTAAGTAAGCATATCGTAGTGCTGCCTGTGTGTAATAAATCCCTACACAGTGAGACTCACTTCATCTATCATCACAAGTGCTGGGCGAATCTATGTTCCATGTCATCCGAAAGGAGAAGTTGTCTATTCTAAATAATTAAAGGACCAGATTTTCCAAACTTGCTAGGTGCTATAACAGAACTGGGTGATGTCACAAGCCTTCTGTGAATATAGGTTCTTCCATAACCAGAGCCAGTGTTAGTTTCTGTCTATTGAAATGGGTTGCAGTCTGTATTCATGCAGATCACCCCTCATATCAGCAGTGGTTATGAAAATGATGCATCGAATCAAACAAAATAGACGACTAATCCAAAAATCTAAATAACAAGTCAATGTTGGTGGTCAATGAAATAGAATATCACAACAGACACATTTTCTACGTGTTCTGTTCTAAAGCTATCAAAACATAACTTCCATTGCACATTTTTCTGCTCACTATAGCGACTTCTACACGCCATGGCCTCTGCTCTGCCCTCCATTGTTGTTGTGCTGACTTTGCGTAAAGCCTGGAGAGGATACTGTACCTGCTTCAGCTAGCTTCACGTACACAGGCCTCTTCATCATTACAACGAACAGCATTACCTCCATCAGCAGGACAACACAGCACTCTGTGGGGATATATGGATGGAGAGCAGGGCCAGGTGTGTGTGTGTGTACATGTCTGACAGGGTATTTGACCAGAGTAGGTGGATGGATGCCTGCCTATTTGAGCTTGTGTGTGTCCCTACGTGCCCCTTGTCTCTGAGGATCAACTTAGCGTCTCTCTCTGCCTGTCAAACACAGCAGCAGCTCATACTGTACATGTAAGTGGTGTGCGTGACTGAGCATTAACACCAAGGGTTCAACACACAGCACTCTGTGTGCAGTCAGTGTCCTGCAAAATGTGGTGCTGCACTGTTTAACACAACTACACCACCAGTTAACACGGGCCGTATTATGAGGCACTAAACTATATGAAGTAAATCAGCACCAAGCTGACTGACTGAATCACATGAGATATTGTGTGTCTGCAACACTCTGTGTCTTCAGTCAGCGCCCGACAACATCAAACACGACTCATTTCCATCTCAGTGCCTGGGACCCTTGTTGGTTCTGGGGGGTTTTCATGAGGAAATGCATCAAGTTGCACAGAGGTTTTGACGAATGTCTCGAATTAATGATTGAAGGAATTAGTCATCACGCCATACACAAATGACTGCATCGCATTTATATTTCAAACGCACCGAGGTTTTGACGAACGTCTCGAATTAATGATTGAAGGGATTTGTCTGTTGTGCAAAGTAAGCCTAAATAGAAGCCAAATCTGGGAAACAACCAATAACACTGATTTGTATAATGCATTGGCATAGTTTTGGTGGCTGGAGATGTCATGTGTTTTTAAATTAGGGAACAGGCAAATGGAGAAAACTGTTGATGGAGTTAGGTTGCCCAAGCCTATGTCATTCAATCATCCTCCAGTTGAGTGGGCACACAACATATTACAAATCACAGTTGGTCTGCTCAATCAACATTTTCCCAATTTCTCCTATGGCTCAAAATGGGTGCAAACTGATTCATCTATTGAAGTGAAAAGGCATCGATCGAAATGGCCTTAATTCTAACTTCAGATATGGACATGTTCACACAAATCTGAACGTCCATCAATGCAGTGCAGTTAAAAGCACTGAAGTTAGAATTCGGCCTTGAGTCAATACCAAGCAAACAAAGATAGTGGGATTGAGGATTTGGAGAGTATGGAAAATGAATCTCTTTGGCCAGCAGCAACAAAGGACTACATGACTTTCCACAGAAACAGACTGCTATAATGACACAAAAGATATCACTGACAATGAGGTTGTTTCACTCAAGTCTATATACTCAGTTGGCTGTTGGAAGCAGCACTTTCCCAGCTTATAAAGAAAGATGACTGAGTAGCATTGGTTTAAGACAGCGTTTTCCCAAACTCGGTCCTTGGGACCCCAAGGGGTGCACGTTTTGTTTTTTGCCCAAGCACAACACAGCTGATTCAAATGATTAAAGCTTGATGATAAGTTGATTATTTAAATCAGTTCTGTATAGGGCAAAAAACAGAAAGTGCTCCCCTTGGGGTTCCAAGGACCGAGTTTGGGTAACCCTGGCTTAGGATCAAACAAGACCTTGAAAATGACCAAGTGTGCATCTCTATCAATCGTCTAATATTATCCTAAAAACTATCAATCAAATGCAATATTGTGGGCGTCAGCCATTGCTGATACTGTCATTACTAAGGTAACCAAGGTAGCCACATCACCAGAAGCACTCACCCTTAAAAAGAGGGTCTATTTTCTGAACTCTAGAAACGGTCTCATTCTAGGAAAGGGAAATTACATCACACTCCTAGAGCAGGCCTTCCCTAGATTTTATATGTGGGGGGAAAAAAATAGTACGGATACAGTATATTCCCTGAGTTCAAATGTCGAAGTCATTGCCTCTGAAAAGTCTCCAGAGTTTAAAAAACAGTTTCCACAGTCTCCTCAACACCTCAACCTCCATCTCCCCTCACTACCCATCCTCCCCCTCACCATCACCCAAGTGCCCCAACGAGGACCATGGGAGAAGCCCCCTGCAATTTGCCCTATCTCTAATAGGTCATTTCTACCCGTTAGTGATCATGAGGTGACAGGAATTAGAATTGGAAACTCGCTTCCACTCACAGAGAGAGGGGAGACGGAGGAAATACTCTCTATAATTACCGCTAAATCAAGCAGACTCCTCTTGTTTTTCCTCCTCCTCCCTCTACACCTGGCCGCACGTTATTGTGAGGGACCGGGCAGGCGATGTCGAAAACCCGCTGCACCAAGCAATTTTCCCCCCATAGCTGATATTGCAGTTTAGTTGGGTAGATTCAGGACTGCCTGAATGATTTGGTGGCTTTTTTAAAGTCTTTCTCTCGGTACAAGGCGCTAAAAAGGCAGCTTAACTCTGAGCTGAACAATGGCACCAGATCAAGAGCTTATGCATGCAGTCAGTGATGATGATGATGATGATGACGACGGTGGGGTGATGAGGAAGAGGATGAAAAATAAGTAGATGATGACAACGACAATGATGACGTGACGCTAGCAAATGACTGTATCTAGTCTCAAACCATTGCAGAGATTCCTACCCACTGGGCACAGTGGTCAATTCAACATCTATTCCACGTTGGTTCAACGTAATTTCATTGAAATTAAGTGGAAACAATGTATGTGCCCACTGTGTGTGCCCAGTGGGTAAGGTTGTTCTTAGTAATCTTTCATCTATCTCATAGCCATCCGTCTTTGAGCCAAAGACATCCTTACAAACTATTTTCACACATTTCAAATCAAATGTTATTGGTCACATACACATGGTTAGCAGATGTTAATGCACGTGTAGCGAAATGCTTGTGCTTCTAGTTCTGACAGTGCAGTAATATCTAACAAGTAATCTAACAAATTCACAACAACTACCTTGTACACACAAATGTAAAGAGATGTAATAAGAATATGTGCATGTGAAGATATGGATGAGCAATGGCCGTGTGGCATAGACAAGATGCAATAGATGGTATGAAATACAGTATGTACATTTGAGATGAGTAATGTAGCATATGTACACATTATTAAAGTGGCATTATTTAAAGTGACACCTTTATTAAATCCATTACAAATCAAATCAAAGTGTATTTGTCACGTGTGCCAAATACAACAGGTGTACAACCTTACAGTGAAATGCTTACTTACAAGCCCTAACCAAAAGTATTAAAGTGGCCAGTGATTTGGGTCTGTATGTTGGCAGCAGCCTCTCTATGTTAGTGATGGCTGTTTAACAGTCTGATGGCCTTGAGATAGAAGCTGTTTTTCAGTCTCGATGCACCTGTACTTACCTCGCCTTCTGGATGATAGCGGTGTGAACAGGCAGTGGCTCATGTGTTTTTTGTCCTTGATGATCTTTTTGGCCTTCCTGTGACATCGGGTGGTGTAGGTGTCCTGGAGTGCAGGTAGTTTGCCCCCGGTGATGCGTTGTGCAGACCGCACTACCCTCTAGAGAGCCTTGCAGTTGATGGGGTGTAGTTGCCGTACCAGGCGGTGATACAGCCTGACAGGATGCTCTCGATTGTGCATCTGTAAAAGTTTGTGAGGGTTTTAGGTGACAAGCCCCATTTTTTTCAGCCTCCTGAGGTTGAAGAGGCACTGTTGCTTCTTCTTTACCACGCTGTCTGTGTGGGTGGACCATTTCAGTTTGTCTGTGATGTGTACACCGAGGATCTTAAAACTTTCCACCTTCTCCACTACTGTCCCATCGATGGGGGGTGCTCCCTCTGCTGTTTCCCGAAGTCCATGATCATCTCCTTGCTTTTGTTGAGGTTGAGTGAGAGGTAAGCTGCCTCATTGTAGTTGGTGATCAAGCCCACTACTGTTGTGTCGTCTCCAAATTTGATGATTAAGTTGGAGGCATGCATGGCCATGCAGTCATGGGTGAACAGGGAGTACAGGAGGGGTCTGAGCACGCACCCTTGTGGGGCCCCAGTGTTGAGGATCAGCGAAGTGGAGATGTTGTTTCCTACCTTCACCACCTGGGTCAGCCCATCAGAAAGTCCAGGAACCCAACTGCACAGGGCGGGTTTGAGACCCAGGGTCTTAAGCTTAATTATGAGCTTTGAGGGTACTATGGTGTTGAATGCTGAGCTGTAGTCAATGAACAGCATTTTTACATGGGTAATCCTCTTGTCCAGATGGGATAGGGCAGTGTGCTATGTGATGGCGATCGTATCATCTGTGGACCTGTTGGGGCGGTATGCAAACTGAAGTGGGTGGCAGGTAAGGTGGAGGTGATATGATCCTTGACTATTCTCTCAAAGCATTTCATGATGACCGAAGTGAGTGCCAAGGGGTGATAGTCATTTAGTTCAGTTATCTTTGCCTTCTTCGGTAGAGGAACAATGGTGGCCATCTTGAAGCATGTGGGCACAGCAGACTGGGATAGGGCGTGATTGAATATGACCGTAAACACACCAGCCAGCTGGTCTGCTGGGTGAGCAAAGTCAGGACATTCAGAATTGTTGGGAAAGCCACGTCAGAGATGCTCCCACATGGCAAATCTGAATCAACATATTGAGTCAGAATAGCCTAAGTACCTCTATTTCTACATAGTGCACCAATTACATCTAAGCAGACCACCATCCTCAATTCACAACTACATTCGTGGTGAGAATATACACGTATGAGAAGATGGTCCTGAGGATAGTTTCAAGGAGACCACTGATAGAGAACCAAACAGTGCAGGATGAGTAAATCTCATTAAAGAGAGAACATTTATCTTTGAACCCTATCTTTATTTGATCTCAAGGAAAAAAACAAATGGCCTTGCCTTTTTGGGGGGGGGGGATTTTCTATCAAAAAACATGGAGGAGAACGTGGGTTTAGACAGCAGCATATCAAACGGGGGATTAGCATCAAGACAACGCTAATTCTCTAATTCGCCAGAGATAGAAGACAACCGACCGAGGCATGGCGAGAAAGAGAGAAAGAGAGAAGAGAGAGAGAGAGAGAGAGAGAGAGAGGGAGAGATGCACATGTGGAATTTCTTAGTGAGCTTTTAATTTCCCAGTCAGCCTTGGCAGCCAGCCCCCTCACTGTACTGCACTGACTGGGGACTGACTGGTACCAACGGTGAGGAGGAGTTGCCAACTGGCAGGATCCCTTCCACCCCACCAGGTTGCCATTGTTTATTAATAATCCCAGCAGCCTCAGCAGGCTACAGTAAGGATGCCCAATAGCATCCGTAGGGGAGTTTCTTCTCTTCCATCTCTTCCTTCTAACCTGTCATCAGGTGAACTGGAGAATAGAATCCAACCCAACACGTAAGCAACCAAGGTACTGGGCTTCTGCTGTCTGCAGAGGCGGTGCTTTTTCTCAAGATTCAGGGGGTCCTAATTTTGTCCAAATGGTGGAGGCTTTGTTATTTATGGGGGTGTAGTGTGGCTCAAAGGCCATCCAGTAGGGTGTCCACCCACTCTACCCAGAGTGGGTGAAAACGCACTTTGGCAATGACATTGCACTTCCTGATGTTATAAAATACATTTTACCAAGACAAATATGATTCTTCATGTTCTGAATCTTTCAGCGGGGTCTTTCTCAAACATATCATTCTATCCAAAAACGGGTATTTCGTAACTTAATACATCCAATAGTAAGCACCAAACTCTTGTTGACAGAGCAGTGCAGCTTTCTCGCTGAAACTTTATAGGATTTTACATTTTGTGGTCGTTGTCTTCCAAGTTGTTTCCCGCGTGCCGCACATAGCAACATTACCATGACATGAGCTGAATTAAATGTAAAAGGCTTTGAAAATAAATAGCTCAGTGCTCCGTTGACATTTCACGGAGATATTCTTGTTTTTGTGAGAAGTCTTCGAAAAAGAACAGGAACTTCGCATTAATATTTGACAAAATAGATGAGGAGTTCAATGGTAAGCCTATCAGATAGCCTTAATTCTCTCACAGCATCGAGCCTAGCTGGCGTGTTTTTATTTTCCTGATTTTTGACCACTTCTTTTCTCTGGCCTCCATTGATTTTAGTCACCCTAATTTTGACCATCCTACAAGGGTAAGAACTCTAATATGTTTTGAACATATTATGATAGAGACATGCGGTTTGGACCTTTGGCTTTCTTAGGGGATTATCTACACAATTAACCTGTTTTTTTATTTTACCATTGGTCATAACATGCATTTTTGATTGGCCACCCAACATGCAGGAAAAGCCTTAGTTAAATACAGTACTGTGAATGGCTTTGACTGTAAGGATTCCATATCACTATTATCGAAGCCAATCGTGATGAATGGCCTATATGGCAAGATTTATGATGATAATAACGTTTTATATTAATGAGAAAATATATACCTGCATGAATAGGGCCACCCATCAACATACCAAGACACACTGTCAACTATACATGGTCTCAGGAATGTCAATATGTTTGTGATTGTGATGCCATAAAGCTTTCATTCATGACTGATAGCTTTGACAGTGGTGGCAACAAAAAAAAACAGGTTGCTTCATATGCATTCCATCTTCATTTGAGCGTGTATCCTGTGGCAACAGGACGTTTGAATTATTGTGTGGATTATAATGAATTGACATTTTTATAGGGGTTGATACAAGGAAAAATCAAGTCTGAAAGTTCAACGTGTGAATTAAACGTCAAACGTCTTTTTAAACTGCAAATACACATCATTGAAAAATGTCCTGCATTGCAGGAATGTTCTCCTTCGACAGGGTGATTGAATTAAGATACTACAACTGTAGAATCAGGTCATCAGCACAATATGACATATGCTAGAATTATCCAAATGGTTTCTGTCCGTCAGTGATTCATTAAAATGCATATCAAGAATAACCCTCATTGCACTGTAGTCCTAGATTTGACCAAAGTAACATTTGAATCTTGACAGTGAAACATTTAGCAATAAAATAGTAATACATACATTCTTTAAAACATGTATGCTACTGTCTAATTTGTTGTCTAAATACAGAAAATGTAGCCTGTAAGATTTTTAAAAAATGTCCTACAAAACAAATACAAATGTGAGAAGAACAGAAACAATAAACAATGTAGACCCAGAGGCAATAAGATTTACTTTTCATTATTATCTTTTAATTGCATTCTCTCTCCTGAGGCTAATACCGTTTAGATTCAATAAAGGCTGCGTTATTATGGCATGATGAAAATGCCTTTCAAAAAGACCAGCCTCTCCCCTATTCAAATTTAATCTAATCCATTAGAAGCTCAAAGATAACTATCAAATTATACAAGACAAGAGTAAAAAAAAAAAGAAGATCCCAAACAAAATCTTGCACACAGCAAATTGGCCAGTGGTACCTACCCACTCGGCACACTCTGGTTGTTTCCATGTCATTCAATGAAATTACGTTGAACCATCATGGAATAGACATTGAATTGACGTCTGTTCCCAGTGGATAGTGCAGATTTGTCAGTGCAACATTTCTAGTGTTGATTCAAGTGTTAAATGAACAGTCATTGGTGTTACTAACCAGCATTATCATTATTACCACACCCATCATTATAATATTTCCTAGCATGCTCTATTACGGGTTTAAAAAAATGTAATAGTTTTTTTAAATATCTGTGTTTGCACGTACATTGATTGATTAATTAATTAATCTTATGCTACTCAAATTTTCTAAAGTAATCCTATCTGGACTTATTGCACCTGTTAATGAAATGTCTGTTCAGGTTTAGATAGTTTAGGCAGTCTCATAACGTAGTCTTCCCAACCTGGCAGGCAGTCATTCTGAATGTAGAGCCCAATAAAATATGCGATGCAGAGAATGTAGGTGGAATCATGGAGTCCAGACATTAAAACAGAATTCAACAAAATTCAATAATGTATTGAACTTTGTAGGAAATCAACTAAAGGTATTGAACCTTTTAGAATATTAATTCATTTGCACAAGATTATCATCAGACATGAACAAAACGCTTCAGTGATTCGTACTTTCTGAAGAGGCAGTGCAGGAATGCCCCTGTCTGTGTGCGCGTTTGTCTACCACTTTGTGTAGCCGTTAGCGATGATGCTAATAATGATAACTGTTTGCTGGTAGACGGAAAGGCTTTCCCAAAAACCTTTTCAATTAAATGTTCACAACAACGTAGCCTATGCCTACCTGGCAGAATGATCATGATTATTTGCATCAATCCAGTGGTGATTCGTTTAGCAAACTCTAAAACCACGTGTGCTACAGAAACACCGCTAACCAAACATGTTATTTTGCTGGTGTACACTGAATGAACTGTATCAACAACAAAAATATTCTTAGATTTTTCCCAGACCTCAACAGTGGTCTCCTTTTGTGGTTTAAGCATTGTGTTAATTTAACACTGAAAATGTGAACCCATATAGACACTGGATAATTTGCTGTGCACTAAAATCAAGATGATTCAAGCCAAGTTCACAAGTTTGTACAGACTACTATGTCTTTCAACAGAAACATATCTGGTCAATCAATGTTCCTCAGGCTATGTTCTTTGCTCTCCTTAAATGAAAGCACATTTTCCTTGGTCCTGCCTTTGGGTAAAGTTTGGGATTACATTTGTGAATTGATCTATATATGGATTTTTTTTATCCATAAAATGATCAGAATGTAGCTAGGTGGACATCCTCACTTATTTTATACTGACCAAACATTAGACTTTCTTGAAGTAAACATGTTTGTGTTGTTGTTTTGGGCATGGTCTGATTGATGGCTAGGCTGTCATAATTATATGGTTGAAGTTAATTTACTGTTTTCATCTTTGTAGATATTCTGCCAGTGAATATTGTATGGGTCTTGATTTCCTGTGAATCATTACACGCTCATTTTTTGTGTATGATATAAGAAATAGTCCAACAAATCAACATTTTACACATTTCTATACACCTACATTCACTTACAGGTTAGAAATAATAGTGGTATTTCACAACCACACAGATGTGTCTTCTACGGTGGGGATAGATAATGTCAGTTAATCTTCAGCTTCACCACCAGTGTATAACATAGCATTAGGTTTCACCCCCTGATGAAGGTGCATATACTGTACAGTATACACTGCCTTCAGAAAGTATTCCTCTGTCTTGACTTATTACACTTTTTATTGTGTTACAGCCTGAATTCAAAATGGATTAAATATATTTTTTTCATCCATCTACACACAATACCCCATAATGACAAAGTGAAAACATGTTTTTAGAAATGTTTGCAAATGTATAGAATACAGAAATATCTCATTTACATAAGTATTCACATCAAACCCATTACAATCACCGTTGGGAGCAATTACATCTGTAAGACTTTCTGGATAGGTGTCTAAGAGCTTTGCATACCTGGTTTGTACAATAGTTGCCCATTGTTCTTTTCAACTCTTCAAGCTCGGTCGAATTGTTGATTGATCATTGCTAGACAACCATTTAAGTCTTGCTTCAAAATATGGAACGTGGTACTCAGTAATGTGTTGTATTGGATTTGCCCCAAATATAACATTTTGTATTCAGGACAAAAAGTTTATTGATTTTCCACTATTACTTTAGTGCCTTGTGCAAACGGGTTGCATTTCTTTTTTTAAATTCCATACAGGCTTCCTTCTTTTCACTCTGTCAATTATGTTAGTATTGTTGTTGATACATCCTGAGTTTTCTTCTATAGTTTTCTTCTTTCAATGTGTGCTTTTCTTTATTCTTACCCATCTGCCAATATGTGCTATTCTTTGAGATACATTGGAAAACCTCCCTGGTCTTTGTGGTTGAATCTGTGTTTGAAATTCACTGCGCGACTGAGGACCTTACAGATAATTGTGTGTGTGGGGTACAGAGATGAGGTAGTCATTAAAATATCAAGTCCGTGCAACTTATTATGGGACTTGTTAATTAAGACTATTTTTACCCCTGAACTTATTTAGGCTCGTCTTAACAAAGGGGTTGAATACATATTGACTCAACATATTTCAGCTTTACATTTGAACAATTTGTAAACATTTCGAAAAACATAATTCCACTTTAACATTATGGGGTATTGTGTGTCGGCCAGTGGACAACAATCTCAATGTAATCTATTTTAAATTCAGGCTGTAACAACAAAATGTGGAAAAAGTCAAGGGATGTGAATACCTCCTGAAGGTACGTATTTGACTGATAAATAATTGATTGAGGTGTCTATATTAATTTTGCAGGCATAAAAATATGTCTGCCTTGATTGACTCGCTGAGAGGTTTTTGAGGCTTCCTTCAGCTGTAGGGCACTATCCCTGCTGTGCACGGTAAGCCATGCATGCTCATCCCATTAGCTCACTACTGTACTGGAAAGTACATTGAGTAAGTAGGAAATACATATATGTATATGAGTGCATGGTGAGATACAGTATGCACATCTCACAGTTGCACTCTGGGCAAGTGTATATAACATTTTATCTAGGAGTACATAACGTATAGGTCGTAGATTTTTTTGTATTTAGTTACTAGTCAAGCAATCCCACAGTAGCCTCACGTCAACTAACACATCCAGCAACTTCATTTCTGCTTAGGTCTTGTGGTAGCCCCAGAGGAGAAGTACAGGCCAGAGGACAACTGCAGGTCAAATGATTACCACTGCAATTTGGAATGAAGTTCACCATCCGTTGTGTGTTGTTCTGACGCATGGCTTGATCTGACCACTGTTGTTTTTCCTCCCATCAAAACAGGTTTTTTATTCCCTCTGGAAGGAATCCTTTCCGGCCACTCCAGCTGCAACCAGCGCACACTGCTAGTCCGGCCAATAGTGGAGACGCCTGATGCCTCTTGGCAATGTGAGACAGTTAGCTCTTCTAGCTCCAGCACTGAGAGGGCTTGTATTTGATATTCTTGTCCATACATAAGGAGAATGGGCCACTGCCTACCTCCCAGTTTATCTATTTAAGGAGAATGTGCTACTATGCACCCTAATCTGTGTGTGTGTGTGTGTGTGTGTGTGTGTGTGTGTGTGTGTGTGTGTGTGTGTGTGTGTGTGTGTGTGTGTGTGTGTGTGTGTGTGTGTAAAGTGTGTGTGTGTGTGTGTGTGTAAAAGTGTGTGTGTGTGTGTGTGTGTGTGTAAAAGTGTGTGTAGTATCTAGTGTGTAGTCCTTTATTTGCCTTTGTGAATCATGGCAACATGAGGTTGCAATCAATCCATCATTGAAGTGCACAGCAGGAGTCACAAAACATTATGCTGCAGTGTGTACTCCCAGGCTTTGTCAACACAGTGTCACCAAGCATGGGACACAGCTGTAGCCTCAAGCTACTGCAGGCATTTTCTTTTTGGCATATGTGATTGTGAGCCATTTCTCTTTGAAAATGATTATATGTTACCATCATATATGAAATATAAAGGCTATCTGATTGAATTAGCCATTTGAAATATAAAAAAATACTTTTTTTTTTGTGACTGTAGACATTTTTTCATGCATGTTAATCGCAGAATAATGTGATATAACATATTGGCATACTGTCAATATGTATGTGTTAATGCCTTGCCTGACCAAACAGTTCTTGGAAAGTGTCCATTGTAAAGAGCACTTAAAATGCAGAGTAGAAATGGAATGTCATTCAGAGTGGACTTGAAGAGAGCTATATCGATTGACAACTTTCAACTTGGTTCACGAAACAGACCACATGGCTGCATGGATATGATGTCAATACTGATATTAACAATGACAGTAAATCTGTTCTTGCTGCTGCTGTGCCCTACTTTTATCTTGGTAAATGAACATGTTGAAATGACCACTCTACAGTATATGTCCTTATTACGAGTTGATTCATATGAAGATGTCAAGAGAAAATGTATCTTAGTTCAATCATTGCTGTACCATGTCTGTTTGAAATGACTTTTGTCTGATGTGGAATTAAAATGGGTTCAGGAGAGTAAGACTGAGAGTACATGATTGATCTGTAACGTGAAGGATGACGAACACCTATTGGCACATATCTAAAGGCACAAAGTAAAGAAGAAGAAGTCCCGGTCTTTAGTTATAAAAATCCAGTCGTTAGTTCTAAAAAACGAATTGCCCACTAAAATTGGAGTTGCATTTCTAATGGTGTATTCATCAGCACCAGTCAATTATCCTGCTTGTAGATGATAATATGACACATGGCCAAAAGAGCGCGAGCTCCCCCAGCAGTTAGTCGACAGTAGTGCACTCACACAACTTCACTTGAAGGGAGGGAGAGGCAACTTTGGCTCGATGGTGCAACCTCATAAACATACATATATTTTCTGATCATAATATTTCTGCTCTGTTGAATTCATTTGAATAAGCCATTAACATCAGCATATTTGTATTATTGATCAAGCTGCTCTCCAACATACAGGTCTGTGTTGAAAATGTAGACTCATGAGGCAACAGTCCGGATATTGTCGCATTTGCTATATTTTTACACACATACACACACGCACACACTTGCACGATGGATTCTGTCTAAACTGTGTTTGAAAGTATTCACGGATAAGATAAAATAAGTGACAAACAAATTACTGCATATTTACAACTGTGAGACTAACATCAAACATGAATGCATTTCACCATTGCATTACACTCCATACAGCAGGTGAAACGGGTAGCCTTCATTCCACACTTCGCTAGAAACAAACTAACGATGCTTGAAATGTGAGCAATTGAAATGCGGCATAAGTCTTGAATTTCAGAAGCTTCGGTATTTAAGTCGTATGTTGTAAAATTAACTGATAGGGACTCACATTGCACAATCAACTGTAGTAATGTTGATATAATCCCACATGGGAATCGACGTTTGAGCTGAACCCCGTTATTTCTAGAACAAAATACACAAGCATATTATGATGCTGTGCCTGGAACTTCAATGTGCCCTGGTCTGATTCCGACGGTCCATTCATTGAGGCGAGGGTCAGTGTGAAAGAAACTATGCGTGGACTGAAAACTGATTCTTAATGCTTTCTCCCCCTCACTATTACGCTCTTTCATTATTTCGTCCTCCTCTGCAAGCCTAGCATTACATACATGCCGTCTCCAGTCATATGCGAGGAGAATTCAGCCTATCGCCTACTGCACTGAACCACCAACTCACTTTGCATGTAAATGTAAGGTATTAGGATCTAGCGTTGTTCATATCCACAGTAATGGACGTTTAGTGAATGTTACTTGAGATAAATAACAACAACATAGGTTGGACACATGGAAACACAAAACTCACATAGGCTACATATAAGACAACACGCTGCCTGATTTGACAATGATAAAGCAGAAAAACGCATCCGTCCAGAAAAAACACTATATCCTATCATGTTGACCATGTAAAATCGCCATAACTGTCAATAAGCTACAGCATAACCTCTAGCTACTCTAATAACTGGTATATTGTGTATATAAAACAATACAATTGAACGCAAATTAAGCTACACTTGTGCAGGCTTACCTAAAACTGATTCTCCCCTGTGCTCGGAATATGTGGTCCAAGGTGCTTTAGTTTTCTGTCCGAAAACTTTTGCTGGAGCATATGTATCCAGTGTGCATGCTGGTAGCTCAATCTTAGATGTTGAATTGTGGATGAGTTGGCGGTCCTTCTCATGCTCAAGAGAGAGAAATCCTTCGGTTCGGCAAGTTGGTAAGCATGAGTACACAGATAAACAGAGTGACCAAGTCGACCCGTGGGGAAACGGGAGTTCGATAGTTAAGAAGAAATATCCCGATGTGTTCTAGGGAGGTTCGGGCGAGCTCGGATCCGTGAAAGTCGTTCGCAGGTGAAGAGGTGGTAGTGAGGATGCCAAGGAAGGTAGGCAGAGACTGATCGAGTGCAGGGCAAAAGGAAGCGAAACTAGGGGGAGGTACTGAGAATACAGCTTTGTATTGTAGAGGACGGCAATACCAGACGGCAGGGGGTGGGACTGAACCACACGAGCCGAACGGGAGAGGAGGGGGGAAAGAAGGGTGGGGGAGGAAGGATATACCGCGTCGTGACTTTATGTGTTGATAAACAACGATTATAAAGGTTCAACTTTGAAAATCTCCAAAAGAAGACAGCATGACAAACGTTAAAGCAACCCCAAATCGGACTACTGGGGAAAGTGTAGAGTCTATGCATTACCACCGCTCCTTACCACCGCGCTTTCATTGTGTGACTGTTTCAATGGAAACCTAGCAATATGAAACAGGAATAAAACCCAACGACGCATAAAACCCAACGACGCACGCACGCACAAACACAGACACACACACACTAATGGATTAGGGAGCACACACTTGCCAGATGACGAATAATGGTTGTACACCGTACCCAGAGTGAATGAATAACTAGTGAGTATGTGTGTGGGATTTGTTTGCACCAGCAAGAAAAAATATGTGGAGGCGCTGTCCAGTGTCCTGAAAGTGCTCCAGAACAGAGGGCTATGCATGTTGGCTGTCCATGGTCCTGAAAACGCTAAAAAGACCCATGCGTTCTGCTGGCCACTGTCCATGTTATAGAGGCCTATGCATTGCAGTTGACTTTCCAAACACTTTTACATTTCGCTGTCCACACCTATGCATTTACAATGGCATTTTGTTTATTTAATTTTTTAGAACTATGCAAATTCTTATTTTACAATAATGGCATACTCCGGCCAAACCCTCCCCTAACCCGAACGACACTGGACCAATTGTGCGCTGGCCATTCACAGCTGGTTGTGACACAGCCCAGGATCAAACCAGGGTCTGTAATGACGCCTCTAGCATTGAGATGCAGTGTCTTATGCTACTGCGCCACACAGGAGTTTAGCTTTGACAAGTGCATGTTTCATATCATTCACAGGTGGATGACTCCACTTAGTGACTTTTGCGGGTTTAAAATCACTTGTCTTGGAAATATTGCCATTGGACTAGAAGCTCATATTTTCCTTTTGATATTAGGTTTTATCAACCTGAGCATCCCTTGATCAGTGTTACATGTGCCTCTAACATGGCATATAGACCGCCCCTCTACTGTGTCTTTGATTTGGTACATGAGCTCCATACATGAGTATCTACTGAAGTGTACTTATGGTGTCGTACATGGTACATGCACACACGCACGCACACACACACGCACACACACACACTCTATCGCTCTCATAAAAACTGTTAAGCGGGGCGGAGCAGGTGAAACCAAGTGCAGACTCAGACGAGGAGACAGGGATAAGGTAATTAGGGTATTTATTGAAAAGCGGGGGGAGATGGGGTGTAGGCCAGGGGGAGCTCAGGCAGGTAGCAGGGAACCAGGAACTGAGGCTGGGGCAAGGGGAGTAGGGGCAGAGTAAGCAGGTCTGGAGCGGAATCCAAGGAAGCAGTAGAGCAGGGGTCCAGTGCAGGGAAGCAGGACTGACGAGACGAGGGACTGGAGACAGGGACCAGAGTCAGAGAGGACGGAACTGTAGTGGAGAGAAAAGTAGCATCATGCTAGGGAAAAACAGGCACAACTGGATAAAAAGATCTATGCAGGAACAAACGGCTTGAACTGCAGACTGACTGAGCAGTGGCTACGAACTGGCAGCGTGGAAGTGGCAGGGCTGAGTACTTGTAGAGGTCTTGATTATGGAGCATGTTGCAGCTGGTGGGGATCTGCTCTGACTCCAGCACACCTGTCTCCCCTCACACAATCAGATGCACACATACAGAGAGAGAGAGCACTAGGGGAGTAGCGGCAGGTTAAGGAGACACAGGATGAGAAGTAGAGGGCGTGGCAGGAGCAGATGTAACACACACACACTTACACACACATACATGTACACACACTTCACTTGACAAAAGTATTTGCATTCTCTACACTCAAAACAACATTTGATCTATCATTGCCTATGACATATTGTAATAAAACATTTTTATGGACTTTTGAGTGTATCATCTACATAATTTCAATTCACCAAACTCCAGGCCCATATCACCTAAATAGTTCTAACTTTAGCCAGGCTTATATGATCTCATGCTATTAGAAGTGAGGAGCTGACTTGTCCTGCCTGGAAGGCTGCTGGGGTGTTTGCTAGACTGACAACCTACTAATGGAAGTTCTCTGGGGGTAGCAGGGAGATAATTCTCCATCTCCCGTGTTATTCCACACTGGCCATGGGCCTGTCATACAGCCTCAGCTCTCTGGCTGAGCTGTGAGAGAGAAGACAGATGTCCAAATACCCAGCAGCTCCATCCGTCATTATATTTGCATGAGGATTTTCTCAATTTCTCCATGTAGAAGGCGTAAGGATGGAGCCAGATCAGTCTGAGTGAATGAGTGTGAGTGTGAGTGTGAGAGAGAGAGAGAGAGAGAGAGAGAGAGAGAGAGAGAGAGAGAGAGAGAGAGAGAGAGAGAGAATGAGGTGTTACCATCCTGGCCTTCTCCTGACTCTAATGAGAAACAATCTAATCTGATGAAGGTTACCTGGGCAGTCAGTAGTCAGCCCATCACCACATACTACACCATCCTCCTCCTCCTATAGACCACCTCATCAAGCCTCAATTCAAATCTCACACGGCCATTCCTCTGACAGCAAATGTCTGTTTAATTGTTCCACACTTAGGCACCGGATGGTGCAATCCACTGGTACCTGAGTAAATGTGTTGGTTCTGACAAAATAATTTACTATAATTAGGTTTAAAGGTAGATGACTAAAAAAGGCAGACTAAAGGTGAATGAAAAAAAAGATTATGCGAATGATACTATTATATGCTTGTCCAGGCCTGATGTGACCTGGATGATTTTTAAGTGATATATTTTCCTAATGCCTCCCCAGTTCAGTCTCCTAATGGACAAGCTATTCACAGTCCCCTAATGGACAAGCTATTCACAGTCCCCTAATGGACAAGCTCTTCACAGTCCCCTAATGGACAAGCTCTTCACAGTATCTTAATGGACAAGCTCTTTACAGTCTCCTAATGGACAAGCTCTTCAAGGTCTCCTAATGGACAAGCTCTTCACAGTCTCCTAATGGACAAGCTCTTCAAGGTCTCCTAATGGACAAGCTCTTCACAGTCTCCTAATGGACAAGCTCTTCACAGTCCCCTAATGGACAAGCTCTTCACAGTCCCCTAATGGACACGCTCTTCACAGGGAATTTTGAGTAATATACACTGATCTTGGCTTGACTGGAGTGAGCTGTTTCACTCAGGACCTGATATTATATACAAGTCAACAAACTGCAATAATTCTATCAGCGCTAATGGCAGGGTTTATAGGAGAAACCATAAAACGGGAGCGGAAAATAAATAAATTAGTTCACACTCTCCGAGGTTAACAGGATTCCAATGGGGTGACCTGAATGTGTTTAATGACGTGCAAGGCCTCTCATATTGTCATTGGCGTGTCATTGGTTTGCTGAGCTGACAAAGGACTTGGGTATTACCACCTTACAGGGTCCGTATTCATAAGGCTTCTCAGAGCGTGCTGATCTAAGATCAGGTCCTTCCCCTCCATGTACCCAATCAGGTAACTAATGAGCCACAATGTGCATCATCACGTCTTGTCTCCAACAGGAACATTGCTGGAGCTGAACAGGTACCTACTAGACATTTCAATAACATCAGCAAGCAAAAGGCAATCTAACAGCAGCACTCACTCTCTCTTTCTCCTCCTTCACTGCTGTCGGCAAACTATGTCATTTGAAAGAGAATGCAGGGTTTGTTTGTTTCTCTCTTGTCGAGTGGAACAGAAGAGCATATGCAAGTACAATGGGAAAGGAAAACAAAGACAAGCCTTGTTGTTCTGTGTAAATCATTAAGCAGTGATTAAGATGTGGCTGAGGGATTTTTGACGAGCCTCTCTTTGGGATGCTGGGATGTTGCATGGAGCATCCCACGATAGTGTAGCCGCTAGTGCAGTAACTTGACAGTTACTCCCACTGCAGTCGTTGACAGTCTCTTTACCTCTCTCCTTGTGCTATGTATCTCTCAATAACTTCTCTCTCTCTCTCTCTCTCTTTCTCTCATCAAAACGCTCCAGGTTGTCCTTGCTCATTCTTGTGTGGCTCAGTGGCTGGCTCTACAAAGGGACCTGATTTGTTGGCATTTTGCTTGATATTTCATTTCTGTGCCCTGCTCCCCATTCGTTGGCTGTGGCGCCGCAGAGCGTCTTTGTTCATGTGCTTCCTGGGCCGTCCCTGGTGAAATCCTCAGGTTTCTCTAATGAACTATTTGCACGGACATGATATTGTAATCACCTCCCTGGGCATTGCGGCTGTGTACATTACTAGAGCATCCCCCATAAGAGCTGTCCATTGTGCTGAAACTGACTTCCCCCTATAAGAGCTGTCCATGGTTCTGAAACTGGTTCCCCCCTATAAGAGCTGTCCATGGTTCTGCAACTGGTTTCCCCTATACGACCTGTCCATGGTTCTGAAACTGGTTTCCCCTATAAGAGCTGTCCATGGGTCTGAAACTGTTCCCCCTATAAGAGGTGTGCATGGTTCTGAAACTGTTTCCACTATAAGAGCTATCCATGTTTCTGAATACCGGTTTCCCTTGTAAGAGATGTCCATGGTTCTGAAACTGTTCCCCCTATAAGAGCTGTCCATGGTTCTGAATCCGGGTTTCCCTGTAGGCGCTGTCCTTGGTTCTGAAACTGTTCCCCCTATAAGAGCTGTCCATGGTTTTGAAACTGTCCCCCCTGTAAGAGCTTTCCATGGGACTGAAAAGTGTTTCCCATATAAGAGCTGTCCATGGTGCTGAAACTGTCTTCCCGCATTAGAGCTGTCCATGGAGCTGAAACTAGCTTCCCATGTTAGAGCTGTCCATGGTGCGAAAGCTGAACCACACTATGATAGACATAGGCTTCCTCCAATATTGAACGACAGTTAAGCCTAGCAACTAACTGTGACGGTACAGTAATGAGAACAGTTGATCTTACAACATTTTGCAGAAGGGAGAGGTATCTAATTTTTGGTTTTGATAAGGATGCAACGTATACAGGCTGTTGAACAATGTGGGTGTTTATATGCTTTAGGTGTGAATACATTTTAGTTATGGATAACATTACTGTTTGGCTATTTTTGGCACTGTGTATCAAACCGATGTTCGAGTTTCAACTTGTGATTATTGACGCTAAAAGCATGTTTCCCAATATCATGCATTGTACTGTACACATAATAAAAATATTGAGATCTGAAATTGTACCTCTGAATCGAAATCCAAAGAAAACAGCACCAGTTTTGAAGACCTTGTGGGTCATCCATATCTTTGTCATGTGTTTGCAGTCCAATCTGAGACACTAATAAATTACTTAGCAATGCTAAATTAATCCCCAGAAATGTACAGGAACATTTTCATAATATTCACTAACTAATAGTTTTCCCTGGCTGCATATTGGACCCTCATTACCAGGGTAAGAGTGTGTGATCACAATCTGAAGTAGTATGGTAAAGTCTGGGAAACTGTGGCTTCACATGCTAGCTTGCTGCATATCTCAAAAGTGAAATATCATTGTGACAGTTCCCTCTGTATTTCCTCTACAAACAACAACCACAAAAAATGTATTTGTGTCAACAAGCGGTAGTGTAAATGTGAACGTCTCTTTTCTCTGGAAACGCTAAGGATGCAACAGGCACAAAAAGATTACATATGCTATAAGGGACTTGTTAGAGTTGCATGCGCAGCTCGTGTCGAATGCTAGTGGAATGTCATTCACATTCCCATGAGGAAGAATAGTCCTGCTACAGTACAGAATGTTCCCACAGACCAAGTTAGAGCACTGACTACAAGAGCTTGGTCATGTATGAGCTTGTGACGCCTGTAATGTAAAATGTACTGTATGTGTATATATACACTGAAGTCCATGACGTATTGTTTTTCTAAGAGATGTTCTAAATAACATTAGGTCTGTCTTCACAGGTGATGGAGGAGTGAATAAGACCTATGATATATCTCTGGATATTTGGAGAAGGAATTTTTTATTTAACTAGGCAAGTCAGTTAAGAACAAATTCTTATTTTCAATGACGGACTACGAACAGTGGGTTAACTGCCTTGTTCAGGGGCAGAACAACAGATTTTTACCTTGTCAGCTCAGCAACTTTTCGGTTACAAGTCCAACGCTCTAACCACTAGGCTACCTGCCACCCCAATAAAACACACCACAATGCATCTGGGTATTATTTATTTTCCAGCAGTGTTATGGTCTGAAATATTCCTTCATTGCATTACTATGATTAGTTGGTCGTTATAGTATGGGGGGCCAGGTTGGGAATGGCCCATTCTGGGGGATAAATTGCTGGCTATGAGGTACGGTTACAGAACAAAGTGCCAACTGCAACATTTCGTCAACTCTGATTGGTGCTTTTTCTCTCTCTCAGCTCGGCCGGGGACCATCTCGTGGACTCAGCATTCCTACCCAACGTCACACCAACTGACAACCCTCACCCACCCCTCTCCCCTTGACAGTGAGGGTCTGTAATAGAGATGGGGGAGATAGGGACCAGAGGGTCTTAAATGTGAGTGATGGCCGTATGACAGCTTAATCTCATAAACAACAAGCAGCAGGCCTGAATGTTATTGGTGAAGGGCTGTCCAGACGTGTGCAGCCAAATCACTCGATCACACGGACCAATCTTCCCCCTGCTCTAATGTGATTAGTGTGGATCTCCTCTGCCTGCTCCAGCCTTTTGTTGTTGCTAAGTGTAATTAGATGAAATGTGCATCAGTTGCGCACTGGTCGGGGATCTCTGGTGTGGAAGTCTCTGTCATTGAGAGAGTGGCTGCAAATGGGATCAGTCAGGTCCCCTTGAGCTGTGTGAAGCTAGACACACACACACACACACACACACACACACACACACACACACACACACACACACACACACTGTATAAACACATTCACAGACGCATGCACACACAATGCTTTCACAGATGAAAGTGCTCTAAGCTCTATCTCACACTCACAGAGAGAATGAATGAAGGTGCATTTCAAGTGTAATTGCTCTAGTAAATCTTGATTAAGCCACACGTACGAGAGACTGCATGAGTGCGATCACACTGTCACAGTGGTTTATTCCAGACATGTAACACAGTCTACTTTTAGGAATCCGTAATGCATGTATCAGAGAAAAAAGAACCCATCACTTTCCACAAGAAAGAGCATCCACCTGGGACACTTAATGTTGGTGTAAAGATTTTCTTAGCATCTGAAGATGTATAAGAAGGAAATGGCATAGCTGTTTGACCCCACCCTATTTCCTCCCAACTAATACAACAGTGTGTCTCATTCCATGGACAACTGTAAAATATGCACAGTGTGATTCATAAGGTCACAGTCTCTTTTGATATCCATATTGAAACTGTGATGGGAGAACACTTTTTGGGGGGTGGGTTACACATCATAACAACAGAGAATAAACACTCAGTTTGTTGTTGTCAGCAGATATGTCCTTTTGGAAAATGCAATGCAATACTGTGATGATAAACCTGAAGGCAGATTTAACATGCATAAAAAAATGTCATAGGCGTACGCTTTAATGCAAAGTAAACAATAAACCAGAATGGACTTCTTCAAGTTGGCAGTGCACTGACTGTGTGAATTTGATGCAACACGACTGCTTCATAAATATTTTTGCCCAACAAAGTAAACTGCAGTTTCTCTCTCCCCCCACATCAATCAATGTCTTTGATTATCAAACACATTGTAAAAGCTGAGGAGTTATTAGTAGGTACAGTGTTCATTAGAAACATTTAACTTTTCAGAGGAAGTGTTTTAAGTGTGTAAAAGCACATCAGCAAACAGTGACATTGACTAAGGGAGAACACACTCATTGGACTCTGGAATCCATTTTGTCAGAGAGAGATGGAGGACCATCGTCCTCAGTGAATTTCATAAAAATATTGAAACATTTAAAAAGTTATCATTTTTGATAAAGCTATGCCAAGTATATTCACATCACCAAATAATTGATTAAAAAACACAGTTTTTTTAATGAAGGTCTACAGTAACTGCAGCAGCACCCTGTAGGTTAGCACCATTGTATAGCCGGAGGAGAGCTAGCTTCTGTCCTCCTCTGGGTACATTGACTTCAATACAAAACCTAGGAGGCTATTGGTTCTCACCCCTTTCCATAGACTTACACAGTAGTTATGACAACTTCCGGAGGATGTCCTCCAACATATCAGAGCTCTTGCAGCATGAACTGACATGTTGTCCACCCAATAAAATTATCGGAGAATGAATCTACTACTGAAAGCATAAGCTACAGCTAGCTAGCTAGCACTGCAGTGCATTAAATGTGGTGAGTAGTTGACTAAAACAGAGAGAAAGACAATATTTGAACTGCTTTAAACTAATTTCTTCCAAAATTAAGGAGAAGCAAGAGAGAACGAGAGCTACAGTTGAAGTCGGAAGTTTACATACAACTTAGCCAGATACATTTAAACTCAGTTTTTCACAATCCCTGTTTTAAGTCAGTTAGGATCACCACGTTATTTTAAGAATGTGAAATGTCAGAATAATAATAGAGAGAATGATTTACGTCAGCTTTGATTTCTTTCATCACATTCCCAGTGGGTCAGAAGTTTACATATACTCAAGTATTAGTATTAGTATTTGGTAGAATTGCCTTTAAATTGTTTAACTTGGGTCAAACATTTTGGGAAGCCTTCCACAAGCTTCCCACAATAAGTTGGGTGAATTTTGGCCCATTCCTACTGAAAGAGCTGGCGTAACTGAGTCAGGTTTGTAGGCCTCTTTGCTCACACACACTTTTTCAGTTCTCCCCACATATGGGATTGAAGTCAGGGCTTTGAGATCAAATCAAATAGCCCTTCTTACATCAGCTGATATCTCAAAGTGCTGTACAGAAACCCAGCCTAAAACCCCAAATAGCAAGCAATCCAGATGTAGACACTCCAATACCTTGACTTTGTTGTCCTTAAGCCATTTTGCCACAACTTTGGAAGTATGCTTGGGGTCATTGTCCATTTAGAGGACCAATTTGCGACCAAGCTTTAACTTCCTGACTGATGTGTTTAGATGTTGCCTCAATATATCCACGCAATTCTCCTCCTTCATGATGCAATCTATTTTGTGAAGTGCACCAGTGCCTCCTGCATCAATGCACCCCCACAACATGATGCTGCCACCCCCGTGCTTCACGGTTGGGATGGTGTTCATACGGCTTGCAAGCATCCCCCTTTTTCCTCCAAACATAACGATGGTTTTTTGTTAAATCAGACCAGAGGAAATTTCTCCAAAAAGTACAATATTTGTCCCCATGTGCAGTTGCAAACCGTAGTCTGGCTTTTTTATGGCGGTTTTGGAGAATTGGCTTCTTCCTTGCTGAGTGGCCTTTCAGGTTATGTTGATATAGGACTCGTTTTACTGTGGATATAGATACTTTTGTATCTGTATCCTCCAGCATCTTCACACGGTCTTTTGCTGTTGTTCTGGGATGGATTTGTACTTTTCGCAACAAAGTACTTTCATCTCTACGAGTCAGAGCGGTATGACGGCTGCGTGGTCCTGTGGTGTTTGTACAGATGAACGTGGTACCTTTATGCATTTGGAAATTGCTCCAAAGGATGGACCAGACTTGTGGAGGTACTTTGGTGCGAAAAGTGCAAATCAATCCCAGAACAACAGCAAAGGACTTTGTGAAGATGCTTGAGGAAACAGGTACAAAAGTATCTATATCCACAGCAAAACAAGTCCTATATTGACATTAGAGGTCGACCGATTATGATTTTTCAACACCGATTATTGGATAACCGAAAAAGCCGATACCGATTAATCAGACAATTTTTTTATTTCTTTATTTGTAACAATGACAATTACAACAATACTGAATGAACACTTATTTCAACTTAATATAGTACATCAATAAAATCAAATTAGCCTCGAGTAAATATTGAAACATGTTCAATTTGATTTAAATAATGCAAAAACAATGTGTTGGAGAAGAAAGTAAAAGTGCAATATGTGCTATGTAAGAAAGCTAACGTTTCAGTTCCTTGCTCAGAACATGAGAACATATGAAAGCTGGTGGTTCCTTTTAACATTAGTTTTCAATATTCCCAAGTAAGAAGTTTTAGGTTGACCTAAGACAGGGACTTTTTAGAGGATTAAATGTCAGGAATTGTGAAAAACTGATGTATTTGGCTAAGGTGTATGTAAACCTCTGACTTCAACTGTATATGTAAACTTCCAACTTCAATTGTAATTTACAGACATCAATACCAACATAACCCAAAATATGCCTTGACTCCCAGCATTTGTTCTTCCACAATTGACATCCTCCCTTGAGACATGCCCACACTGGGAACAGCCAACAGTGGCAGATGTAAATGTTCTTGTTTTTGATAAGCAGGAAGCCGTCCCGCTGTGTATGATGATAATATTGCTGGGTCTATCTTTAACACTAAACCCAACTTCCAAAAGTATAGCCTACATTATCTTCTATGATTCACATTTGGGCATAGAGAATAAAACTACTCATGAGAATGTCTCTGGGGATCAAACATGACTAAATCCAGCTGTTAAATCAAGTGGTCCTTTGATTGTTAAAACTGTCCAGCAAAACACAGCTTGCCAGCTGCATGGTAAAATGTGTCTTCTCACTCACTCCAAAATAGCCTCCAGCGAAAACACAAGCTGAACTTAATGACCTGCCACTGGCATTAAACAAAGCCTGTGTGTCCATGTATGCTGATGATACAATCATATGTGTCAGCAAACACAGCTAATGAAGTCACTGAAACTCTTAACAAGGAGTTGCAGTCGGTTTTGGAATGGGTGGACAGTAATAAACTAGTCCTGAACATCTCTAAAACTAAGAGAACTGTATTTGGTACAAATCATTCCCTAAGCTCTAGACCTGAATCTGGTAATGAATGGTGTTGTCACGCCCTGGTCTAAGTATTTTGTGTTTTCTTCATGTATTGGGTCAGGCCAGGGTGTGGCATAGAGTTTTTGTATTGTGGTGTGTTTTGTCTTGGGATTTTGGAATGTGTGTATAGTGGGATTGTAGCTTAGTGGGGTGTTCTAGGAGAGTCTATGGCTGTCTGAAGTGGTTCTCAATCAGAGGCAGGTGTTTACCGTTGTCTCTGATTGGGAACCATATTTAGGCAGCCATATTCTTTGGTTGTATTGTGGGTGATTGTCCTGTGTGTCTTGATGTCCTGGTTAGAGGTTAGTAGACACTTGTATAGGCTGTTTTCGGTTTTCGTTTTGTAGTGTTTTGTTGTGTGTTACGTTTGTTTATTAAAGATGAATCACAATAGACACGCTGCAGTTTGGTCCGACTCTCCTTCACCATTAGAAAGCCGTTACAGAATCACCCACCACAGGACCAAGCAGCGTGTCAACAGGCAGGAGCCACAGGAGAAGCGACAGGTGCAGCAGGAGCAACAGCAGCAGCAGCAAAGGCAGCAGCAGGAGAAGCAACAGAGGCAGCAGCAGCAGTGGGAGAGGCTGCACTCTTTGGATAAATGGACTTGGGAGGAGATCCTTGACGGAAAAGGACCCTGGGCAGAGCCATGGATGGAATTGGAGCTGTCGGCGAAGCAGAGTGCTGAGTCTGAGAGTGTGGAGGATGTAGTGGACAGAGTAGAAAGAAAGCTGTTGGCGTGGCATAGTATGCACGGCATACCAGTGCCAGCACCACGCATCAGGCCTACAGTGCGTCCCGCCTGTCCAGCGCTGCCGGAGCCTCCCGCCCTGTCCGGAGCCTCCCGCCTGCGCGCCGCTGCCGGAGCCTCCCGCCTGTCCGGCGCCGCTGCCGGAGCCTCCCGCCTGTCCGGCGCCGCTGCCGGAGCTTCCCGCCTGTCCGGCGCTGTCAGAGCTACCGCCCCTCATGCCAGAGCAGCAGCTACAGTGGGAGAGATTGCACTACCTGGAGAAATGGACATGGGAGGAGGTACTGGACGGTAAAGGACCCTGGGATCAGCCCGGAGATTATTGTCGCCCCAAAGCCGAGCTGGAGGCAGCAAAAGCAGAGAGGCGGCATTATGAGGAGCTAGCACGGCAGAGCGGATGGAAGCCTGAGAGTCAGCCCCAAAAATTTCTTGGGGGGAGGCTCACAGGGAGTATGGCTACGCTAGGTAGGAGACCTACGCTAACTTCCTGTGGTTACCGGGGGGCTAGAGAGACCGGGCAGGCACCTTGTTATGCAGTGGTGCGCACGGTGTCCCCAGTGCGGGTGCATAGCCCGGTGCGGTATATTCCAGCTCCTCGTATCGGCCGGGCTAGAGTGGGCATCGAGCCAGGTAAGGTTGGGCAGGCTCGGTGCTCAAGAGCTCCAGTGCGCCTGCACGGTCCGGTCTATCCAGTACCACCTCCACACCCCAGCCCTCCGGTAGCAGCTCCCCGCACCAGGCTTCCTGTGCGTGTCCTCGGTTCATTACCACCAGTGCCAGCACCACGCATCAGGCCTACAGTGTGTCCCGCCTGTCCAGCGCTGCCGGAGCGTCCCGCCTGTCCGGCGCCGCTGCCGGAGCCTCCTGCCTGTCCTGCGCCGCTGCCGGAGCGTCCCGCCTGTCCGGCGCCGCTGTCCCGCCTGCGCGCCGCTGCCGGAGCGTCCCGCCTGTCCGGCGCTGTCAGAGCTACCGCCCCTCATGCCAGAGGCGCCAGAGCCCCTCATTCCAGAGGCACCAGTACTCCTCTGTTCAGCGCAGCCAGAGCTGTCAGCCTGCATGAAGCATCCAGAGCTGTTAGTCTGCCCAGCGCCGTCTGAGCTACCCGTCTGCCCAGCGCCGTCTGAGCTACCCGTCTGCCCAGCGCCGTCTGCCCAGCGCCGTCTGAGCTACCCGTCTGCCCAGCGCCGTCTGAGCCACCCGTCTGCCCAGCGCCGCCAGTGCCGCCAGTCTGCCCAGCGCCGCCTGAGCCACCAATCTGCCCAGCGCCGCCAGTCTGCCCAGCGCCGCCAGTGCCGCCAGTCTGCCCAGCGCCGCCAGCGCCGCCAGTCTGCCCAGCGCCGCCAGTCTGCCCAGCGCCGCCAGTCTGCCCAGCGCCGCCAGTCTGCCCAGCGCCGCCAGTCTGCCCAGCGTCGCCAGTCTGCCCAGCGCCGCCAGTCTGCCCAGCGCGCCAGTCTGAGCCAGCCCCGTCTGCCCAGCGCCGCCAGTCTGCCCAGCGCCGCCTGAGCTACCAGTCTGCCCAGCGCCGCCAGTCTGCCCAGCGCCACCAGTGCCGCCAGTCTGCCAGGATCAGTTAGATCCGCCATTCAGCCAGGATCCGCCAGTGTGCCAGGATCCGCCAGTGTGCCAGGATCCGCCAGTCAGCAAGGATCCGCCAGTCTACCAGGATCCGCCAGAAGTGCCAGTCAGCCAGGATCTGCCAGATCCGCTAGTCAGCCAGGATCCGCCAGTCAGCCAGGATCTGCCAGATCCGCTAGTCAGCCAGGATCCGCCAGTCGGCCAGGATCTGCCAGAACCGCTAGTCAGCCAGGATCCGCCAGTCAGCCAGGATCTGCCAGATCCGCTTGTCAGCCAGGATCCGCCAGTCAGCCAGGATCTGCCAGATCCGCCAGTCAGCCAGGATCTGCCAGATCCGCCAGTCAGCCAGGATCTGCCAGATCCGCCAGTCAGCCAGGATCTGCCAGATCCGCCAGTCAGCCAGGATCCGCCAGTCAGCCAGGATCCGCCAGTCAGCCAGGATCTGCCAGTCAGCCAGGATCTGTCGGAACCACCAGCCAGCCAGGATCTGGTAGATCCATTAACCTGCCTGAGATTCCTCTCACTCCCGAGCTTCCTCTCACTCCCGAGCTTCCTCTCACTCCCGAGCTTCCTCTCACTCCCGAGCTTCCTCTCACTCCCGAGCTTCCCCTCAGTCCCGAGCTGCCTCAGTCCCGAGCTGCCCCTCAGTCCCGATCTGCTCCTCAATCCAGTGGGTTTCTGGGTGAGGACTACTAGGCCATGGTCGGCGGCGAGGGTGGACTATCCAGGGACGCGAGGAGAGGGGACTAAGACATTAATTGAGTGGGGTCCACATCCCGCGCCGGAACCGCCACCATGGACAGACGCCCACCCGGACCCTCCCTATTTGTTTTGAGGTGCGTTCGGGAGTCCGCACCTTAGGGGGGGGGTTCTGTCACGCCCTGGTCTAAGTATTTTGTGTTTTCTTCATGTATTGGGTCAGGCCAGGGTGTGGCATAGAGTTTTTGTATTGTGGTGTGTTTTGTCTTGGGATTTTGGAATGTGTGTATAGTGGGATTGTAGCTTAGTGGGGTGTTCTAGGAGAGTCTATGGCTGTCTGAAGTGGTTCTCAATCAGAGGCAGGTGTTTACCGTTGTCTCTGATTGGGAACCATATTTAGGCAGCCATATTCTTTGGTTGTATTGTGGGTGATTGTCCTGTGTGTCTTGATGTCCTGGTTAGAGGTTAGTAGACACTTGTATAGGCTGTTTTCGGTTTTCGTTTTGTAGTGTTAGTGTTTTGTTGTGTGTTACGTTTGTTTATTAAAGATGAATCACAATAGACACGCTGCAGTTTGGTCCGACTCTCCTTCACCATTAGAAAGCCGTTACAGGTGTGGCTGTTGAGAAGACTAAATTATTTGGTGTTACCTTAGATTGTAAACTGTCATGGTCAAAACATATAGATTCAATCGTTGTAAAAATGGGGAGAGGTCTGTCCGTAATAAATAGATGCTCTGCTTTTTTGACACGACACTCCAAAAAGCAAGTCCCGCAGGCTCTAGTTTTGTCTCATTTTGACCACATGAATGGACAAAAGTTAAGTGCTGCAAAGAAAGACCTAGTTAAGTTGCAGCTGGCCCAGAATAGAGCCGCACGTCTTTCTCTTCATTGTAATCAGAGGGCTAATATAGATACTATGCATGCCAGTCTCTCTTGGCTAAGAGTTGAGGAGAGACTGACTGCGTCATTTATTTTCATAAGAAACATTCATGTGTTGAAAATTCCAGATTGTTTGCGTAGTCGAGTTACTCACAGCTTGGACACACATGTACCCCACCAGACAAGCCACCAAGGGTCTTTTCACAGTCCCCGAATACAGAACAAATTCAAGAAAGCGTACTGTATTATATAGAGCCATTATTGCATGGAACTCCTTTCCATCTCATATTGCTCAAATGAACAAACCTGCGTTAAAAAAATAGATAAAGTAACACGTCACGGCACAACGCCTCTCCCTATTTGACCTAGAGTTTGTGTGTACATGTTGATATGTAGACTAAATGTATGTAGTTCTTTCTGTCCTTGAGCGGTTCTTGTGTTATGTGGGGTGGAGCAGGTGAACCCAAGTGCAGACTCAGATGAGACGGGGATAAGGCAACCAAGGTATCTATTCAAAAGTGTGTGGGGGGGGGGGGGTGCAGGCCAGGGGGAGCTCGGGTGAGTAGCAAGGAACCAGGAACTGAGGCTGTGGCCGGGGCAAGGGGAGTAGGGTAAGCAGGTCTGGAGCAGAATTCAAGGAAGCAATAGAGCAGGGATCCAGGGCAGGGAAGCAGGACTGACGAGACAAGGGACTGGAGACAGGGACCAGAGTCAGAGGGGACGGAACTGTAGTGGAGAGAAAAGCAGTGTCAGGCTAGGGAAAAACAGACATCACAGGATAACAAGATCTATGCAGGAACAAACGGCTTGAAATACAGACTGATTGAGCAGAGGCTACGATCTGACAGCGTGGAAGTGGCAGGCCTGAGTATTTGTAGAGGCCATGATTATGGAACAGGTTGCAGCTGGTGGGGATCTGCTCTGACTCCAGCACACCTGTCTCCCCTCACACAATCAGATACACCCACACACAGAGAGAAAGGGAGAGAGCACTGAGGGAGTAGCAGCAGGTTAAGGAGACACAGGATGAGAACTAGAGGGCGTGGCAGGGGCAGATGTAACATCTTGTCTATTAATGTTCTGTGTTATGTAATGTTTCATAATTTGTGTGAACCGGAAGAGTAGCTGCTGCTTTCGCAACAGCTTATGCGGATCCTAATAAAATACCAAATACCACCCAGTTTACAGTTCCTACAGCTTCCACACGATGTCGCCAGTCTTGGTAATTGGGTTGAAGTTAATCCTTGGTGAAATGAGAAATAGGCACTTCCTGTCATCGGGTACACCGGGGGAAGTTATGAAAGAGAGAATATCGACTATGATTTCAAGACTCGCTGCTATTGAATACAGATCGCCCCGTGATCAATTTGATCTATTATTAACGTTTACAAATACCTAAAGTTGGATTACAAAAGTAGTTTGAAGTGTTTTGGTAAAGTTTATAGGCAACTTTTTTAATTAAAAAAAAACGACGTTGCGTTTTGGAAAGCTGTTTTTTTTCTGGATCAGACGGGCTTCATAAATGGACATTTTGGGTATACATGGACGGATTTAATCGAAAAAAAAGACCCAATTGTGATGTTTATGGGACATATTGGAGTGCCAACAAAGAAGCTCGTCAAAGGTAATGAATGTTTTATATTTTATTTCTGCGTTTTGTGTGGTGCCGGCTACGCTAATTCTTTTGTTTACGTCCCCTTCAGGTATTTCGGGGGGGTGCATGCTATCAGATAATAGCTTCTCATGCTTTCGCCAAAAAGCATTTTTAAAATCTGACATGTTGGCTAGATTCACAACGAGTGTAGCTTTAATTGAGTACCCTGCATGTGTGTTTTAATGAAAGTTTGAGTTTTATCGAGTACTATTAGCATTTGGCGTTGCGCATTTCCATTTCCTGTTGGCTAGCGTCTCACCTGGCTCTAAATAGCGGATCCTAATAAAATACCAAATACCAAAATGATCTCCTGGTAAGAAAGTACACAAATTATAACTCCTCAGACACTGATATGTTACATGAATTCATCATCAAACAGCTGTGTGTGATTAGCATATTTATGATCTCCATGTTATTATTGTTAGTCAGCCCCCCATGTGGATAACCTGACTTAAATCTATTTTCATGCTGGGGAAAGCAGAGGACCACTAAGCTGCTAAGAACATTGGCTGCACTTTGGAATTTGACGAGGACACTTGGTTAAGCAACCAACCTGTCAAAACAGATAGGCTTCCTCTTCATCTCCATTTTTCCCCGCCCAAAGACAGAAATTGGAATAGGTCAAATTCTTCAAAATCCCCTCTCAAGCCACGAATAGGCTTTTTCCTTCCAAATCCAATTCAGGATTTTCCAATTTCCACTTTTAAGTAAACACCCGTTTCCAGTGAAATCCCCAACACTAGCAAGCCCAAAATTACACTGGCGACTAGGAACCGCTTTGCAAGATTGAATCAATGGAATTGCTCAACTTTTTTGCATGATGCAAGGTAACAACCAAGGACACTGTGGCTATCTGGCATACTGTATACTGACTAGTCCTGTACCAAGGGTACTAATGCAATCCTGTGTCCCTGACCCAATGCTAGACAGATAGCCTAGCGGCTATAAAGCAAGCCAGTTACCAGAGGGTTGCCAGTTTGAATCCTGGGTCTGACAGACAACATCTGGGGGGAAGTGAGCTGGCAACCACATGGTTGCTGGAATCAAATCCTAGACTCCATTGCCTGCTTGAGCAAGATACTTAACTACCCGCAAAAACAGTTCCCTGGGTTCCCACTGTCATGATCTAGTGAGTTTGGATGTGCTGCCCACATCCAAACTCAGTCGGCACTCGCCTTTTGCGGTCGGCACTCGCCTTTTGCCTCCTGACGGCCCGTTGTAGCCGCACATGGGCAGCGTTCCATGTCTCCTCTGAGTGCCGAAATCATTCATCCACCGCAGGAGCCTCGATCTGGCTCAGATGCCATGGTGCCAGGCCCGGCTGATAAACCAGCACACACACACTGAAATGGTGATAGGTTGGTAGAGGAGTGGCGGAGGGAGTTTTGGGCCATCTCCACCCAGGGGATGTAAACCGCCCACTCCCCCGGTCGGTCCTGGCAATAGGACCGCAGAAACCTACCCACATCCTGGTTGACTCTTTCCACCTGCCCGTTACTCTCGGGGTGAAAACCTGAGGTAAGGCTGACCGAGACCCCCAGGCGTTCCATAAACGCCCTCCAGACTCTAGATGTGAATTGGGGACCCCGATCAGAAACTATATCCTTCAGGCACCCCGTAGAGCCGGAATACGTGGGTGAGCAGGGCCTCCGCAGTTTGTAGAGCCGTAGGGAGACCGGGCAAAGGAAGGAGACGGCAGGACTTAGAATACCGATCCACACCGACCAGGATTGTGGTGTTACAGACGCCCAGCTGGACACTGAGGGGGAGTGGGCTCTGCATGTGACGCCCGCTCGATGTCTGCGTCCACCTAACCATACCACCGGTGCTACCAGGCGAGAAGCTGGAATTATGGGAGTGGGATCCGTGGACCGCTCCTCTGTATCATACAGCCGGGACAGAGCATCTGCCTTAACGTTCTGGGATCCTGGTTTGTAGGAAAGGGTGAAAACAAAACAGGTGAAAAACATGGCCCACCTTGCCTGGCGAGGGTTCAGTCTCTTCGCTGCTCGAATGTATTCCAGATTGCGGTGGTCAGTCCAAATGAGAAAAGGGTGTCTAGCCCCCTCAAGCCAATGTCTCCACGCTTTCAGAGCCTTGACAATAGCCAACAACTCCCGGTCCCCCACATCATAGTTTCGCTCCGCCGGGCTGAGCTTCTTCGAAAAGAATGCACAGGGGCAGAGCTTTAGTGGCGTACCCGAGCGCTGAGACAGCACAGCACCTATCCCTGCCTCGGACGCGTCCACCTCAACTATGAACGCTAAGGAGGGATCAGGATGAGCCAGCACTGGAGCCGAGGTAAACAGAGCTTTCAGGTGACCAAAAGCCCTGTCCGCCCCAGCTGTCCACTGCAGTCGCACCGGTCCCCCTTTCAGCAGTGAGGTAATGGGGGCTACCTGACCAAAACCCCGGATAAATCTCCGGTAGTAGTTGGCAAACCCTCAAAACCGCTGCAGCTCCTTTACCATGGTTGGAGTCGGCCAATTACGCACGGCTGAAATGCGGTCATTCTCCATCTCTACCCCTGACGCTGAAAAGCGGTACCCTAGGAAGGAGACGGACTGTTGGAAGAACAGACATTTCTCAGCCTTGACATACAGGTCATGTTCCAACAGTCTAACAAGCACCCTGCGTACCAGGGATACATGCTCGGCGCGTGTAGCAGAGTATATTAGAATGTCATCTATATACACCACTACACCCTGCCCGTGCAGGTCCCTGAAACTCTCATCTACAAAGGGTTGGAAGACTGATGGAGCATTCATCAACCCGTACAGCATGACGAGGTACTCATAATGCCCAGAAGTGGTGCTAAATGCTGTCTTCCACTCATCTCCCGCCCGGATACGCACCAGGTTGTAAACGCTCCTGAGGTCCAATTTTGTGAAGAAGCGCGTCCGTCCGTGTAATGACTCGGTCATACTGGCTATGAGCGGAAGCGGGTAACTGTATTTTACCGTGATCTTATTTAAACCTCGATAATCAATACACGGGCGCAAACCTCCATCCTTCTTCTTCACAAAAAAGAAACTCGAGGAGACAGGTGAGATGGAAGGCTGAATGTATCCCTGTTCCAGAGTCGGTGACATATGTCTCCATAGCCACTGTCCCCTCCTGTGACAGAGGATGCACGTGACTCCTGGGAAGTGCAGCTTCTACCAAGAGACCCTGTCGATGGGGTGGTAATTGAGTCGCCTTCTTTTTACAAAAGGCAAGCGCCAAATCGGCATATTCGGGGGGAATGTGCATGATAGAATGGTAGGTTTGGACTTTCCACCGTAGTGGCACCTAAGAAAACACCTACACACCTCCCTGAACACTGACAGGACCATCCCTTGAGAGCCCTCTGTTGCCACAAAATAATAGGATCATGAGAGGCCAACCAAGGAAGACCTAACACAACAGGAAACGCAGGAGAGTCGATCAGGAAGAGACTAATTCTCTCCTCGTGACCCCCCTGCGTTCTCATAGCAATGGGCGCTGTGACCTCCCCAAAGGAGCCCCGACCCCAAAGGATGACTATCTAAGGCGTGTACAGGGAAGGGAACATCAACAAAAACAATAGGGATCCCTAATCTATGTGCTAAGGAGCGGTCAATAAAGTTCCCAGCTGCGCCTGAATCTACTAGCGCCTTATGCTGGGAATGCGGGGAAAACTCAGGAAGTTCTATAGGTAACCACATGTGTGCAACAGGGGGCTCTGGGTGAGTTGTGTGCCTACTCACCTGGGATGACCCACCAGTGCTCGCCTGCTACCTCGACCTCCTGGAGAACCACACCTGCACCGACCAGCAGTGTGCCCTCTGCCACCACAGCTGGTGCAGGGAATGGTCCCCTCTCCGGTCCCCCTCATAGCAGCCCCTCCCAACTCCAACGATGTTGGATCCAAGGTGCTGGGAAATGGAATGGGCGGACCCCTATCCAGACGTCTGCAGGAGGCAACAGGTTATCCAGCCGGATAGACAAGTCTACCAGCTGGTCCAGGTTGAGAGTGGTGTCCCTGCAGGCTAGCTCCCTACGAACGTCCTCTCGTAAACTACACCTGTAGTGGTCGATCAGGGCCCGCTCATTCCATCCCGCACCAGCTGCCAGAGTTCTGAAGTCCAGTGCGAACTCTTGAGCGCTCCTCATCCCCTGTCTCAGATGGAACAATCGCTCCCCCGCCACTCTCCCTTCAGGTAGATGATCAAAAACTGCCCGGAAGTGGCGGGAGAAGTCCTCGTAGTCATCCAGAGTCGGGCCTTCCCTTCCCCAGATGGCGTTGGCCCACTCCAGGGCTTTTCTAGTCAGGCAGGAGATGAGGGCTCTCTCTCTCTCTCGCGTCCCGAAGGGGCCGGCTGAACAGCTGCCAGGTAGAACTCCAGCTGGAGTAGGAACCCCTGGCACCCGGCATCTGTTCCGTCATACGCTCCCGGGAGCGAGAGCCAAATCCCATTGGGTTCTGACGACGGAGGGGTGGACATCGGTGCAGGTTGAGGTGCGGGCGGAGGTGATGATGTAGGATTGACAGGAAAGCCTCCTCTCTCCCATCTGTCCATTGTTTGCAGTACGCGATCCATGGCTGTCCCTAGACTGTGTAACATGGTCGTGTGCTGCTGGACGCGCTCCTCTACTGGGAGAGAAAGGCTGGCTTCACCTGCTGACTCCATTTGAACGGTCCGTGATTCAGTCATCGATTGGGGGCAGAGATGTAGAGGAGTCAGGCGCAGGACACAGGTTTTGAGCAACACAACGGCGTTTACTCAAAAAAGTCAAGCAAAAATTCCAAATAGGAAGACACATACACACTAGCACAATCAACAACCACTAAAGACACCAACAATCACGGACAGAACAGAAATGTATGCCAGAGGGTTAAATAAGGAACATGATATGGGAATTGAAACCAGGTGTGTGTAATACAGACAAAACAAAATTAAACTGAAACATGGATCGGTGGTGACTAGAAAGCTGGTGACGTCGACCGCCGCACACCACCCGAACAAGGAGAAGGGCTTACTTCGGCGGAAGTCGTGACAACACACCTTTACTTTTTCCACATTTTGTTGTGTTACAGCCTGAATTTAAAATGGTTTAAATTGAGATGTTGTGTCACTGGCCTACATGCAATACCCCACAATGTCAAAGTGGAATTATGTTTTTAGAATTCTTTACAAATTAATACAAAAATGGAAAGCTGAAATGTCTTGAGTCAATAAGTATTCAACCCCTTTGCTATGGCAAGAATTGAAAAAACTAATGTAATACACTTATATGTGTATTAAAGTAGAGAAAGTTTTGTGACTACAAAGTTGTTGGATGCATTTGCTGTTTGTTTTAGGTGTGTTTCTGATTATTACGTGCCCAATAGAAATGAATGGTAAATAATGTATTGTGTCATTTTGGAGTCACTTGTATTGTAAATAAGAATAGAATATTCACTTCTACATTCATGTGGATGCTACCAGGATTTTCCGTAATCCTGAATGAATCGTGAATAATGATGAGTGAGAAAGTTACAGAGGCATAAACAGATATCATACCCCCCCCAAAAAAATACTAACCTCCCCTGTTATTGTAATGGTGAGAGGTTAGCATATCTTGGGGGTATGATATTTATGCCTCTGTACACCCTCAGATTAAAGCTGACAGTCTGCACTTTAAACTCACAGATATTGTAATTTGGAGTACAGAGCCAAAACAACAAAAATTGTGTCACTGTCCCAATACATTTGGAGCTCACTGTATATCACTGTATATTAACAACCTAATGTATTTATGGGCAGTCAATTATTCTAACTTATTTCAAAACAATTCTCAGAACAGTATAATATAATGGGCAGTTGGTTCGTAGGAAAATAAGTTCCCTCTGCAGTCCATTTGAATATTAAGAACAGATGCTGAGATGGTTCTGCTCTGGTATTGAGATACTATTTGTGAGGTGTTGCATAAGGCATTATGTAATGAAATGATTTGTTTGTTTATAGTTAAAAAAAAAAATCTAATTCAATGACTAATGCATACAAATAGAGCAGAGGTCTCTGCATTGTTCTACCCACAATGTTTTACCTGCTGTATTAATTTGTGTAACTGCTCAATTAAAACCGCTGAACCCTCTGTCCTCTGTGTTATATTAGGATCCAGCCCAAACAGACGCCTCTGTTTGGAGAGTTGAATAAATAAAAAGGCAGAACGGGCAAATAGTCTTCAACTCAGAGAATTGGGAATCCACAATAAACTCATCGGGCAAATACAGCTCTAGTGGAACTCTGAATTAGTTAGCTAGGAACAAACGTGTTATTTAGCTAGGAAGCGACGTATTAATTAGGAACAGATGTGTTAGTTAGCTATGAATAGACGTGTTAAGGAATAGACGTGTTAGCTAGGAACTGATGTGTTAGTTAGGAACCGACGTGTTAATTAGGAACAGATGTGTTAGTTAGGAACCGACGTGTTAATTAGGAACAGATGTGTTAGTTAGGAACCGACGTGTTAATTAGGAACAGATGTGTTAGTTAGGAACAGACGTTAATTAGGAACAGATGTGTTAATTAGGAATTGATGTGTTAGTTAGGAACCGACGTGTTAATTAGGAACAGATGTGTTAGTTAGGAACCGACGTGTTAATTAGGAACAGATGTGTTAGTTAGGAACCGACGTGTTAATTAGGAACAGATGTGTTAGTTAGGAACCAATGTGTTAATTAGGAACCGACGTGTTAATTAGGAACTGATGTGTTAGTTAGGAACCGACGTGTTAATTAGGAACAGATGTGTTAGTTAGGAACCGATGTGTTAATTAGGAACAGACGTGTTAATTAGGAACAGATGTGTTAGTTAGGAACCGACGTGTTAATTAGGAACCGACGTGTTAGTTAGGAACAGATGTGTTAATTAGGAACAGACGTGTTAATTAGGAACTGACGTGTTAGTTAGGAACAGATGTGTTAGTTAGGAACAGATGTGTTAGTTAGGAACCGACGTGTTAATTAGGAACCGACGTGTTAATTAGGAACTGATGTGTTAGTTAGGAACAGATGTGTTAGTTAGCTAGGAACAGATGTGTTAGTTAGCTAGGAACAGACGTGTTAGTTAGCTAGGAACAGACATGTTAGTTAGGAACAGATGTGTTAGTTAGCTAGGAACAGACGTGTTAGTTAGCTAGGAACAGACATGTTAGTTAGCTAGGAACAGACGTGTTAGCTAGGAACAGACATGTTAGTTAGGAACATACGTGTCAGTTAGGAACAGCCGTGTCAGTTAGCAACGGACATACGTGTGTCTGCAAGAGTGCTGAGTTTGTCGAAAAGCGAGTAGACACAGAGACAGAAAACCCTGCTTCTTTATCTTGTGTTCTTTCTTACACGCTCTGCAGAGGGTCGGAAAAATGTATGTTGATGGAGGAGGGAGTTTTGGTATTCCAAGCAGGAAGTCTTCCAGCCAAGGCTCAGAGCTCAGTAGCCAGTCAATGCACAGTGATGCATTTCCAGAAGAACATCTGTTATAGTGATACATCTCACTGTGACCCCAACCGGTGAACAACAGTGCAACCCCTCCACCCCACCTCCCCTCCCTCCGTCGCTCATTCCCCACCCAATCACAGTCAAGCCAACGGCCAGTAGAGACTTCATAATGGCCAATATGGGAGGCATCACTCTCAGAGCCGGAGACAAGGGGATTTTCCGGGTCAGACGTCTGTTTTAAGTAACATATTGACTCTGTGAGGCAGAACTACAGTACAGAACCCACAGCCAATAATAAGATGAGTCACCTTGGTGGGGCTGTGCTGCTAAAGTGAACAGCAGGCACCATGTTTGGTTGCTGCGTCTCTGCATCAAAGAATTTGTATTTGTATTTATTATGGATCTCCATTAGCTGCTGCCTAGGCAGCGGCTTCTCTTCCTGGGGTCCAGCAAAATTAAAGCCGTTAATAGAATTAAAAACATTACATTACATTTCACAACACATTAAGTGTGTGCCCTCAAGCCACTACTCTACTACCACATGGACTATATACACAAAAGTATATGGGCACCCCTTCAAATGAGTGTATTCGGCTATTTCAGCCACACCCATTGCTGACAGGTGCATAAAATCGATCACACATGTAATTCCAGTGAAGGGTAATCTTAACACTACAGTGTACAATGACATTCTAGACAATTCTGAGCTTCCAATTTTGTGGCAACAGTTTGGAGAAGGCCCTTTCCTGTTTCAGTATGACAATGCCCCTGTGCACAAAGCGAGGTCCATACATAAATGGTTTGTCGAGATCGGTGTGGAAGAACTTGACTGGCCTTCACAGAGCCCTGACCTCAACCCCTCAACCCCATCGAACACCTTTGGGATGAATTGGAATGCCAACTGCGAGCCAGGCCTAATCGCCCAAAGTCAGTTCCCAACCTCACTAATGTTCTTGTGGCTGAATGGAAGCAAGTCCCCTGCAGCAATGTTCCAACATCTAGTGGAAAGACTTTACAAAAGAGTGGAGGCTGTTATTGCAGCAAAGGGGGGACCAACTCCATATTAACGTCCATGATTTTGGAATGAGATGTTCGACGAGCAGGTGTCCACATACTTTTGGTTAAGTATCTACAACACAAAATCTATGTGTGCATGTGTGTATAGTGCATATGGCATATGTAATCATGTGTGTGTATGCGTGTGTCTGTGCCTGTGTGTGTGTCTCTTCACAATCCCCGCTGTTCCATAAGTTGTATTTTTATCTGTTTTTAAAATTAGATTTTACTGCTTGCATGAGTTACTTGACGTGGAATAAAGTTCCATGTAGTCATTGCTCTATGTCGTACTGTGCACCATAGTCTGTGGATTGGAGACCCAAAGGTAGTACAAGTCAGTATGGATCCATCATTACTTAGTGTACTGCCTGAAGAAGAACAACTAGAGTTAAAATGGGTTGAAGTCTCAGTGTGCAGTGACATAGTCCCTGCTGTTATCCTGGTCTTGGGCTCTTTCATAAGGTAGCTAAGAAAGTACCCAAAGATGTACACTACACTAAATCCGGATTGTATTTGCATAATTGCTAAGACAACCTTGTAGCATACTGAACAGCCTCACTCTTTTTGCCTTGCAGTCTTAGCCATAAACAAGGGTATCATTAAACAGGTAAGGGGTTCACCAAAGCTTACCTAGCTTTTATGATAGCTCAAGTCAAGGTCAATGGCAATTTGCAGATAAAAATTACAGAACGATTCACCAACGTTAATCATCCCTACCTCTTTTAACTGCCCCAGAGGACAGGCAGGGAAATATGATTATGTGTCATATTGTGCCCTTCAGTCACTTTTAATTGGAACCCTAAACTACAGTTTAATTATTAACAATTGACTAAAAGGAAATTAGTTTTATTGATTTGTTTACCAGTGCGAACGTCCCTCTCTGCATATGTAGCTACACCACAATATCATCAGTACATCGCTCCCATTATGGCGTCTGTGAGCGCCACCTCCATTTTGAAGTAGTCCATTTTATTATTGTTTTGTGTTTGATAAGCGCATACATCTTATTTTGGTAATTTACTGCCACCTGCAGTGCTGGAGTCATGAACCAATACATTATTTGTGGCGACTTAACAGAGGTGTTAAGGCCATCTACAAAACATAGCACTGAATTTGAAGAAGTGGACAATGTTCTGATCATTGTCTGATTGCTCCCAACCCATAGGAATCCCCAGTTGACTACTTTACAATGGTGGAATCCCTCAATGGTAATGTGGCAATGTCCATGCTAAAATGTGTAACATAGAGGTTGAGTCCTCTATCCAGTTCTATGAGCTACGTCTTCCACTGAGCAGGTTAACATTTTTTTGTCATAAATCTTGTTCTGGAGGCAGCTCTGCAAAGTGGTCACTAGCTGCACAACCACAAATGAATCATATCTGATTTCAAACCTAGCCTTAACCTTAACCACACCGCTAACCCTAATTCCTAATCCTTACCTTAAATCAAGACCAAAAAGCACATTTTTGTTTTCATGAATTACAATATAGCCTATTTTGATTTCGCATCTAGCCTGTCTACGGCTAAATCACTTAGTTCTGTCTCCAGGACAAGAATCACGACAATAAACGTCAATCTGCTTCTTCTGAGAGAAGGAATAGGAAGCATAACGGTCTGTATGTTTCCAAGTGTGTGGTTATGAATAGCTTTTGAGAGAGCAAGGTAAACAGGAAACACAGTCAGTAGTTCCACAGGGGCTCAAATGGATCCATCCCACAAGGCTGGATAATGGGTGTAATTATCTTAAAGGTATTATTATTTTGTACTGTACATTGACAGTTGCACTGAGTGGCATTTTTGTACATTAAACTGTAACTCGTTAATCAATATTTGTGCGACTTTATAGCCCTAAAGGAAATGGCAGTATATGGTAGATGCTGCGGAGGATAGAAATAGTGTTGGTGAAAGGTGGAAAGAGAGGTAAATCAGGACACAATATGTTGCATCTAGCCTGGTTATCATCTCTATTCAGCTACTGCATTCAACTCCTTGCCACTCCTGCCAAATGGCAAAGAGACTGGCCTTTTGGCAATCTTCAAATATGAACAATCTATCATTAATGACCTTGAGGAGATCAGAGAATTTCATCCTGATTTGATAACCCTCACAGCTATCATCCAATCATAACGTTTACGCAAATTAGACTGGTAGGAAAACGTTCTAACTTCATTCATTAATTTGATTGGAAACATTCTAACATTGGGCATTCTGACATTGTCACGCCCTGATCTGTTTCACCTGTCCTTGTGCTTGTCTCCACCCCCCTCCCGGTGTCGCCCATCTGGTCATCCCCAAAGCCAACACTTCCTTTGGCCGCCTTTCCTTCCAATTCTCTGCTGCCAATGACTGGAACGAATTGCAGTCTTATATCTCCCTCTCTAAATTTAAGCATCAGCTGTCAGAGCAACTTACTGTACCTGTACACAGCCAATCTGTAAATAGCAAATAAACTATCTCATCCCCATATTATTACTCACCCTCTTGCTCTTTTGCACCCCAATATCTCTACTTGCACATCATCATCTGCACTATCACTCCAGTATTAATGCTAAATTGTAATTACTTTGCCTCTACGGCCTATTTAATGCCTACCTCCCTACTCTTCTACATTTGCACACACTGTATATAGTTTTTTTATTTTATTATATTGTGTTATTGACTGTACGTTTGTTTATGTGTAACTCTGGGTTGTTGTTTTTGTCACACTGCTTTGCTTTATCTTGGCCAGGTCACAGTTGTAAATGAGAACTTGTTCTCAACTGGCCTACCTGGTTAAATAAAGGTGAAATAAATAAATAAATACAAATCTTCCCCACTTATCCCCTGGGTATTTACACCTGTGTTTTCTGTCTGTCTGTGACAGTTTGTCTTGTTTGTTCAAGCCTACCAGCGTTTTGAGTCTCAGCTCCTGCTTTTCTCGCCCTCCTGGTTTTGACGCCTGCCTGTCCTGACTCCGAGCCCATCTGCCTGACCACTCCGCCTGCCTCTGAGCCTGCCTGCCATCCTGAACCTTTGCCCCTACTCTGGATTATCGACATCTGCCTGCCTTGACTTGTCGTTTGCCTGTCCCTGTTGTTACAATAAACATGGTTACTTCTACACAGTCTGCACTTGAGTCTTACCTGAAACCTGATAGACGTAGTACATTTCATTGTAAACATAAATATTGGGCGCGAGGAAAGCAGAGGATTCCCGATTCTCTATGTCCATTCAGAAAATTTCCTGAAGAAGCATGTCTGGGTGAATTGGAATGCCAACTGCGAGCCAGGCCTAATCGCCCAACATCAGTGCCTGACCTCACTAATGCTCTTGTGGCAGAATGGAAGCAAGTCCCGGCAGCAATGTTCCAACATCTACTGGAAAGCCTTTCCAGAAGAGTGGAGGCTGTTATATCAGCAAAGGGGGGACTAACTCCATATTAATGTCCATGATATTGGAATGAGATGTTCAATGAGCAGGTGTCCACATACCTTTTGTTATGTAGTGTATCTACAACACAAAATCCATGTGTACATGTGTGTGTATAGTGCGTATGTTATCATGTGTGTGTATGCGTGTGTATCTCTTCACAGTCCCCGCTGTTCCATAAGTTGTATTTTTATGTTTTTAAAATGAGATTGTACTGCTTGCATGAGTTACTTGACGTGGAATAGAGTCCCTCTCTATTCCACATCAAGTAACTCCATCTCCCAATATGAGAAAAGGGACAAACATAACTAAAATGCTTAAAATAAAATTGTCAGTAAGTCATGATGATCAGCATATACTTTCTTCAGAAAGTATTCATACCCCTTTTCTTTTTCCTCATTTAGTTGTGTTACAGCTTGAATTTAAAATTCATTAAATTTAGATTTTGTCACCGGCATACACACAATACTCCATAATGTCAAAGTGGAATTATGTTTTCTGAATTTTTTTGAAATTATTAAAGCTGAAATGTCTTGAGTCAATAAGTATTCAACCCCTTTGTTATGGCAAGCCTAAATAAGTTCAGGATGTGTAAAAATGTGCATAATAAGTCACATAATAAGTTGCGTGGCCTCACTCTGTCTGCAATAATAGTGTTTACCATGACTTTTGAATGACTACCTCATCTCTGTACCCCACACATAAAATGATCTTTAAGGTCCCTCAGTCGAGCAGCAATATTTCAAACATAGATTCAACCACAAAGACCACAGTGGTTTTCCAATGCCTCGCAAAGAAGGGCACCTACCTAGAATAGGTATATACATTTTAAAAAGTAGACATTGAATACCCCTTTGAGCATGGGGAAGTTACACATTACCGAGTACCACTCTCCATATTTTCATGCATAGTGTTGGATGCATCAATTTATGGGTATGCTTGAAATCGTTAAGGACTGGGGATGTGTTCAGGGTAAAAAATAAACGGAATGGAGCCAAGCACAGGCAAAATCCTAGAGGAAAACCTTCTTCTGTCAGATTTTCACCATATACTGAAAGATGAATTCACCTTTCAGCAGGACAATAACCTAAAAAACAAGGCCAAATATACACTGGAGTTGCTTACCAAGATGACATTGAATGTTCCTGAGTGGCCTAATTAAAGTGTTGATTTATATCAGCTTAACAATCTATGGCAAGACTTAAAAATGGATGTCTAGCAATGATCAACAACCAACTTGACACAGCTTGAAGAATTTTAAGAATAATAATGTGTAAATATTGTACAATGAAGCTCTTAGAGACTTCCCCAGAAAGACTCACATCTATAATTTTGCTCCTGAGTGGCGCACCGGTCTAAGGTACTGCATCTCGGTGCTTGAGGTGTCACTACAGACACCCTGGTTCGAATCCAGGCTGTGATCACAACCCGGCTGTGATTAGGAATCTCATAGGGCGGCGCACAATTGGCCCAGCGTCATCTGGTGTAGGCCGTCATTGTAAATAACAAAACTCCACGTGAAAATGTTACTTTCACATGTGGAATTGCAAGTGCACATGTGATGATGAAATAGTGTTTATTCTCCTCACATATGAAAAGGTGGTGTTAATATGTAGCAGTATCAATGTTTCCACATATGCAATTGCAAATTGTGTAATGCCATTCTGTAAAAAGGTAACTCAGTCCACCTGAGTTTAATAATTCACGCATGTTAAAAATAATGATTTCTTATTTCTGTACCATCCATTCAGAGTACTGCTGCTGGTACACACCTCTATTCTTTATAGGTTGGGAGAAGCCCAGTGAAAATAATAGAGCAACTTGAGCTCTTTGTCTGCTTAGTTTAGCCTTTTTAACATGTTAAAATTCGTGCTGTCAGAGTTAATCAGTTAACTCAAGTATTTTTTTTAAATATTTTTATAGTGCAATTTATTTGAATGGCATTGTGTTAAAAATATACGGAAAACATCCAAAATACATAATCAATACAGCCAATAACAACGATGCAATGTTAAAACAAGTTGAATTTGAAGTTAAAGAAAGTGAGTTTATCAATTTACCTGATTTTGCTACACGTTACTTCGGGCAACATCAAACCAGCAATATTGTTTTAGTATAAAAAAAAATGTAAATTACAGCTCAATCTGAGCAAATTATGAGTTTTGAGATTAATTGGGATTAATATTGATTAATCCTGTCATAAACTCGATTACCTTTTTTTTTTATTTTGACAGCCTTAGTCGAAATTAAAATGTGAAAATGCACATGTGAAAGTGTAACGGACATGATTCTGTCATTGTTGCTCATGGTGAAGTGATCAGGTAGCCCGGCCTGCGACTTCAAAGTCATTTTTGGTCCACTTGGTTGAATGGTCAAGATATTTGCTTCTCCCATGGGAGTCCTGAATTCTAATCCTGCCGATTATAAAAACACACATGTGCAATTTATGATAAAACATGTTGACCCGAGTGGCGCAGCGATCTAAGAGGCACTGCATCTCAGTGCTTGAGGCGTCACTACAGACACCCTGGTTTGAATCCAGGCTGTATCACAACCGGCTGTGATTGGGAGTCCCATAGGGTGGCGCACAATTGGCCCAGTGTCGTCCGGTGTAGGCCGTCATTGTAAATTATAATTTGTCTTAAATGTCTTGCCTGGTTAAATAAAATAAATGTTGGGAAACCACGTGTCTGAGTCATGTGAAACTTCACATACTGTGCATTTGGAAAGTATTCAGACCCTTTGACTTTTTCCACATTTGGTTACATTACAGCCTTATTCTAAAATGTATTCAATTGTATTTTTTCATAATGACAAAGTAATGTTTAAAAACATTTTTTAACATTATTTACATAAGTATTCAGACCCTTTGCTATGAGACTCGAAATTGAGCTCAGATGCATCTTGTTTGTTTCCATTTTCATCCTTGAGATGTTCCTACAACATGATTGGAATCCACCTGTGGTAAATTCAATTGATTGGACATGACTTGGAATGGCACACCTGTTAATATAAGGTCCCGAAGTTGACAGTGCATGTCAGAGAAAAAAATGTTTTTCAGCAGCAGGGACTGGGAGACTAGTAAGGATCGAGGGAAAGATGAACGGAGCAAAGTACAGAGAGATCTAGAATGCTCAGGATTTTCCTTGGCAACATTATGGAACATGGGGTGCACGCAAATTTGGAGCAATATATACATTTACTTTGAAAAACAACAATACATAATACAGTTACGACCTGCTGCAGTCATTCCCTTGTGAGACGGTAATGTCAATGCAAGATCATGTTGTTCAAAGGGCCTAGAGAGGACTCTGTAATGAGAGAGAAATAATGATAAGCTACTGAAAATATTGCCTAGAAGATTCAACCCTTACAAAAAACACATGAAAAAACATGTTAAAAAAATAATGTATATATACATTTATACACCTGTCAACAACGGGTTTGGCTGGAATAGCCGACTCCAGTAATGTGAAGGGGTGTCCACATACTTGTGTATATATAGTGTATATATACACTACCGTTCAAAAGTTTGGGGTCACTTAGAAATGTCCTTGTTTTTGAAAGAAAAGCACATTTTTTGTCCATTCAAATAATATCAAATTGATCAGAAATACAGCGTAGACATTGTTAATGTTGGAAATGATTATTGTAGCTAGAAACGGCAGATTTTTTTATGGAATATCTACATAGGCGTACAGAGGCCAATTATCAGAAACCATCATTCCTGTGTTCCAATGGCACATTGTGTTAGCTAGTCCAAGTTTATCATTTTAAAAGGTTAATTGATTATTAGAAAACCCTTTTGCAATTATGTTAGGATAGCTGAAAACAAAACAAAAATGTGTATATACAGTGCATTTGGAAATTATTCAGACCCCTTTTTCCACATTTGGTTACGTTACCGCCTTGTTCAAAAATGGATAAGGGGAGAAAAAAAATCTATCTAGACACAATACCCCATAATGACCAAGTAAAAACCGGTTTTTAGAAATGTAAATTTAAAAATATATATATATAAACAACTGAAATATTACATTTGCATAAGTATTCAGACCCTTTAAACATTTTGTAACATTATTTACATAAGTATTCAGACCCTTTGCTATGAGACTCGAAATTGAGCTCAGATGCATCTTGATTTTTTTCTCCCTATCCATTTTTGAACTTAACCAAATGTGGAAAAAGGGGTCTGGCAATTTCCAAATAAATACACATTTTTGTTTGCATTTTCCATTTTCATCCAACTTGATTGGAATCCACCTGTGGTAAATTCAATTGATTGGACATGACTTGGAATGGCACACCTGTTAATATAAAGTCCCTAAGTTGACAGTGCATGTCAGAGAAAAAAATGTTTTTCAGCAGCAGGGACTGAGAGACTAGTAAGGATCGAGGGAAAGATGAACGGAGCAAAGTACAGAGAGATCTAGAATGCTCAGGACCTCAGACTGTGGCGAAGGTTCACCTTCCAACAGGACAACAACCCTAAACACACAGCCAAGACAACACACAAGTGACAAGTCTCTGAATGTCCTTGAGTGGCCCAGCCCGAGCCCGGACTTGAATCCGATCAAACATCTCTGGAGAGACCTTAAAATAGCTGTGCAATGACGCTCCCCAGCCAACCTGACAGAGCTTGAGAGGATCTGCATAGAAGAATGGGGGAAATACAGGTGTGCCAAGCTTGTAGCGTCATACCCAAGAAGCCTCTAGGTTGTAATCGCTGCCAAAACCCTTTACTGAGTAAAGGGTCTGAATACTTATGCAAATGTAATATTTCAGTTGTTTATATTTTTTTAAACATTTTTTACATTTCTAAAAACCGTTTTTTACTTGGTCATTATGGGGTATTGTGTCTAGATTATTATTTTTTTCCCCTTATCCATTTTTGAATAAGTCGGTAGAACGTAACCAAATGTGTCCACTTGTCAAAAAGGGGTCTGAATAATTTCAAATGGCCGCAGCCACCACTGTATATACACCTTTTTGTTTTGTTTTCAGCTATCTAACATAATTGCAAAAGGGTTTTCTAATAATCAATTAACCTTTTAAAATGATACACTTGGACTAGCTAAGCTTAACATGTGCCATTGGAACACAGGAATGATGGTTTCTGATAATTGGCCTCTTTACGCCTATGTAGATATTCCATAAAAAAATCTAACCTCATTGCAACTCCTCCAAGTCTCCCGTTTCTAGCTACCAATAATCATTTCAACATTAACAATGTCTACGCTGTATTTCTGATCAATTTGATGCCCTAGGGAAGCTCTTTGCCATTATTTGAATGGACAAAAAATGTGCTTTTCTTTCAAAAACAAGGACATTTCTGGGGGAAAAGTGACCCCAAACTTTTGACTCTAAATTCCGGTAGTGTATATATACACTATATATACACAAGTATGTGGACACCCCTTCACATTACTGGTTGTCTCCAAATCTCGGTGACCTTCTCCCTTACCTCACCGCTCATCAACTCATCCCTATTCCAGCCAAACCCGTTGCTGACAGGTGTATAAATGTAGGTTTATATACATTACTGCTCTTTTTTAACATGTTTTTCATGTGTTGTTTTGTAAGATCCTCCTCTCCACCCTCTCCGGTTGAATCTTCTAGGCAATATTTTCAGTAGCTCACCACTGGTGTCATTATTTCTCTCTCATTACAGAGTCTCTCTAGGCCCTTTGAACAACATGATCTTGCATTGACATTACCGTCTCAGACATATCAGGGAATGACTGCAGCAGGCTCTTCCTCCCGGGTAGGACTGTATTATGTATTGTTGTTTTTCAAAGTAAATGTATATATTGCTCCAAATTTGCGTGCACCCCATGTTCCATAATGTTGCCAAGGAAAATCTGAATGTTTTTTCCAACTATCAATCAGCAACTGCACTGTCAATCCGGCTGCATATAGAACATTGTGATTGCTGAAAGGCCATAACAGGAGAATAACAGGAGAATTTTAGCTAAAAAGACTGGTATCCAGACTATGTTGCATCCAAATGTAGCCTATAATTTCAGTTGGGATGCAACAGCTCTCAAAGTGGTGAAGGCCAGCAACAGAAATGGCTACCAGCTTTTATGCCTTTGTTCGCTGTGAATCGAGCACGTCAATCGAGCAAAGGATTCCCATGGTCTGCATTGCAGTACATACACCTTCTCCCTAAATATATTAGAGACAGGTGGGTGGGCGAGGTTAATCAAAAATCTCCACCATGCAAACAGGTGTGGGTGGAGGAGCAAGGGTCAAGTATAGGATCTCTGCCACCATGGGAGCTGGGAAACATGCAACAGCCACAATACACACACACATACACAGAAATACTGACTGTGTAAATGCGCATGAATGTGCTGTTCACATGCACACAGATGTACAATAGACACAAGCAAACACACCACTAGAGTTCTAAATGAACAGGTTGGAACATCCTCATTACTGAGCAGGAAAGCAATTTCTTTCTCTCTTTTTATACACTGCTCAAAAAAATAAAGGGAACACTAAAATAACACATCCTAGATCTGAATGAATGAAATATTCTTATTAAATACTTTTTTCTTTACATAGTTGAATGTGCTGACAACAAAATCACACAGAAATTATCAATGGAAATCAAATTTATCAACCCACGGAGGTCTGGATTTGGAGTCACACTCAAAATTAAAGTGGAAAACCACACTACAGGCCGATCCAACTTTGATGTAATGTCCTTAAAACAAGTCAAAATGAGGCTCAGTAGTGTGTGTGGCCTCCACGTGCCTGTATGACCTCCCTACAACGCCTGGGCATGCTCCTGATGAGGTGGCCAACTCCTGGACAGTCTGTGCAACGTGGCGTTGGTGGATGGAGCGAGACATGATGTCCCAGATGTGCTCAATTGGATTCAGGTCTGGGGAACGGCCGGCCAGTCCATAGCATCAATGCCTTCCTCTTGCAGGAACTGCTGACACACTCCAGCCACATGAGGTCTAGCATTGTCTTGCATTAGGAGGAACCCAGGGCCATCCGCACCAGCATATGGTCTCACAAGGGGTCTGAGGATCTCATCTCGGTACCTAATGGCAGTCAGGCTACCTCTGGCCCCCCAAAGAAATGCCACCCCACACCATGACTGACCCACTGCCAAACCGGTCATGCTGGAGGATGTTGCAGGCAGCATAACGTTCTCCACGGCATCTCCAGACTCTGTCACGTCTGTCACATGTGCTCAGTGTGAACCTGCTTTCATCTGTGAAGAGCACAGGGCGCCAGTGGTGAATTTGCCAATCTTGGTGTTCTCTGACAAATGCCAAACGTCCTGCACAGTGTTGGGCTGTAAGCACAACACACCTGTGGACGTCGGGCCCTCATACCACCCTCATGGAGTCTGTTTCTGACCGTTTGAGCAGACACATGCGCATTTGTGGCCTGCTGGAGGTTATTTTGCAGGGCTCTGGCAGTGCTCCTCCTGCTCCTCCTTGCACAAAGGCGGAGGTAGCGCTCCTGCTGCTGGGTTGTTGCCCTCCTACGGCCTCCTCCACATCTCCTGATGTACTGGCCTGTCTCCTGGTAGCGCCTCCATGCTCTGGACACTACGCTGACAGACACAGCAAACCTTCTTGCCACAGCTCGCATTGATGTTCCATCCTGGATGAGCTACACTACTTGAGCCACTTGTGTGGGTTGTAGACTCTGTCTCATGCTACCACTAGAGTGAAAGCACCGTCAGCATTCAAAAGTGACCAAAACATCAGCCAGGAAGCATAGGAACTGAGAAGTGGTCTGTGGTCACCACCTGCAGAACCACTCCTTTATTGGGGGTGTCTTGTTAATTGACTATAATTTCCACCTGTTGTCTATTCCATTTGCACAACAGCATGTGAAATGTATTGTCAATCAGTGTTGCTTCCTAAGTGGACAGTTTGATTTCAAAGAAGTGTGATTGACTTGGAGTTACATTGTGTTGTTTAAGTGTTCCCTTTATTTCTTTGAGCAGTGTATTTTTCTCAATCTCTGTCTCTATGACTCTATGACTCTATGACTCTATGTCTGTCTGTCTGTCTGTCTGTCTGTCTGTCTGTCTGTCTGTCTGTCTGTCTGTCTGTCTGTCTGTCTCTCTCTCTCTCTCTCTCTCTGTCTCTCTCAATTCAATTTCAATTTACGGGCTTTATTGGCATGGGAAACGTATGTTGACATTGCCAAAGCAAGTGAAGTAGATAATAAACAAAGTGAAATAAACAATACAAATTAACAGTAAGCATTACACTCACAGAAGTTCCAAAAGAATAAAGACATTTCAAATGTCATATTATGTCTATATACAGTGTTGTAACGACGTACAAATAGTTAAAGTGCAAAAGGGAAAATAAATTAACATAAATATGGGTTGCATTTACAATGGTGTTTGTTCTTCACTGGTTGCCCTTTTCTTGTGGCAACAGGTCACAAATGCTGCCGTTGTGATGGCACACTGGTATTTCACAGATATGGGAGTTTATCAAAATTGTGTTTGTTTTTGAATTCTTTGTGGGTCTGTGTAATCTTAGTGAAATATGTGTCTTTAATATGGTCATACATTTGGCAGGAGATTAGGAAGTGCAGCTCAGTTTCCACCTCGTTTTGTGCACACAACAGCCTTTCTCAATAGCAAGGCTATGCTCACTGAGTCTGTACATAGTCAAAGCTTTCCGTAAGCTTGGGTTAGTCACAGTGGTCAGGTATTCTGCCACTGTGTGCTCTCTGTTTAGGGCCAAATAGCATTCTAGTTTGCTCTGTTTTTTTTGTTAATTCTTTCCAATGTGTTTTCTCATGATTTGGTTGGGTCTAATTGTGTTGCTGTCCTGGTGCTCTCTGGGGTCTGTTTGTGTTAGTGAACAGAGCCCCAGGAACAGCTTGCTTAGGGGACTCTTCTCTGTGAAGGTGATGGCTTTGTTGTGGAAGGTTTGGGAATCGCTTTCTTTTAGGTGGTTGTAGAATTTAACGTCTCTTTTCTGGATTTGGATAATTAGTGGTATCAGCCTAATTCTGCTCTGCATTCATTATTTGGTGTTTTACGTTATACATGGAGGATTCTCTCTCTCTCTCCACACACACTGCATAGCTCATGGCAATTGGGCAGGAGTGCTCTCCCACCCCACCACGTCTACTCATTAGAGCCAAAATTACCTCACCCTCCCTGCCCTCAAACCTGCCCTCTACCTCTCTCTACTCCCCCTCTCCCCTTCTCCTTCTCCCAGCACCCCTCTTTGATCATTGCCACAGAGTGGCTTTAGTTGGGTACACACGGGAGCAGTGGTTAGGACAATGGACTGGGGGAGTTCAGTGGGTTGCCCGGGCGAGCCCCAGAGTTAGGTGCCCTGGCTGCACTCCCTTCTCCCATCCAGCCCCCTCAATGATTTATAGCCATGGCCAGCATTTCATGGCATTAACGATTTGTTTCATTGACCATACAGGACGTGGAGATGAAGTGAAAGCCCAGGGGAGAAAAGAAAAGAGTGAAACAGTTTCCTATCAATGCTAAGCCAGAATAGCAGAGTCTTTTACTGGGGGATGAATCCTGGGCAGCAGCTAACTACGCTCCCAGTGACTGCTAAATAGATAGAAAGAGCTTTTCACGCTCCGCTTAGGCTTAGATTCATAGGAATAAGGTTGAAAAAGGTGTGTGTGCGTGTGTGTGCATCTCTCTGTGTGTGTGTGCATCTGTGTGTTGGTATGTGTGTGAAGGGTAGCCATTCATCATGGTTTTATTTCACAGCTCCCATGGATAATGTGCCTGAGCATGCATCTGTATGCTGTCACCCTAGCACATGACTCCACTCCTTCTGTAGGGATTTTATTGTTTGTGAATCAGAATTGATTGATTTTCTGTGACCACTGCTATGCTAATAAAACCGAATTACCCAGCAGTACCACCTTGCATCCTTCTACTGACTTCTATCATGCACGGATGGGCTTGGCTAGTGCCTGGATGTGAGATAGTGGCGTGGAAGTGGCTCGTAAAGCTGTACTCCATACAATTCTTCCATGGATACCCCAATTCCCCATGGTAGTGACTGGGACACTGTCCTGCAAAGGGTGCCATCCTTTGGAAGAGAGGTCAAACCAAGGTCCTGGCTCTTTTTAGTCACTAAAAAGCATGTGGCACATATAGCATGAGTAAAGGTGTTAATCCTTTTTTTCCCACTCTAAATTACCAACATGGATCCTCTTACTATAATGGGCTCTTATCTTTTCTAGCTTCTAATTGGTTCCTCAATTACTCCTCACCTCTGCACCACAACGGACAATGCATGGTGAGCTCAAGATGGCTGCCACGAAATGGCTGCCGTGCATTACCCATGTAGGTGTTACCACACATTGGATGTGTTGCTACAGTACAGTAGGGAGAGAGCTTTGCAGTTAGAAGACTGTGACGTACTGCATGCTAGGAGCTAAAACTTTCAAGGCACTCAAACAACATAATGCTAATCTACTACAAATAGGCCTACCTTTCAGCACTCACAACTAGTCTCCTTTGAAAATATATACAGTCCCAAAAAAGTGCTGTTCTCTCCGTGCCAAGGCTAGAAAACAGGTCAGTAACTCTCCTGAGGTGTTCTGTGTTGGTGGGACTTACCTCTTAATGTCTTATCAGGGCCAAAGAGGGCAAACTCATTAACTCTCATCATGACACCCATCCCAGGCTTTTTGATGGAGGGCTCAAATCCCTTCCCTCTCTCTCTTGTGGGAATTCAGCCCATTTTTCTTCTGAGATGATGCAGGATGAAGTATCAGTCAGTGGTTCGCTGGCATTATCGCTCAGCTATTTCCGTGCCATATTGCAGCACAATTATCAAGCCGTTTCAAGGGGGAAAACAGAATTAGAACCCAGTCCAAATCCAATCGTTAATTTTCGCTTCAGTTTTCTTTGTGTGTGTGTGTGTGTGTGTACTACCTCAATGCGGAGCTATGCTTCCTCTGTGATAAGACAGTACAAGGAAACTGTGGCATTGAGTCTGGAGTGTCAGTCTCTGTTGAACTGTCCTTCACGTTTACTGAGGTATTTTTTCCAACTACCCCATGTCACATGCTGTATCCATGGAAAAGTACCCAGAGAGTGGCTCTATGTATTCAGTCGTCAACAAACAAGGTCACAGAGGCTGTGTGTGGGCAGAGATTGGCTGCATTATTAAATGGAATCCACTCCATACTGCATTCTGCACGTGTCACTCACATTTCTCAGGGTATAACCATAAAAAAGAGATAAAGAGTGAACAGAAATCTTGGGGAAAGTGAGCAGTACCATTACTCAAGTTTATTAACATCTGGTCACCTAATGTTCCTAATGACCAACCACTTGATCGATTTTGTGGCTTGTTTGTGTCCACAAAACACAGTGCCATTCATTGAAATTAAACAATGTGATATTGTCCAGTAAAATATAATTAGTCAAATGACCTTGAACATACTGATTTTTATCTGCAATATGGTTGTATTGTGACAGAATGAACAGAGAGCAAATACAATTAGAGTGATGACTATCTTCTCAAAGCAGGAACTCATTGAATAGAGCCAATAAACAGCACAAAATAATATCTTTCCTTTGTCCTTGCTAGGTAGACGGTGTAATCTTGAGTGTGCACTACTGTGTTTTCCACTTCAGCAAGATAATTGCTTGTTCAATGGTAATTACATCACTTAACGTGTCTTAAAGAGACATCGCCCTACTGTGTGCCAAGCTTAATTAAAAGCCTCGGCCTCGGCCTCGGCCAAGCCAAATCCTAATCATTTACCCAATCAATAAAATGTTTGGATTAATTTGCGATGCAGTAGGCAGCGCCAGCAGCTTGGCTCTGCCTCCTGCTTTCTTCACGCTTTTCTTTTTTAAAATTTGTTGTCCAGCGATTGATTACGTTATCAATCTGCGCCAAGAATCAGCCATTGCCATGGCAATTTGGTTATAATGCTAGAAATTAGATGTAAGTCAACGTCATTTGTTTACTCCAAGGGTGAATCTGGGCAAAGTCAGGTAAAATGACCAAAAATAATAATAGTGTCTCCAGTGTGTTAGGCCTCTATTTTCCTGTGCCTGGATAAAATGATCTGGCCTCCATATCACTCCATCGTAAATGAATTAAAAAATAACTTTGTATTTAATAATAAATAATATAAACGCAAAATGGAAATGGAAAATATAGAGGCATGACACATTCTAGACACTAATTATTGAAGAGCTATTTTACCTGACTTTCCCCAGATTCACCCTTAGAGTAAATCAATTCTATTGGCAAAAATTGAAAACTGCAGATTTGGACTTCTTTAAGATCCAGAAGACTAGAGTAACCTATTCCAAGTAGATCAGACTCCTTCCCCTGGATGGTACCCGGTACTCACCTGATTCAGCTAATCAAAGCCTAAGGGCATGGGTCATTAGTTGTTTCGTTGAATCAGGGATTCTGGTACCACATTGGGGAAAAACAGCCTACATGACCTGGATGGGCCAGGAATTAAGAACACTATAATGGTCAAGCACCTAAACCATCGTTTGTGGTTGTAGTGTAGGCTGCGCTATAATGTATGTGCTTTCTGTCACCTGGAGCTGTATAGCAAATGGTCCAGGAACACACAGAAAGCACAAAGAACAATACCCAAGGACTAGTCAGCCCTTCCCCCTCTGAGGGGCCAAAATATATTTCTCTGTAACAGTATGCGGAGGACTGACTACTGAATGAATGATAGAATAATACTATATTTTCCATGTTTGGTATCTTTCTGAAACTTGTCCTCTGAAGACAACTCTGAAGCTCTCTATATGCATATAAGTGTTACCATTGGATAGAAAACACATTTAAGTTTGTAGAAATAATGTATGAGACTATAACACAATTGACAAAGTAGGAAAAATCCAAAGAAAAACAAACCGGAATTATATAGTTTTTGAGATTCCATGCTCTTACAATGGAAAGCTTTGGATCCTATGAAATTCCAACTCCTAGATTGCAATTCCTATGGCTTACACTAGATGTCAACAGTCTTTGTTCAACGTTTCAGGCTTGTTTCTTCCAAAACTAGGAATAATTTTGAGTTTTGGTACTGGGAGTCACAGTTGGAAATCAGTCTGTGGACGAAGAGGACGCGCACTTGCTAATTTAAAGAAGGATAATATAAAGAATATTATTAAGAATTGCTAATATAAAGAAGGATTTTATCTAACAAAATGACCATGCATGTTGTAGCTGGGACGCTTGGGATTGCAAACCAGATGAAGATTTTCAAAAAGTAAGTGATTGTTTAATCGCTATTTGTGATTTTATGAAGCCTGTCCTGGTTAAAAAATATGTTGATGTGGGGGAGCCGTCCTCAAACAATAGCATGGCATGCTTTCGCTGTAAAGCCTATTGTAAATCGGACAATGCAGTTAGATATAAGACACTCGTATGTACCTAGATGTTTAAAATCCATCAGACGCCTCAAAAGTCCTTCTAGGCAGAGTTGCAAAGAGAAAGCCATATCTCAGACTGACAATAAAAATAAAAGATTAAGATGGGCAAAATAACACAAATACTGGAGAGAGGAACTCTGCCTAGAAGGCCAGCAGCCCAGAGTCACCTCTTCACTGTTGAGGTCGAGACTGGTGTTTTGTGGGTAATATTTAATGAAGCTGCCAGTTGAGGACTGTGAGGCATCGGTTTCTCAAACTAGACACTCTAATGTACATGTCCTCTTGCTCAGTTGTGCATCGGGGGCCTCTTTCTATTCTGGTTAGAGCCAGTTTGCGCTGTTCTGTGAAGGGAGTAGTACACAGCGTTGTACGAGATCTTCAGATTCTTGGCAATTTCTCTCATAGAATAGCCTTCATTTCTCAGAACAAGAATAGACTGACGAGTTTCAAAAGAAAGTGTTTTGTTTCTGGCCATTTTGAGCCTGTAATCTCCAGAAAGTCAACGAGTCTAAAGAAGTCCAGTTTTATTGCTTCTTTAAATCAGGACAACCGTTTTCAGCTGTGCAAAAGGGTTTTCTAATGATCAATTAGCCCTTTAAAATTATAAACTTGGATTAGCTAATACAGGGTGCCATTGGAACACAGGAGTGATGGTTGCTGATAATGGGCTTCTGTACGCCTATGTAGATATTCCATAAAAAACAAGCCATTTCCAGCTACAATAGTCATTTACAATATTAACAATGTCTACACTGTATTTCTGATCAATTTGATGCTATTTTAATGGACACAAAATGTGCTTTTCTTTCAAAAGTGACCCCAAACTTTTGAACAGTAGTGTATATGCCTACAATTATGCTTTGTTAATGTCAGTATTGCCTTGTAATTTAAGCTTTATGCCTTGTATGTGAATACATTCATTTTTACAAAGATATTAAACACACTTGTATTTAGAATTCCATTCTCAGACATTTCTTGATTGCCTATTACTGTAACTCAAGTTTAGTCTCTTGCATATTGCTATTAATCTTCATAGAGTCAGATAAATATTTTACAGGCTAATTACATAGTCTTATTACGAGTTGCATGTGAGGTATATATAAATATGCATTTATCAAATCTTACCCCACTACAGCAGTTCCGCAATGGAAGAACAACATCAACATTACCAAGCACATCCTTTCGTAACAGAATGGGTGACAACTGTTAGCTAACCATGTTAAGTCCCCATCTGTTGGATACAGCACGTCCCAAAGACGATCAATAGCTGTCTGTGTGCCCTTTAGAATTTAAGGCATGAGTACATCACAGAGGCTGTTTACGCTGGGCTCAGTGTGATTAGGATAGGTAGGTGGTCAGTATAGGTCCTGATTAGTTCATCCCTGGATGAGTTCCTAATGATTTTGCACTACGTCTATCTTGATATGGACCAGTCATGAAATGTTTGTATTTGAGAGTCAGGGTTGTGTTATAACCCTTACGTGTACATCTTGGGATGTAATTCAAATGTGACTCATTAAATAGATCCTGCCTTGTGAAACAGAACATGAGTTAGATTCATGAAATGTGTTAGCCGTTTACTAAGGATTTTTTAAAGTTGCACAATTGTTGCATTAATCTGTGATGTTTTCAAAGACACTCAAATGTCAATAAATTCATGAACAAAAATGAGAATTCGTGGAGTGCAAGTATAATAATCTGGGTGGGTGATCTGATTGACAGATATACAGTAGGCGTACCTGTATCTGCACTGATGAAAGACACCACTCCAATTCTAAGAAATGAATAAAACAAATCAATCATAAACAGCTAGCTACTATAGAGTAATGTGGTAAGCAGAAGAGATGCCGTAGTGTACAGTATACTGTGCATTTTATAAACTGAACTTTAATTTCCTGAACTTTCTGTAGCACGTTTTGAAAACATTCCTATAGGGAGATTCTGGTAGCACAGGTAGTACAGGATGAATGCAATATATCAAGAACACATTCTGCCATTGATGAATCACAATGCATGCAGGTTAAATAATGCACACAGCACCAGGTCCAAAGGCAGGAATGAAGGGGATGATCAATATTTTAGAATTAGCTTCAATCCATGTTGACGGTCATGCCTTGGGTCTGTGTTACAGGTTCTATGATTCAGGTGGACTGAATTGGATATGAGGGGCTTGGTACAAAACAGAACTGTCTGTCATCTTTGCCTCAATGTGTTTCATGATGTGTGATAATGTGTGCAAGGATGTGCCCAATCGGTGATTTAGTGCATTATTATTGGTGAGCATATTAAGCCACCTCAATAGCCTATTTGCAGCCATAGGTGGTCATTTCTCTCTGGGAGCTGAGTATTCAGTATTGTGGAATAATGCGCTGATTTTCTTTTAATCCTATCAGTATAGACACATGGTCTAACGACGCACTTAGCGAACATTCTCTCTACGTGCTTGTTTGGGAAACACTTCAAAAGTTGGCTGGTAAATAACGATGCATCTGGTACGATCATCGTAATGCTTAAGTTACAACGTGACTGGGAAACGAGGCCCTAAGGTGTGAGATACTGTATACTACGCACTGCACAGTTAGGATTGTTCAATAACTACCACTAACTCCCTCAACTGTGAAACTGAAATGGCACCAACAGAACATTCTGAAAGCATTAGAAACATAAAAACGATCAAATAATAAAGTGTGGAGAACCAGTTGTCTAGTCAGTTTAGATTTTCCCTTTTGTTCCTCTACAGCAGTGGTATTCGACTTTTACCCTACGAGGTCCCGAGCCTGCTGGTTTACTGTTACACCTGATAATGAATTGCACACACCTGGTGTCCCAGGTCTGAACAAGTGACTAACAAACTCAATGGGGATCCCCTGGAGATCAGGGCCCCTGGGCATGTGCCCTTTGTGCCCGGTCATTATTCGGCCATGATTACTAAAAGTTTAGATAACTGGTTCGACTAACTTACCAATCTAAAAATTGGTAGCTAACTTGGCTAATTGAGTGACTGTCAGTGACTGACAAAACAAGAGAAAAACTGCTGAGGCACAACCAAATTTCAAACGTACACCTTGTGTATTCTACTATTCTAACTATCAACAGTAAGTTGAGACCGCTTATGTTGCTAATGCTTGGAGCTGGCCCTGAAGAAATGTTTGGGAAGCTCTGCCTTGAGAACAAAGTGGAGCCAGGCTTTGACAGAGAACGACTTGCTGGAGTCATTCTATTATGCCCTTTGAAGCAGGGGTCTGTCAATCTCTGAAAGGTCTTTAATCACTGTTTGTTGGAATCACCGTCTTCATTATCCATCTCTCTCTCTCTCTCTCTCTTCCCCTCTGTCCCATGCGTTCCCATTGTACGTTAACGTTTGGGAGAAATGCATCCATTACTGAGGCAATGTAATTAAAGATGGCTGCCAAGGTAAGGCGAAGACATATATAGTCAGAGCCTCAAAGAGAGAAGGGAAGGGTTTAATGACTGACAAACTTGAAATGAAAAATATTCCATTTGCTTAAGTCCATGGCCTTGGGTTATACTTTCCCTATTTTTCTAATATGAGCAAAAAGGAATGCTATGCAGGTTAGTCTCCATATTTCTCTCAACCGTATGCAGTGTGTTTATAGTTTCATGAATATTGACCATGTTTCATGGCTCTTTAAAATGAGATGTTACATATCAGTAAGAGATGGGTTTCTTTCCTCTCTACTTGGCAATTAAAATTAAAATTGATGTATGATAATAAGCTGTAGCCTCTGAGTTCCACGTATGCTGCAATGAGAAATGTTCAGATTAAAGTACTGAGAGAGGAAAGAGATTCTTCAGACAATGAATGAAGACAATCTATTTCAGTATGTGAGACACCTGTGAGCTCTTTTTTCCTTTGGCTAACAATATGGAATGGTTTGATCAAGAAATCCCTCTGTTGCTACAGTAAGAAGGGTGGTTGCATCGACTTCGTACAAATGATCTACTTTTTAACTGTCGGCTGAGTCAAGTCAAAGAAGCTTTACTTATTAATGGATACATTATTTAAACATTTAACATGTCTACAGGATCAGTGGGTCCCCCACGAGACGGTTGAGCTAACGTAGGCTAATGCAATTAGCATGAGGTTGTAAGAAACAAGAACATTTCTCAGGACATAGACATATCTGATATTGGCAGAAAGCTTAAATTCTTGTTAATCTAACTGCACTGTCCAATTTACAGTAGCTATTACAGTGAAATAATACCATCCTGTTGTTTGAGTTATGAAGTTATGAACTTGAAAATGTATTAATATACCAATTAGGCACATTTGGGCAGTCCTGATACAAGTTTTTTTTACAGAAATGCAATGGTTCATTGTATCAGTCTAAAACTTTGCACATACACTGCTGCCATCTAATGGCCACAATCTAAATTGTGCCTGGGCTGGAATAATACACTATGGCGTTTCTCTTGCATTTCTAAGATGACGATACAAAAAATACAAAAGAACAGTTGTTTTTTTATTTTGTATTATCTTTTACCAGATCTATTGTGTTATCTTCTCCTACATTAATTTCACATCTCCACAAACGTCAAAGTGTTTCCTTTCAAATGGTATTAAGAATATGCATATCCTTGCTTCAGGTCCTGAGCTACAGGCAGTTAGATTTGGGTCTGTAATTTTAGGCGAATATTGAAAAAAAAGGGGTGTATCCTTAAGTGTGTGGCACTAAATCATCAGTTGCTCTTTTAACCTCTACACTTATAAATAAGGGTACGGATATGGTACCGTATGGTTCTTTCGGGTGCAAAAAGTTCAAAATACACATAATGTACCTTTAGTGGTACACATAATGACCTCACATTGTCATGTTCAATACTTTTTAGGGTACATGTGCAGATGAGAAAATGGTGCCAGAGGAGATGGTTAACCTTTTATGGGCTCCTAACCAATTGTGTTATTTTGTGTGTTTTTTCACGTTATTTGTATCTAATGTTTCTGCCACCGTCTCTTATGACCAAAAATAGCTTGTGGTTGTCAGAACAGCGATTACTCAACTCGAACTGGATGAAGATTTTTTTTCTTTAACGAGTCGGAAGCGAAGGATTTACTCCAGATACTCGACCAGGCCCAAATCTTCGTCATTCGTAGGTCTGGGTGCCTTGTGAGAATCAAATCAAATCAAATCATATTTTATTTGTCACATGCGCCGAATACAAAAGGTCTAGACCTTACAGTGAAATGCTTACTGACAAGCCCTTAACCAACAATGCAGTTTTAAGAAAATACCTTTAAAAAATGAAGAGAAAAGACAAAACAATTATTAAAGAGCAGTGATAAATAACAATATTCGGGGCAATATACATTACGAGCCTCTTGGACCAAGACTAGTGCTCCAGTACCACTTGCCGTGCGGTAGCAGAGAGAACAGTCTATGACTAGGGTGGCTGGAGTCTTTGACAATTTTTAGGGCCTTCCTCTGACACCGCCTTGTATAGAGGTCCTGGTTGGCAGGAAGCTTGACCCCGGTGATGTACTGGACCATTCGCACTACCCTCTGTAGTGCCTTGTGGTTGGAGGCCCGAGCAGTTGCCATACCAGGCAGTGATGCAACCCGTCAGGATACTCTCGATGGTGCAGCTGTAAAACTTTGAGGATCTGAGGACCTATGCCAAATCTTTTCAGTCTCCTGAGGGGGAATAGGTTTTGTCATGCCCTGTTCATGACTATCTTGGTGTGCTTGGACCATGTTTGTTTGTTGGTGATGTGGACGCCAAGGAACTTGAAGCTCTCAACCTGCTCCACTACAGCCCAGTCGATGAGAATGGGGACGTGCTCCGTCCTCCTTTTCCTGTAGTCCACAATCATCTCCTTTGTTTTGATCACGTTGAGGGAGAGGTTTTTGTCCTTGCACCATGCGGTCAGGTCTCTGACCTCCTCCCTATAGGCTGTCTAATCATTGTCAGTGATCAGGCCTTCCACTGTTGTGTCATCAGCAAACTTAATGATGGCGTTGGATTCGTGCCTGGCCGTGCAGTCATGAGTGAACAGGGAGTACAAGGGGGGACTGAGCATGCACCCCTGAGGGGCCCCCGTGTTCAGACTCAGCGTGTCAGATGTGTTTTTACCTAACCTTTCCCCCTGGGGCGGCCTGTCAGGAAGCCCAGGATCCAGTTGCAAAGGGAGGTGTTTAGTCCCAGCGTCCTTAGCTTAGAGATGAGCTTTGAGGGCACTACGGTGTTGAACGCTGAGCTGTAGTCATTCTCACATAGGTGTTCCTTTTGTTCAGGTGTGAAAGGGCAGTGTGGAGTGCAATAGAGATTGCATCATCTGTGGATCTGTTTGATGAAATTTGAAGTGAAAATTTCTAGGGTTTCTGGGACAATGGTGTTGATGTGAGCGATGACCAGCCTTTCAAAGCATTTCATGGCTACAGACGTGACCGCTACGGGTCATAGTCATTTAGGTCGGTTACCTTAGTGTTTTTGGGCTCAGGGACTATGGTGGTCTTCTTGAAAGATGTTGGTATTACAGACTCAGACAGGGAGAGGTTGATATTGTCAGTGAAGACACTTGCCATCTGGTCAGCGCATGCTCTGAGTGCACGTCCTGGTAATCCATCTGGCCCTGCGGCCTTGTGAATGTTGACCTGTTTAAAGGTCTTACTGACATCGGCTGTGGAGAGTGTGATCACACGGTCGTCCGGAACAGTTGATGTGCTCATGCATGTTTCAGTGTTACTTGCCTCGAAGCGAGCATAGAAGTTATTTAGCTCATCTGATAGACTTATGTCACTGGGCAGCTCTCGGCTGTGCTTCAATTTGTAGTCTGTAATAGTTTGCATGCCCTGCCACATCCGATGAGCTTCGGAGTCGGTGTAGTACGATTCGATCTTAGTCCTGAATTTACGCATTGCCTGTTTATGGTTCGTCGGAGGGCATAGCGGGATTTCTTATAAGCTTCCGGTTAAAGTCCTGCTATTCATTGGCAAGTGGGTAACCCACCTCTACCACCCGTCCTAGTGGCCAACGCTCAATTATTGGAGAATAAAATGGATGAGCTCCGTTCAAGACTACTACGGGACAGTAAAAAATATAATATATTATGTTTCACCAAGTCGTGGCTGAACGACGAAATGGATAATATATATTTGGCTGGTTTTTCTGTGCTTGGGTAAGACAGGATAGCTGCCTCCGGTAAGACAAGGGTGTATTTGTCTTAATCAAACATTAAGGAAGCCTTGAGGTTTTGCTCGCCTGAACTGGAGTATCTCATGATAAACTGTAGACCCAACTATTTTCCAAGAGAATTTTCATCTATATTTTCGTAGCTGTCTATTTACCACCACAAACTGATGCTGGCACTAAGACCGCACTCAGCGAGCTGTATAAAGCCATAAGCAAACAAGAAAATGATCATCTAGAGGCGAAGCTCCTAGAGGCCATGGGCTTTGATGCAGGGAAACTTAAATGCGTTTTACCTTATTTCTTCCAGCATGTTACATGTGCAACAAGAGGAAAACAATCTCTAGACCACCTTTACTCCACACACAGTACAAAGCTCTCCCTCGCCCTGTAAAGGGAGCGACACAGGAGATGAGAAGCAGGTACAGGGAGTGAAGGTTATTTAGCTAACGGACATGAAACGGAACAGGAACAGCGTCTGGACAGGAACACATAACAAACACAATACGGAATAATGCGGACACCGGGAACACAACCAAGGAACAGACAGATATACACGGGGAATGCAAGAAAGTGAAGGAGTCCGGTGAGTCCAATGAGGGCAGCTGAGTGTAATGTTGGTAACAGGTGTGTATGATGACGGGTAGCCTGGCGCCCTCGAGCGCCAGGGAGGGGGAGCGGGAGCAGGCATGACATTACCCCCCTCTAGGGGTTCCACCCGGCTTCCCGACTCGGCGAGCCTGACAGGCATGGGCGCTGGACAAGCCGGTAGGGGCGTAGAAGCCCGACAAACCAGCAGAGGCGTGGGAGCCTGGCGACCAGCAGAGGCGTGGGAGCCTGAAGATCCGGTTGAGACGTGAAAGCCTGAAGATCCTGCTGCGGCGTAGAAACTCCATGGGCCGGCTGAAACATGACTTGGGATGGGAACCTGCCGAGCAAACCGAGGCAAGGAAACCTCTCGAGCCAGCTAAGGCGTGGAAGCCCGATGAGCTGGTCTAGGCACGACCGGTTCCATCGGCGGTGGAATCCAAGCCCGACGTCACCAAGAAAACAAGAAAACTCATGGGCTGGCTGAGGCATAGGAGCCCCACAAGCCGGCTGAAACATGACGTGGGATGGTAGCCTTCCGAGCCAACCAGGGCAAGGAAACCTCTCGAGCCAGCTAGGCAATGGAAGCCCGACGAGCTGGCTTAGGCACCCCCGGTCCCTGGCGGTGGCCCCCGGGTCCGACGTCACCCACAAAACAAAAATAACTCTGCGATGCTTCTTGTAGTGGTGTCTGCATTCTGTAAAGGGAGCGACACAGGAGATAAGAAGCAGGTACAGGGAGTGAAGGTTTATTAGCTGACGGACATGAAACGGAACAGGTACAGCGTCTGGTCAGGAACACATAGCAAACACAATACCGAACAATGTGGACACCGGGAACACAACGAAGGAACAGACAGATATACACGGGGTAATCAACAAAGTGAAGGAGTCCAGGTGAGTCCAATGAGCGCAGCTGCACGTAATGTTTGCAACAGGTGTGTAGATGACGGGTAGCCTGGCGCCATCGAGTGCCAGGGAGGGGGAGCGGGAGAAGGCGTGACACCCCTCCATTTGGATAATCTGAGCATAATTCTATCCACCTGATTCCTTCTTACAAGCAAAACTTAAGCACAAAGTACCAGTGACTCACTCAATATGAAAGTGGTTAGATGACGCAGATGCTAAGCTACATGACTGTTTTCCTAGCACAGATTGGAATATGTTCTGGGACTTATCCGATTCCATTGAGTAGTATACCACATCAGTCACCGGCTTCATCAATAAGTGCATCGATGACGTCGTCCCCACAGTGACTGTGCGTACATAACCCAACCAGAAGCCATACATTACAGGCAACATCCACACTGAGCTAAGGGGTAGAGTTGCCAATTTCAAGGAGCGGGACTCTAACCCGGACTCTTATAAGAAATCATGCTATGCCCTCAGACGAATCATCAAACAGGCAACGCGTGAAACAGGACTAAGATCGAATCCTACTACACCGGCTCTGACGCGCGTCAGATGTGGCAAGGCTTGCACATGTTTACAGACCACAAAGGGAATCCCAGCCGCTAGCTTCCCAGTGACACAAGCCTACCAGACGAGCTAAATGAATTATATACATCAACGCACACCCACACCATCACACCTCCTCCTCCATGCTTCACGGTGGCATCCACAGATGTGAAGATCATCCATTCACCTACTCTGCATCTCACAAGACACGGCGGTTGGAACCAAAAATCTCAAATTTAGACTCATCAGACCAAAGGACAGATTTCCACCAGTGTAATGTCCATTGCTCGTGTTTCTTGGCCCAAGCAAGTCTCTTAGTCTTATCGGTGTTCTTTATAAATGGTTTCTTTGCAGCAATTTGACCATGAAGGCCTGATTCACGCAGTCTCCTCTGAACAGTTGATGTTGAGATGTGTCTGGTACTTGAACTCTGTGAAGCATTTATTTGGGCTGCAATTTCTGAGGCTGGTAACGCTAATGAACTTATCTTCTGCTGCAGAGATAACTCTGGGTCTTCATTTCCTGTGGCAGTCCTCACGAGAGACAGTTTCATCATAGTGCTTGATGGTTTTTGCGACTGCACTTGTAGAAACTTTTAAACTTCTTGACTGACCTTCATGTTTTTAAGTAATTATGGACTGTTGTTACTCTTTGCTTATTTGAGCTGTTCTTGCCATAATATGGACTTGGTATTTTACCAAATAGTGCTATCTTCTGTATACCACCCTTACCTTGTCATAACGCAACTGATTGGCTCAAATGCATTAAGAAGGAAATAAAGTCCACTATTTAACTTTAAAAAAGGCACACCTTTTAATTGAAGTGCATTTCAGGTGACTACCTCACGAAGCTGGTTGAGATAATGCCAAGAGTGTGCAAAGCTCAAATATATATTTTGATTTGTTTAACCATTTTTGGTTACTACATGATTCCATATGTTTTATTTTATAGTTTTGATGTCTTCAATAATATTAAACAATGCAAAAAATTGTAAAAATAAAGAAATACCCTAGAATGAGTATCTGTCTCCTCACCACGCGCTCTCACCACTGGCATCCCCCAGGGCTCTGTTCTAGGCCCTCTCCTATTCTCGCTATACACCAAGTCACTTGGCTCTGTCATAACCTCACATGGTCTCCCCTATCATTGCTATGCAGACGACACACAATTAATCTTCTCCTTTCCCCCTTCTGATGACCAGGTGGCGAATCGCATCTCTGCATGTCTGGCAGACATATCAGTGTGGATGACGGATCACCACCTCAAGCTGAACCTCGGCAAGACGGAGCTGCTCTTCCTCCCGGGGAAGGACTGCCCGTTCCATGATCTCGCCATCATGGTTGACAACTCCATTGTGTCCTCCTCCCAGAGCGCTAAGAACCTTGGCGTGATCCTGGACAACACCCTGTCGTTCTCAACTAACATCAAGGCGGTGGCCCGTTCTTGTAGGTTCATGCTCTACAACATCCGCAGAGTACGACCCTGCCTCACACAGGAAGCAGCGCAGGTCCTAATCCAGGCACTTGTCATCTCCCGTCTGGATTACTGCAACTCGCTGTTGGCTGGGCTCCCTGCCTGTGCCATTAAACCCCTACAACTCATCCAGAACGCCGCAGCCCGTCTGGTGTTCAACCTTCCCAAGTTCTCTCACGTCACCCCGCTCCTCCGCTCTCTCCACTGGCTTCCAGTTGAAGCTCGCATCCGCTACAAGACCATGGTGCTTGCCTACGGAGCTGTGAGGGGAACGGCACCTCAGTACCTCCAGGCTCTGATCAGGCCCTACACCCAAACAAGGGCACTGCGTTCATCCACCTCTGGCCTGCTCGCCTCCCTACCACTGAGGAAGTACAGTTCCCGCGCAGCCCAGTCAAAACTGTTCGCTGCTCTGGCCCCCCAATGGTGGAACAAACTCCCTCACGACGCCAGGACAGCGGAGTCAATCACCACCTTCCGGAGACACCTGAAACCCCACCTCTTTCAGGAATACCTAGGATAGGATAAAGTAATCCTTCTCACCCCCTTAAAAGATTTAGATGCACTATTGTAAAGTGGCTGTTCCACTGGATGTCTTAAGGTGAACGCACCAATTTGTAAGTCGCTCTGGATAAGAGCGTCTGCTAAATGACTTAAATGTAATGTAAATGAGTAGTCGTGTCCAAACTTTTGACTGGAACTGTACTTCAATGGGCTGAGGATGTACTTGAATGGAGAGTATAATGAAAATCTAACTACAAACACATATTTCTGTTAAAACCAACTCTATATATTATACAGCATATCATTTTGACAGATGGGTTTGGTAATGTAGAACTTTTCTGATTAACATATGCCATCTGCACAGCCACGGTCCCATCCACACTAATGTATGGCAAAACTAACTTTTTCACTGTGGTGGTACCCTATAAAGACAACATCTACATTTTCTAAAAAAATACACATTTGTACCAGTGGACTATATTTATGAAAGGTACTATCTGAGGTATGAACTGGGGTACAATTATGTACCTAAACTCAGCAAAAAAAGAAATGTCCTCTCACTGTCAACTGCGTTTATTTTCAGCAAACATAACACGTGTAAATATTTGTATGAACATAACAAGTTTCAACAACTGAAACATAAACTGAACAAGTTCCACAGACATGTGACTAACAGAAATTGAATATTGTGTCCCTGAACAAAGGGGGGAGGTCCAAATCAAAAGTAACAGTCAATATCTGGTGTGGCCACAAGCTGCATTAAGTACTGCAGTGCATCTCCTCCTCATGGATCGCACCAGATTTGCCAGTTCTTGCTGTGAGATGTTACCCCACTCTTCCACCAAGGCACCTGCAAGTTCCCTGACATTTCTTGGGAGGAATGGCCCTAACCCTCACCCTCCGATCCAACATGTCCCAGACGTGCTCAATGGATTGAGATCCGGGTCAGTAGAAAGGCCTCTAAGTTTTCATAACTGTGACCTTAATTGCCTACCGTCTGTATGCTGTTATTGTCTTAACGACCCTTCCACAGGTGCATGTTCATTAAGTGTTTATGGTTCATTGAACAAGCATGTGGAAACAGTGTTTAAACCCTTTACAATGAAGATCTGTGAAGTTATTTTGATTTTTATGAATTATCTTTGAAAGACAGGGTCTTGAAAAAAATATATATATTTTTTTGCTGAGTTGTTAACTAAGGGTACAAAGAATGACCTTACAGGGTACCACCCCAGTGACAAAGTTTGTACGCTTTTTAGAACAAATCTAAAGCTTTATTTTTAAGAGTGTAGTGTGTACAGTCAGAGAATGTGAGGCATTAAAACCAGCATACTCTTCTATGTCAGACATTTTGTGCACTGCTGCTGTCATTCTGTGCAATTACAATTATTCTGCAAATTTTACTGTAGCCTATATACTTCACTGGGCTGATGATGTACTTGAATGGACAGTATAATGAAAATCTAACTACAAAAACATTTATGTTGAAACCAACTCATTATATTACACACTGTATAATTTTGACAGATGGGTTTGGTAATGCAGGACTATTCTGATTAACATATGCTGTCTGTACTGTCACGGTCCCATCCATACTAATGTATGGATAAACAAACTTTCCCTCAGGGACTATAGAACTTTGATTAGCTCCAGCTAAATTAAACTAAACCGCATAGACCTGTGTGCATATGCATAGTTACTTTACGTACATAGCAAATGATACCACTGCATACTACAGCTGTAATCTACATATGCCACAATACTATACTTATTCTGTGTCAAGACTCAAAGGTATTGTCATTATTCATCTACTATCTAAACATATCCCCAACATGTGGCTTCTCACTGAGCATGTTTTCCCTATAAAACTCTGTTGTGTCATCTCCGTTTATGTGTGCCACATGTAAAGAGCCTTGAAGTATTGTATCAACTTGACTGACTCGTAACATGGACTTTTTGAGATGACGCGGTGACCGGGGCGTATTGGCAGCACTGCTGTAGGGGATGAGGCCAGGGCAGCAGGTTACTGATGGTTACTGCTGACAGTTATTGACTTCAGTTTGATGCTGGCCCCTCTGTGTCTTATCTGTTCCTGTGATTACCATGTACTGACTGTTGACAAATGGAATAACTGTAGTATTGATGCCCCATGCCTATGCTGATGGAGTGGACCATGAGGAAATCATCCTGGTCCCTGGATTGAAATGGAAGAGGTTGTAAAGTATTTGACATTAGCATGTGACATAAGTATTTGACATTGAGTCTTACATAGATATCCTTTTTAATGACATTTTCCTCTATCACCATTTTCCTCTATCATCTCTCTATGTGTTTGTATTTCAAGTTCTTGTTTGCATTTATTAGTATAATGACAATCAGAGGACCGTGACACATACTTTTGACTAGTTATCAGCTTACTAAATCATATAATTTGATATTTTCCCTAAGATCCAACTAAGAACATGAGTGCTGTGTAGTACATTTTTAAATATCCTGTATTACATGATAGATAGCGCACTGTACAGTGCTGACTTAAATCTCCTTAGATTCCATATCCTTTATTGAGACACATCTGACTGGAGTGGCAGGGGCATACTGTTAAGGGACAAACTTTGACTTGGTTGCAAAGTTTGATTGATGACCACAAATCACCATCGGTCTCACGTTAAAATGGGATGGAGAGGGGCCTGTCAAACAATCAAAATGATTGACCCATGTCGACAATAATAACGATCTATGAATATATTTTCCTCTATGCGTGGACATGTCCTCTTTGGGTGGACAACATGTCCAAGCTTGTGTCACTGTCCAAACCAATGATTTATACACAGCTGAAGTCGGAAGTTTACATAGACTTAGGTTGGAGTCATTAAAACTCGTTTTTCAACCACTCCACAAATTTCTTGTTAACAAACTATAGTTTTGGCAAGTCGGTTATGACATCTACATTGTGCATGACACAAGTAATTGTTTACAGACAGATTATTTCACTTACAATTCACAGTATCGCAATTCAAGAGGGTCAGAAGTTTACATACAAGTTGACTGTGCCTTTAAACAGCTTGGAAAAATACAGAAAATTATCTCAGGGTTTTAGAAGCTTCTGATAGGCTAATTGACATCTTTTGAGTCAATTGGAGGTGTACCTTTGGATGTATTTCAAGCCCTACCTTCAAACTCAGTGCCTCTTTGCTTGACATCGTGGGGAAATCAAAGGAAATAAGCCAAGACTGAAAAAAAATGTGTAGACCTCCACAAGTCTGGTTCATCCTTGGGAGCAATTTCCAAATGCCTGAAGGTACCACGTTCACCTGTACAAACAATAGTACGCAAGTATAAACACCATGGGACCACACAGCCGTCATACTGCTCAGGAAGGAGAAGCGTTTTGTTTCCTAGAGATTAACGTACTTTGGTGCGAAAAGTGCAAATCAATCCCAGAACAAGAGCAAAGGACCGTGTGAAGATGCTGGAGGAAACAGGTACAAAAGTATCTATATCCACAGTAAAAACGAGTCCTATATCGACATAACCTGAATGGCCGCTCAGCAACTCCAAAACCGCTATAAAAAAGCCAGACTACGGTTTGCAACTGCACATGGGGACAAAGATCTTACTTTTTGGAGAAATATCCTCTGGTATGATGAAACAAAATTAAAACTGTTGTGCCATAATGACCATCATTATGTTTGGAGGAAAAAGGGGGAAGCTTGCAAGCCCGAAGAACCCCATCCCAACTGTGAAGCATGGGGGTGGCAGGATCATGTTGTGGGGGTGCTTTGCTGCAGGAGGGACTGGTGCACTTCACAAAATAGATGGCGTCACGAGGAATTTAAAATTAGGTGGATATATTGAAGCAACATCTCAAGACATCAGTCAGGAAGTTAAAGCTTGGTCGCAAATGGGTCTTACAAGTGGACAATGACCCCAAGCATACCTCCAAAGTTGTGGCAAAATGGTTAAAGGACAACAAAGCCAAGGTGTTGGAGTGGCCATCACAAAGCCCTGACCTCAACCCTATAGAACATTTGTGGGCAGAACTGAAAAAGTGTGTGCGAGCAAGCAGGCCTACAAACCTGACTCAGTAATACCAGCTCTGTCAGGTGGAATGGGCCAAAATTCACCCAACTTATTGTGGGAAGCTTGTGGAAGGCTACCCGAAACGTTTGACCCAAGTTAAACAATTTAAAGTCAATGCTACCAAATACTAATTGAGTGTATATGAACTTCTGACCCACTGGGAATGTGATGAAAGAAATAAAAGCTGAAATAAATCATTATCTCTACTATTATTCTGACATTTCACATTCTTAAAATAAAGTGGTGATCCTAACTGACCTAAGACAGGGAACTTTTACTTGGATTAATTGTCAGGAATTGTGAAAAACTGAGTTTAAATGTATTTGGCTGAGGTGTATGTAAACTTCCGACTTCAACTGTATACAGTAGATGACTGATAGGGGACACTGCATCTTGCCTCCATTTTGGCAATCCCCAACCATTGTAAAAAAAAATATTTTGGATGCTATAGAAATGCATTTATAAAGTTCTATATTCACTTTTGCCACATTTTCTCTATTACCAACCCCTGTTGAGACGAGCAATCCCGTATCCGGGATCCTATTTATAGCCTCAAGCTCATTACCATAACGCAACGTTAACTATTCATAAAAATCGCAAATGAAATGAAATAAATATATTTGCTCTCAAGCTTAGCCTTTTGTTAACAACACTGTCATCTCAGATTTTCAAAATATGCTTTTGAACCATAGCTAAACAAGCATTTGTGTAAGAGTATTAATAGATAGCATAGCAGTAAGCCTAGCATTCAGCATGCAACATTTTCACAAAAACAAGAAAAGCATTCAAATAAAATCATTTACCTTTGAAGAACTTCAGATGTTTTCAATGAGGAGACTCTCAGTTAGATAGCAAATGTTCAGTTTTTCCAAAAAGATTATTTGTGTAGGACAAATCGCTCCGTTTTGTTCATCACGTTTGGCTACGAAAAAAACCTGTATCCAGGAGTGTAATTATAGCCGCAAGCTCATTAGCATAACGCAACGTTAACTATTCATGAAAATCGCAAATGAAATGAAATAAATATATTAGCTCTCAAGCTTAGCCTTTTGCAACACTGTCATCTCAGATTTTCAAAATGTGCTTTTGAACCATAGGTAAACAAGAATTTGTGTAAGAGTATTGATAGCTAGCATAGCATTCAGCATGCAACATTTTCACAAAAACAAGAAAAGCATTCAAATAAAATAATTTACCTTTGAAGAACTTCAGATGTTTTCAATGAGGAGACTCTCAGTTAGATAGCAAATGTTCAGTTTTTCCAAAAATATTATTTGTGTAGGACAAATCGCTCCGTTTTGTTCATCACGTTTGGGTAAGAATAAAGCCCGAAAATTAAGTCATTACAACGCGAACTTTTTTCCAAATTAACTCCATAATATCGACAGAAACATGGCAAACGTTGTTTAGAATCAATCCTCAAGGTGTTTTTCACATATCTATCGATGATAAATCATTCATGGCAGTTGACTTTCTCCTCTGAAGAAAATGGAAACGCGCATGGAGCTGGAGATTATGCAATAATTTCGACGGAGGACACCGGGCGGACACCTGGTAAATGTAGTCTCTTATGGTCAATCTTCCAATGATATGCCTACAAATACGTCACAATGCTGCAGACACATTGGGGAAACGACAGAAAGTGCAGGCTCATTCCTGGCGCATTCACAGCCATATAAGGAGACATTGGAACACAGCGCATTCAAAATCTGGACCATTTCCTGTATGAAAATTCATCTTGGTTTCGCCTGTAGCATGAGTTCTGGGGCACTCACAGATAATATCTTTGCAGTTTTGGAAACGTCAGAGTTTTTTCTTTCCAAAGCTGTCAATTACATGCACAGTCGAGCATCTTTTCGTGACAAAATATCTTGTTTAAAACGGGAACGTTTTTTATCCAAAAATTAAAAGAGCGCCCCCTATCTCGAAGAAGTTAAATTATATTATGTGAGCTAAACATACAAATACATTTTTGTTTTTAAATATATGGAGATTAATAATGTTACTGTCCCCACCACAATTTTTCTTTACTGAAATAAATGTAAATTTTTCCTTAAAAAATGTAATAAACTCTTTTGTAGTGTTCATGTTTTTGTTATTCACCCAATGTTCACAGGTCTGATGGACCCACAACATTATTGGGTTTTTAAAACAATACAGCCATAACAATTTATGTAAAAATACTTAAATGTTGACTTATATCAATATAGACAGCATACACGGTTAATATTTACCATTTACCTCAGCTAGATCATATTTAGCAATAAAAGCTATATTTCTTTTTTAAATGTGATTTTTGTAAACAAGACATGGTGGAATAAATAATGTTTATCTTGAAGAATTATAAATGAAACAAGGTTTTCATCATTATTGATGTGTATTTTTTTTTAACTGAACAAATTGTAAGGACTAATTTTACATACATTATTTTATGGAAATGTTAAATGAGCCCCATTGACACAAATTACTTTCGGTCTACACACAACATGATGGACAGAGTTTTACTATGTGTGTGTTGCAAATGTATTTCTTGCACTTGTTGCATGTGTACTGTGTCTTCCTGTCCTTCTTGGGTCCACACACATCGCAGTGCTTCTTCTTTTTGCTATCGGCTGCAATCTAGAATGATGAAAACACTTAGTTCAGGAATTTGACTAACATCTCACTCTCTCACTCACATATACAGTTACAGCAGGCTGAGAGTCAGACACACACATGCAACAATATCACTCACACTCATTCCGGTATTGGAATGGTTGGTTCTGTGATTCGGGCAGATGGGGCACCAGCATCCTTGTTGTGGAATTGTTAGATTACATGTTAGATATTGTTGCACTGTCAGAACTAGAAGCACAATCATTTTGCTACACTCGCAATAACATTTGCTAACCATGTGTATGTGACCAATAAAATTTGATTTGATTTGATTCCTCCTCATGATGGCTGCAGAAGCTGGGGTCCTTGGCATATGTTGCCTCCTCTGGATTTGAGGTCTTGCCAATGCCTTGCCCAGCTCCTCTGGAGCTTCACTCTGTTCCAATCTGGGTTCAACACCATCCAGATTACAAACGTGTTGTACGCCAAGATGCCCAAGATGTTGAAGGATAGCACCTGTTGCCAGCGTAGGGTTCTTCTTTTGCAGCTGTAGCCAGTCACCAGCTAGTCTAAATTGTCACCCCTCCTTTTCTGGCATTGTAATCCATTATTATTTATGGTTTTTGATGTACCTGGCCACAGATTCTCCCATCCCTATGCAGCGTACTCATGAGTACCACATTTTTTCCTTTCTTTGGCATGTAGGGCACAAGGGACGTGTCGGCCGTGAACACAAACTTAGAGGAATTGATAGGCCTGTTCCGTGTATTCAACAGCTGAGGTGGGAGATCTGCCTTGTTTCTTCGTACTGTTTCTACCATCATCAGCTTCCTCTTGAGGAGTTCCTGTCTCTGCTTATGCAAAGTAAAAAAGTTAGTGCATGTGACGTTGTGGCCACAGAGTCCCTGTGTCATGTCCAGGACAACCCACATCCCTTGGTTCTTCTCAGGGGCTCCTCCACCTGTCTTTCCCGTATACACTTGCAAGTTCCACGCATATGATGAAGCAGGCAGCCCAGATCTTGATTCCATATTTTGTGGGTTTAGACGGTATGTACTGCCTGAAGGGGCAGCGGCCCCTAAATGGCATAAGCTGCTCATCAACTGTAACGTTGGGCCCAGGGTTGTATAAACAGAGGAAGGCGGTCCACCCACTTGTCCGACACTGACCTGATTGCAGCTAGCTTGTCTCTCTGCCACCGAGCTGGTCTGGTGCATCGGTTATTGAAGCAGATAATACAGGAAATAATGTGGAAGTTTTCCAGAGACATTGTTGCACTGGAAAGTTCTCTGCATCCCACAGGGATTCTGTGGATTCCCATTGGATCTGAAAAGACCAGCAAGGATAAGAACCCCAAAGTATGTATGTAAATGAGTTTGGTTCATCTCACTCCAAAAACACACCTTCCCTTCAAATTAGTGCAATCCAGAATGATTTTCTGTATGGTGTCTGGGATGAACAGTTCAAAAGAAGACATTATGTCCTGAACATGAGTAACCGCTGTCCGCGTCAGCCCTGATTGCATCCGTATCACATTGGCAGCCATGCGGGTGGCTCATTCCTCATCCATATTTCTCCTCCTGCAGACTGCTGATGAGCTGGTTGCTGACGGGCTGGTCCTGGGGCTGGCTGAGGGTCAATCTCATCCTCTTCTTCCAACTCACTGTCAGACTCCGAATTGACAGAGACATGATCTTCATATTAAGAAATGTCTTCATCTTCCAAAGTGGAAGACACTCCTTACACACTAGCTTCTCTCTGCAAAATGTTTTTCTAAGGCCCTTTGAGCAGCGATTATTTTTGCCATAGTGATAGATTGTAGTAAGGAGCCACACATTCAAAGCTATTTATTTGTTGTGTCACTCACCCAATTTGCACCTGGCTGGGGTAGAGCGTGGGAAAATACATATTTTTTTATTTACAAAAAATTGTGTATTGTAATAACATTGTGCAGGTTCCCGCAAGACATTGTGTAGTTTCACACACTACAATGTCACGATCGTCATAATGAGCGGACCAAGGCGCAGCATGATTGAAGTTTCACATCTTCATTACGGTGAAACTTTAAAACAAAAACAATAAACCAATAACGAAACGTGAAAGTAGTGGTGCAAATGCACAAACACAAAACAATGTCCCTCAAACACAGATGGGAAAAATGGCTACCTAAATATGATCCCCAATTAGAGGCAACGAATACCAGCTGCCTCTAATTGGGAACCAGACAAAACACCAACATAGAAATATTGAGCTAGAACACCCCCTAGTCACACCCTGACCTACTACTCCATAGCGAACCAAGGGCTCTCTATGGTCAGGGTGTGACAACAATGGTAAAGAGTGCGAGAAAAGCGGTAGACAGACAGGTTCTTGGTGCTATGTTGAAACAGCAGGCCCAGGGAGGAGAAAGGCAGAGTGAAGGCATAAAGCAAACCTTTTTGTTTAATTTTTCCTTGTTTTTACCTACACACACTTTTCCACACTTTTATTACCCTCAGGTTCAGTGGACCCGAACACCACACATGTAATATAAATGTGTAGAGGGTGCACAGTGTGCACTCAATGGAATGCGTTATTTTATATGGTCTACACAGAAAAAGGCCAATGAGTCTCAGGTTGAAAAAATAATAAATTATTTTATTTTAGTAAACATTGAAAATGGGTCCCACAGACCCAAAAACCACACACACACAAGGGTTAAAATAGTGTAGAATTCCATTAGTTTCGGTGGAGGAATGCTCCTACTGGGGAGTGCCAATATGGCTGACCAGTGGCTTCAAAGCCTCTCAATGACCAATGCATAGCATCATCAATCCAGGGTTTATATACGATACAGTATTGGTCCAAACATGTCTTCTGTGGCTGGATAACATGTCCAAAACCTGTACTCTATGGGTGGACAACGTGTCCTAAACATGTCTCCTATGGGTGGATTACATGCAGAACACTTTCTCTATGTGTGGACAACATGTCCAAGCATGTCTTCTACTCTATGGGTGAACAACATGTCCAAAGCACGTTCTCTATGGGTGAACAACAGTGCCATACAGAGCACGCCTTTTTTTATGAACACATATAGAAACACAAGGTTAGGAAAAGGCTAATTGTAAAATAACGAGGTGAATTAACCATAACCTAATAACTGGATTTGCTTTAGTCTATGAATTTATCAAGTGGATGAATAATACAATGAAAACCTTTTCTAGCAGACTCAGAGTAAACCTTTGGTCAGCAGCCCTAGGGGAGCAATGTACTGTGTACACATTTGGCAGCAGCAACGTACTGTACAGTCTGCCTGCCTTGCTTCTTCTTTTTACAAGAATCACAAACTCCAGCCCAGGAAACACGTACTTTTGAACTGCAGACAGCCCGCAGCCTGCATCCATAACAATCACCTTTGCCTGGGAGAAATAAGCTAGTTTGCAGCCGAATCTATAAATCTGTGGGAAATCACATACTCTTCTACTTAAATAACTTATTACTGAGGCCAGCTACACCCACATCGCTGTGGTAGATTTCAGGGTCCAGTGCACATCTGAGCCTGACAAAAGGTGTTAGTTTTCAAATTGTGATGCAATTTAGGATACCACTGTCTCTCTGAAATAAATGAATACACATTCCTCATTTTGTGCACTGTTGTAAAAGCATCTGAGGAAGAAAGAGAATGAGAGGCAGCAAAGAGAAGGAGAGAGGCACTGGCATTCAGGCAATCTAACAGTACAGTATTTAGTTAATTATAAAATAACTCAAAGGGATGAAATATTCAAGGATGAATAAGTGGAGTACGCAATTATTGTTGCTTTCTCAAATATTCATAAGCGACGGTTTCTGCATACCAATCACACCGTTGTTGCAACTCGCATGGACAGAAAGACAAACATTTTGTAAGGACTCTACAGCAACCTTTAGCTCTTTATGTGTAGCTGACATTTAGAAAAGATTTGTCTACAATTTTTTCATTAGCTTTTCTCTAACTCTCTAGTTAGTTAATCACATCGTATGTGATTAAGGTCATTTTTGATGTGTTTCAAGTAGTGAGGAAATAAGTTATCATTTATTAGCATTATGACAGATACACTTGATGACTTGATGAGGTTGAATTCACACCCAGCATTCTGTACATATATATGTACCAGATTGCAGCGCAACAGATGTCAATACTTGCTATTGGCCTAATAGCAGTAGTGTGATGTAGAGAGAGAGAGAGATGGATCTTTACATTACATAACGATATATACCCCCTAATGCTATACCTTGATTCCTCCATTTAAGTCTATTGTTTTTACTTTAGTTCCAAGTCAAGGACTTTCTGAGGGAATCAATGGGGTTGCGGTCATGTAGTCCTTACTGTGGGTCCTTGATGTTCGTGTCAGATCCCCGTCCCTCCCCTCACCCCTTTCACAGCCACTGAGCAAGGGCAAGGCCCATGGCATGATCAATCATCTACAAATGGCTCACTTCCTGAAAAATAACATACAGTATGAAAACAGCTACATGCTGGTGGTGGGGTTCAAGTCTAAGGAATAGTGGTGGCTAATTCAGCATGATAAATGTCCATTGGGTGGCTATTCAGCAGCCTGATGGTCTGGGGGGGTAGAAGCTATTGGTCAGTCTGTTAGATTTAGTCATGATGCTCCTGTACTGCACACGTCTGAGTGATGGAAGTGGGGTGAACAGGCCGTGGCTCGGGTGCCTGTCCCTGATGATCTTCTTGGCCTTGCTACGACATCTGGTGTTGAAGGTGTCTTGGAGGGCAGGCAGTGTGCACCCAATGGTGCGTTCCACTGAGCATATCACCCTCTGTAGTGCCTTGTGGTCAGCGGCGGTGGAGTTGGTATGTTTAATCTCATTTTTTAAAAATGAAATGATACTCTAAATTTGTTAGGATTCGGCAAAGTCAGTACTTGAGATATTATTAATTTCTTCCTTATTGCGTTGGGGCTTCTCGGCTTTGATGCATTTTGACACCTTGGGGGAAAAAACATCTTTCAGCTCTGCTAAAGTGACAGTGCGCTTCTCTGTCAGTTTGGCTTCGGATGAGAAGAGTTTTAGCTTCATATATCATGATATGTTGACTCTCATCTCCATGAGCATACTATGTAACCCTTCTCTGACTGGCATATGAATAAAACAAACATATGAAAATTATCTTTATTACATATTCAAGGTGGAAGACATTTCAAAGCAGCTATTTTGCCATCAGAACATCAGGTAACTGTTTTGATTTTTAAAAGTTTTTTTAAATGTCCACTGAAGAGACTGGTAAGTTGAAGCCAGTATTTAGTTTATTACAGCTCTCCACTCTAATAAAACATAAAACCCTATGCAATTATCACAATTACTATTCTTTATAGCTACCATATTCTGACTTAATGTCAAGGGAACAGCTGTTCTAAACTACTGTGTACATGCATTATTTATTTTTATATTACTATTATTATACTGAGGGAACTTTCTATTAGTTTGAACAAAATGTTCTGTAATTTGAGAAAAAAGTTGGTTTATTATCTAATTGTATTATAACTTTTGGGGGGTCTTTTTTACGACAAAATCATCTTCCATATAATTAATGATCTGTCAATCATTTAAAACTTTGTTATCTGTTTGGGTATATTTGTTTGATATTTGTTAGTGTACAATTAAAATGTTATTTAGTGTTTCTAGAGTTCAATGTCTATGTGAGTTATGTAAATCCATTTTACAATTGCCACATATCATATTCTAATTAACAACTTTAATCAATTGAAAATGTGAAGAGGCCAATTATCGCCAAACGTTAGGTTATTATTAATTTTGGGAAGAACAGTAGCCATTAAATTATAGGGTAAACAACGTATACTCTTCAGGAACATATAGTATATGTACTGCATCTGTCTACGACGGCTTCATTTGAGTTTTGGTATGAAGATATTTAATAGCATTCAACAGTACACGTTTATTCCTCGACAGTAAACCTTATCAAAAGTAAATAGTTTGCAATATAATTAATTTATATCTAAGGGAATATTAGAGGGAACAATGCCTTTTTTTTGTTCACATTAAACTACCATCTGAATTGCCATCGCCTCTCCCAGATACACAACCACATTACAGTGCCACAGCCACAATAGGCCGATAACTGGTTGATCATGCAAATAGGCCACTTATTATATGATGAACCCGCCCCAATTCACAACTATGCCTGTAGGAATTATCCCAGCGATAACAGTGCTAGAGAAATTAATGGGGTTTTCATGCAAAGGAGGGATAGCAGAGATTACCTTATACAGAGAGACACACAAAAGGTATTGAGTGATATGAGTTCAGATACCAGGGCCTAATACTGTATCCAGCCAAGCCTTACGGGGAATCCGTCTCAGATCTGCTCTCCATTTACAGTCACGGCAAATGATACTTGAAGATGAGTATTGGGGTGGCTGGCATGGCACCAGAGGTGTATGGACTTCCTGTAAGGAGACAAAGGAGGTTTTAACATTTTCTAGCTGACTTCATCAGGTATACTGTAGCTTTTATTAACCTCTTCAATCTATGGGTGCACTATGTCATTATTGGATAAAAAGACGTGCCCGTTTTAAGCGCGATATTTTGTGACGAAAAGATGCTCGACTATGCATGGAATTGACAGCCTTGGAAAGACAAAACTCTGACGTCTCCAAAACGGCAAAGATATTATCTGTGCGTGCCCCAGAACTAATGCAACAGGCGAAACCAAGATGAAGTTTCATACAGGAAATGCCCCAGATTCTGAAGGCACTGTGTTCCAATGTCTCCTTATATGGCTGTGAATGCGCCAGGAATGAGCCTGCGGTTTCTGTCTATTCCCCGAGGTGTCTGCAGCATTGTGACGTGTTTGTAGGCATATCACAGGTGTCCTGTGTGCGTAATCTGTAGGTCCATGTGAAAAACACCTTGAGGATTGATTCTAAACATCGGTTTGCCATGTTTCTGTCGATATTATGGAGTTAATTTGGAAAAAAGTTTGCGTCTTAATGACTTAATATATATATATATTTTTTTCCCCTCCCCAAATGTGATGAACAAAACGGAGCGATTAAGTCGACACAAATAATATTTTTTGTAAAAACGGAACATTTGCTATCTAACAGAGTCTCCTCATTGAAAACATCTGAAGTTCTTCAAAGGTAAATTATTTTATTTGAATTCTTTTCTGGTTTTTGTGGAAAATGTTGCATGCTGAATGCTAGGCTTAATGCAATGCTAGGCTATCAATACTGTTACACAAATGCTTGTTTAGCTATGGTTCAAAAGCATATTTTGAAAATCTGAGATGACAGTGTTGTTAACAAAAGGCTAAGCTTGAGAGCAAATAGATTCATTTCATTTCATTTGCGATTTTCATGAATAGTTAACGTTGTGTTATGCTAATGAGCTTGCGGATAGATTTACACAATCCTGGATACAGGTTTTTTTTCGTAGCTAAACGTGACGCAGAAAATGCAGCGATTTGTCCTAAACAAATAATCTTTCAGGAAAAACTGAACATTTGCTAATTGAGAGTCTCCTCATTGAAAACATCCAAAGTTCTTCAAAGGTAAATGATTTTATTTGAATGCTTTTTCTGGTTTTTGTGGAAAATGTTGCCTGCTGAATGCTAACGCTAAATGCTACGCTAAATGCTACGTTAGCTATCAATACTGTTACACAAATGCTTGTTTTGCAATGGTTGAGAAGCATATTTTGAAAATCTGAGATGACAGTGTTGTTAACAAAAGGCTAAGCTTGAGAGCAAATAGATTAATTTCATTTCATTTGCGATTTTCATGAATAGTTAACGTTGCGTTATGGTAATGAGCTTGAGGCTGTAGTCACGATACGGGATCCGGGATGGCTCGACGCAAGAAGTTAATATTATTTCTAAATAGTAGATGTTTGGTCATCGATATTTGAGAGTCTATGCAATGTAAATTGTTATTATGGGGTAAGCACACAGACACTTTTATTCAGTGAATGCCTTAGGACAAGACATTGATTCTCCTTTTTGCACGCTCATTCCAAACACCAACTGCATCAATCAAGCCATATTCATGAAAATTAACAAACTTTGAATGTTTGGCCAAATCTTATAAAGTACACAGAGTACACCCCCCTGCTGTCCTGTTGCAGTGTCATTCTAGATTTGTGTGAAGGTGGAAAAAGTCATTTTCCCTCTGACCCAATCAGTGTGTACAGTACCTGGCCACATCTGTTCTCTCGGGCAGAAGCTGGAAGGTGAGAGTTTATACTTGCTCTGCCTGTGTGTGTGTGATTGCAACCGTATCAAAGCTTGTATCGTATTTTAGAATATTAATAAACCTAACCATGGCATTTTGACATTTGTTTTTGTGCCCATAAACACACAAGGTTGGAACATTATTGAAAGTTCAATTACAGACATTTCAAAAAAGTGAAGAGGCAATTTTGGGCAAGATATAAAGTCAATACATGTGTTAAAAGGTCAGTTATGCCATGGATTCAATTACTCCTAGAGAGCCTGTGAAGTTGAACTGCTATATGTGACAGCGCTGTGCAAATACATTGGTGTGATCACAATTGAGAAGGGCAAGAACTAGCTCTAGAGAACATTATAAAACAACACCTTTTCTCTCCCATGCTCTAAGTTTCTTTTTAGCTCCAGCTCAGACTTCAGAGTAAATTGTGTTTTTAACCTTTCGGTTGCCCGAAGGGATCAGTGTCAAATTACAGTGCAGTACACACGTATGTAAATGTTTGCCCTGTGTAAATAATGACCTTTGTGTTTAAGCAGTTTGTTGTGGTACGAGGTGTTATGGATCACGATGAACGGGTATCAAAACCGTCTGGCAAATTGACGTTCAATAATGAGGCCATCAATTCCCACCATCAGCAAGGTTATGTGCACCACTCTTAATGACAGAGACTAATGCAGCATCCTATAATGCTTACATCTCTACCCCCAATTACTGCTAAAGGAAAGAGCACATAAGGTGGGTTAAATTGACAAATCGCCAAGTACATTAAACAATGTAAAATATTAAGACACTACGACTGAAAATTACTAATCAGAACTACTTAACACATTAATATTTAAATTGAAGGGAGACTCAATTGTTATGTTCACTACAACAAATATTCCTGTACTAATTTCAATAATGATCGTTCAGAATACATAATGCAATTTAGTGTCAAAATGTTCATAAAAACACAAAACTTACAACTAACAAGAACCTAATAGGTGGTGATGTCACATTATTACATAAAGTATTGGACACTAAAATACTTTGAGTTGGGTTGTTCAAATGGTTCTAGGCAATGGGCTTCCAAACAAAAATTTAATGAGCGTAACTTATTACTTTTTAAAGTGATTTAAACCAAAGGCCTCACGAATCGTATCAAAGTATCAAAGAAAACGTCAGTACCTTGAGCTGTTGTAAGACTTTTGTCAAAACCCTTTTCTTCCAGCATAAAACCAGGGGGTTAAGGTGATTTGAGTGATGAGCGTGGTGTGTGTGTAGGTGTTTTTGCTAGTGACCTTGTCTGTAATAGAGTTCTACTTCTCAAAAATCTCAGGCCAATCAAGTGTCAGCCAGGTGTGATTCCAGTGGGTGCATTTTAATTGCCTCTCCCCTTCACAGTTGACACAGGCAGGGCTATGTGTGGTACTTCTACCCTGTCGCTAGCTGAAGAAAGAGAAACAACAATTAAAATGGCCACCAGACCAGAGAAAGAATGTCTGGAGAATTCAGCTAATGACAGGAGTGTTTCAAATGCAGTAGGGAAAGAGAAGAACAGTGGACAAGGACTCATTACAAGGCACTCAAAGCCTTTCAACACTCACAGTTTAAGGAACTTCCGTCACAGCAAGTTTAATAAATATATTTAAGTCAGGACTATTTGATAGCTCTGGCACAAGTCGACATATGAACCTAACAGACAAGGCTAGGGCCGTCTAACCTAGAACAAGTCAGTCTGTCTGTTTGAGAAGTGAGCACAGCATCATTTGTATTCTTGCCATGGCAAACTACTAAAACACTTGACAGAAGTTAGACAGACGATCAGAGAAAACAGAGGATCAGGCAAAACTATACCCAAACAAAAGATTAAGGCACATCTCAGAAAAATGTTCAAAGGAAATTAAGGCACGTAAAATGTGTACTTTGGAATTGGTTATACCATGTATTTGATAAGTGGAATCTAACAAGTAAATGGATTTTCAGGTGGGTTAGGAGAGTAGGTTGACACATTTATCAAGGGTTCAGCAACTCTGTGTCTGAATGCTAGGCAACGCTAGCTTTTTCGAACGGCTTACAACTATCAAAACGTAGGCTAGTAAAAATAATATCATTAGGAAGAAAATGTCTCGATAGATAAATGGCAAAAAAACATTCCATCATTATGTAATGCTCCAAGTCATATTTATAACAACCATAAAAATACATTGACTCAACAATCTAAGGAAGTGATTGTGATAACTAATACACCGAAGCTGCTGTCATACGAGATACACATCTGAAGAAAAGCTCATCAGGACGAATGGTCGTTATCTCAACATAACGCTCAGTGATTCAATCTTTTTCTTTCCCTCCTGTTATTCATTATCATATAGAATACCTGATGTAGCACAGCATCACGTCTCCGATTTTATCGCTTGGCACTGCTGGAGGACAATACACAACAGGCACAGATTAACGCAAGATAAAAACCCTTCCAATTAATCAAGAGTTGAGTGGGAGAGACTTTCAATTTAATCTCTAAAAGAAGAATCCTTCATGTACTCTATTGCACCATGTCAGACTTTAGGGGCTTAAGGGATTGCGATGAAGGCTTACCTCATCTGGACAGTGGACAGTTATTGAGTGCACTTTTGTCCTTGGGGTCAGGCAACGGCCTATGTTCTAGTGGTGACTCGGTTAGGAAAATGTGCAGCTCTGCATTACATCTCAGTGCTCTGTCTACTTTACTGGAGTGAAGTGGTATGAGAGAAACTTTGCTCTCGATGGCAGTCACAGTTGGATGGACTAACAACTATGAACAATTGCAAGATAAAAATGGTTGTTAAAAATGATTCAAACAAGTATCGGGCATATAGGATGGCGATATTAGAAATGCTAATATTGCTAATGCCATCACCAATGATAAATGATCCACTTTAAATCACGAGATGCTCAGGAAGCATAAGAGAGTTTTGCTGTTCAATGTCTCCAATAATTAAAAGGTTTACCCCATAAACATATCATACTTCAAAATATCAGCCCACAGTACTGTCAAGCTTTTAATTATACAATGCTAACATGTACAGTATGTCTAACTTTAGAAAAACAACTATTGAAATAGCGAACTGTGTAATGTGGCTGCCAATTGTACTCAATCACACTTCACTAGAAAGCCCTCAGACGTACACTATAAGTGTGAACAAATTTGTTTTACTTCTCAAATAATATGTAACAAATAACAAAACAATTGTTCAACACACATATCACTCACACCCGTCCTCCTCAAGTGAGGCATGGCCTTTAACACCAACTTGAAGTAAATCATTCTTTGATTATCTCTCATTGTAACGGATCTCGTCCTCCTCTTCCGAGGAGGAGTAGCGAGAAGGATCGGAGGACCAATGTGCAGCGTGGTAAGTGTCCATAATGTTTAATCAAAACACAACACTGGAACAAAACAATAAACATGAATAACCGAAACAGTCCCGTGTGGCAACAAGCACTGACACGGAAGACAACCACACACAACTCAAAAGTGAAACCAGGCTACCTAAGTATGATTCTCAATCAGGGACAACGATTGACAGCTGCCTCTGATTGAGAACCATACTTGGCCGAACACAGAAATCCCAAATTATAGAAAAACGAACATAGACAACCCACCCAACTCATGCCCTGACCATACTAAAACAAAGACATAACAAAGGAACTAAGGTCAGAACGTGACGCTCATTGTACCTAAATAGCATCATGTCGGCAGTGAGCCAAACCCAATACAGCAAACAATCGAATTGTTTTTAGATGTGTGGTTGGTAAATTAATTCCTGCATTTATATTCTACCACTAATTATACCTCATATGCTTTCAAGCTTGTTTATTCTTTACAAAGACACAAGGACAACTGAATTAAATGTTTACTTTGCTTTGTCTTTACTTTGCAATGCCTTTTTGCCACAATCACAAATTCTGTTCACCAGCTCTATTGAAATACCCATGGAAATTGTATTCTCAATATATGTGAGGCTGAGAGACTGTTTTCTGCATTTGAATGAATCCATGCCATTACCTGAGGCTTCCCTGATAAGAGAGACAGGGAATTAGGTGAATTTTCTCCCACTTCTCTGAAAATATCTATTTTTTCGATGGTATTATCTCCTGGGACATAAATGAAGTTTGCTCAAAATGTCAGCTTCAGCAGATATATCATTTGCTCTCCATAGGATAGAGACAAAAATTATAAATAAGAGTGACAATATCATGATGCTTGGTGTACATTTTACACCCATAGAGAATTTAATTGATGCCTTCACTTTAAAAGGAGTTGATTCAAAATTCTCATGAGGCAGAAGAACTTCCAAATGTTTGTTCTAGTGACAACAATGGTGCCAATGTTGCTTAGTGTGTACAGTATTTTTTTTTACAGTGTGTGCAGTGTACTCTACCGTTCAAAAGTTTGGGGTCACTTAAATGTCCTTGTTATCAATGACAACATACATGAAATGAGTTTCAAAATTAATCGGAAATATAGTCAAGATGTTGACAAGGTTAAAAATAATGATTTTTAATTTAAATAATAACTGTGTCCTTCAAACTTGGCTTTTGTCAAGGAATCCTCAATTTATAGCAATTACAGCCTTGCAGACCTTTGGCATTCAAGTTGTCAATTTGTTGAGGTAATCTGAAGAGATTTCACCCTATGCTTCCTGAAGCACCTCCCACAAGTTGGATTGGCTTGATGGGCATTTCTTACGTACCATGCGGTCAAGCTGCTCCCACAACAGCTCAGTAGGGTTGAGATCCAATAACTGTGCTGGCCACTCCATTATAGACAGAATACCAGCTGACTGCTTCTTCCCTAAATAGTTATTGCATAGTGTGGAGCTGTGCTTTGGGTCATTGTCCTGTTGTAGGAGAAAATTGGCTCCAATTAAGCGCCGTTCATAGGGTATGGCATGTCATTGCAAAATGGAGTGATCCTTTTTTTCAAGGTCCCTTTTACCCTGTACAAATCTCCCACTTTACCACCACCAAAGCAACACCAGACCATCACATTGCCTCCACCATGCTTGACAGATGGCGACGAGCGCTCCTCTAGCATCTTTACATTTTTTCTGCGTCTCACGAACGTTCTTCTTTGTGATCTGAACACCTCAAACCTGTATTTGTTTGTCCATAACACTTTTTTCCAATCTTCCTCTGTCCAGTGTTCATTTGCCCATCTTAATCTTTTATTTTTATTGGCCAGTCTGAGATATGGCTTTTTCTTTGCAACTCTGCCTAGAAGGCCAGCATCCCGGAGTCGCCACTTCACTGTTGATGTTGAAACTGGTGGTTTGCAGGTACTATTTAATGAAGCTGCCAGTTGAGGAATTGTGAAGCATCTGTTTCTCAAACTAGATACTCTAATGTACTTGTCCTCTTGCTCAGTTGTGCACCGGGGCCTCCCACTCCTTTTTCTATTCTGGTTAGAGGCAGTTTGCACTGTTCTGTGAAGGGAGTAGTAAACAGCATTGTACAAATAGTTTCAGAAGAAAGTCCTTTGTTTCTGGCCATTTCGAGCCTGTAATCGAACCCACAAATGCTGATGGTCCAGATACTCAAATAGTCTAAAGAAGGCCACTTGTATTGCTTCTTTAATCAGTACAACAGGTTTCAGCTGTGCTAACATAATTGCAAAAGGGTTTTCTAATGATCAATTAGTCTTTTAAATTATAAACTTGGATTAGCTAACACAACGTGTCATTGGAACACAGGAGTGATGGTTGCTGATAATAGGACTCTGTACGCCTATGTAGATATTCCATAAAAAATCTGCCGTTTCCAGCTACAATAGTCATTTACAACATTAACAATGTCTACACTGTATTTCGTTCAAATAAACCCCCACTTCCTTTCATTCTGCTAGCAAACGTGCAATCTTTGGAAAATATAATAGATGACCTATGCGGAACATTAAACTACCAACGGGAGTTGGCTGGCTGGTTATATACTGTATCGGTAGGATAGAACAGCGGAGTCTGGTAAGATAAGGGGAGGCAGACTACAGTGCCATGCAAAAGCTGGCATTGGCCCCCTTGGTGTTCCTCCCGATTTTGTGGTGGGTGCATATGTATTCATGCTATGCTATAAAGCCCCTAAATAACATCTGGTGCAACCAATTACCTTCAGAAGTCACATAATTAGTTAAATAAAGTCCACCTGTGTGCAATCTAAGTGTCACATGATTTGTCACATGATCTCAGTGTTTATATACACCTGTTCTGAAAGGCCCCAGAGTCGGCAACACCACTAAGCAAGAGGCACCACCAAGCGGCGCACCAAACAGGTCTGGGACAAAGTTCTGGAGAAGTACAGATCAGGGTTGGGTTATAATAAAATACCCGAAACTTTGAACATTCCACGGAGCACCATTAAATCAATTATTAAAAAATGGAAAGAATGTGGCACCATAACAAATCTGCCAAGAGAGGGGCACCCACAAACTCACAGACCAGGCAAGGAGGGCATTCATCTGAGAGGTAACAGCGACCAAAGATAACCCTGAAGGAGCTGCAAAGCTTCACCACGGAGATTGGAGTATCTGACCATAGGACCACTTTAAGCCATATACTCCACAGTTGGGCTACACAGAAAAGTGTCCAGAAAAAAGCCATTGCTTAAAGAAAAAATAAGCAAATACGTTTGGTTTCACCAAAAGGCATGTGAGAGGCTCCCCAAACATATGGAAGAAGGTACTCTGGTCAGATGAGACAAAAAAAATTGGCTATCAAGGAAATCACTATGTCTGGCGCAAACCCAAGTTCAAACAGGTGCCATTAATACAGGTAACGAGTGGAGGACAGAAGAGCCTCTTAAAGAAGTTACAGGTCTGTGAGAGCCAGAAATCTTGCTTGTTTGTAGGTGACCAAAAACTTATTTTCCACCATCATTTGCAAATAAATTCATAAAAAATCCTACAATGTGATTTTCTGGATTTTTTTTCAAATTTTCTCTGTCATAGTTTAAGTGTAACTATGATGAAAATTACAGGCCTCTCTCATCTTTTTAAGTGGGATAAATTGCACAATTGGTGGCTGACTAAATACTTTTTTGCCCCACTGTACATACAGTTGAAGTCAGAAGTTTACATACACCTTAGGCAAATACATTGAAACTCAGTTTTTCATACACCTGACATTTAATCCTAGTAAAAATTCCCTCTTTGGTCAGTTTACCTGCACTCAATTATTATTTGGTTGCATTGCCTTTAAGTTGTTTAACTTGGGTTAAACGTTTTGGGTAGCCATCCACAAGCTTCCCACAATAAGTTGGGTGAATTCCTCCTGACAGAGCTGGTGTAACGGAGTCAGGTTTGTAGGCCTCCTTGTTTGCACATGCTTTTTCAGTTCTGCCAACACATTTTCTATAGGGTTGAGGTCAGGGCTTTGTGATGGCCATACCAATACCTTGACTTTGTTGTCCTTAAAGCAATTTTGTCACAACTTTGGAAATATGCTTGGGACCATTGTCCATTTGGAAGACCCATTTGAGACCAAGCTTTAACTGATGTCTTGAGATATTGCTTCAATATATCCACATAATTTTCCATCCTCATTATGCCATCTATTTTGTGAAGTGCACCATTTCCTCTTGCAGCAAAGCACCCCAACAACATGACGCTGCCACCCCTGTGCTTCACGGTTGGGATGGTGTTCTTCGGCTTGCTGAGCGGCCTTTCAGGTTATGTTAAAACCTCTCTACCCCCCTACTTTTTTCAATTTCTGTCTGAAGACATACCCAAATCTAACTGCCTGTAGCTCTGGCCCAGAAGCAAGGATATGCATATTCTTGGCACCATTTGAAAGAAAACACTCTGAAGTTTGTGTAAATGTGAATTGAATGTAGGAAAATATAACATAATAGATCTGGTTTAGATAATACAATGAAAAAAACATACGTTTTTTTCTTTTTATTGTTGTATCATCACCTTTAAAATGAACAAGATAAAACAAACATTCAGATGGGATGATGGGGACAATTTCAGTGAGAAACATAAGAGGGCAACAGTACTTGTGCAAAGTTTCAGAATGATAACTTCAAAAATGAGTGTGCTACATGACATTTATCATGAAGTCACCCAGGTGTCCCACACAAGCATCCCAAATGTACCCAAGTGGCCAAATTGGTGAAGGTATACATTCTGAAACAAATAACTATATACAAAATACCTAAATGGTATTCTAACACCCCCCCCCCCCCTGTACAAACTTGTACAAAATCACATGGGTAACTATTTACACACTTTCAATATTTGGAAGACCCTCAGTCCTCTATCAAATCAAATGTATTTATATAGCCCTTCGTACATCAGCCAATATCTCAAAGTGCTGTACAGAAACCCAGCCTAAAACCCCAAACAGCAAGCAATGCAGGTGTAGAATCATGGTGGCTAGGAAAAACTCCCTAGAAAGGCCAAAACCTATGAAGAAACCTAGAGAGGAACCAGGCTATGAGGGGTGGCCAGTACAGAACATGGCTGAGATTTTCAAACATTCATAGATGACCAGCAGGGTCAAATAATAATAATCACAGTAGTTGTAGAGGATGCAACAGGACAGCACCGCAATAGTAAATATGAACAGTTTAGGGTTCCATAGCCTCAGGCAGAACAGTTGAAACTGGAACAGCAGCAAGGCCAGGTGGACTGGGGACAGCAAGGAGTCATCATGCCAGGTAGTCCTGACGCATGGTCCTAGGGCTCAGGTCCTCCTAGAGAGAGAAAGAGAGAATTAGAGAGAGCATACTTAAATTCACACAGGACACCGGATAAGACAGAAGAAGTACTCCAGATAAAACAAACTGATCCTAGCCCCACGACACATAAACTACTGCAGCATAAATACTGTAGGCTGAGACAGCAGGGGTCAGGAGACACTGTGGCCCTTCCGATGAGACCACCGGACAGGGCCAAACAGGAAGGATATAACCCCACCCACTTTGCCAAAGCTCTACACAATATTGTGAAGCTGATGCCAGGTGCCATAGAAGTCTCTTTCTGCTGTAAAGCAGAGGGTCACCAAGCATGTGGTGCAGGTGATGGGGGTCTTCATCTTGCAAACAACACAGCGACGCCTCCATGCTGTGCCCTTTTGGCCCTTAGGCACATCCATGCCTGCAGAAATACATTTGGGCAGATGAACACTTGTGGCAGGAGCAGAAGAGACAGAAGGGACAGAGGTAGAGTAGGTAGAACGTGGTGCAGTGGTGCTGCTGCCAGCAAGCTCATTGATGAGCAGCTCTCTGAAGGCTTTCTGTGAGAGGAAGGGCTTTCCACAGCTCTTAGCCATTTCCTTGTGTAGGATGAATGCATTCACCACAGCAATGTTGAAGAAATGATAGAAGAATGTCTTGTACCATTTCATCGTCTTATGGAGGACATTGTAATAGCCTATCAGTGCATCTGATAGGTCCACACCTCCCATGCTCTTGTTGTAGACCTTTACTGCAGTTGGAATGGGGATATTTTTGGTGGTCCATGCCCCGGCACCGTCCTTCACACGTCTGACGACATGATCCCCACTGAAGGACTTGTGGATTGTTGTGCACATCACCACCTCTCTGGTATCCATCCACTTTACTAACAGCAGGCCATCTTCACGGATCCATCGCATGGTCCCCCGCTCAGCCCGCTTCGGAATGCCCACCCTGTTGGTACGAATGGTGCCACAAGCCCACACTTCCCGCTTCCTAAGGTCTGCAAACACGGTAGGGCTTGTGTAGAAGTTATCCACAAACAGTTTGTAGCCCTTCCCTAGCAGTTGAAAATCCAATAACTCCATTACAGAGTCATAGCTAAGTCCCTTACCGGTAGCAACACTGTTCTTCCCCTCATAGACAAAAAAATTGCATGTGTAGGCACACACAGAATCAGCCAACACAAACAGCGTATAACCCCAGTTGTTTGGTTTGTTTCTCATGTACTGTTTGAGGCCAATTCTGGCCTTTGAGGCTACCATCCTCTCATCTATTGACACATTCTGGGCTGGCTGAAAGTAGGTTTTGCAGGCCTCAACAATGCTGTAGTAGAGAGGTTTTATTTTGCACAGTCTATCAAACGTTGCTGTGCCTCTATTCTTGTCATTCGCTTCATCATCCTTTGGGTCACTGATATGAAGCACCTGTGAGATAACCATAAACCTTTTGCAAGACATAACAGTCATGGTGAAAGGCAGTTGGTAGAGAGATTATTTTTTCCATTAGTCCCTCAGGCTTTTCAGCTTCACCAGCCCCATGTAGATGACCAGTGAAAGGTAGCAGAAAAAGTCTGACATGAATATGGGCTTCCATGCTACCTTTTTGCCTGCTTGCTTCTTCTCCCCATACTTATTGAAGTTAGACACGAGTGAATCGACAACGGATTGGGGGAAAAACAGCTGAAAAATCAGAAGGGGGCAGTAAGTTGATGTCATGTTCACCTGAGGTCCTGGCTTCCTTTTCGGCCTAAATGTTGGTTGAGGTGGCTCCACATCATCTTTTAGGACAGTGGGGCCAACGCCCTTCTGTCCCTTCGTTAGCAGGTGGCACACTTCCCCTCCTCCGCTTCTTTGTCAGTGCCTTCACACCTCTAGATGGCCCGGGAGGTGTGGAGCCGGAGACAGCAGGTGTCCGGCTGGATGAACCAGCTTCAGTGGGGGATGGACACCTTGGCACTGGGGGCTCCCTTTCGGAGTCAGTGTCACTGTGAAAGAAAATGTTCAGTTACAATAGTTTCACAGATGAGCACTGTATCAACGGGTATAATAAACAGATATAGAGTACAGGGAACATAAAGTGCTGTTCCATTTCACTTTGGCCATTGTTGTGGGCCTAATATGTAGACTGAGAGGAGGAAGCATGGTCGCTGTGTGGGTTTGCTGTTACATTCTACTCCTTTCCATTTATACATATATATATGTATATACACGCACACACACACACACACACACACACACACACACACACACACACACACACACACACACACACACACACAAACAAACAAACAAACATAGGCTATGGGTTATTCACATACATACAAACATACCCCCACCCACAACGCATAGCCAATGTGTACTTTACACATTTCATTAAATTGTTATATATTGCAAATAAAATGTTTTAAAAAAAATCACACATAATATATTATATTATTAATTTCAAACCACGGCATTAGCATGAGAAGAACTTACCAGTCCAAAACAATGTCCTCTCCATTCAAAAAAGATGCTTCCATTTTGGAGTCATAGCTATGGTCGCTAGCTGAAAAAAGATTGCTCACAAGGATGAACCAGACTTGTGGAGGTCTACAATTTTTTTTCTGAGGTTTTGGCTGATCCCATGATGTCAAGCAAAGAGGCAGTGAGTTTGAAGGTAGGCCTTGAAATACATCCAAAGGTACACATTCAATTGACTCAAATGATGTAAATTAGCTTATCAGAATCTTCTAAAGCCATGACATCATTTTCTGGAATTTTCCAAGCTCTTTAAAGGCACAGTCAACTTGGTATATGTAAACATCTAACCCACTGGAATTGTGATGCATTGAATTATAAGTGAAATAATCTGTCTATAAACAATTGTTAGAAAAATACTTGTGTCATGCACAAAGTAGATGTCCTAACCAACTTGCCAAAACTATAGTTTGTTAACAAGAAATGTATGGAGTGGTTGAAAAATTAGTTTTAACAACTCCAACCTGCGCATCAAGCTTAATGACAAGCTTGAAGGGTACTATGATGTTGAATGCTGAGCAATAGTCAATGAACAGCATTCATACATAGTTATTCCTCTTGTCCAGATGAGATAGGGCAGTGTGCAGTGTGATGGTGATTGCATTTTCTGTGGACCTATTGGGGTCCAGCAATTTAAAGTTTGTCTAGTGTGACAGGTAAGGTGGAGGTGATATGATCCTTGACTAGTCTCTCAAAGCACTTCATGATGACATTAGTGAGTGCTACGGGGCGATAGTCATTTAGTTCAGTTACCTTTGTATTCTTGTGTAGAGGAACAATTGTGGCCATCTTGAAGCATGTGGGGACAGCAGACAGGGATAGGGAGAGATTGAATATGTATGTTAACACACCAGCCAGCTGGTCTGCACATGCTCTGAGTACGTGGCTAGGGATGCAGTCTGGGCCGGCAGCCTTGCGTGGGTTAACACTTTTAAATGTCTTACTCATGTCAGCCACAGAGAAGGAGACTCCACAGTCCACTGTATTATCCTCAAAGCGGGCAAAGAAGGTATTTCGTTTGTCTAGAAGCAAGACGTCGGTGTCCGTGACGTGGATGTTTTTCCTTTTGTAGTCCATGACTGTCTGTAGACCCTGCCACATACGTCATGTGTGTGAGACGTTGAAAAGCGTCTCCACTTTATCTCTATACAGAGATTTTTTTTTTGATTACCTTGTGAAGGGAAAACATAACTGTTTGTATTCGGCCATATTCCCAGTCACCTTTCCATGGTTAAATGTGGTGGTTCACGCTTTCAGTTTGGCGAGAATGCCGACATCTATCCACTGTTTCTGGTTAGAGTAGGTTTTAATAGTCACAATTCTCTTGGGAGGTAATATGGTCGGCATTCGATTGTGAGGAATTCTAGGTCAGGTGAACAAAAAGACTTGAGTTCCTGTATGTTGTTACAATTACACCATGAGTCGTTAATCATGAAACATACACCCCCGCCCTTCTTCTGATTTCATCGAACTTGTTATCTCGAGACTGGACATTAGCGAGTGATATACTCGGTAGCGGTGGGTGGTGTGCGTGCCTCAGAAGTTTGACCAGGAGACTGCTTTGTCTTCCTCTTCTCCGGTGGCGTTGTTTTGGGTCAGCCTCTGGAATCAGTTCAATTGCCCTAGGTGATTTGGACATAGGATCCGCTTCAGGAAATTGTATTCCTTGTCGTAGTGCTGGTAAGTTGACGTTGCTCTGATATCCAATAGTTCGTCCCGGCTTTATGTAATAACACTTAAGATTTTCTGGGCTAACAATGTAAGAAATAATACGTAAAAAAAAAAAAAATACTGCAAAGTTTCCCAAGGACTAGAAGCGAGGCAGCCCTCTCTGTCGGCGCCATCCCTACTAATTCAATCTGCAGAGAAGAATGGGACCAAATCCCCAAATACAGGTGTGCCAAGCTTGTATCGTCAAACTCGAGGCTGTAATCGATGCTAAAGGTGATTCAACAAAGTACTGAGTAAAGGGTCTGAATACTTATGTAAATGTGATATTTCAGGTTTTTATTTTTAATTACTTTGCTACAATGTCTAAAATTATGGGGTATTGTGTGTAGATTGATGAGGGGAAAAAACGATTTAATACATTTTAGAACAAGGCTGTAACGTAAAAAAAATTGGGAAAAATTAAATGGGTCTGAGAACTTTCCAAATGTACACTATTATTTATACAACCGGTGGGTCTAATCCTGAATGCTGATTGGTTAAAACTGCATTCCAGCCGGTGTCTATTCCACAAGTTTCCACTGGCTAAACCTATAACGTTTTAATACCTATTTACTCTCTTCCATATATATATATATATATATATATATATATATATTCCACCCACAATTACATAGAACTTCTTGATATTTCAGTCCAATAATATCACTGAAAAGAGTGGCAAGATGTACTTCAAAAAACATTTTAATGTTATAGCTCAAGAGATCTGTCTAATTTGAAAGCTATTCTCAGATACATGTCCCCAAAGGCTCAAAGCATACACTGATCCAGATTCATCACAGATAAGCATACACATTTCCGCCGAAGTGCATGTGGCGATGATTATACCATTCGAATATCTCTTTTCAGAAACACTGTCATTGCACTTCTATTTCTTTGTGCTTCTCACTTCAGAAGTGTTATCGGAGGTTTCAGTTCCAAAATTAAAATTGGAGGCTTCTGGATATCCTTATAGATATAATTACAGCTTACAAGCATCAATTTCACATACACACATAATTGAGAAACAGAGTGGGAAGATGATATTGGTCATAATTAGACGCTTTGCAGGGAAAGGAGACCTTGTTGCCATGCCTCAGTGTTCCCCCGCTAATAGGGGTGTCACGCCCTGACCTTAAAGATCAATTCAATTCTCTATTTGGTAGGTCAGGGTGTGACTAGGGTGGGAAATCTATGTTTAAATTTCTTTGTTGGCCGAGTATGGTTCCCAATCAGAGGCAGCTGTCTATCATTGTCTTTGATTGGTGATCATATTTAGGCAGCCCTTTTTCCCACCTTCTGTTGTGGGATCTTGTCTTTGGTTGTTGCATGTGTTTGCACTCCTAGCTTTACATTCGTTGAGTTGTTTATTGTTTTTGGTGGAACATTTATAATTAAAAGAAAATGTACACCTACCACGCTGCACCTTGGTCTTCATTTAACGACGGACGTTACAAGGGGGGGTTTGGGAGATTTCAGGTATACTGTCGTTATACTGTTACACTTTAATAACATTGTAAAAATGTTCTCATTTGACCTGCATTTAGCCTATATGGTCATTACTCAAAATAAATCTATTTCACCTGGTGCCATGCTGTTTTTTTCTGTAGCACCGGTGTAGCACCTTAGAGATGTACTCTATATCTCAAGAATGAGAATCTATTGTATATTTTCTTTGGCATCCAATATATTTGCACCCTCGTTGCTATGAAACCTTACACATTAAAAGGAAAAGGGGTTACTGACAGACACTAGGTTGCTATTCTCTCCTGTTAGATCCAAACATAGCCAGACATGTGTGTGTGTGTGTGTGTGTGTGTGTGTGTGTGTGTGTGTGTGTGTGTGTGTGTGTGTGTGTGTGTGTGTGTGTGTGTGTGTGTGTGTGTGTGTGTGTGTGTGTGTGTGTGTGTGTGTGTGTGTGTGTGTGTGTTTAGGATCATTCAATATTGTGTGGATGAATAATACATTAAAAAATCTTGTGCAATTTATATCTATAGGCTACATTGAGGTATTTCTTTCAATATTTGAGGATGGCATTAGTGCATAAGCCTACTCTTTAGGCCCTAAATGTACACGTGCCAAATAGCCTACAAGCCAATCCCCAAATGCTTTTGGGAAGTACAGAAAACGTTGTCGCTCCACTAGGCAAAAAGGACATACAGTAATTCAATAAGGGGCAGAAAAGTAATGTTTGGAAAATATTTGGTGAAGTGGTAAATGAGAATGATAGCAGTGCCGGCTATGTTGTGTGTGATGACTGTGAGGCATTATGCAAATTCAACAGTTGGGACTTTAAATAGGCCTATGGCACGTCAAGGGAACTGTAGCCCACTGTTCAGGTGGGTTAAATGGAAACTGAAATCTGGACACTGACTGTAAGTCTATAACCTCTCACATAGCCCTAAAATTAACGCCTGAAGACTTAGGCATTTCTTGCAGTAAAATGATACACCAAATGTAGGCTTAGGAACAGGAGTGGGGAAATATGATTTATTTCAGCATCTTGAGAGAATGAGAATGTGAGGTTACATACCATCTGTAGAGGTACTATCTTTATCAGCATCATAAAAGCTGATATTATTTCAACCACATAAAATATGCATCCAAGCCTAACTGAAATCTTATCAGAAGCATGTTTGGTAATTTTTCACATCTGTATCTGTATTCCCAGTAATGTGAAATCCATATTTTAGGGCCAATTTTTTTAAACTTCAATTGACTGATTTAGAAACTGTTGCATATTGTGTATATATTTTTGTTCTGTGTAGTTGACATCATTAAGGTTCTCTCTGCCATCTCTGTTTCTTCCGTGGAGAAAATATGTTTAGGGACCGGAGAGAAAATGCAATTGTGTTCGTTGTCTGTAGCTTATGCCTGCCAATACCATAACCCCACCACCACCATGGGGCACTCTGTTCACATGGTTGACATCAGCAAACTGCTCACCCACACAACGCCATACACGCTGTCGGCCATCTGCCCGGTACAGTTGAAACCGGGATTCATCTGTGAAGAGCACACTTCTCCAGTGTGCCAGTGGTCATCAAAGGTGAGCATTTGCCCACTGAAATAGGTTAAAACGCCAAAATGCAGTCATGTCAAGACCCCGGTGAGGACGACGAGCTCTCACATGAACTCCCCTGAGACATTTTCTTACAGTTTGTTGTGCAAACCCACAGTTTCATCAGCTGTCCAGGTGGCTGGTCTCAGACCATCCTGCAGGTGAAGAAGTTGGATGTGGAGGTGCTGGGCTGGTGTGGTTGCACGTGGTCTGCGGTTGTGAGGCCTGTTGGACGTACTGCCAAATTCTCTAAAACGACGTTGGAGGCGGCTTATGGTTAAAAAAAAATGTATTCCATTCTCTGGCCAAAGCTCTGGTGAACATTCCTGCAGTCAGCATGCCAATTGCACACTCTTCAAAACTTGAGACATCTGTGGCTTTGTGTTGTGTGACAACACTGCACATTTTAGAGTGACCTTCTATTGTCCCCGGCACAAGGTGCACCTGTGGAATGCTCATGCTGTTTAATCAGCTTAAGGTGGACGGAGTATCTTGGCAAAGGATAAATATTCACTAACAAGTATATAAACAAAATTATACACTAAAGAGAAATCAGCATTTTGTGAGTATGGAACATTTCTATGATCTTGTATTCCAGCTCATGAAACATAGGACCAACACTTCACATGTTGCGTTTATATATTTGTTCAGTGTAGATTGAAGCATTCATTCTAGCGATTTATTACATTATTTGTTTGTTTTCTAGGGCAGAATATAGTGATAGAAGAGAAGCTAGATGCATCTAATAATAGACAAGTTGACTAACAAATAGCCTACCAAAATGTCAGAAATTATAAGCAAGAGCATGTATAAATCCGGTCGAAAAAATCCTGCACCCCCTGTCAATAAATCGTTCCGCCATCTCTGACTGTACCCTAAAGCGCATTTTTTATATTAGCGGGTTAGAGTCTGGTGCAGGAGTCAGATTTTCACTTTATCACATATAGTCAGGCGGGTGCGGGTGAACAAACAGCTGACTCACGCACCACTAGTATGCATGCGTGTTTCTGTGTGTATGCTTGCTTGTGTGATTATGGCTTCTTACACTGTTCCTGGATCTACCCCCCCCCCTTCTTTCCTCTCTGCATGCATTCTTTCACAGCTGGGTTTGTAGGCATTACTCAGTCATATACAATATTTCTCAGCTTTTGATGCTGGGGCTTGAGTCCCAATGTGCTGCTGAGCTAGCAATAAATAAATACTGAGACAGGTTTCTCATGGTGGTTTCAAATGCCAATCCTCTGTGGGTATAGAAAAGAGACCATGGGTTGCATGAAATATATACATATACCTACATTACCTGTTGAAATAAGTCAGGAATTTATTTGTCAAGCTTTCACTGCAGGCTCTGTTCCAGTAACTTTCCACTACCTGAATATTTCTGTTCTGGCTATAAGTAGACATATGCATGCATGTGCTCACACAGTCATACACACACACGTGTGCACTCTTGTATTTATATGCTCAAACACGCACACAATCATGCTCTGTATGCAAATATATCCTAGTATGGTATAGGCAAACACACGCTACATATCATCTCTCTCTCTCTCTAACACACACGCACATACCCTCTGTGTGTGTGTGTTTGTGTAGAATCTGGAGGAGCTGCACTTCAGGACTGCAGTTTCTACTGGGGGATTTTATGCTGGCTCTGCAGAAGGCAGAGAGGTAGGAGGCGTGATGGAGCAGTTTTCCTCGGATCGATACCCCCGGACCACTGTGCTCAGAGGACAGCAGATTCGAGATCCCACCCACCCTCCACACCCACCTCTGCCCACCTCCCCACCTGCCTGCCCCTCCACTGTGAGGACCTGCTGCCATGGGTTAGGAGGGAGACAATGGCTGCATATGATTCATCCTTAATGCTGGGGAGTCTGGGCCGGGCCGGATAAGCAGGCCCTCATTAGTCACTCATCCCCAGGCCTCCAAACTGAGCCTCTGTCTCTTCTCTATCCGCCCCCACACACATATACCTCTTCACACACGCACTGTTCTCACACACACACGGACACTCACATGGATCATACACAGCCCTTGCTTTAATTGATTGCCTTAGATATTAAGAAACAGGCCACAGCGAAAGATCCCACAGGTGGGGTGAACACATCAAGGGTATAAGGACCTGTGCCTGTCTCTACTGTATTGCAGGCCACCTCCACCTACCACCATTTTTGGAAGGGTTTTGTAATAGTTAAGTGGGTAGCTTTACTTCTTAAACAAGTATTGTAATTGCTCCAGGCAATCTCAATCGAAGATTCAGTCTACATGTTTTAATGTGTGCCAATTCAGTTGATAGTATCTTAATTTCAAGGACTTGTATTGTCCTGTAACTCTGATTCCATTTAGATTCATTCTATGCCTGCAGGCCAGAAAAAACTAGCATTCACCAAAGATAGCATGGTTACATCATCTAGTACAAACCCGGTCCTGGGGCCTCCCAGGGCTGCACGTTTTGGCTTTTGGCCTAGCACTACACATATTGAAATAATCAACTCATCATCAAAACCAAAATGATCACCCATGGAAGGCCCCAGGACCGAGTTTGGGAAACCCTGACCTAATGCAATTGACCAAAATAACAGACATGCGAGAAGAGTATGTCAGACGCAGGCATAGCTAATCCAGGTATCCCATCATTTGAGAGCACCGGGTAGCAGAGACGAGCGATGAGAGTGCAGTGATTATACAGTAACAGCACTGGTCTGAGGCTGGGCTGGGCTGGGCTGGGCTGGGCTGGGCTGGGCTGGTCTGAGGCTGGGCTGGGCTGGGCTGGGCTGGGCTGGGCTGGGCTGGTCTGAGGCTGGGCTGGGCTGGGCTGGGCTGGGCTGGGCTGGGCTGGGCTGGGCTGGGCTGGGCTGGGCTGGGCTGGGCTGAGGCTGGGCTGGGCTGGGCTGGTCTGAGGCTGGGCTGGGCTGGGCTGGCTGGCTGACTGTCTGGGTAGCAGAGACGAGCGATGAGAGTGCAGTGATTATACAGTAACAGCACTGGTCTGAGGCTGGGCTGGGCTGGGCTGGGCTGGTCTGAGGCTGGGCTGGGCTGGGCTGGTCTGAGGCTGGGCTGGTCTGAGGCTGGGCTGGTCTGAGGCTGGGCTGGGCTGGGCTGGGCTGGTCTGAGGCTGGGCTGGTCTGGGCTGGTCTGGGGCTGGACTGGGCTGGTCTGGGCTGGTCTGAGGCTGGGCTGGGCTGGGCTGGGCTGGTCTGAGGCTGGGCTGGGCTGGGCTGGGCTGGGCTGGGCTGGTCTGAGGCTGGGCTGGGCTGGGCTGGGCTGGGCTGGGCTGGGCTGGGCTGGGCTGGGCTGGGCTGAGGCTGAGGCTGGGCTGGCTGGCTGGCTGACTGTCTGGGTAGCAGAGACGAGCGATGAGAGTGCAGTGATTATACAGTAACAGCACTGGTCTGAGGCTGGGCTGGGCTGACTGGCTGACTGTCTGACTCAATGAAGAAGAAGACAATGTGTGGGAGGTTTATATAATGTCAAACTGCCACTGCTGCCTGTGTTCCTGATGCCATTATATCATGAGGTACAGCAATTATGTTTCGTCTATGGATCTCTCTGAAGTCCTAACAAGGAGAGAGAACAGTAGGAGAAGAGAGAATGATTGTATAGTGGACACAACTAAAAGGGACCCAGCTTTCAGGTTTCAAAGAAAGGAAATTCAGAGGCCCAGTAGGAGTGAATGCTGTAATTGCCCCCTTCAAGGACCCCTTGCTTCCCTCAGGATACAATGTAATGACCTTCTAGTCTGTGTCTGTGAAATTGTGGTATTGGTGTACTACCCAAAACCAGACCACATCACATGTTGTTCCCTTCATCTTGATTCTTTGAAGTTGACAATGTTGTAATTTCATAGTTTTTGCATGTACCTCCCCAATATTTATTTAGCAAGACAAATTTGTGTTGTTTTTTAATTCAGCCGAAACTGTACTTCTCAGGCCTCAGTGAAACGCTTGCTGCACATACTGAGCCCTTGTTTTAAAATATGAGTCACTTTGGTTAGGAAAAACGAAGGCATGTCTTCCAGGCCGTCAGCTTAGCTACTCACCATCTGGCTGTTCTCTGAAAGAGTGACAATTTGGACATGTTTGTTTGAATCACTGATACGTCATGGGAGCCATTCGGTGGATTTATTTCCACACAGAATGCAGGTTTAATTCACTTCTGTGGCAGGCCTTGTGTTTAGTCGAGAAAGGGAAAATGTAGCCCAATTCTCCTCTTCTGTTCTTTCATTGTCAAACACAACGGGAAACAAACCTTAGTACGACACCAAAAAGAACTGTCACTAGATGAATCATCGTGTGTGAATACCCCATATCTATGAACTGTGGGAGACCCTGAATCAATTAACAGATTCTGACAGTCGTTACGTTTTTATGACTACCTGCCACAGTGCTAACCACGGATTCCTCAGCCTCCGACAGTCTCCCAAAGACCTCTGTGAGTGACCGAGCAGAGACACAGCTGCCAGACAGGAAGTGACCAGATCAAGAGTATCACACTGTGACAGGAAGCGAAAGAGCACTCAACCGGTCTCATTTGAGGTGTTCCACCTATCTGGCCTGGCCATTTCAAACCTGTCAGTCTGTGAGTTGTGAGGGCAGGTCACAGTCCTGTGAATTAGCCCAGGCTGGACCAGAGGAACCTTCCAGCACAGCTCATTACCCTCTCCAGTTCCAGCTCCAATAGAAATACTGCCATGGCCCCATAGGCACATATGTGCTTAAAACCCGTAAGGTGAGAAGACCGCTCGCTGAATCAACGTAACTATGATATGTGTCAAAAAATGTGTCAGGATTCAGCTTAAAATCATAGCCATTCCTTTGGTAAATTGATTAAAGAGAGTAATCTTATAATATGACCGAGCAAATCCAAGAGTTCAGCCCTCTTGAAGTCAATCAGAGTTCGCAAGAGCTTGACTGAAGTGTTTGATCAGACAGTACACTTTTCTTTCCATAATCGCTCTCTGTGATCACCATACCAAATGAAAAGTCATAGCAGATGCTTCAATATTTGTTGGCTGGAATTTGATAATGGACCATCTGGTAAAATATGCAGCCCGTTGTGTCTTGAGATTCCTTACACGTTACGGTTTGGTGTCGTTGCAATCAAATGTACATCACGCTGGTGGATCTCAGGCCACAAACCCATTAATCATCTATGCACAAGTAAATGTCTGAATTATGAATCATTTGGACTAACTCAAATTTATGAAAACTGTGTAAATATGTTCAAACGTATATTTCCCGTGAAGTGTTTTGCAATTTTCACAATAACTGCATTCACTTGAAACATCAAACTTAAGTGCCATTCCCTATGAAGGACTTTAAATTAATTAAAGGAACAAAACATAAATGGACAATCTCATGTTCTCCTAGAGATTTTATGGGTATGTGTATAGCAACATCCGGATTGGCATTGTGACTGATGAATGCCAAATAATCCTTCAGAAATCGAATGGTACCGCACATTGTGTAGCTAGTCTTAGTCTTGCTAGTACATCTCCACAACGTCTAATACTTTCAGGGGAAGACCCTCGGCTCAAAAATACTATTTCAATTTTTAAGGGGCTTGTTTATCTACTATGAAGAAATATTAACATGATCACAAGGACTTAATGACACATGGCATGCTGCTGAATGAACTGATGAGGCTGAAAAGTGTCCTTCTGTAATTACCCCAGTGGTCAACATGTTAATTATCTGAGTTTCTATGAGCTACCATAATCCTAATATGCTTTGTCTGTAAAGCCGTGGTGTGGGGCCTTGCATCAGCCCAGATCAGATGAGGGATCAGCGGGTACGTAGTAAAGCATTCATCTATACCCTTTATTTTAACCAGGGCCTTTATTGAGGGGATCAAAAGGGCTTAGAGTCCTCTCTGCATAGTTGAACAAAATCAGAGGTGTCAGGGAGGCATAGAGGTCAGGACTTGTCGATTACTGATAGACTGTCCGTGTGCCTCAAGACTATTCATCCTGACAACGCACTCCTCCCATTGAGGCTGCCTCTGGTCCCAGATCAACGCACCAGATTAGCGTAATGAGTCTCTGGTGGCATTCACAGTCCAACACTTGAGGAGTGGAGCGTTTCACCTCAGAGAAACGGAGGATGTGGCATGATGATTGTCCTAAACCCCCTCGGGTTAGAACAAGAACTGTTTTCGGATGCAATTTTAGGACAGTCTAGAATGTAGAGGATATCTGCATTTTGCATGGTACTTGAATCCAATGCTGATAGATTTCTGTTTGTATTCCAGACAGAGAATAGTTATACTGTAGGTCACCAGTTCAGCTGTGTGGTGTACAGTTGTTGCTGAAGATAAGCCTATTGCACAGATGCAACCTTTGCTAATTAGGACAATTAGCAATGGCAAACGTATTACATGATTTAACATTGATTTCCACAGGCTTTTACTTACTGCACAGATTAATTAATATCATCAAATTATATACAACATAGTACATAGAGGTAACAACTCCCACTCACAGTAATATAACTTTACAAGTCATTGTCACACCCTGATCTGTTTCACCTGTCTTTGTGATTGTCTCCACCCCCCTCCAGGCATCGCCCATCTTCTCCATTATCCCCTGTGTATTTATACCTGTGTTCTCTGTGTGTCTGCTGCCAGTTCGTCTTGTTTGTTCAAGTCAACCAGCGTTTTGTGTCTCAGCTCCTGCTTTTTCTAGTCCCTCTTTTCTCACCCTCCAGGTGCCTCCATTGGTGGCCACAAGGCATTGCTTTGTGGGCTGATGGAGGGGGTCCAAACGATGGCTGAGCGCCATGACCGGGCATTGGACATGCTGCTGGAGAAATTCCACGGGTTGCCTGGGAGGCAGCCTGCCTCGGTGGTACCACCGCCCCTCAGCAACTCTGTTGTTAGCAGCGCAGCCCCAACGGCCACTCCACCTTCGCAGAAGCCCTGGTTTCTAGCTCAGCGTGTCCTTATTTTCGAGCTTCAGCCCTCCTCGTTCCCCTCGGATTGCTCCAAAATAGCTTACCACATCACGCTGATCTGGAAGGGGTCTCACCTGTGGGAACAGTAGCCATTTGGGAAGTGCAGCCGGCCATATGATCCTGGATGGGTTCTTGGGTGAAGTGAGGAAGGTCTTTGATTCCCCGTTCTCCGGGAGAGAAGCTGCCTGGAAGCTAATCCAGCTCCGACAGAAAGCCTGCACTGTGGCCGACTATGCGGTGGATTTCCGTACGTTGGCAGCGGAGAGTGCGTGGAACCCGGAAGTGCTGTTCAACATGTTCCTGCTTGGTGTCTCAGACGAGGTTAAGGATGAGCTTGTGGCTCAGGAGTTACCCATAGATTTGGACTCCCTCGTCGCTTTGACCATCCACATCGATGGGCGGTTGTGGTAACGACAGATGGAGAGGAAATTTGATCACTTGCACGTCCAAGGATTCCACCTTGCCTCTGAGTAATCCCGGAAGTCCCCGACGGTCCCGTGACCGAGAGCACCCAAGATTTCCCGACCTTCGAGAGTCACCGAGGAGGGCAGAGGCACTGCTTCCCGAGCCCATAAAACTAGGCAGGCTGTTGCCAGCGGAACGGCAACACCAGATCAGCACAAGGAGCTGTCTGTATTGAGGGACTTTTGGACCTTTTGTGTCCTCATGCCCGGTAAAAGACTAGGCTCACCGGTAGGAGCGAGTACTCTGGTGGGCCATATGGAGATTTTTCTGCTTACCTTACTTGCACCCCCGGGGATTGACCTTCTTCCTAGCACCACCCCGCCCTGGGGGCGTTTGTACTCGCTGTCGGGACCTGAAACCAAGGCTATGGAGGACTATATTGGGGACTCCCTAGTATATGTATTTATCCGTTCCTCTTACATTTATGACTGGCGCAGGGTTCTTCTTCGCGGAGAAGAAGTACAAGATCCTGCGCCTGTGCATTGACTACCAGGGACTCAATGACACCACTGTAAAGAACCGTTATCCACTGCCACTAATTTCCTCTGCCTTCGAGCTGCTCTATGGGGCCACTGTGTTCTCCAAGCTGGATCCACGTAACGCCTACCACCTGGTGCAGATACGAGAGGGGGACGAGTGGAAAACCGCCTTCAACATGGTCAGCGGCCAACGCCCCTGGCTCTGGTGAATGACTTTCTCCACAACATGCTGAACCGGTTCGTCTTGGTCTACATTGATGACATTCTCGTCTTCTCCCGCTCCCCCCAAGAACACGTGCTCCATGTCCGGCAGGTTCTCCAGCGCCTTCTGGAGAACCAGTTGTTCGTTAAGGCAGAAAAGTGCAAGTTCCATCGCCTCACCATTCTCTTTCTGGGTTACATCATTGTGGTGGTGGTGGATTGGCCTCAGCCTATGTCCAGGGTGCAGATGCAATGCTTCCTGGGGTTTACGTGGTCCTTAAGCTGCATCCCTTCTTCTCCCACCGCCTCACTGCCACATAAAGGAATTATGATGTGGGGAATCGGAATGTCTTATGGTGAAGGTGGAGTGGAGGCACTGGCTCGAAGGGGCAGAACAGCCTTTCATTGTTGTGTACCAACCACAAAAACCTGGAGTATCTCTGCACCACCAAGCGACTTAACTCCAGGCAGACGAGATGGGCCCTGCTGTTAACTCAGTTCAACTTTTCCCTCTCCTACGTTATGGAATTTCCCATTTGATTGATGAGGATCTCCATATTGCAAATGTACGGTCCCTTACTAGACGTCCGCAAATGTTTTTAAAATAGGCCGACAACCTCAGGTTGTGCCCGTGGGACAGATCTTCCGGGAAGTCATCAAATAAAGTCTCTCTGACATTTGGTTTCTGTTTTATAACATTTCTAATTTTGGGTCATTTTTCCGCTCTTCTGGAAAATTCCACCAGATGGCGATTGCAAACGGACAAAACATCACCAAAGTGACATGGCCATTTCTCCTAAACAGAAAAAACTTTGAAGACGAAACTTTGTGAGCACAGGATTGGCCAAATGGGCTTTTAGCCCAGAATGAAGATGGCGTCAAGGCCTCAACGATTTTTGAGTTAAGGCCCATTTTCTGGGATTAAAGGTCAAAAATGGTAATAGAGCGCTAATTTGACCGCTTCATGTCAAAGCACATTAACCTACGATGTAAGGAAAAAAGAACCAGCCATTTATCTATCGTAATGTACAATTGGTGATGGTTAAAGAAATGTTTTTTTTATTCAAAAAAGTTACAGATCCAGTTGTGTTCAGACAAATTCATGAAGATGGGTTTCGGAGCGCTACTTGATTTCTGTGATTTTCTGAACTCACACACACACACACACACACACACACACACACACACACACACACACACACACACACACACACACACACACACACACACACACACACAGTCAATGGGGAGTGACACAGTGTGAAGCTTACAGACACACAGATCCTAAAGTTTCTGAAAAGTCCCAGAGTCACAAGACTAGGTGCATTAAATATAGCTCATTCAGGGACCCCACAGCTTCGCCCGGAAAAAGTGGATTCTCAGCACTAATTAAGATCGCTGCTCGGGCTCCGACTGACCTATCGACCTATTTGGGTCTCCTCAGCTAGGCCTACACATAATGTCAGAACTGGATCTGCAGCTAGAATGTAACTACAAGTTTTAAGTTTTTATTATGGTTTAACCTCTCTGGGATATGTGGGACGCTAGCCTCCCACCTAGCCAAAAGACAGGGAAAATGCAGATTGCCATATTCAAATAAATTACTATAAAAATCAAACTTTCATTAAATCACATATGCAAGATAGCAAATTAAAGCTACACTGAATCCAGCCAACATGTCAGATTTCAAAAAGGCTTTTCGGCGAAAGCAAACGATGCTATTATCTGAGGATAGCACCATAGTAAACAAAGAGAGAAAAGCATATTTCAACCATGCCTTACCCTTGACGACCTTCTTTTGTTGGCACTCCAATATGTCCCATAAACATCACAAATGGTCCTTTGTTCAATTAATTCCATCGATATATATCCAAAATGTCCATTTACTTGGCAGTTCCAGCTTGTGCAACATGATTACAAAACATCTCAAAAGTTACCTGTAAACTTTGCCAAAACATTTCAAACTACTTTTGTAATACAACTTTAGGTATTCTTTTACGTAATTAATCGACAAATTGTTCAATACAGGAGGAAAACAAACTGTAGCTAGCTTTCTGGTCACGCGCCTCTATCTAACAGTACACTTCAAGTGACCCTCGTTCAAGATGGCCGTACTTCTTTATTACACAAAGGAAAAACCTCAACCAATTTCTAAAGACTGTTGACATCCAGTGGAAGCGATAGGAACTGCAAGAAGGTCCCTTAGAAATCTGGATTCCCAATGAAACCCCATTGTAAAGAGAGTGACCTAAAAAAAAAATCTGAATGATTTGTCCTCAGGGTTTCGCCTGTTCAATAAGTTCTGTTATACTCACAGACATGATTCAGAGTGTTTTCTATCCAAATCTACTAATAATATGCATATCTTATCTTCTGGGGAAGAGTAGCAGGCAGTTGAATTTGGGCATGCATTTCATCCGGACATGAAAATACTGCCCCCTGTCACCAAGAAGTTAAGTCCTGAATCAACCTAGACGGTCTATTTATCATGTTTGATCATAGGAAGTAAGAATTTGGTGCAATGAGAAGAGGGACTCTCGTTTTTTAAAATATTTTTTGAAAAATGTCCAAAATGACCAGGGAGGGGCCCTATTGGATGGGCACGGGTGGGGGGTACTCCCTACCCGGACATGGACCCATTGCAGCCCCCTAAAGGCATTAAAAAAACTTTTTTTAATTTGCTCCTGTTAACCTGCACCGATCACCAGGTGCACGACTGTCCATTTACCATCATGAATTTGACATGCTCTAATATACTGCAGAAATGCCCAATTGAACTCGGGATGGCCGGGCAGTGAAGTGGTTCTTCTCCATCGCTCGTTGTGTTGATTTCATCATGTCCATTTGGTAAATCCCTCATTAAAAACATTGGAAATGTACTGTCCATTTGCAATGTCTTACAATGGGCATTTACCATCATGAATTTGACATGCTCTAATATACTGCAGAAATGCCCAATTGACTGTCCCGTTGAATTCGGGATGGTCAGGCAGTGATAATGGTTCCTCTCCATCGCTCATTGGTGTTGATTTCAGCATGTCAATTTGGTGATGGTTCATCACTGTTTAAACTTCTTGCGAATGGACAAAAGTCAGCCATCAAGTCAGTGTCCATCAGTCAATAAGATATCATTCTGACACCTAACAGATATAAACTCACACCAAACCCACTTTGTCCAACACGTTTAGAAGCCAACTATCACGTATTTCAGAGCAGGCCCAAAATTCACAGCGCCTGGTTTTCCCCATCTCTGGTTTACTGACCCCTGCCTGCCCTGACCTGTCAATTGCCTACCCCTGTTGGTATATTAAACTATTGTTTATTCAAAAGGGTCTGCATCTGGGTCTTCATACCTGATAGTCATGGTAATTAGTGTAATTTTATGACTATATCACAGTTTAATTTATTGGCAATTATTAGTAAGTGTTTACCTAATTATTTCATTAAATGGGGACTTTTAAATTAAGAGCTCTAAAATGATGGGGAACATTTCGGTGTCATACTGTATTGGTTCTGCACGGCAAATGATAGGAAATTTGGTTTTGGTCCACATTTCGTATGATTTACTGACTAACCAAGAATAATGTTTTAACATGAAATTATTCTAAGATTACAACAGATTGTTTTGGTATAGTAAACTACTGTAAATTAGAATGTTTCCATTGTCAAAACATTTCCGTTGTCTTAGTTAAAGAGGAGCTTTGCACCGAACCACTGTAGTATCATACTTTCTTTCCTGGTCTCCTGATGTCATTAAATTATGTAAAATGAGCCTCCAACATTTAAAACTGAGGCTGCAAATCTCTTTAATAATGACCTATATGGCTCTAATGAGCTTCTCCAGACAATGAAGCTATCACTTCAGGATAGGGTTGCACAAATCCAGGCGTTCATTGGAGGTCGTCCAGCTCTGAGATAATGTGTTATTAATGTCTGGTCCGCAGTGGGCCGTGTTTTATTACCAAAGTATTAATCGCTAGGCAGATATATGGGCCATAATTTTTCAGTATAGAGGATTATATGACACCACTATAATGGGCCCTTAAAAGATCTGTACACAGCAATCAAGTTATATTTGTGAGGACAATGTGTTGTCAACTGACCACTTAGTCTGGTCAGTGACCACGTAGTCTTGGGTCAGTGGTAGTTATTAAAGGTGTGCCTTCCTAGTGCTTGAAGCAGAGTGTATACTGTACATACAGATACACTGTACATCATGTTCATGCATTAGAATATAGGCTCTACAAAATAACTGTAATATGTTCCACGTCTACTAGTGTTTCCGATTTGTATATGTTGACGTATTGTGTGGCCACATCGTATGATTTAGATGCAGGATTTGACATGAATGATAAACCATGTCATAGTGTTTAGGTTTGGAAATGGGAATCAATTACATTGAGACAATCCAGCATTGCAGTGGAATGCATTTCCCACACCAAAATACTGTGGAAATCACGATCTCCCAGAAAGGGAAAAAGGAAGGATTCCTACAGGAATAGCAAAGGAGTAAAAGGGATAGATGCTGAGGTATATTTAGCTAGAAGAGTTGTGCTGCAGAGTGCAGTGCAGTAGTATTTGTTTAGCATATGGTTTATTACCAGGGGAGAATTGAGAGAGAATAATGAGGCCTTTTGCAAACTATTTTTTTGTTAAAAATCACTTTACAGTCTTTAGGGACATATAGGAAGCCCATTTTGCATAAAATATGTGTGAATCATATAATCGTAAATAAACGTTTCTGTCAGTGTGGAAAATAGATTAATGATGGAAGTGTGATTCTGAATAATATATCATTAGTTAAAAGCCAGACCTTGTGATGCATTGTGTTTTGACACACTCACTTCTCACAACGCCCGCCTGCAGATTCCTTATCCATGATTACATTATTTATCTTAAAAATAGATAGTCGTACTTCTGTTTGCAGCAGTAAGACAGTGATAGCACTTACATATTCTGGCAATGGTGCCACAGTCTCTTTTGAGGGCACTTAAAAAACACCAGGCATGCTTACTGTATGACACAAGGCTTTTACTCTTTGACATGCCTATTGTCTTGGGAAGTCAGCGCTACAGAGCCTGTCACTTCAGCATCGGCTGTCAGTGGGGAGAGTAGTGTGAATACACTCATCATACGCTTGATCATGAAGGGATGTTGGATGGTTTTTATGGGATGGGGAGGTGGCACCATGGGTGGCCAGTCTGACAGATTGACAAGAGTTGAGGAAGTAAGAAAGGAACTTGGCATGATGAAAGACCCTTTATGTTGGAGCACTGAACCAGTGTCAAGGATGAGCTGTCAGAGAGAGAGAGATAGAGAGAGAGAGATTTAAAATAGAGACGTGTGGTTGAGGAGGACATAGGTGGACATGTTGCATCAGAGTCATCACAGGAAGCTCAATGACCTCTCCTGCTTGGGGTCATGCTAGGTGATGACAGGACGTCAACTGGGACTCCATTATGGTGGAGTTTTACGCTCACTTCGTTGTCCGCCTTGAAACAAAACCAGCAGGTACTCACTAAAACACCATAGCAACACAAGAGTATACTTTCAAAAGTAATTGTTCCTTGACATCAGAATTTGATCAAATTATAACTGTCGGACCATTAACCTAAAAAAATACAGATTCTACTTACAGTTGACGTGCTTCATAAGACTTCTCAATTTGATTGCTCTGAAGTGGCTTTCCACAGCTAGCAATGTCAAGTGCAGTGCCAAAGTGTTGATTACCAAGCTTCGCCTGGTGAGCTCGTCACATTAAGACAAATTGTAAAGTAATTTAAAGGGACTGAAATGCAGTGTGAAGGGTGCTGCTTCAGAGAGACAGAGGATAGTGAGACTGGGCTTGGTTCTAGGGAGCTCTGTGTCTGCCACACATCATTTGTTGACCCTTCAAGATCAGAATACCCCTGCAACACGTTAGCTTTCTTAAACACTACATGTTGCTGTTGTTGATTTGGAGATTTTTTTAAATAGCCAGTTTGAAAAACATTTTTGAAAGAAAAATCAGATTTTGGATAATTCCAACATGTTTGTTTTTTATTTAACCTTTATCTCAGCAACTTCCGGGTTGGAGCGAGCAGTCGCATACGCACTTCGGTCTGCAGGTAGTATAACTTTTCATTACATTTCATTACATTTCATTATAGTACAACGGTTTGATTTGTCTAATCTTAGCAATTTCTTCTTAGCTAGCTACATAGCCGTCTTTGTATCAAAGATAATTGCGTAATTATCGTATTTCGTCGTCCTAACGTAGCCTACACTGCTATCTGCCCAGCAGCTAGCCAGCTAGCTAACGTCCACCGTCTACCGTATAGCAGCGCTGTAGTAACTATTACCCTCAACTGAACGACTTGATTAGTGTAGTGTTAGCTAGCTACATAGTTGTCTTTGCTGTCTTCGTTTCCAAGATAATTGTGTAGTTTAGAGTGTGTAGTTTTAGAGTGATTATCTTAATTTACCGAGGTTAGCTAGCCAGCTATTTGTCATCCTTAACGTAGGAGACACTGCTAGCTAGCCAACAGCTAGCCAACGTCTACCGAATAGAATTTAACAACCCGGTCGCATTCCGCCTCGCTCCACAGGTAGTATCACATTTTCATTTCATTTCATTACAGTACAACGGTTTGATTTGTTTGATCGTAGCTAGCTACATAGCTAGCTACATAGCCGTCTCTGTATCAAAGATAATTGTGTAGTCTAGAGCGATTTTCTAGGTTACCTAGCCAGCTATTGTCGTTCTTTTAACGCAACGTAACGTAATCAACACTGCTAGCTAGCCAGCTAGCCCCGAATCAACAACGCAGCCACTGCCAGCTAGCCTACAAAGTCAACAACGCAGCCACTGCCAGCTAGCCTACTTCAGCAGTACTGTATCATTTTTAATCATTTTAGCCAATAAGATTCTTGCTACGTAAGCTCAACTTTCTGAACATTCGAGACGTGTAGTCCACTTGTCATTCCAATCTCCTTTGCATTAGCGTAGCCTCTTCTGTAGCCTGTCAACTATGTGTCTGTCTATCCCTGTTCTCTCCTCTCTGCACAGACCATACAAACGCTCCACACCGCGTGGCGCGGCCACCTAATCTGGTGGTCCCAGCGCGCACGACCCACGTGGAGTTCCAGGTCTCCGGTAGCCTCTGGAACTGCCGATCTGCGGCCAACAAGGCAGAGTTCATCTCAGCCTATGCCTCCCTCCAGTCCCTCGACTTCTTGGCACTGACGGAAACATGGATCACCACAGATAACACTGCTACTCCTACTGCTCTCTCTTCGTCCGCCCACGTGTTCTCGCACACCCCGAGAGCTTCTGGTCAGCGGGGTGGTGGCACCGGGATCCTCATCTCTCCCAAGTGGTCATTCTCTCTTTCTCCCCTTACCCATCTGTCTATCGCCTCCTTTGAATTCCATGCTGTCACAGTTACCAGCCCTTTCAAGCTTAACATCCTTATCATTTATCGCCCTCCAGGTTCGCTCGGAGAGTTCATCAATGAGCTTGATGCCTTGATAAGCTCCTTTCCTGAGGACGGCTCACCTCTCACAGTTCTGGGCGACTTTAACCTCCCCACGTCTACCTTTGACTCATTCCTCTCTGCCTCCTTCTTTCCACTCCTCTCCTCTTTTGACCTCTCCCTCTCACCTTCCCCCCCTACTCACATTCAGGCAATACGCTCGACCTCATCTTTACTAGATGCTGTTCTTCCACTAACCTCATTGCAACTCCCCTCCAAGTCTCCGACCACTACCTTGTATCCTTTTCCCTCTCGCTCTCATCCAACACTTCCCACACTGCCCCTACTCGGATGGTATCGCGCTGTCCCAACCTTCGCTCTCTCTCCCCCGCTACTCTCTCCTCTTCCATCCTATCATCTCTTCCCTCTGCTCAAACCTTCTCCAACCTATCTCCTGATTCTGCCTCCTCAACCCTCCTCTCCTCCCTTTCTGCATCCTTTGACTCTCTATGTCCCCTATCCTCCAGGCCGGCTCGGTCCTCCCCTCCCGCTCCGTGGCTCGACGACTCATTGCGAGCTCACAGAACAGGGCTCCGGGCAGCCGAGCGGAAATGGAGGAAAACTCGCCTCCCTGCGGACCTGGCATCCTTTCACTCCCTCCTCTCTACATTTTCCTCTTCTGTCGCTGCTGCTAAAGCCACTTTCTACCACTCTAAATTCCAAGCATCTGCCTCTAACCCTAGGAAGCTCTTTGCCACCTTCTCCTCCCTCCTGAATCCTCCCCCTCCTCCCTCTCTGCACATGACTTCGTCAACCATTTTGAAAAGAAGGTCGACGACATCCGATCCTCGTTTGCTAAGTCAAACGACACCGCTGGTTCTGCTCACACTGCCCTACCCTGTGCTCTGACCTCTTTCTCCCCTCTCTCTCCAGACGAAATCTCGCGTCTTGTGACGGCCGGCCGCCCAACAACCTGCCCGCTTGACCCTATCCCCTCCTCTCTTCTCCAGACCATTTCCGGAGACCTTCTCCCTTACCTCACCTCGCTCATCAACTCATCCCTGACCGCTGGCTACGTCCCTTCGGTCTTCAAGAGAGCGAGAGTTGCACCCTTCTGAAAAAACCTACACTCGATCCCTCCGATGTCAACAACTACAGACCAGTATCCCTTCTTTCTTTTCTCTCCAAAACTCTTGAACGTGCCGTCCTTGGCCAGCTCTCCGCTATCTCTCTCAGAATGACCTTCTTGATCCAAATCAGTCAGGTTTCAAGACTAGTCATTCAACTGAGACTGCTCTTCTCTGTATCACGGAGGCGCTCCGCACTGCTAAAGCTAACTCTCTCTCCTCTGCTCTCATCCTTCTAGACCTATCGGCTGCCTTCGATACTGTGAACCATCAGATCCTCCTCTCCACCCTCTCCGAGTTGGGCATCTCCGGCGCGGCCCACGCTTGGATTGCGTCCCTACCTGACAGGTCGCTCCTACCAGGTGGCGTGGCGAGAATCCGTCTCCTCACCACGTGCTCTCACCACTGGTGTCCCCAGGGCTCTGTTCTAGGCCCTCTCCTATTCTCGCTATACACCAAGTCACTTGGCTCTGTCATAACCTCACATGGTCTCTCCTATCATTGCTATGCAGACGACACACAATTAATCTTCTCCTTTCCCCCTTCTGATGACCAGGTGGCGAATCGCATCTCTGCATGTCTGGCAGACATATCAGTGTGGATGACGGATCACCACCTCAAGCTGAACCTCGGCAAGACGGAGCTGCTCTTCCTCCCGGGGAAGGACTGCCCGTTCCATGATCTCGCCATCACGGTTGACAACTCCACTGTGTCCTCCTCCCAGAGCGCTAAGAACCTTGGCGTGATCCTGGACAACACCCTGTCGTTCTCAACTAACATCAAGGCGGTGGCCCGTTCCTGTAGGTTCATGCTCTACAACATCCGCACAGTACGACCCTGCCTCACACAGGAAGCGGTGCAGGTCCTAATCCAGGCACTTGTCATCTCCCGTCTGGATTACTGCAACTCGCTGTTGGCTGGGCTCCCTGCCTGTGCCATTAAACCCCTACAACTCATCCAGAACGCCGCAGCCCGTCTGGTGTTCAACCTTCCCAAGTTCTCTCACGTCACCCCGCTCCTCCGCTCTCTCCACTGGCTTCCAGTTGAAGCTCGCATCCGCTACAAGACCATGGTGCTTGCCTACGGAGCTGTGAGGGGAACGGCACCTCAGTACCTCCAGGCTCTGATCAGGCCCTACACCCAAACAAGGGCACTGCGTTCATCCACCTCTGGCCTGCTCGCCTCCCTACCACTGAGGAAGTACAGTTCCCGCTCAGCCCAGTCAAAACTGTTCGCTGCTCTGGCCCCCCAATGGTGGAACAAACTCCCTCACGACGCCAGGACAGCGGAGTCAATCACCACCTTCCGGAGACACCTGAAACCCCACCTCTTTAAGGAATACCTAGGATAGGATAAAGTAATCCTTCTCACCCCCCTTAAAATATTTAGATGCACTATTGTAAAGTGGCTGCTCCACTGGATGTCATAAGGTGAATGCACCAATTTGTAAGTCGCTCTGGGTAAGAGCGTCTGCTAAATGACTTAAATGTAAATGTAAATGTATTTAACTAGGCAAGTCAGTTAACAACAAATTCTTATTTACAATGGTGGCCTATGAACAGTGGGTTAACAGCCTTGTTTAGGGGCAGAACAAGAGATGTTCACCTTGGGGATTCGATCTAGCAACCTTTTGGTAACCGGCCCAACTCTCACTAACCACTAGGCTACCTGTTTGTATTCATGTCCCACTTCCCATTCCCTTTCTCCCAACATTGTCTCATGGATTCTAGTAGGTTTACACTGGAAACCATGATCTTGGCTCGCTATTGAGCTTTGATTCCTATTTTCCTCTGAAAACATTCGTCAGTATCCTCCTAGACTAGTTCCAGAATCCCTAGGTAATTCCTCATGTTAGATTTGAATTAGTCATTCTAATGCAGTCTTGCATAATTTAATCCAACAAGGACATTCCAATATTCTTTTCTTCTTTTTTTCTCCCTATTCTAATATGTGTAGGCCTACAACTCATCTCAGAAGTCATGAAAAATAAATAAGATAATAAAACACCTTTTGAATTTCATGAGCGCACAGGGGGCCAGTAACAGTAATAGCTGAAGCTCTTCCATTGAGAAGCCTATGTATAAACCTCAATGATATACTGAATAGGATTGTGTGGCTGCTTTTTCCTTATCACCTGGTCTCTCAATGTTCACCCTTTGTCAATGACAAAAAGAGAAAGCAGCAGTCAATGTTTTCACTCCGCATTACTGGGCTACCACTGACTTACAGTATTCCCTCTGAACCAGACAATGTTTGTATAATTTTCCTATTCCAGTAAAAGAAAAATATTGGGCTAACACACAAGTCCATTTGAAAATTGCCTGTATCAAATGTGTATCAGTCTCCATCTCTCCGACCCCACAACCACCCATCACCACCAGTACTGCCATATGACCAGGCTAGAGAAAGGAGAATAAAACACAGAATCAACTTAAAGAAACACATCAGTAACACATCACAGATGAGTTCACTGGAGCACGGGGGTGCTCACCCATGGAGACGAGATGAAGGTGAGTAGGTAGATGTGTTGGCAATGGGCAGACTCATTCAATACATGTTCCTTAAGTTTTCTCCATATATGTTCTCCTTGATCTTCATGTTTCTGTGTTTGTGATGTCACATTTCAAAGCGAGGATTCATTTTGCTGGCCAGAATTTGCACAAGTTTGCACGCAATTTCAGATATTTGTTGTGGTACAACAAATCAAAGTTTATTGGTTGCATACACAAATATGCAGGTATTATAGCATGTGCAGAGTAATGCTTATGATACTATCTCAAACAGTGCAGTAGAATGTCTTGCAAATACAATACAAAATAATCAAAACAAGAAATCAAGAAATTACAGAACGAGATCAATTAACAATCCAGGGGGAGATACAGTATATTAGAGTGAGCATATGTCAGAATCCATAATATAAATACGTGGTGTGTATAGACAGGATATAATTTGGAAGGAAATGGTATGTACAGAAGTAGGTATATTAGGATGAGCTATGTAGATAATACAGTATATACAATTGAAATCAGAAGTTTACATATACTTAGGTTGGAGTCATTAAAACTCATTTTTCAACCACTCCACAAATTTCTTGTTAACAAACTATGGTTTTGGCAAGTCGGTTAGGACGTCTACTTTATGCATGACACAAGTAACTTTTCCAACAATTGTTAACAGACGGATTATTTTACTTATAATTCACCGTATCACATATCCAGTGGGTCAGAAGTTTGCATACACTAAGTTGACTGTGCCTTTCAAACAGCTTGGAAAATTCCAGAAAATTATGACATGGCCTTAGAAGCTTCTGATAGGCTAAATGACATAATTTGAGTAGATTGAGTAGACACAGTAGAAATACCTGTGGATGTATTTCAAGGCCTAGCTTCAAACTCACTACCTCTTTGCTTGACATCATGGGAATATCAAAAGAAATCAGCCATGACCTCAGAAAATAAATTGTAGACCTCCACAAGTTTGGTTCATCCTTGGGAGCAATTTCCAAACGAGTGAAGGTATCACGTTAATCTGTACAAACAATAGTACGAAAGTATAAACACCACAGGACCACGCAGCCGTCATACCGCTCAGGAAGGAGACGCGTTCTGTCTCCTTGTACTTTGGTGCGAAAGTGCAAATCAACCCCAGAACAACAGCAAAGGACGTTGTGAAGATGCTGGAGGAAACAGGTACAAAAGTATCTATATCCACAGTAAAACATGTTCTATATCGACATAACATTGGTCGCTCAGCAAGGAAGAAGCCACTGCTCAAAAACCGCCATAAAAAAGACAAACTACGGTTTGCAACTGCACATGGAGACAAAGATTGTACTTCTTGGAGAAATGTCCTCTGGTCTGATGAAACAATAATAGAACTGTTTGGCCATAATGACCATCGTTATGTTTGGAGGAAAAAGGGGAATGCTTGCAAGCTGAAGAACACCATCCCAACCGTGAAGCACAGGGATGGCAGCATCATGTTGTGGGGCTGCTTTGCTGCAGGAGGGACTGGTGCACTTCACAAAATAGATGGCATCATGAGGAAGTGAAATTATGTAGATATATTGCAGCAAAATCTCAAGACATCAGTCAGGAAGCTAAAGCTTGGTCGCAAATGGGTCTTTCAAATGGAGAATGACCCCAAGCATACTTCCAAAGATGTGGCAAAATGGCTTAAGCACAACAAAGTCAAGGTGTTGGTATTGCCATCACAAAGCCCTGACCTCAGTCCCATAGAAAATTTGTGGGCAGAACTGAAAAAACGTGTGCGGGCAAGGCTTACAAACCTGATTCAGTTACACCAGCTCTATCAGGAGGAATGGGCCAAAATTCACCCAACTTACTGTGGGAAGCTTGTGGAAGGCTACCCAAAATATTTGACCCAAGTTGGACAATTTAAAGGCAATGCTACCAAATACTAATTGAGTGTATGTCAAATTCGGACCCACTGGGAATATGATGAAATAATTAAAAGTTGGAATAAATAACTCTCTACTATTATTCTAACATTTCACATTCTTAAAATAAAGTGGTGATCCTAACTGACCTAAAGCAAGGAATGGATTGGATTAAATGTCAGGAATGATGAAAAACTGAGTTTAACCTCTTACCTCTACCTGGGACGCTTGCGTCCCAACTAGAGCTCTGGAAATGCAAATGCGCTACGCTAAATGCTAATAGTATTAGTTAAAACTCAAAAGTTCATTAAAATACACATGCAGGGTATAAAATTAAAGCTACACTCGTTGTGAATCCAGGCAACAAGTCAGATTTTTAAAATGCTTTTCGGCGACAGCATGAGAAGCTATTATCTGATAGCATGCACCAATACACTACAACAGAAAAGCACAGCAGGGGACGTAAACAAAATAATTAGCATTTCGGCGTTACACAAACCGCACAATAAAATAGAAAACAGTCATTACCTTTCACCATCTTCTTTGTTGGCACTCCTAGATGTCCCATAAACACTATTGGGTCTTTATTTCGATTAAATCGGGCCATATAAAGCCAAGATATCGTTATATGTAGACTGTGTGATAAACGAAAAAAACAGCGATTTCACAACGTAACGTCATTTTTTAAAATTCAAAAAGTAGACGATAAACTTTCACAAAACACTTCGAAATACGTTTGTAATGCTACTTTAGGTATTAGTAAACGTTAATAAGCGATAAAAAATCATCCGTAGGCGATGTATATATCATTAGCTGTCGTCTTGGAAAAAATTTCAGGAGAGAGCTCTTCCGGAATGATCTGGGCGGAGACCGGAGGTAAGCGGTGCCCCTCTTTCGGTTCAACCAAGAATCAAAGATGATTAAATTCACAAGATACTCGACTACATGGGGATGCTGTGGGAGTTGAATGCTCGGTCTTATCTAATTCGGCTCACTGTTAACAATTGCTGGAAGTGGCGCAAGGATATTTATTTCCATTTTCTGTGATCAGGTTTTCCTGCGCTTTCCGATGTAACGCACGTTATGTAATAGCCACAGTCGTGATTTAACCAGTTTTAAAAACGTCCGAGGGTTTCCTATACACACATTCTAACCATATGAACGTACTATATTCCTGGCATGAGTAGCAGGGCGCTGAAATGTTGCGCGATTTTTAACAAAATGTTCAAAAAAGTAGAGGGTAGGAGCAACTAGTTAAATGTATTTGGCTAATGTGTATGTAAACTTCCAACTTCAAATGTACATGCACAGTGAGTAAACAACAGTATATAAACAGAATATGAGGTGACCAGCTTTCAATGAGTCTGTATATAAGGTGCATTAGTCTAGGTGCGGGGCAGAGTACCCGGCAGGTATTCAGCTAGTGATGGCTGTTCAACAGTCTGATGGCCTGAGATAGAAGCTGGTCCCAGCTTTGATGCACCTGTACCGTCTCTGCCTGCTAGATAGTAGCAAAGTGAACAGACTGTGACTCGGGTTGCTGAGGTCCTTGATGATCCTCTTGGCCTTCCTTTGACACTGAGTGCTGTAAATGTCCTAGAGGGCAGGTGCATGCCTCCGTTGATGCGTTAGGCTGACCGCATCACCCTCTGGAGAGGCATGCGGTTCTGGGCGGTGCAGGTCGTCAGAATGCTCACAAGGGCGCATCTGTAGAAGTGAGTGAGGGTCGTAGGGCCATGCAAAATTTCTTCAGCCACCTGAGGTTGAATAAGCACTGTTAAGCCTTCTTCACCGTGATGTCGTGTGATGTCGTGTGGATGTGGGCATGTTCCTTCCTCTGTCTCCTGTCATCCACGATCAGCTCCTTTGTTTTTTTGACATTGAGGGAGGTGTTATTTTCCTGGCACCACTCCGCAGGGCTCTAACCTCCTCCCTGTAGGCTTTTCGTTGTTGGTAATCAGGTCTACCATGTTGTGTCGTCAACAAACTTGATGATTGAGTAGGAGTAGTACATAGCAAAGCAGTTATGGGTGAACAGGGAGTACTGGAGGGGGCTTTGGGGCCCCTTGAGGATCAGCAGAGATACAGTAGAGTTGTAGTCAATGAACAGCATTCTTACATAGGTATTCCTCTTGTCCAGGTGGGAAATGGCAGTGTGTTGCACAACAGCAATTGCGTAATCTGTAAGAATAGTTCCTGAACCAGCCAACTATAATCAGCATTGTCATGTAGATCATGAATGGTTCTCTAACAGTTTCCTTGGCAGCCGAACAACCTGGTCTCAGAGCATTTCATACTATTCTGTAAGTAAATCTGAAACACTACATTTAGTATATGTTACGTTTGATATGGTTACATAAGACAGAAGGTTGCTTAAGGAGGATGGTGGTTGGTCGGGGTAAGGGCTTTGGTGCTTATGAAATTTTCAGCTGGTTATTGTCATGCAAAAGACTGCTGGTCTCGCGGTATTTGACCGTTAACTAACATAAAGAAGTTTAGCATCTCCAGGCCTCCATGCATACAAGCTGCATTCAAGCCGCTGATGTGCGCCTTTGGAACATCTGCATTTAAAAAGTCTAAGAAAATAAATGTAATATACACCATCACAATAAATCCATTATTTATTTTAGTCAGGTCTAAAGAAACATTATGGTATGAATAACATATTTTTGAAGGACAGAATATGAGTTGGCCTACTGTATGTTATCTGGCTATGCTCCATGCCATAGGCTGTAGGCTTGTTCATTTAGCTGACAAGATATGCTGATAAGTCCCTTGCCATTATTGTATATTATATAATTTTATAGGTATAATAATATAATTGAACTTAGCTGAATAAAATAGAAAGGATATCTTTCCCATTCCGGAGCAAGTGTGCATGTTGAGCTTTAAAGTGATCACTTGAAATAGGACCTAAACACTAGATTTAGTTATTTGGCTACTTTAGTTGTGAATGATACAAACCTTAGAAGGACTTAAAAATCAAAACATATATGGGCTGCATGATGCGGCTATTGATGATTTGAGAAAGTCGGAAAAAAAGCTTGAGCTTATTTGGTATGATATATTACGTTTCGTATGGTATGTATTCATTTGTGGATGTCCATCACCCATTTCTTATGAGATGTTACTAATTACAATTCGTATTATATGTTACAAATTCTGGCTAGGTGGCTAAATTTTTAGCTAGGCCAGGGGTTAGAGATAAGGGTGAAGGTTAGGGTTAAGTTTACGACTTAGATTAAAGGTTTAAGGTTAGGGTTAGGGGAAGGGTTAGTTAAAAACGTTTAGGTTAGGGGAAGGGTTCGTTAACATGCTATGTAGTTGCAAAGTAGTAAGTAGTTGAAAAGTTGCTAATTAGCTGAAATGCTAAAGTTGTCCGTGTTGACATTCAAACTCACAACCGTTGGGTTGCTAGACATTTGTGTTATACGCCCACCCATTCAACTCAACTATGGCTATTGCAGTGACCATATTACCTGCACACCGGCAGTCATGAGTCACGACCGCAGTAAATTTGAAAAAAAATCCACATGACCGCTGAGTCATAGTAATCTCCTCTTATACACTCAGGACAACAATTAGGTTGTTACCCTAACAACCATTAGGTTGATAATGGCCTGGTACTCAGGGCTCTATTGTCCCTCTAACCACTCTGCCATCAGTGCAAATGCAATGAAAATCACATCAAACTCTTATCATGAAAACAGTATATTGCTTTTAAAACTCACCTCACTGTGATTATCAATTTGAAGAAAGAAGTTCAAAAGGAGATTGAAATGGAGTGTAAAACATGGTGGCTGTGGATGTTGTTTCAAATCGTAACACAAAGAAATGGACGAAGCTTTCTAAGGTGATGATTAATTCAAAACACCCATACGCGTATTAGAGCAAATGCATAGGCTTATGAGCCCAAGTCTGAATTAAAATGACGATTGTGCGGTTATACAATACATAGCCTAAAGCATATTACGCATGGCAGAAAAACATAAAACAAAACTGAATTAAGATGTCTTTAGTACATAATTGGTCTAGCCTATACTCCAAAATTAAACAAATTTGACTAATCGCCTTTGAGTGTGGACTGTATTATACTGGATGGACTAGGTTACCTTATACTATGCTCAAAAATGTCTATCCACGAGTCTGGGAGAGAACGTATAGCCCTAGGCGATGCTGTTGGTTCTTTGATTGTGCAGGGCGGCTTACAGTTAGCTTACAATTATAGTGAACTTGTATATGATTTTGAATAGCCTAGTAATAGGGATTGTGTTATATTTTCATAATTAATAGGCTGACATTACCTTTAGCTACAGAATATCTCTAAACGATGTGTTTCAATCTCCTCCTCTTTCTCCTTCATATGCTTGGTTGTAGCAACCTTATGATGGGTATAGGGAAAAATTGAGTATCATATCATGTAGACCTATCAATGTTACATTGAGCTGGGTGAATGGAATATGAATGACAGTCATCCAATGTGTTGTAATAGAAATAAGGCCATGCTCATGAAAAAAAAACGAAATCGTCCAGCCTCATCTTCAATGGCACCAACAGCCACTGAATTTGACATATTAGTAAAGACAAGATTAAATTGAGAATAGTCTGATGAGTTCAAAATATGATCACTTGATGAAAGAACAGCTGTGCAGCCTGAGGCAAGGAACAGAGCTCAAGCTTTTTTCCCGGCTTCCTCAAATCATCAATAGCCTATAGTCGCATCATGCAGCCCATATATATTTGAATTTCTAAGTTATTCTAAGGTTTTTATCATTCACAATTTAAGTTGCCAAATAACTCTAAATCTAGCATATTAGGTCCTGTTTCAAATTATAACTTTTATGCTCAACATAACCACTTCATATGCGCACTTGCTCCGGAATGGGAAAAATAAACTTTATATTTTATTCAGCTAAGTTCAATTATATTCTTCTTACTATAAAATAACATGATTTAAAATAATGTCACAAGACTAATGTTTTTATTTTTTTATTTCACCTTTATTTAACCAGGTAGGCCAGTTCCCATTTACAACTGCGACCTGGTCAAGATAAAGCAAAGCAGTGTGACAAAAAAAAAACATACAGTTTCACATGGCATAAACAAAAGTACAGTCAATAACACAATAGAAAAATCTATATACAGTGTGTGCAAATGGAGTAAGGAGGTAAGGCAAAAAAATAGGCCAATACTAGCAAAGTAATTACAATTTAGTAAATTAACACTGGAGGGATAGATGTGCAGATGATGATGTGCAAGTAGAAATACTGGTGTCCAAAAGAGCAAAAAAAGGAAATAAAAACAATATGGGGATGAGGTAGGTAGTTGTATGGGCTTTTTACAGATGGGCTGTGTACAGCTGCAGTGATTGGAAAGCTGCTCAGATAGCTGATGCTTAAAGTCAGCGAGGGAGATATAAGTCTCCAACTTCAGCGATTTTTGCAATTCGTTCCAGTCATTGGCAGCAGAGAACTGGAAGGTGGCCACAGGAAGTGTTGGCTTTGGGGATGACCAGTGAGTTATACCTGCTGGAGCGTGTGCTATGGGTGGGTGTTGTTATGGTGACCAGTGAGCTGAGATAAGGTGGAGCTTTACCTATCAAAGACGTATAGATGACCTGGAGCCAGTGGGTTTGGCAAACAAATATGTAGCGAGGGCCAGCCGACGAGAGCATACAGGTCGCAGTGGTGGGTGGTATATGGGGCTTTGGTGACAAACGGTTGGCACTGTGATAGACTGCATCCAGTTTGCTGAGTAGAGTGTTGGAGGCTATTTTGTAAATGATATCGCCAAAGTCGAGGATCGGTAGGATAGTCAGCTTTACGAGGGTATGTTCGGCAGCGTGAGTGAAGGAGGCTTTGTTGCAAAATAGGAAGCTGATTCTAGATTTCATTTTGGATTGGAGATGCTTAATATGAGTTTGGACGGAGAGTTTACAGTCTAGTCAGAAACCTAGGTATTTTAAGTTGTCCACATATTGCAAGTCAGAACCGTCCAGAGTAGTGATGCTAGTTGGGCAGATTGGTGCGGGCAGTGATCCGTTGAAGAACATGCATTTAGTTTTACTAGCATTTAAGAGCAGTTGGAGGCCACAGAAGGAGTGTTGTATGACATTGAAGCTCATTTGGAGGTTTGTTAACAGAGTGTCCAAAGAAGGGCCAGATGTATTCAGAAGAGTGTCGTCGGCGTAGAGGTGGATTAAGGAATGAAGAGTGACATCATTGATATAGACAGAGAAAAGAGTCGGCCCGAGAAATGAACCCTGTTGTACCCCCATAGAGACTGCTAGAGGTCCAGACAACAGGCCTTCCAATTTGACACACTGAACTCTATCTGAGAAGTAGTTGGTGAACCAGGTGAGGCAGTCATTTGAGAAACCAAAGTTGTTCAGTCTACTGATAAGAATACAGTGATTGACTGAGTCGAAAGCCTTGGCCGGGTCTATGAAGACGGCGGCACAGTACCCTCTTTTATATAATTTTTTCCACCTTTATTTAACCAGGTAGGCTAGTTGAGAACAAGTTCTCATTTGCAACTGCGACCTGGCCAAGATAAAGCATAGCAGTGTGAACAGACAACACAGAGTTACACATGGAGTAAACAATTAACAAGTCAATAACACAGTAGAAAAAAAGAGAGTCTATATACATTGTGTGCAAAAGGCATGAGGAGGTAGGCGAATAATTACAATTTTGCAGATTAACACTGGAGTGATAAATGATCAGATGAGGGTACGGCTAAAGGCTATCAAAACTGGTCGTCTAGTGCGTTGGGGGCAGAAAATAAAAGGAGCAGATTTCTGGGAGTGGTAGAATAGATTCAGGGCATAACGTACAGACAAGGGTATAGTAGGGTGCGGGTACAGTGGATGAAAACCTAGGCATTGAGTGACGATAAGAGAGGTTGCATCTCTGGAGGCACTAGTTATGCTAGGTGAGGTGACCGCATGTGTTGGAGGTGGGACAAAAGAGGTATCTGTGGCATGTTGAGTGTGGCTAGGGGCTCCATAGTAAAATAAAACAATGATAACTACCCTAAACAACAGTATGCAAGGCATGTTGACATTTGAGAGAGACATAAAGTGAGGCATAAAGCAATCACAGGTGTTGATTGGGAGAGCTAGCTAAGACAGCAATGGGTAAGACAACAACAGCTAATCAGCTAAGACAACAACAACAGGTAAAATGGCTATAGATGGGCAGAGAGGGTCAGTTAACTGCACACATGGTTCGAGGCTGGGGCCAACAGATAAACTAAATAAACTAAAATGGAGTACCGTGATTAATGAACAGTCCATCAGGCATCAGCTATGTAGCCAGGTGATCATAGGGTCCAGTGAACAGCAATAGATGAAACAGGGAAGCCGTTAGGTAGTTGTTACTACGCTAGCAAGCGGGGGATACGGCATTCCTGAAGTTAGCAGGCCAGGGCTAGCAGAAGCGTCTTCATCGACATTCGACAAAGGCCGGTTGAGGGCACATTGGACCTTAATTACCTCGGCAGACCAGTCGTGATGAATCGGCGGGGATCCGTGTCGACAAAGGGTCCAGGCCAATTGGCAAAAGAGGTATTGTAGCTGGAGTAATTTTGTTTGCTAGCCGGTAGATGCGTCTGGCTTGAGGCTAACTGGTGCTAGCTTCGGGACAAGGGCGTTAGCCACTCGGTAGCAGCTAGCTAGCTGCGATGATCCGATGCAAAGGTCCAGAGCTTACGGCAGGAATCCAGTCATGTAGTGGCTTCTAGTCGTGTAAGTGAAGAGTCATCAGCTGTGTAGCCGAGTGATCATAGGGTCCACTGAGCAGGCCGGGAGATGGGCCTGGGCCACTCTTGAGTAATGGTCCAGAGCTTACGGCAGGAATGATGATGTAGTGGAGAAAAGCAGTCCAATATGCTCAGGGTTGATATTGCGCTGTGCAGACTGGCGGGTATTATCCAGGCTAAAAGCGGCTGGTGTCTGAGCTAAAGGTAAAGGCCACTAGCAGTGGCTAACAATGACTAAATAGCTAATTAGCTGGTTAGCATCTGATGGCTAGCTTCTGATGGAGGTTCTAACTATAAGGTCTAAAAATAGTGATCCGTATCACAACTGGGTGAGGTGGGTTGACGGAAGGTATATTTAATTTTAAAAATGGAAAAAGAGAAAAAAATACTGAAATACAGTGAGGAGAACAAGTATTTGATACACTGCCGATTTTGCAGGTTTTCCTACTTTCAAAGCATGTAGAGGTCTGTAATTTTTATCATAGGTACACTTCAACTGTGACGGAATCTAAAACAAAAATCCAGAAAATCACATTGTATGATTTTCAAGTAATTAATTTGACATTGTTGCTTGACATAAGTATTTGATCACCTACCAACCAATAAGCTCTCACAGACCTGTTAGTTTTTCTTTAAGAAGCCTCCTGTTCTCCACTCATTACCTGTATTAACTGCACCTGTTTGAACTCGTTACCTGTATAAAAGACACCTGTCCACACACTCAATCAAACAGACTCCAACCTCTCCACAATGGCCAAGACTAGAGAGCTGTGTAAGGATATCAGGGACAAAATTGTAGACCTGCACAAGGCTGGGATGGGCTACAGGACAATAGGCAAGCAGCTTGGTGAGAAGGCAAAGACTGTTGGTGCAATTATTAGAAAATAGAAGAAGTTCAAGATGACGGTCAATCAACCTCGGTCTGTGGCTCCATGCAAGATCTCACCTCGTGGGGCATCAATGATCATGAGGAAGGTGAGGGATCAGCCCAGAACTACATGGCAGGACCTGGTCAATGACCTGAAGAGAGCTGGGACCACAGTCTCAAAGAAAACCATTAGTAACACACTACGCCGTCATGGATTAAAATCCTGCAGCGCACGCAAGGTCCCCCTGCTCAAGCCAGCGCATGTCCAGGCCCGTCTGAAGTTTGCCAATGACCGTCTGGAGGATCCAGAGGAGGAATGGGAGAAGGTCATGTGGTCTGATGAGACAAAAATATAGCTTTTTGGTCTAAACTCCACTCGCCGTGTTTGGAGGAAGAAGGATGAGTACAACCCCAAGAATACCATCCCAACCGTGAAGCATGGAGGTGGAAACATCATTCTTTGGGGATGCTTTTCTGCAAAGGGAACAGGACGACTGCACTGTATTGAGGGGAGGATGGATGGGGCCATGTATCGTGAGATCTTGGCCAACAACCTCCTTCCCTCAGTAAGAGCATTGAAGATGCTTGTTCTCCCCACTGTATATACAAAAAATACAACAAAAAATAATAATTTACACGGGACAATGACAAAACACATCTGCACTGCTACGCCATCTTGGATACTATTATAAGCATATCTTGTCAGCTGAATTAACAAGCCTACAGCCTATGGCATGGAACATAACCAGATAACTCATATTCTGTTCTCCTAAAATACATTTTATTCATGTTTTATTAGACCTGACTAAAATAAATAATGGATTTATTGTGATGGTGTATATTAAATTGATTTTTAGACTTTTTAAATGCAGATGTTCCAAAGGCACACATCAGCGGCTTGAATGCAGCTTGTATGCATGGAGGTCTGGAGATGCTAAACTTGTTTATGTTAATTTACGGTCAATTACCGGAAAACCAGCAGTCTTTTGCATGACAATATCTAGCTGGCAGAATTTCATGACCACGACAGCCTTAACCCGGACCAACCACCCTCCTCCTTAAGTAACCATCTGTCTTGTGTAACCATACCAAACTTAACATATTTTACAAAATGGAGTGACTCGGATTTACAAACCGAAAAGTAAGAAATGCTCTGAGACCAGGTTGAGCTGAAGGTTGACCCTGCGATTACCAGGACAAGCTTATTAGGGTAGCTTCTTCTATGACAAAGTAACTGTGAGAGGCTCTGTAACCATAAGAACTGATATTACTCTACTGCCATTTACAACATTGATGTTGCACTGTGCAGAGGTAATCAAGTCAACTATATCTGGCTAATGGGCTATCATAATAGCCATCAAAGAATCATGCCTGCACAATAGACAATGTTAAAATATTTGTGTCGTCATGATCTAATTTAACTTTAGATCCATTCCAATTACTGCTTATGAGTTCAGATGTTAATGCAAGTGACACCATGAATTAGGCTGAAAAACCTTCCCACTGTCTGACCATAAGCTCGATTGAGGCCCTTTAGCATGCTTCTCATTCATTTCCGGACAACCCTGACATGTGATTGCGTGAAATTGCATTTGGAATCCAGTAGGGAAATAATGCAATGTGTCTTAAATGGCTGTCCCATAATAGTTGGTTTGAGCTGTGCAAGCCATTTGTATTTATCGTTGTCCTTAGGGAGTCTGAGCTGAGTCAGTCATACGCGTAATTGGGGCTAAATCTGATCAAATGCTTCATCATTTAGAGGGTATTTTAGCAAGCAGCCATTGAGATACATTACAATAGAGGTTTGCATTCATCTTAATGGTAATTTGCACATTCTTGCTCGGCTCTTAAGCAAATCCCCTGACATGTTCCTGTTGCTTGAGTTTGACTGAACGATCAGTCAGCTGGAAACTAGCTAGACAGTAGGGTAATGCTGGTAATGCTACAGTCACAACATCCTGTACGGGCAAAGAGTGAGGAAGTAAAAAAAAAAAGTAAACGGATCAAGAAAAAGATTAAGAAAGCCTTGACCCTAGTAAACAAATAGAATGCTTTTAGTTCGAACACCAGGGAGGCTGCCAGCAGCATAGTCCCTAAGTCCAGCACAAAATGGTCAATTAGTGAGGTCCTTAAAAATGAACAATTTCATCAAGCATATTTAGACCATTTGCTAATGTGGTGGATATGTATGTGCCTTTTTTATGTTCAGCTGCCATTATGAAAGTAGCCTAATTGCTAAATGGTCTCAGTGTGAGACAGCAGCACTAATAGGACCGGTCTCTCTCCCTCTGAGATGGTCACTGCAAAACCCCCTCCAAAGGGCCCTTTCTGAGAAGAGTCACCGCTGGTTTCTCTGTGAGGCATATTCAGGCTCCCTTTCAGCAAGCTTTCTACTGGAGCAGACAAGAGCAAGCGTTAGAAGCAGCATCCCATGCTATCTCCTAAACACACACATTGCTTAGAATGAATAAGGATTCTTGGGATGATTGGAGGAGTCTGTGCTGTTCAATGGTACATGGACACAGAGATAAAAATAAATTTAAAAAACGTTATTTCGTGTACAATAATGCAGAGACCCAGCCATCCTTAGGCAAGTTGCTGTTTTTTTTTATTCCCAGCGTGATGCATTGGTCAAGAGGGTATAGTCAAACGCTGTCGCTTGACTTGGAAGAGAAAGGCACGATTTGGAAAAATGTATTGAAGTATCAAGCAATGCATTGCCTCAGGATTCCAGGTCATGCATCATGATGACATGGCTGCAGACAATGTGTCATTTGTAATCAATAACTACTACATCAAACTACATGTATGCATGATTTGTAGTGTGGCTCACATGAAAGTCAGGATGAAGGAAGGAAGCAGTAGGCTAAAGATGAAGAGAATAGAGAATAAATATGTCCAATGGACTATTCAAAAAGGGATCAAGACAGTTTGTCTCTCTTCCACTTTATCTCTATTCCACTTTACTGCTCAAACCACATCATACAAAAAAGTAATCAAACTATGAAATATCTCAACAATCCTTGGAACCTTTGAAACCACCGATGATAACGACATCATTGTAACAATCCATAAAGCGTGGTGTGTGTCCGTGTGGCCTTCTGACACGTCCGGGACCAGAAGGAACTCATCCGACTGGGCCCTGTGGCAGTCCATCAACTGTCTCATTCAGAAGGAAAGGTCAAAGGATAGGAAGCCAGGGAACACCAGCTGGAGGTGATCATTAATAAGCAGTTTGCTGCCCTGTCAGCATTAGGCTTTTAACAAATGTGCCATATTGAATTGGAAGAAGGAAAGGATTCGGGTCGATGGGTGGATAAGTGCAGCCGTTGTGCATTATTATTCTGATGAGCGTCCTGAACAGATGTGTGGCGTCATTGTTGTTGATGCAGAGCAGAGCGTTTGAATCTTTTGATGATGAAGTAAAGTTTGGCGTAGTCAGACGGCTATATATGAAGCAAGTGTGGTTTGTCAGTTGTGTTGGTTACGCTACATGCGTGAGTGATTGTGAACTGCTTGGCTTATCTGTCATTGTAGGTCTTTGGATGGAGGGCCTGTGTCAGACCCTTTACAATTCTTTTCAGACCCTTTGCAGTCCTGTGTTATTTATTCTTAGGAAAATTTCACATTGTATACAGTATATAAAAGTAATAATACTGATACAGTATATCTCTGTCCACTCCTGTACTTGTTTGCATGTATAGATTTGCTCACCAGATCATGTGACAACCTCATATGGTTTGTGTGCTCACCATTTAACACTGATGATGGCTTAATGCTGAAAAGTTTGTGTTTTGTTTTCATCTTTCATTTATGCACTTTCCTGCACTATGAACTTTCGGGCATTTAAGCATCAGTTTTGGATGTATTCCTCTTTTTCTTCAGTGTGCGGGTCTCCATCTCTGCCAGTATTCTCATTTGGATTCCTGACACTATTTTGTATAAAGGACCTTAAAAGAGTGCACACAGCAGCCTCTTATCATTTCCATTATTAGGTTACCAAGACAACCATCACACAAGGATTACTACCAAGGCCAGCCAAGCCTGAAAGGAGATGAATGTGCAAAACTTACAATTATTGCTTTAACTACTGTTCCCTGGAGGAGGGAATGAGGTACAACACAGCTATGGGGAGTTCACGTGCTAGCTCCCTCTACTGAAGAACATTAGAATCACACCTGACAAGGCCAATGAACACGTGCCTCACCGGAAGCCGTGCCTTACACAGGTGATAAACCCGAGGATTCATTCCCTCAATTCAGTACCGCTCTTCACCGAGTCCGGAACTGGGCGGCGCGGGGCCGAACAGGTGTTGTACCTCGTTTAGGTGCAGCCATAACTGTACATTCCCTTTCAGTCGGTCAACTCAGTACAACACAGCTATTGGGATATGAAATCCGTGCTCTGCCTAATGACCCTCTCCTGTCCCAGTCGTAAGCACACTGTGGGCTGCACTGGGGGCAGTGACATCCAATTTGGGGCGAGCAACGCTGGAAACCGGCCTCCCTCTGCAGGGACAAGAATTCACGATTCTCAACTGAGTCTAACTCGAGATTCAGAAATGGAATGTGCTGAGATTAAGTCAAACAGCTCTTCTCTTGATTCATTATGAAACCTAGAGACTGAACATGGGAAACCAGCATGGATCTGTGAAACAGCACCTGCGCCCTCAACTCCGCTACCACAAGCCACTCGTCCATGTAGTCCAATATTGTGAGCCCCAGACACCGCGTTGGATGCCAAACCCGCCTCCACAACCTTGGTGAAAGTGTGAGACGAGAGGGAAAGCCCAAAGGGAGGACCAGAAACTCTGAACTTCCTGTGAGGGGACTTTATGGCCACAAGAAAGTACAAATCCTTTAGATAGATGGAGGTGAACCAATCGCCCGGGGGCACTGACTGCAACAACCGTGAGCATTCCTCATTTGTAGACCCTGAAGTGCTTGTTTAGGGCATGCAGGTCTAAATTGGGATGAAACGTCCCACCCCTTCTGGGAACCAGAAAATACTAGCTGTATAGCCATCCTGGGACTCCGACATAGGAACCACTCTGACCAAACATGGGACACGCACAACTACTTGTGCCTGTACCCCAACGGCACTGTTTGTATAATCCAGAGCAACACTGGGCATGGTCAACAGACAGCAAGTCTACTGTAAAGTGCCAACTTCTCCCAGTCGCACCTTGTGGACTGTGAGAATTTGGTTATTTTTTCATGCCTTTTTCAATTTCCACCATTCTTAACAACTGGGCCTGACTGTGGGGAATTGACTCTTTTTATTCAGCTCACATGTGGAGGACACAAGACTCTTGACCATTGTTCCCTCTTAACTGAGCAAATTTCAGGTCTGCTGAGCACAAACTTGAATGTTGTGAAAATTCTGTGCAACTTCCAGCGCGCATTTACTGTGAAGACTGAGGGTGTACCCGCTTTAAGTTACAATTTTAACAGGGTCCATGTAGGTTACTGTGGCTATTTGATAATAATGTAGACCTACCAGAGTGGCCTGCCATCAAAAACAATGGAGAAAATGCATCCCATAAGATTTTAACATGGAAATAGCTGTTCTATTCAGCCTACAGTAGCAACCAATGTGTGGTGTTCAATGTAGGCCTTCATTCCATGCGACTTTTGAGAGAGAAAAATATACAGGGCTTGACATTAACCTGTTAATCCACTTGTCCGTCAGACAAGGAAGTGACTGAAAATGTTATGATGTTTGATGCAAGAAACCACTTTACAAAATAAAATGCTTTATTATGACCATACTTTATTACAGATAATCAGACAAATTATGCTACCCTCTGCCTATTGACGATTTAGCTTATTCAATCCTGTCTCTAAATACAATAGTGCCCCTTTAAGACAAAAAAACGCTCTTTACCGTACTTGCTTTTCAAAGATATCTAGAAATGTATATGTTTTGTGCTCTTGTAGCAAACAATCACTCTCCTATTGCTAACTACAAATGATATAGAACTGGGCTAATAACTTACAAACTAGCAAAGGATATGAACAAAATGTGCACACGTGGCTACATGCAGCTCTCGCTTTGATCTCAAAACAAGTGCATCTACTCTCTACCCATCTACTCTCTCTCATGCTGTAAACACAGTCCAGTTCAAAGCAACTGGCACAGATCCATACATGGATCCGAGTAGATAGGCCTACTGCAGCTCTGATTGTTTATGCTGCACCGGTCTGTGTAAAGTACAGGCTGAGTAGTTTGTGTCAATGCAATAGAATCCTACTTCGATGTGTACAGCCTTCAACAAAATCTCTTGCATAGTTAGTTTTGTTTCGTTATGTTGATTTGAAAGTGGCTAATACTGTCTTGATTCAATCACAATTGCCACAGTAAATGGACAATGTTGATAGTGTTAACAGGGAAATCTCTAGAACAGTGGTCACCAACCTTTTGAGTCAAGATCACTTTGAGTCAAAATGCAAGCCGAGATCTACCGCTCAGATTGTTTTTTTTACATGACTCAAAAAACATAAGCCTATGCAACATTTACCAATTAAAAAGAGTACTGTAGCAATGAGGTTTGTGCAGTAAGCTATAGGCTCAATACATTGGCATATTGGCTTTGCTTGAATTGCCATGCATTGTTGTTGGGCCATTTAAAAAAATTATATTTCAAACTTTGAGGTAGGCTACAGTATAAATGTGACCGACCGGCTCAAATCGGTCTTATGTATAGCAAAATTAGAAATATATATATATTTTTTTTTACATTGGATTAAAGTAGAGACTCTGGTAAATGGTATATCATACACTACAGCTGAGTAACAATCAGAAAGTAATTTTGCTTTGAAAGTTGATAAACTTGTAAACTCACTTTTGAGAAAATGGCCTTTGAATCTTTTGGTACTACTACTGGAGAGCCATTCTTTGTCTACACCCATTCAGTATCATTCACACCCTCTTAAGATTTAGCTCCACCCATCTCTTTAAGGGTTGATCCAAGCATCCTATACTAGCAACAGAAGTCAAGCACCCAAGCTAACTTCTTAGCTTCTTCCAGACACAAATGACAGAACAACTCACTGAACATTACTCGCCCTGGCAGAGCTGGTTCGGCTGTTATGTTATCCAGAGCTTTGGTGACTGCAACTGTGCTGTCAGATTGTCCATTCCTAAATTCAAAACGTGTTGCTCTCGGAGCATACAGAGCGCACACCGGACCCTCTGGCCGATGAGTAGGATTGATCCGAACGTTCTGACCTCACAATGGCAGTCAAGCACCCAAGACAGTCATGAAGAGGGCACAACAAAGCCTATTCCCCCTCAGGAAACAAAAAAGATTTGGCGTGAGTCCTGAGATCCTCAACAGGTTCTACAGCTGCAACATCGAGAGCATCCTGACCGGTTGCCTGGTACGGCAATTGCTCGGCCTCCGAACACAAGGAACTTCAGAGGTGCGTACGGCCCAGTACATCACTGGGGCAAAGCTGCCTGCCATCCAGGACTTCTACGCCAGGCGGTGTCAGAGGAAGGCCCTAAAAATTGTCAAAGACCCCAGCTACCTCAGGCAGAATGTTCTCTCTACTACCGCATGGCAAGCGGTACCGGAGTGCCAAGTCTAGGACAAAAAGGCTTCTCAACAGTTTTTACCCCCAAGCCATAAGACTCCTGAACAGGTAACCAAATGGTTAGCCGGACTATTTGCATTGTGTGCACCCCCAACCCTTTTTTTACGCTGCTGCTACTCTCTGCTTATCTTATATGCATAGTCACTTTAACTATACATTCATGTACATACTACCTAAATTGGCCCGACCAACCAGTGCTTCCGCACATTGGCTAACTGGACTATCTGCATTGTGTCCCACCACCCGCCAAACCCTCTTTTTACGCTTCTGCTACTCTCTGTTCATCATATATGCATAATCACGTTAATGATACCTACATGTACATACTACCTCAATAAGCCTGACTAACAGGTGTCTGTATATAGCCTTGCTACTCTTTTCTCAAATGTCTTTTTACTGTTGTTTTATTTCTTTACTTACACACACACACACACACACACACACACACACACACACACACACACACACACACACACACACACACACACACACATTTGCACCATTGGTTAGAGACTGTAACTAAGCATTTCACTGTAAGATTTACACCTGTTGTATTCGGCGCACGTGACAAATACACTTTGATTTGTAACTGTGCTGCTGGCAACAATTTAATTACGCTGTTTTGCCAATGTTTACTGACACCGACCATATACAATGGGTGTTGAGCATTTGTAAATTCATCATCTATTCTGCTCTCTGGCACACTCAGACGAGAGTGCTCTGAAATCGGAGTAGATGGCCAGACTGAATTTACGAACGCACCCAAAATGGTGGCTTACATAGTGGATGGGGTCTTTTGTTAAAACACGTAGCTAGCTAGCTAGGTAAACAATGAACCATAATCTCAACTCAAGATTTTACTACCCTGCATGAATCTGCAGGTAGCTAACCAACAAGGTTCAGTGTTAGCTAGCTAACATTAGACTATAGCTAGCCAAGCAAATAGCTCTGAGATATGAATAATAAGATCAAAGACATAACGTTAGCTAGCGAGCCAGCCAGCTAATGTTAGCTAGCTAAGTAAACAATGAACCATAATCCCAACTCATGACTTTACTACCCTGCATGAATCTACAGGTAGCTAACCAACCAGGTTCAATGTTAGCTAGCTAGCCAAGCAGGTGTCTGTCAAAATTAGAAATGTGTAATATCTGAAAATGTAGCTAGCTAGACTATCTTACCTGTGTACATCATTGATGGATGAACGCGTCTCCTATCGGATGCCATGTTTGCTCTTAGTTTGAAGATGTAATCCGGAGACAGGTGTTTTCTCTATCATACTCGAATTCCATTGACTTCAAAACTCTCCTCCAGAAAGTGGAGTGCTGTTTTAATACAAGATACTTAAAAAAAAAGCCATGTTAGACAGGATTATCTAGACATACTAACCAGCTCAAATAGACAGAAGCGTGCTATATGGCAGACCAATGTAAACTCATCTCTCGGCATGTCGAGCCCACTCATTATCTCAGCCAATCATGTCTAGCGGGAAGGTTGGTGTCTTTTTATGTGGCTAAACCAACTAGGCTCATAATTTTAAAATTGTATTTGTATTTACAGATGGCATACAAGTTTGTATAAAGGCACAGGAAAGTTCACATGTTCAAGAAGGCAATTCTGACAAAAATAAAAAAAATAATCAAAATACATTTTATTTATGTTCAAACGGCTCTCCTGTGAAGTAGTGACCAGCGACACACGCCTAGTTTCCTGAAACGGGTCACATATGATCACATCAGTAATAGATCTGTTGTTGTGTTACTTGTGAAGCACAGATGAGTGAGTATACATTTAAATCATTTGCTTTTTAGTTTACTGGGCTGATGGTGCCTGCATCTGATGGTCACTGCATCTGATGGTCAGTCTCAGGGGAGGGAGAGAGCAGACTGAGGATCCGCCTCTCAATATCGTCCACTCTCCCTTTCCTCCACTGACACTGACCAAAAAGGGACACCCTCTTCCAGATGATGGCGAAACTCGAAGCAGAATCGGGTGCACCTACTACCAACAGCCTGAGACAAAAAAAATGTTTTATTGATGTTTTTTTTACAAAAATGTTTTCCGATCAACTGGGAATGCCTTGGAGATCGAACAGTCGATTGCGATCTAGTACTTCTCTCTGTGGGCTGATATTTCTGCTGCAGCAGTCCCTGGGGAGCTGCGCGGCAGTCTCAGATTGTGCTCAGCATAGAGGGAATATTGCTTTTGACACCCGTGAATACCATGGAACTTGGGGTAGAAACAATGTGTTTTTACGTGCCAACATATGCCTGAAGCCTGGTCCACTCTGGGTTCGGGGCTTGTGCTACTTTGGGCTACTGTTGTTACAGTGAACATCTGGGGAGGGGGACAAGAGGGGACCCCAACCCATGCCAGTTCCCCTCTCATCGCGCTAGGTGTGCAGGTGTTACACGCATTGAAAATAGACCCAGGAAGAAATCGTTATCATGGAGATTATCATGACCAGCAGTCATAGGTACCGGTGACACAGCACCTTGTAACCCAGCTGGAAAAGGGACAGACAGCTCTGAAAAACGGAGGGTGTTTGTGTCTGCATGTAGCTCTCTCTGTCTCGCTCTCCCTCTCTCTGAAACACACCTGCAAGGTGTAGTACCACATAGGGCCAGCATGCAAATAAGCCTCCTCTCCTGCAGGGAGAATATGTGGGAAACCAAATTGGATCGAATGTAATTCAGTTCACCAGGGGAATGAATCAATAATGCGGAGAAATGGCTTTCAGAGAGATGAGAGTGCCCCCTTCCTTGTTTAAAATGCTCCTGTTTGGAGTGCAATCTTGGCTGATAAGTCATGCTTCTCCATGCTGCAGCGAGGTAATCAGAAGTTATAGTTATTGCCGGCTGATGCCTGACTTCTTCCTTTGTTGTGATTTAGACAGTACAGCACTTCAGATAGAATAGCTTTTCTGTTTGGAATCTCTCAACTGTGTTTCTGTGCTGACTTGACACTCAGTATAAGGGACGGAGATTGTTGCCACCACTGCACTTATTTGCTCAAATACGTTTTATCAAGGAGAGTACCACCCGATAACTTCCGACACACACACACAGACACACACACACACACCAAGAAAACTTTATCTAGCATACAGTAAGTTACTGAAGAAATCTTTACTATACAACAAACTGTACATTGAGTTGTTGTTTGGCAAGACTGATCAAATCACAATCAAATTAGATTTGTTTTTGTTTTTCTAGTCACAACCCATTTAAAAAAGATAACACATAAATAAATGTAATGGACAAGGATACTTAATCCAGTTGCACAACTTGCACACATTATTGGCCTCTTTCACCCTATGTTTTCATTTTCGCTAAACTCTACAGTCCAATCGCTTATCCTCAGTGTATGATAACAAAGCATTATCGTAATATATTTACACTGAAACAGCGTTAAGATCTTGCCAAGTTATATTTTAATTTCTTTACGTCAAAGGAAAAGACAAAAAGTCTGCACTTGTTTACCCCTTCAAAATGCTGTCAAAACAAACAAATACAGGAAACCGAATCAATAGCCCTCTCAACCCAAATATTTTATCCAACAATCTGTCATATAATCTCTCATGTGTCGTGTTAATTAATGTATGTTCGGCTACATATCTTCTGGCAGACCTTTATCATGTACTGTGTGTTTATATAAACTGGCGCCTTATGGTGTGTGGTTTTCCCAAGCTGGGGGGTAGAGCTGGATCCATTAGCAACCATTAGTGGGCTCTGAAGAGGTCCCCTCTGTGTCTAAGGCTGATAAAAGCTTCTTCGGGCAGGAGGGCGAAATGGGAGGGATAGTGGGAGGCAGACAGGCAGGCAGGGAAGGTGGGAGAGAAGGAGGCAGTGGTGGCTGGAAGCCTTCCCTAATGACAGGCTCTGCTCTCCTCTCACGCCTCGCTGGGACAGAGGGAGCCACTGGGGGCCCATCTGATAGAGACTGAAAGGAAGAGAAGAAGGAAGAGAGGGAGAAGGGAGAAGAGGAAGAGGTCCTGAAGATGAAGAAAAGTGGTTAAGAAGAGGAAGTAGGGGAGTGGGGTAAGTTGAGCCATTTTTTTTTACCTTCAGCATCACGCCATCAAGGGAAACATAGTATTCTTTCTAACAAATATATCTACATATATTTCAGGATGTTGTGTATCTCAGGAAATAATCAGAATTTATGTAAAGATTACAGCTTTGAAAACATAGCTTGTCCAGAAAAAGTGGTCTCTTGGTAAAACTTACCCCGGAATGGGGTAAGTTGAGACAGGGGATAGGGTCATTTAAGCCGCCTATACATTTCTGTACTGAACTAAATATTACCACTACCTTTTTAAAACCATGTCTATCTTTATTTCCCAAACACAATTCAACACCATCAAGATCCCTTTTTTGTCTTTTAATAATTTTAAGCATCTTTTTTAAGCACTTTTTTTTAAGCACACCTCATATCCCAGAGATCTCTTGCATTATGCCTGGGAACCAAACAGTACATTTTTATCAACTTGCCATTGGCTTAACCATTGGCTTAACTTACCCCAAGGCAAACATTTGGACTATATTAACCCACACAGCTACAAGGATGCTTATAGAGACTCCAATTGAAGTATAGAACAATCTTTAAATTATCTACTTTGGTTTAGATTACAAGCATCATGGAACCTCTAACACAATAAATTCATTTGACTTGGTGAAAATCAGTTTTTTGGACCTACCTTGCTTACCACTTTTTCCATGAGGTTACTTTATTCACAGACTCCATGAAATGATGACCTCTTCCTAAATATTCAGTCAAATTATACATTTTTTTGTATAAGTTTCGAGAAACAAGGGTGGCTCAACTTACCCCTTTGGCTCAACTTTCCCCATTCTCCCCTATAAAAAGGAATTAGAGGTGTGTGTGAAGAAAAAGAGAGTATTCATGAGGAACAGACGAAGACATGGAGGTGACATGGTGAAGAGGAGGGTCACAGGATCAACCAGAGAGCCATAGCAGGGGAGATGTACAGTACAATAGTGATGCAGCTCTCGCGTTGAGGGCTTTTCTCCTTTCCTCTGTCAGGGTAATCTGATGTCATTATCTGTTGGCAGTCACTGTGATGACTGCAGTGCCTGAGAGAGGGGCCACAGACAGTGCGGCTTGGTGCTCTGCGAAGACGGTGAGATGTGAGAGCTGCCTGAGTGCCCACTACTTTCCGCCGATCCCATCCCATCAAGCGGAATCTGTGAAAAACAAGTGTTTATCAGGGCGACTTGGGTCAACTAGCCTCCCTGCTTTTCATGTCTCAGAGAAGAGAGAGAATGAAATAGAGAGAGAGCTAGAGCGAAAGCAAACAACAATAATCAGAGCACTAGGGGCCACCGCTCGCAAAAACAATGGATTGGAATTTAATGGGTTGGTCATACTCAATCAGATCCAATGCAACAGCGGCCCCAATGGTCACCAGAGGACCTGAGTGGAATTAGAACTTGTTTTGGAGCACTGATTGTCTGATAGATGGATAGTTAGAGGCCTGACGCCCCCTGCATTGGAAATACAGTGGCTGACCCTGTGGAATGTAACTGAAGTATTTTATACATAAAAGGATAGAAGTGTGAGAACTGTAGAGCACCAGAAAAACACACAGTGCACATGCATACAACTGTACATACACACTTCATATGTACATGTATATACTATATTCTAGTCAAGGCTCATCCTTCAAAACTACTGCTGTATGCACCTTTTCTATTCATATACAGTCCCTATTGTCTATACACATCATCATATACTGTACATTTATATTCCGGACTCTGAAATTGCTCGTTCTACTATTTAAATATTTCTTAATTTGTTTATTTGTTTATTTAGGATTTGCGTGTATTGTTTTGTACTGTTAGCTATTAATGCACTGTTGGAGCTAGGAACAGAAGCATTTTGTTACATGGGCGATAATATCTGCAAAATACGTGTACGCAACCAATAGAATGTGATTTGATTTGACAAAAAAATACATTCCTACACTCAAACACACGCACAGGCAAGAGTGATACAGTACAGTACAGTAGACTATGCTCGAGTAAGGTTGCCTGCCTATCACTCAGCAGAGCACACAATGCTGCTCTGTAGCGGTTATCACTCTGGTGCATCTGTGCAGCTGCTGTCTTTTGAATATTACACGAAAAAGTGATGACAGCCACGCTTCATCGGGCCAGACCCACATTTCGGAGTATCAATGTGTGACCACTAAAGGCTCACTGTACTAACAGGCTGGTAGAATGCACTGAGTGAGTGAGGTCATTCTACAGAACACTCCATGGGTAGTTTCACAACAATAGAATATTGTGAATGATAAGGCCATTGTATAATCTATGATGTAGACTCGACATGTACCTACTGTACTGTATATCAAATAAATATCAGTGTCTTAAGCGAATCGCCACCTTCCTCTAGTTCTCCTCCATCGAATCATGTTTTTGTTTAGTACCCCCCCTCCAGCAATTTCTAAAAAGCAATTGAGAGCTTTGGGATTGCTGTACTTCAGTCTGTTTGTGGGAGGGTTGTTGTGAACATGTGACAAGATGGATGTTTGGAGGCATCCTAGTAGAAAACATGATTCCACTTCACACTTAATGGACTGGCAAGCCTCATCTAAAAGTCTTGAAGAGAAGAATGCGAGGGCGCCCAGCCGAGGTGCCTATCCAACACTATCCAACACTTACGACATCCAAACACAACGCCCATCTCATCTGTTCTCACTGGCACTGCTTGGCCAACACTGGGATGGGGTGTTGCCACAAACGCGTGCAGTGTTATACAGTGTGGCTGGACGGCTAGATGAATCATCCAAGTGTATAATAATGTATCATTTCCAACTATTATGTAACAGTCATATTTCAGGATGTACATAGCAGCTAATCAAGGTTTTTATATAGGAAAAGTACTCTGAAAGACCTATACAGAACTTCTTGTTCTTTTTAAAGTATTGGTTAAAGTGTTTCAGTCCCAATTATATCCAATAACTGGAATTTGCCTGTCCTGCTTGCGGGTCAAACCCAGGACATCTTTCAATATCACAAAGCTTCAAAGCAGCCTTAATCTCATCTCACATCTCCCCACCACTACAAAGTGCCTAACGCACTCGCCCACACACACACACACACACACACACACACACACACACACACACACACACACACACACACACACACACACACACACACACACACACACACACACCCCGACTGCTTCAAACCTTTTTTTAAAGTTCCCCAACCCTGAGCAGCCAAGCATCAACAAAGTGAGTCGAGGAGAGCAGGGGAGAGGGGAGGCAGGCTGACCTGACCTCCATAGCGATGAGGTGACTTTGATATTCCCCGGGTGTGCGTTCAAGTGGTCCGATTAAAAGCCTTTTATTCACAATGACCTTTCTCTGCCTCCTTCCTGGGAGAAATCTCTCCTCTTTTCCTTTGATGCAACGACAGGACTTCCCTGGAAACAAAAACCCAAGTGGCAGGTTTGACACAAAGTCAATACGGAAGACATGTTTGTGTTTGAGCACATGCTCTGACCTCTTTGTTTACCACAGTGAGCCTGAGCAGGAGGGCACACCCCAACAGACAGACAAAAGTAGGTTAGGTTAGCATTACATTACCTTGTCTTCACATACCTGCTATGTGCAGTTGCAACATAGTTTTGTTGGCTAACTACGTTGTACTGACACTTTTTATTTAACCTTTTGTTTTCACAGGAAGTCATGCTGAGAACAATGTTTATTTTACAGATGAGCCCTGTATCAAACATAAAATACACACATCAATACACAAAAAGATATACACAATCATATAAAACAAACATTCTTCAGTGAAAAGGACCTAAATCAGCCGTTTAAATTGCCCTAGAGACACCAACTCTTCCAATTTTAGAGAGCTTTGGAGATTATTCCACAAGTAAGGTGCAAAAACACTAACAGCAGATTTACTTAAATCAGCAGAGATCGAAGGATCTCCAGAATTAGCCATCCCTGAGACCGGGTCTGGTAGATCGTACGTCTGTACAGTGGCTTGCAAAAGATTTCACTCCCCTTGGCATTTTTTCTATTTTGTTGCCTTACAACCTGGAATTAACATGGATTTTTGTGGGGTTTGTATCATTTGATATACATAACATTCATACAACTTTGAAGATGCAAAATCGTTTTTATTGTGAAACAAACAAGAAATAAGACAAAAAAACTGAACTTGAGCGTTCATAACTATTCAACCCCCCCCCCCCCCCTCCCCCCAAAGTCAATACTTTGTAGAGCCACCTTTTGCAGCAATTACAACTGCAAGTCTTTTGGGTATGTCTCTATAAGCTTGGCACATCTAACCACTGGGATTTTTGCCCATTCTTCAAGGCAAAATTGCTCCAGCTACTTCAAGTTGGATGGGTTCCACAAAAGTAATGCACCAATTTGTAAGTCGCTCTGGATAAGAGCGTCTGCTAAATGACTTAAATGTAATGTAAATGTACAGCAATCTTTAAGTAATACCACAGATTCTCAATTGGAATGAGGTCTGGGCTTTGACTAGGCCATTCCAAAACATTTAAATGTTTCCCCTTAAACCACCCAAGTGTTGCTTTATCAGTATGCTTAGGGTCATTATCCTGCTGGAAGGTGAACCTCCGTCCCAGTCTCAAATCTCTGGAAGACTGAAACAGGTTTCCCTCAAGAATGTCCCTGTATTTAGCGCCATCCATCATTCGTTCAATTCTGACCAGTTTCCCAGTCCCTGCCGATGGAAAAACATCCCCACAGCATGATGTTGCCACCACCATGCTTCACTGTGGGGATGGTATTCTCGGGGTGATGTGAGGTGTTGAGTTTGCGCCAGACATGGAGTTTTTCTTGATGGCCAAAAAGCTCAATTTTAGTCTCATCTGACCAGAGCACCTTCTTCTATAAGTTTGGGGAGTCTCACACATGCCTTTTGGTGAACATCAAACATGTTTGCAAATTTTTTTAATGGCTTTTTTCTGGCCACTCGTCCGTGTAGCCCAGCTCTACAGAGTATACGGCTTAAAGTGGTCCTATGGACATACACCAATCTCTGCTGTGGAGCTTTGCAGCTCCTTCAGGGTTATCTTTGGTCTCTCTGTTGACTCTCTGATTAATTCCCTCCTTGCCTGGTCTGTGAGTTTTGGTGGGCGGCCCTCTCTTAGCAGATTTGTTGTGGTGCCATATTCTGTCCATTTTTTAATAATGGATTTAATGGCGCTCCGTGGGATGTTCAAATGTTCTGATATTTTTTTTAACCCAACCCTGATCTGTACTTCTTCACAAATTTATCCCTGAACTGTTTGGAGAGCTCCTTGGTCTTCATAGTGCTGCTTGCTTGGTGGTGTCCCTTGCTTAGTGGTGTTGCAGACTCTGGGGCCTTTCAGAACAGGTGTATATAAACACTGAGATCATGTGACAATCTAACTCATTACGTGACTTCTGAAGGTAATTGTTTGCACCAGATCTTATATAGGGGCTTCATAATGTCATGACTGTCCTGATCAGGTCAGGTTACAGGAGACCACAACCCTACAGATTATCTCTCAACTCCAACAGAGGAGGAGAGATCTAGAGGTCTGAAGATGTGGGGATTTTATGACCCCTCACGCCCATGGTAAATCTTATGTCACAGACAAATTCCTTTTGTCCTGTTACTATGGAGAACCAGCCTCAGAACATTAAACATGAAATAAAGGGACTTTGGAACAATGGTTTCCATCAGCCACAATGGTGGTCATGACGATAGATGGAATATGCAAATGTATGTCATTTTTGTGTTGTTATTAACCTCTAGCGTCGAGCAATCCCGTATCTGGGAGTGTAATCATAGCCTCAAGCTCATTACCATAACGCAACGTTTCCTATTCATGAAAATCGCAAATTAAATGAAATAAATATTTTGAAAAACAAGCTTAGCCTTTTGTTAACAACACTGTCATCTCAGATTTTCAAAATATGCTTTTCAACCAAAGCTACACAAGCATTTGTGTAAGAGTATTGATAGCCTAGCATAGCATTAAGCCTAGCATTCAGCAGGCATTCTGTGGCACTCACAGACTATCTTTGCAGTTTTGGAAACGTCAGAGTGTTTTCTTTCCAAAGCTGTCAATTATATGCATAGTCGAGCATCTTTTCGTGACAAAATATCTTGTTTAAAATGGGAACGTTTTTCATCCAAAAATTTAAATAACGCTCCCTATATCCAAGAAGTTAAGGAGAAGTACATCTTCAATTCCATGTATAACACTTGTATTTTCATTAACATTTATGATGAATATTTCTGTAAATTGTTGTGGCTCTCTACAAAATAACCAGATGTTTTGGAAACATAACACGCCAATGTAAACTGAGATTTTTGGATATAAATATGAACATGAAGACAGACAGACGATCAAAGGTTAGTGATTCATTTTGTCTCTATTTCTGCTTTTTGCGACTCCTCTCTTTGGCTGGAAAAATGGCGGTGTTTTTCTGTGACTAGGTGCTGACCTAACATAATCGCATGGTATGCTTTCGTCGTAAAGCCTTTTTGAAATTGGACATTGTGGTGGGATTAACAACCAGTTTATCTTTAAAATGGTGTATAATACTTGTATGTTTGAGGAATTTTAATTATGAGATTTCTGTTGTTTAAATTTGGCGCCCTGCACTTTCACTGCTGTTGTCAAGTCGATCCCGTTAACGGAATCTCAGCCATAAGACGTTTAAGGACAACAAAGTCAAGGTATTGGAGTGGCCATCACAAAGCCCTGACCTCAATCCTATAGACAATTTGTGGGCAGAACTGAAAAAGCGTGTACGAGCAAGGAGCCCTACAAACCTGACTCAGTTACACCAGCTCTGTCAGGAGGAATGGGCCAAAATTCACCCAATATATTGTGGGAAACCTGTAGAATGCTACGCAAAACGTTTGACCCAAGTTAAACAATTTAAAGGCAATGCTACCAAATACTAATTGAGTGTATGTGAACTTCTGACCCACTGGGAATGTGATGAAATAACTAAAAGCTTAATTAAATTATTCTCTCTACTATTATTCTGACATTTCACTTTCTTAAAATGAAGTGGTGATTCTATCAAATTTTTGCTTGGATTAAATTTAAGGAATTGTGAAAAAGTGAGTTTAAATGTATTTGGCTAAGGTTTAATATGTAAACCTCCGACTTCAACTGTATTCACCTCCTTTGCTATTGTCGTGACGTTGTATTAGTTAATGTGACGACTGTTGCTCATCGAATTATTAAAGGTTTCTAATTGCGTGATTAACTGAATCAAGCAATTATTAACTTATTAACCTGGGGCACCATGGGAAAATTAGTTTTATTGAGTTTCTATTTCCCAAATTAACTCAAAGAATATCAGAATATCAATTTTACAACAGCCGCTAATGTACCACACCGATCTTAGTTGAGTATTAATTTACTAGAAAGATAAAATGATGATGAAAGATAATACATACAGAAAAAAACATTCTAGGCTATTGATTAGAACTTAGTATAACGGGCCAACACACTATGGCAGGTTGTCAAGTTCTGACCTTTATTTCCTTTGTTTTGTCATTATTTAGTATGGTCAGGGCGTTAGTTGGGGTGGGCAGTCTATGTTTGTTTTTCTATGATTTGGGGATTTCTATGTTTCAGCCTAGTATGGTTCTCAATCAGAGGCAGGTGTCATTAGTTGTAGTTAGTGACAGAATCACCCACCAACCAAGGACCAAGCGGCGTGGTAAAGGACAGCGACGACAGCAGCGGAAGCAGCAACAACAGCGGCCAGCATCACAGGACTCCTGGACATGGGAGGAGATATTGAACGGAGAGGGACCCTGGGCACAGGCTGGGGAATATCGCCGCCCCAAAGCAGAGCTGGAGGCAGCGAAAGCTGAGCGGCGGCGATATGAGGAGGCAGCACGGCAGCGCGACAGGTACGAGAGGCAGCCCCAGAAATTTGTTGGGGGGGGCAGACGAGGTGTGGGGCTAAGCCAGGTAGCAGACCTAAGTTCACTCCTCGTGCTTATTATAAGCAGTGCGTTACTGGTGAGGCCCCGTGTTATGCTGTAAAGCGCACGGTCTCGCCAGTACGTGCCCATAGCCCGGTGCGCTATAGGGCAGCCCCCCGAAAGTGCCATGAGTGTGGGCATCGAGCCAGGGCGTATGGTGCCTGCTCAGCGTGTCTGGTCGCCGGTACGCCGTTTCGGGCCAGGGTATCCTGCGCCGGCTCTGCGTGCTGTGTCTCCGGGGTGCTGGGAGGGTGCAGTGCGTCCTATGCCTGCGCTCCGCTCGTGCCGGGCAAATGTGGGAGTGGAGCCTAAGGGAGAGGTGCGCGTAGTAAGCACTAGATCTCCCGTGCTTACCCACAGCCCGGTTCAACCTGTGCCTGCACTCTGGAGGGTCCGGGCTAGAGTAGTTATCCAGCCTGGGGAATTGGTGCCAAGGCTGCGCACCAGAGCTCCAGTGCTCCCCCACAACCCAGTCCTTCAGGTGCCTCCTCCTAACACCAAGCCTCCTGAAGGTCTCCCCAGCCTGGTGGTTCCTGTGGCAGCCCCACGCATCAGGCTGTCTCTCTGTCTCCTCCCTACAGGTGGTCCCGCCTGTCCGGCGCTGCCGGAGTCTCCCACCTGTCCGGCGCTGCCGGAGTCTGAGGCGCCAGAGCCCCTCAGCCCAGAGGCGCCAGAGCTTCCGCCCCTCTGTCCCGAGCTTCCACCCCTCTGTCCCGAGCTTCCGCCCCTCTGTCCCGAGCTGCCACCCCTCTGTCCCGACCTGCCCCTGAGAAGGGATGCCATGGTTAGAAAGCCACGGAGGCGGACAATAAGGCGGACTAAGACAATGGTGAAGTGGGGTCCGCGTCCCGTGCCAGTGCCGCCACCGCGGACAGACGCCCACCCAGACCCTACCCTATAGGTTAAGATTTTGCGGCACCTTTGGGGGGGGGGGTACTGTCACGTTCTGACCTTTATTTCCTTTGTTTTGTCATTATTTAGTATGGTCAGGGCGTGAGTTGGGGTGGGCAGTCTATGTTTGTTTTTCTATGATTTGGGGATTTCTATGTTTCGGCCTAGTATGGTTCTCAATCAGAGGCAGGTGTCATTAGTTGTCTCTGATTGAGAATTATACTTAGGTAGCCTGGGTTGCACTGTTTGTTTGTGGGTGATTGTCTATGTTGATTGCTTGTTTCAGCACAGTTCGCATTAGCTTCACGGTTGTTATTATGTTTATTGTTTTTGTATAGTGTTTCAGTGTTTTCTTTATTAAAATTAATGATGAACACCTACCACGCCGCATTTTGGTCCTCCGATCCTTCTCGCCTCTCCTCTTCAGATGAAGAGGAGGACGACCGTGACACAGGTGTTACCCAAAATGGAGATTTAAAAGAGAGAGAAAAAGAGAAAGTACACGAGAGAAATATACATTTGCATGAATTTGTCAGCTATGCTTATTCTAACCCTAGCCTTGCCCCAAACTGCCGCTCTTATGGGTCAGAATATAATGATGTAAATAAGTCGGGAAGGTGTCCGTGGATTCTCCGTGTGGACCGTTCAGGCTGCTCAATGGTGCACTTCTCCGGCGCAACTCTTTGGTTGTCCTCACAATGTCAGTGACCTTTTGGCTTAGGAGTCTGTTCCCTCGCCCTTGCTCTGGAAGGGCTCTTCTGAGGACAGACATCTCTGTAGCTCTGTAGCTCAGAGCCAACAACAGTAATGAAACAGTGTAGATACCCCGATTCGATGAGGAGTGGAGGCTAGGTGGTTCGACTTGAATTCACCCGCTTAGACACAGCTACTCATCCGTAGCTTAGGTAGAAAATATTTCTTTGTCTTCAAATTTGTGTGCCGTTTTGGGTTCGTTTACTTTTTTAGACCTCGGCTGCAGCTTGAGTCACATAGTCTAATCTGTAAATTCTTCACCCACAGGTTTTATACAATGGGGTCAGAAGTGGGCGTAACAGCCTTTAGGGCAATTCTCTGGGCGTACCAAGTTATGGGCAAGGTCTAGATTTGACTCAAATCCAATTTTAGACAACTAACTTCACATTTCATCTTTACCAAAACATTCTCTTCGATTTGGACATTTTCCATACAACGTACAATGTATAAACATCAAACATATACTAGGTAAACTGTTGACGTTACAATGTTTTTGTAATAACGTCATCTATTAACCTTTAACTTCTTGGATATAGGGGGCGCTATTTTAATTTTTGGATGAAAAACATTCCCGTTTTAAACAAGATATTTTGTCACGAAAAGATGCTCGACTATGCATATAATTGACAGCTTTGGAAAGAAAACACTCTGACATTTCCAAAACTGTAAAGATATTGTCTGTGAGTGCCACATAATTGATGTTAGTGTAGATGTTAATTGATGTTTAACATACTGTTAAACAACAAACATGTTGGACGGCCGGCCGCCCAACAACCTGCCCGCTTGACCCTATTCCCTCCTCTCTTCTCCAGACCATTTCCGGAGACCTTCTCCCTTACCTCACCTCGCTCATCAACTCATCCCTGACCGCTGGCTACGTCCCTTCTGTCTTCAAGAGAGCGAGAGTTGCACCCCTTCTGAAAAAACCTACACTCGATCCCTCCGATGTCAACAACTACAGACCAGTATCCCTTCTTTCTTTTCTCTCCAAAACTCTGGAACGTGCCGTCCTTGGCCAGCTCTCCCGCTATCTCTCTCAGAATGACCTTCTTGATCCAAATCAGTCAGGTTTCAAGACTAGTCATTCAACTGAGACTGCTCTTCTCTGTATCACGGAGGCCCTCCGCACTGCTAAAGCTAACTCTCTCTCCTCTGCTCTCATCCTTCTAGACCTATCGGCTGCCTTCGATACTGTGAACCATCAGATCCTCCTCTCCACCCTCTCCGAGTTGGGCATCTCCGGCGCGGCCCACGCTTGGATTGCGTCCTACCTGACAGGTCGCTCCTACCAGGTGGCGTGGCGAGAATCTGTCTCCTCACCACGCGCTCTCACCACTGGCGTCCCCCAGGGCTCTGTCTAGGCCCTCTCCTATTCTCGCTATACACCAAGTCACTTGGCTCTGTCATAACCTCACATGGTCTCTCCTATCATTGCTATGCAGACGACACACAATTAATCTTCTCCTTTCCCCCTTCTGATGACCAGGTGGCGAATCGCATCTCTGCATGTCTGGCAGACATATCAGTGTGGATGACGGATCACCACCTCAAGCTGAACCTCGGCAAGACGGAGCTGCTCTTCCTCCCGGGAAGGACTGCCCGTTCCATGATCTCGCCATCACGGTTGACAACTCCATTGTGTCCTCCTCCCAGAGCGCTAAGAACCTTGGCGTGATCCTGGACAACACCCTGTCGTTCTCAACTAACATCAAGGCGGTGGCCCGTTCTTGTAGGTTCATGCTCTACAACATCCGCAGAGTACGACCCTGCCTCACACAGGAAGCGGCGCAGGTCCTAATCCAGGCACTTGTCATCTCCCGTCTGGATTACTGCAACTCGCTGTTGGCTGGGCTCCCTGCCTGTGCCATTAAACCCCTACAACTCATCCAGAACGCCGCAGCCCGTCTGGTGTTCAACCTTCCCAAGTTCTCTCACGTCACCCCGCTCCTCCGCTCTCTCCACTGGCTTCCAGTTGAAGCTCGCATCCGCTACAAGACCATGGTGCTTGCCTACGGAGCTGTGAGGGGAACGGCACCTCAGTACCTCCAGGCTCTGATCAGGCCCTACACCCAAACAAGGGCACTGTGTTCATCCACCTCTGGCCTGCTCGCCTCCCTACCACTGAGGAAGTACAGTTCCCGCGCAGCCCAGTCAAAACTTATTAACGTTTACTAATACCTAAAGTTGGATTACAAAAGTATTTCGAAGTGTTTTGTGAAAGTTTATCGTCAACTTTTTTAATTAAAAAAAATGACGTTGCATTTTAAAATAGCGTTTTTTCCTGGATCACACACTTTTCATAGATCGATATTTGGGGTATATATGGACCGATTTAATCTAAAAAAGACCCAATAGTGATGTTTATGGGACATCTAGGAGTGCCAACAAAGAAGATCGTCAAAGGTAATGAATGTTTTATATTTTATTTCTGTGTTTTGTGTAGCGCCGGCTATGCTAATTATTTTGTTTACGTCCCCTTCAGGTATTTCGGGGTGTTGCATGCTATCAGATAATAGCTTCTCATGCTTTCGCCGAAAAGCATTTTAAAAATCTGACTTGTTGGCTGGATTCACAACGAGTGTAGCTTTAATTCAGTACCCTGCATGTGTGTTTTAATGAACGTTTGAGTTTTAACGAGTGCTATTAGCATTTAGCGTAGTGCATTTGCATTTCCAGATGGCTAGATGGGACACATGCGTGTCGGGTGGGCTTAACAGGTTAAGGCTAAGCTTGTGTTTCAATATATTTATTTAATATCATTTGCGATTTTCATGAATAGGAAACGTTGCGTCATGGTAATGAGCTTGAGGCTATGATTAGGCTCCCGGATACGGGATTGCTCGACGCTAGAGGTTAATGCAACCGCTGTGTCAGATTTCAAAAAAGCTTCACTGAAAAAGCACACCATCCAATAATCTGAGTACAGCGCTCAGACACAAAAACAAGCCATACAGATACCCGCCATGTTGTGGAGTCAGTAAAAGTCAGAAATAGCGTTATAAATATTACACTTACCTTTAATGATCTTCATTAGAATGCACTCCCAGGAATCCCAGTTCCACAATAAATGTTTGTTTTGTTCGATAAAGTCCATCATTTATGTCCAAATACCTCCTTTTTGTTTGCGCTTTTAATTCACAAATCCAAATTCACGACGCGCAGGCCAGACGGAAAGTCAAAAATGTTCATTACAGTTCGTAGAAACTTGTCAAACGATGGATAGAAACAATCTTTAGGATGTTTTAAACATAAATCTTCAATAATATTCCAACTGGACAATTCCTTTGTCTTTAGAAAGGAAAAGGAACTCAACTAACTCTCACGGGAGCGCGCGAGCTCATGGCATTCTGCCAGACACCTGAAACAAGGTTCTAAAGACTGTTGAAATCTAGTGGAAGCCTTAGGAAATGCAATATGACCCCATAGACACTGTATATTGGATAGGCAAAGACTTGAAAAACTACTATCCTTAGATTTCCCAACTTCCTGGTTGCATTTTTTCTCAGGTTTTTGCCTGCCTTATCAGTTCTGTTAAACTCACAGACATCATTCAAACGTGTTTTCTATCTAAATATACTAATAATATGCATATCTTAGCTTCTGCGCCTGAGTAGCAGGCAGTTTACTCTGGGCTCCTTATTCATCCAAGCTACTCAATACTGTCCCCAGCCATAAAGCCATTTTGCCACAACTTTGGAAGTATACTTGATGTCATTGTCCATTTGAAAGACCCATTTGCGACCAAGTTTTAGCTTCATGACTGATGTCTTGAGATGTTGCTTCAATATATCCACATCATTTTCCTACCTCGTGATGCCATCTATTTTGTGAAGTACACCAGTCCCTCCTGCAGCAAAGCAGGAGATATCCCTCTAGTGGTGTGGGGGCTGTGCTTCGAGCAAAGTGGGTGGGGTTATATCCTTCCTGTTTGGCTCTGTCCAAGGGTTTCATCGGATGGGGCCACAGTGTCTCCTGACCCCTCCTGTCTCAGCCTCCAGTATTTATGCTGCAGTAGTTTATGTGTCGGGTCTAGGGTCAGTTTGTTATATCTGGAGTACTTCTCCTGTCTTATCCGGTGTCCTGTATGAATTTAAGTATGCTCTCTCTAATTATCTCTTTCTTTCTCTCTCTCGGAGGACCTGAGCCCTAGGACCATGCCTCGGGAATACCTGGCAAGATGACTCCTTGCTGTCCCCAGACCACCTGGCCGTGCTACTGCTCCAGTTTCAACTGTTCTGCCTGCAGCTATGGAATCCTGAACTATTCACCGGACGTCCTACCTGTCCCAGACCTGCTGTTTTCAACTCTCTAGAGACAGCAGGAGTGGTAGAGATACTCTTAATGATCGGCTATGAAAAGCCAACTGACATTTACTCCTGAGGTGCTGACTTGCTGCACCCTCGACAAGTACTGTGATTATTATTATTTGACCATGCTGGTCATTTATGAACATTTGAACATCTTGGCCATGTTCTGTTATAATCTCCACCTGGCACAGTCAGAAGAGGACTGGCCACCCCTCAGCCTGGTTCCTCTCTAGGTTTCTTCCTAGGTTTTGGCCTTTCTAGGGAGTTTTTCCTAGCCACCGTGCTTCTACACCTGCATTGCTTGCTGTTTGGGGTTTTAGGCTATATAAATCATTTGATTTGATTTTTGATTTGATGATCGTGGTACCTTCAGGTGTTTGGAAATTGCTCCCAAGGATGAACCAGACTTGTGGAGGTCTACAATTTTTTTCTGAGGTTTGATTTTCCCTCCAGGTAACTTCAGGCGTTTGGAACTTCTGACCCACTGGAATTGTGATACAGTGAATTATAAGTGAAATAATCTGTCTGTAAACAATTGTTGGGAAAATCTCTTGTGTCATGCACAAAGTAGATGTCCTAAACGACTTGCCAAGACTATAGTTCGTTAACAAGAATTTTGGGGAGTGGTTGAAAAACAAGTTTTATTAATGACTTTAACCTAAGTGTATGTAAACTTCCGACTTCAACTGTACATATGCACCCACCACTTTTCAGTTTTACACTTTTTGAAGTTTTTTTTTTTTTTTTTTCACACCAATTTTGACTATTTTGCGCATGTCCATTACATTAAATCCAATTAATAAATAATGTAATGCAACAAAATCGGAAAAACTTTTGCAGGGAACTAGGTTAATAATGAAGTAAGGTATGGTGGAAGTTTATGCAAGAGATCTTCACAAACAAAAAGATTGCAATGCATCGATCTACAAAACTTCAAAGAGGGCCACCCTACTTTCTGATACAGAAAGCAATGAATACATTTTGAAGCTAGAAAAGATCTAAGCTGTGTTAATTAAAGATTGAAAAAATGTTGATAGATAGTTTAGGGATCAGGCGATAATTATTCATGTCAGAAGGGTTACCACCTTTGTGGAGAGGAAGCTCATGAGCAGCCTTCCAGATCCTAGGGATGGCACCCAAGAAAATTGTCAGGTTAATTAAAAATATTTGTCAATAATTACACAATTAGAGGAGCAGAAAGCTGCAGCAAGAAATTATCAAGCAAATCAGCCCCACTGGATTCGTTTTTTTACATCAATCGTCTAGCATATCACAAGTAGAGAATTGTTCAAATGAAATGTCCGGGGGGGCCTTACTTGGTTCATCGCACTCTAGCGACTCCTTGTGGTGGGCCAGGTGAGTGCAGGCTGACTTTGGTCATCAGTTGAAGTGTTTTCTTCGACAAATTGGTGAAGCTGGCTTCCGGGTTAAGCGAGCGGGTGTTAAAACTTCTTGACGCTACCCATCCCTGTCGCGGGATCATTTTCGCCAGCAACCACTGAATAGCATACCGCAACAGTCAAATAATATTACAAAAAAATATTCATATTCATGAAATCACAAGTGCAATATTGCAAAACACAGCTTAGCCTTTTGTTAATCCACCTGTCGTCTCAGATTTTGAAATTATGCTTTACAGCGAAAGCAATCCAAGCCTTTGTGTAAGTTTATCGATAGCCTAGCATAGCATTATGTACACTTAGCATCAGGAGCTTAGTCACAAAAATGAGAAAAGCAATCAAATTTACCGTTTACCTTTGATGATCTTCGGATGTTTTCACTCACGAGACTCCCAGTTACACAACAAATGTTCATTTTGTTCCATAAAGATGATTTTTATACCCAAAATACCTCTGTTTGTTTGTCGCGTTATGTTCAGAAATCCACAGGAAAGAGCGGTCATGACAACGCAGACGGAAATTCCAAATAGTCTTCATAATGTCCACAGAAACATGTCAAACGTTTTTTATAATCATTCCTCAGGTAGTTTTTAAAATATATATTCGATAATATATCAACCGAGTGTGTAGATTTTTCAACAACAGCGGGAGGAAAAATGGCGGCTTTACTCTGTAGCGCAAAAACTCACTCTGAGAGCCCCCACCTATCCACATACGCAATGTGATCTTTCACGCTCATTTTTCAAAATAAAAGCCTGAAACTATGTCTAAAGACTGTTGACACCTTAGGGATGCCAGAAAATCGAGGATAGGCATGCATAGGAACAGAAAGGTTTCAAAATAAGAGGCACTTCCTGATTGGATTTTCCTCAGGGTTTCGCCTGCAATATCAGTTCTGTTATACTCACAGACAATATTTTAACAGTTGGAAACTTTAGAGTGTTTTCTATCCTAATCTGTCAATTATATGCATATTCTAGCATCTGGTCCTGAGAAATAGGCTGTTTACTTTGGGAACGTTATTTTTCCAAACATAAAAATAGTGCCCCCTAGCTTCAAGAGGTTAAGAAGCAAAGCTTGGCAGACTCCAGGAAGGCCAGCATCCCGGAGTCGCCTCTTCACTGTTGACGTTGAGACTAGTGTTTTGCGGGTACTATTTAATGAAGCTGCCAGTTGAGGACTTGTGAGGCGTCGGTTTCTCAAACTAGACACTCTAATGTACTTGTCCTCTTGCTCAGTTGTGCACCGGGGCCTCCCACTCCTCTTTCTATTCTGGTTAAGCCAGTTTGCACTGTTCTGTGAAGGAGTAGGAGTAGTACACAGCGTTGTACGAGATCTTCAGTTTCTTGGCAATTTCTTGCATGGAATAGCTGTCACGCCCTGAGCATAGAGAGCCTTTTTATTCTCTATGTGGGTTAGGTCTGGGTGTGACTAGGGTGGGTAATCTAGGTTGTTTTATTCCTAGGATGGCCTGGAATGGTTCCCAATTAGAGGCAGCTGTTTATCGTTGTCTCTGATTGGGGATCATATTTAGGCAGCCAATTCCCCACTGTGTTTTGTGGGATCTTGTTAATGTGTAGTTGCCTGTGAGCACTCCATAGCTTCATGTGTCGTTTGCTCTTTATTGTTTTTTGCGTTTCACTAATAAAAAGATGTGGAACCCATATCACACTGCGCCTTGGTTTGAATGTTATTTCGATGATCGTGACAATAGCCTTCATTTCTCAGAACAGGAATAGACTGACGAGTTTCGAAAATCAAACCCACAAATGCTGATGCTCCAGATACTCAAGTAGCCTAAAGAAGGCCAGTTTCATTGCTTCTTTAATCAGGACAACAATTTTCAGCTGTGCTAACATAATTGCAAAAGGGTTTTCAAATGATCAATTAGCCTTTTAAAATGATAAACTTGGATTAGCTAACAAAATGTGCCATTGAAGCACAGGAGTGATGGTTGCTGATAATGGGCTTCTGTTTTTTTAATCTATTTTTAGAAAACAAGCTGTTTCCAGCTACAGTAGTCTTTTACAATGTCTACATTGTATTTCTGATCAATTTCATGTTATTTTAATGGACAAAAGAATGTGATTTTCTTTCAAAAACAAGGACATTTCTAAGTGACCCCAAACTTTTGAACGGTAGTGTACATACACAGACAGTGAAAATGAAACAACTGATAGGGTGGCATCTCTCTTTCACACATCCAGCACACATCTGGAGGTGAGAGGTCATATCCACATGGACGGGACGTGATAATGGCCAGCGGCTATGTGTCAAAGCAGCCTGTGTCATACTAAGTCACTGTCAACTGACCTGCTGAAGAAAGGGTAACCATATGCTTTCACCACAACAGTCACAAATAGAGATATAAAATGTCCTTGGGCAAATGTTATGTCAATGTCAGTGGCAAAGTAAATAACAGGCCTATTCTTTTGACTGTGTTGTTCGTAGCCTCTTACAAAAGAGTTTATGAATAAGAAACTACATGTATTAGAGGTACCAAACAAATTAACACTGATCCTCATATAATTATCCTCACATGTAAAATTTACAAATAAAAATCCCCACAAGCATTTCTTCATGATATGTATTACTCTAACTTTTTCTTTGTCAGCCTGACCCTGAACTATCTCTAGAGCTGTTTTCATCTATGTTTGTCTCTCTGGCAAACAAACATGCACCCTTTAAATGTCTTCGAGTAAAAAATAGAAGATATCCTTGGTTCTCTATAGAACTTTCATATCTCTTTATGATGAGAAATCAGGCCTGGGTCAAGGCTTGAAAAACAGACTATTTAGCTGATTGGCAACTTTTCAGGCAATTAAGAAATAGATACACATCCTCAATTAAGAAAGCTAAATCATGCTACTTTCTACATACTGTCTCAACTGCTGGTGAGCCATCTAAATTGTGGAAAACAGTTAATGCACTGAAGCGTGAAAATTAATCCCCCTCCCTGCCTAAGTAAGTTGTATCAGGGTCTAGCATCTTTACTGAGAAAAATGAGAAATGATACAGTACTTTTTTTGTTGTAATAAAATGTACCGCCTTTTACTCCCCATTTTCGTGATTACGATCTTGTCTCATCGCTGCAACTCCCCAACTGGCTCGGGAGAGGCAAAGGTCGAGTCATGCTACATGACCTGCCAAGCTGCGCTTCTTAACACCCGCTCGCTTAACCCGGAAGCTAGCTGCACCAATTTGTCGGAGGAAACAAATGTGCATTTCTTTCAAAAACAAGGACATTTCTATGTGAACCCAAACCTTTCAATGGTAATGTATATTTGTGTGTGTGTGTTTGCAGGGGGGAGCATCACCACTTATCACACACAAACAAACACACACAGAGAGACTCACACATGCACACCAAGATACAACTCATAGCATCCTGCTGAAGAAAAGAACCCAGACGTTAAAGTGAGCCAGAAGCATTACAACACAGACTAGCTCTCCCTTGCTTTCCCTTGAAGAATGCTTTCTCTGTCTTCCACATGGGTGCATAGCTCAGCCTGAAAAAAAGTGGTCAGAAAACAATTGGAACATTACCATATCTGGATGCAATTTCTTTGTGCACCTTCCAGGCACTAATCACGTTTGTCTGTTTGTGTTTTCATGTATCCATAATGCATGCATGTGTGTGTCTGCAGGTCAAATCAAATCAAATCAAATGTTATTTGTCACATACACATGGTTAGCAGATGTTAATGCGAGTGTAGCGAAATGCTTGTGCTTCTAGTTCCGACAATGCAGTAATAACCTAACTAACAATTCCAAAACTACTGTCTTATACACAGTGTAAGGGGATAAAGAATATGTACATAAAGATATATGAATGAGTGATGGTACAGAGCAGCATAGGCAAGATACAGTAGATGGTATCAAGTACAGTATATACATATGAGATGAGTATGTAAACAAAGTGGCATAGTTAAAGTGGCTAGTGATACATGTATTACATAAGGATGCAGTAGATGATATAGCGTACAGTATATACGTATGCATATGAGATTAATAATGTAGGGTATGTAACATTATATTAGGTAGCATTGTTTAAAGTGGCTAGTGATATATTTTACATCATTTCCCATCCATTCCCATTATTAAAGTGGCTGGAGTTGAGTCAGTGTCAGTGTGTTGGCAGCAGCCACTCAATGTTAGTGGTGGCTGTTTAACAGTCTGATGGCCTTGAGATAGAAGCTGTTTTTCAGTCTCTCGGTCCCAGCTTTGATGCACCTGTACTGACCTTGCCTTCTGGATGATAGCGGGGTGAACAGGCAGTGGCTCGGGTGGTTGTTGTCCTTGATGATCTTTATGGCCTTCCTGTAACATCGGGTGGTGTAGGTGTCCTGGAGGGCAGGTAGTTTGCCCCCTGTGATGTGTTGTGCAGACCTCACTACCCTCTGGAGAGCCTTACGGTTGTGGGCGGAGCAGTTTCCGTACCAGGCGGTGATACAGCCCGCCAGGATGCTCTCGATTGTGCATCTGTAGAAGTTTGTAAGTGCTTTTGGTGACAAAACACATTTCTTCAGCCTCCTGAGGTTGAAGAGGCGCTGCTGCGCCTTCTTCACGATGCTGTCTGTGTGAGTGGACAATTTCAGTTTGTCTGTGATGTGTATGCCGAGGAACTTAAAACTTACTACCCTCTCCACTACTGTTCCATCGATGTGGATAGGGGGGTGTTCCCTCTGCTGTTTCCTGAAGTCCACAATCATCTCCTTAGTTTTGTTGACGTTGAGTGTGAGGTTATTTTCCTGACACCACACTCCGAGGGCCCTCACCTCCTCCCTGTAGGCCGTCTCGTCGTTGTTGGTAATCAAGCCTACCACTGTTGTGTCGTCCGCAAACTTGATGATTGAGTTGGAGGCGTGCGTGGCCACGCAGCCGTGGGTGAACAGGGAGTACAGGAGAGGGCTCAGAACGCACCCTTCTGGGGCCCCAGTGTTGAGGATCAGCGGGGTGGAGATGTTGTTGCCTACCCTCACCACCATGTGTGTTTATGTGTGTGATGTAATTGCACGACGCCCTTAAATAGGCTATAGCTTGGTCATACATACTTGCCTGATATAATATTTAATCTGCTATTTAATTGGGATTTTTTTATTAAAGAGCATTTTGGACTAGTAACCTGGAGAATTGATTGGCTCCAGCTTCCAGTTCTAACGGTGACCAAACAGATACTGACCACCATGGGGATTTGTAACAATTATGTTCTCCACAGCTAACAGGGAATGAATGGGTCATTGAAATCCTTTCATCACCTCATCTTCATTACAATTCATCTTTCACCTCAACTACAGCGGGTTACAAAGGCTACTTTTTAAATGAAATTATGAAAAAGGATATGAGTGGAAAATGACAAGTGATGTAAGATTCTCTTGAAACATAATATGCCATTTAGCAGATGCATTTATCCAAAGCTATTTACAGACAAGCATGCATACATTTTACATATGGGTGGTCTCAGGAATCAAACCCACTACCCTGGTCTTACAAGTGCCATGCTCTACCAACTGAGCTCCAGCAGATTACAACATAAGCCATCTGATTATTGTAGGACTAGGCAATGTGAAGTCCTCTATTTTCCCAGCCTTTGGCATTGTTCTGTAGTAGAATGAGATCATCTCTCTAGTGTAAACTGTATTGGCACAGCATCAAAGTCGTATGATTGAACATGCATAATTTGGAATGACTAAAACAAAGTACATGTAACAGTCTGCAAACTACAGTAAGTGCCTGAAAATTCTGCTGTCAAACACAGTGCTTCAGGTAACCTCACACATACCCTGAGTTTCCCACCCCTCCTTGGCTTAGATAATGCATGAAATCATAATAATTCCATTGGGATGCACATTAACACGTGTGCTGTTCCCTAAATTCATTCTGGCAGCACTGTCACCGGCCTGGGGTTTGTTGTCATCTGATTGGTTTACGCCGGCTCGTGAGCAACCTCCCCATCTGCCACTGCCTCTCTCTCCCTCCGCCGAAACGCTTTGCTCTGCGCTCAGGCCTCCACATTCATTCTAATTATTCCAATTGAATAGAAGCGACTTGTTTACGAGGGGCAGGGCTGCTTAGCATTCCAAGAGTGAAGCCAGTTGTCTTCACAGACAGGCAGAGGTTTACCGAGAGACTCATTTGCATTTATGTTTCTCTTCCTAGTTATTTCCATATCTCAGGCTACAGGGAGGAAACCACGGACTCGGAAATATATCAATCATGTTTTAGCCATGACTAACAAGGTTTGATGATTGAAGGGAGGGAATAAAATAATTTTACAAATACATTTAGTAAGCTAATATTTATGGGGGAGTGAGGACGTTCTGAAGCAGCGAGGGCATGCTGGATTAGGAGGAATCATAGATTGGGAATGTTTATGTCCATGGCATTTGAGCACATACCTTATAAAGTGCTCTTTGATGCTAGCAAAACCGTTAACATTTTTACAATATGTTCTAACGTATTGTACCTTTCATAGTGGCTAAGACCCTGGCTTCAAGACAAAACAGTATGGGCTAAACACAAATTATTTTCTGGATATTGGATTTTCCAAATGAGTCACAACCAAATTGTACGGATGGTGGCACTCAAAGATAATTCTAAATTATTGCCTCTCCACTCGGATGTGTTCTTAGTGAGAATTTCTACTGAGGTGTACTTTTTGTTCCCCTTGTTAATTCTCCTTTGAGCGGTTTCATTTTAATCTCAGCCGAAGGGCAAATGAAATATATATCACATGCTGAGAGCAAACACTGAATATGGATTTGTCTTTACTCTCAGATTTTTCTCAGATAGCACAGAAAATTCTCAAGACTCTGGGAGAAAGAGGGAGAGTCAGTCTTAGGCAGATAGAGGGGGGTTTTGCTTAGAGTAATGACTCATTGATTGAAGCGAACGTTTTACCTCTTGACAAAAAAAATGAAATGGAGAAAACTCTGGGGGGAATGCATCTGCATCTGTATGATTGATCGAGTAATATCATGGCAGAGCCCAAAAACCTGAACAGCCCTTTTCAGCAGGAATCTCACTCCCGCTCAGCATTCAATTCCAGGCGAAAGACTTCTCACAAACCTCTTGGCTGGCCTCATAGTGAGTTTGAACTGGACTTTTTGGCAGGATTTCTTTTGCTTACATGGTAAGCTTTAACTTATCTACAATCCCGTTACAGAGCTGGGACGACAATAAACCCTAAATAATCAATACTGATCATACCGACCACTTATCACAGGCATTTTGCTGATGTTGTTCATTACGATAAGTAGCCTATACTAGAGAAAGTGTTAAAGTTTTTAATAAAATAAGTTTGCCAATATGGGTGATTGTTAAATGGGACAATTGGTGGCGACAACCATCAAACTAGTAGTAGTAGTTTAAAGGATAATAAAAAAAGAACTGTGATGCACATTGTTATAAACGTATCATTCTATTTACTGTTATCACATCAATACAGGCAATTTATCACAATATGGATGTTTGTCCCTATCGCCCAGCATTACCCAGTTACATTATGTGATGGATAAGGTCAATATGCATCCACATAACTTCCATGCACACCAACCTTTTCTCAGTCAGGGCTTTACCTACCTTGATACCATATGAGGTAGTTTATGAGCATGAGGAGCGAAGCTGCCAAATGTCACAGAAATGAATTGTCACATAAATGGAGGGGTTTTACCCTGGGCCTTCCCTGTGTCCCTGCACACTAATAAGGCTCCTATAGCAGCCCCTCAACAGGACCTATATGAAACACACAGAATACAGTCTTAGTAAGATTGCCCGCCTACACACACACCTCTGCAACCCAACAGTCGCCACAAACAATGGAAAACCTCAATGTATACGGTATTTCAGATCTCTCAATTCATTCCCTCTGGTGAATGTATGTGGGCTTATGTTCTAAAAAGAAGGTAAGACATTGTTTATATGTGAAAATGTGATATAGCTTTAGGACTTAAATGTTCACTTCTGAATTGTTGAAAATAATATTTGACTGTAGGGTGAAAGCAGATTCTCATTGCTCAATGCTGACATACAAAGAGGAAAAGAAAAACTGAATACAGACTTGGTTGAAACACCCACTACTTTAAACTTGACCTTGGCTACAGCTAACAGTAGCATGCTGCCGCTTTTTAGTGAGGAACACAATATGTAGGAGAGAGCTTCAAGGCCACAAAAACATCAGCCTCTTTTCTCATTTCTCATCCCGTTGGTAAAGGGCATTTCCATCAAAAAGGACCCATGAGCACCTATGTGAACTTCACAAGAGTATATCAAATGGGGTGTCAAATTAATGCTAAGAGCATATATTTGGGGGAAATAAAGGTATAGATACACTTTTCAACCATTTTCCATCTTAAAAATTAGGCATAAGTAAAGGCTTTGATTTCTGAATAAACAAATGGAACAGGAGTCTTAGACAACATCTACCAGATAAAGTCTTAAAAGGTATCAGAAATACATCAAAAAACAATAATGTTGATTCTAAGACCCAACTAATATCAACACTTATATTTAGTTTTTAAGAAAGTGTTTACCCTCTGTAAGTCTAAGAAATATCTCCTTGTGCCTTGCAATTCCTTATCTTTAAGATCCCGCCGAAGTCGGCTCCTCTCCTTGTTCGGGCCGGCGCTCGGCGGTCGACGTCACCGCTCTTCTAGACGTCGCCGCTCCACCTTTCATTTTCCATTTTTTTTGTCTTGTTTTCCCACACACCTGGTTTACATCCCCCTCATCACTGTACATGTATATTATCCTCTGTTCCCCCCCCCATGTCTGTGTGTGTAATTGTTCGTTAAGTTTATTGTGTGACGCGTTACAGTTTTTTTCCGGGTATTGTTTTGAACCCAGGGTATTGTATTGTTGTACATTATTTTGTGTGACCAGTGCGCTAGTCAATTTTGCTGTGTTGTGACGCTATTGTGTCCGACTGATTTGCTTCTGCCAATTAAAGCGTGCCTGTTCACTCATCTCTGCTCTGCTGCACCTGACTCTAGTTGACCAGTTGCACACACAGTCTGACAGATACTGAAAGTTCTCAGAAGTAACAAGTAATGGTAGACCTATCCATTTGTTATAGAGATTTTCTGATGTCAATTTTGTTTAAAATCACTGGCTTACTGGTGCTCTTTCATGCCGTCCCTAGGAGGGGTACGTCACTTGAGTGGGTTGAGTCACTGATGTGATCTTCCTGTCTGGGTTGGCGCCCCCCCTTGGGTTGTGCCGTGGCGGAGATCTTTGTGGGCTATACTCAGCCATGTCTCAGGATGGTAAGTTGGTGATTGAAGATATCCCTCTAGTGGTGTGGGGGCTGTGCTTTGGCAAAGTGGGTGGGGTTATATCCTTCCTGTTTGGCCCTGTTTGGGGGTATCATCGGATGGGGCCACAGTGTCTCCTGACCCCTCCTGTCTCAGCCTCCAGTATTTATGCTGCAGTAGTTTGTGTCGGGAGGCTAGGGTCAGTTTGTTATATCTGGAGTACTTCTCCTGTCTTATCCGGTGTCCTGTGTGAATTTAGGTATGCTCTCTCTAATTCTCTCTTTCTCTCTTTCTTTCTCTCTCTCTCGGAGGACCTGAGCCCTAGGACCATGCCTCAGGACTACCTGGCATGATGACTCCTTGCTGTCCCCAGTCCATCTGGCCATGCTGCTGCTCCAGTTTCAACTGTTCTGCCTGCGGCTATGGAATCCTGAACTGTTCACCGGACGTGCTACCTGTCCCAGACCTATTATTTGACCATGCTGGTAATTTATGAACATTTGAACATCTTGGCCATGTTCTGTTATAATCTCCACCCGGCACAGCCAGAAGAGGACTGGCCACCACTCATAGCCTGGTTCCTCTCTAGGTTTCTTCCTAGGTTTTGGCCTTTCTAGGGAGTTTTTCCTAGCCAACGTGCTTCAACACCTGCATTGCTTGCTGTTTGGGGTTTTAGGCTGGGTTTCTGTACAGCACTTTGAGATATCAGCTGATGTCCAGAGGGCTATATAAATAAATTTGATTTGATTTGGATTTGATTTATTAATTATTAAGTGATTCAATCTCGTAGTTATCCAAAAATCTGTAACGGAATTACTGCAACTGAATTGGCTATAATGGGAAATTATAAGTCACAAACCACAGTTGGGTCACCTGCTACTGTTCTCCCTTCCACTGGCATACTGTTATGCTCAGGTAATAACTGTTTTCTTTGTCTTTCTGTTGTTTGGTTAATTGCACCCACCTGGTGTCCCAGGCCTGAATCAGTCTCTGATTAGAGGGGAACAATGAAAGAATTTAGTGGAACTGGCTACAACATCCATAGTTGAGTTTGAGGACGCTAAGCAAGAGCAGGCACCGCAAGAAGCCCCTGGTGTTATGCATTGCCTACTGTGATTGGTTGAGATTTCACAACGCAGTGGACCAATCCTTGAACAATCCCCAACCCATACGGCACCGGTTAGTAGTCAATATCATCACTCAGCAAAATGCCTGTCAGTCAGAGTCTACAGCATAGTAAAGTGCAAATATGGATATTCAAAACTTATTCCGAAAGAGTGGCAAAAAAAGTGAGCAGGTTGAGGAGGCACTGAACAGCCAGAAAGTCAAAGTACTGCAGAGTTAACCAGAGGTTTGTGCAGGGTTTGTGGTAGTGAACTAGCTAGTCACCCTCAGCATAAGGGGTGGGGTAATGCTAATAAGCTAGCGTTAGCATGCTTCAGCTATTGGGTGTCTGACAGTTATTTAACAACAGATTTAGTGAATTGGCAAGCTAAGGATGTTGATAAAACTCATAATATTAGGAAAAGTGTTTATTTCCAGCGAGTGTATTTGACGGGTTTCGTTTCTGTAGCCAGCTTGGCTGGTTAGCCACTTCGATAACTACTGGCTGGCTATCTAGCTAAGACCGAAGAAATGAAAGAATGTTTTCCTGACTGAAGCACATATGACATATATGACATGACTGTGCTTCTGACCAAAGCATAGACTGGAATATGTTCCAGGATTCATCCAATGGCATTGAGGAGTATACCACCTCAGTCACCGGCTTCATCAATAAGTGCATTGACGACGTCGTCCCCACAGTGACCGTACGTAAATGTCCCAACCAGAAGCCATGGATTACAGGCAACAACCGCACCAATGCTAGAGCTGCCGCTTTCAAGGAGCGGGACACTAATCTGGATGCTTATAAGAAATCCCACATTGCCCTCAGACGAATCATCAAACATGCAACACGTCAATACAGGACTAAGATTGAATCCTACTACACCGGCTCTGACGCTTGTCGGATGTGGCAGGGCTTGAAAAATATTACAGACTACAAAGGGAAACCCAGCCGCAAGCTGCCCACTGACGCGAGCCTACCAGACAAGCTAAATGCCTTTTATGCTCACTGCGAGGCAAACAAACCTGAAGCATGCATGAGAGCACCAGCTGTTCTGGACGGCTGTGTGATCATGCTCTCTGTAGCCGATGTGAGCAAGACCTTTAAACAGGTCAGACACATTTATTCTACTGACAGATTACCAGGACGTGTACTCAAAGCATGCACGGACCAACTGGCTAGTGTTTTCACTAACATTTTCAACCTCTGCCTGACCGAGTCTGTAATACCTACATGTTTCAAATAGACCACCATGGTCCCTGTGCCCAAAAAAGCGAAGGTATTCTGCCTAAATTATTACCATCCCGTAGCACTCACGTCGGTAACCATGAAGTGGTTTGAAAAGCTGATCATAGCTCAGATCAACACCATCATGCCGGAAAACCTAGACCCACTCCAATTTGGATACCGCCCCAAAAGATCCACAGATGACGCAATCTCAATCGCACTCCTCACTGCCCTTTCCCACCTGTAAAAAACCTATGTGAGAATGCTGTTCATTGGCTACAGCTCAGCGTTCAACACCATAGTGCCCACGAAGCTCATCACTAAGCTAAGGATCATGGGACTAAACACCTCCCTCTGCAACTGGATCCTGGACTTCCTGACGGGCCGCCCCCAGTTGGTAAGGGTAGGCAACAACACGTCTGCAACGCTGATCCTCATCACTGGGGCCCCTCAGGGATGTGTACTTAGTCTCCTCCTGTACACCCTTTTCACCCACAACTGCGTAGCCAAGCATGACTCCAACACCATCATTAAGTTTGCTGACGACACAATAGTGGTAGGCCTGATCACTGATAACGATAAGACAGTCTATAGGGAGGAGGTCAGAGACCTGGCAGTGTGGTGCGAGGACAACAACCTCTCCCTCAATGTGAGCAAGACAAAGGAACTGATCCTGGACTATAAGAAAAGGACAGACAGGCCCACATTAACATTGACCGGGCTGAAGTGGAGCGGGTCAAGAGTTTCAAGATCCTTGGTGTCCACATCACCAACAAACTATCATGGTCCAAACATGCCAAGACAGTTGTGAAGAGGGCACGACAACATATTTTCCCCCTCGGGAGACTGAAAAGATTTGTCATGGGTCCCCAGATCCTAAAAAACATCTTCAGCTGCCCAATCGAGAGCATCCTGACCGGTTGCTTCACCACCTGGTATGGTAACTGCTCAGCATCTCACCGTAAGGCGCTACAATGGGTAGGGCATAAGGCCCAGTACAGCACTGGGGCCAAGCTTCCTGACATACAGAACATCCAAAGACTCCAGTCAACCAAGTCATAGACTGTGGCAAGCAGTACTGCAGCATGGCAAGTGGTATCGGAGTGCCAAGTTTAGGACCAAAAGGCTCCTTAACAGCTTCTACCCCCAAGCCATAAGACTGCTGAACAATTAATCAAATGGCCACCCGGAATATTTACTTTGACCTTCCCCCCTCCACCTTTGTTATTACACTGCTGCTACTTGCTGTTTATTATCTATACATAGTCACTTTACAAATTACCTTGACTAAACTGTACCCCCGCACATTGACTCAGTACTAGTACCCCCTGTATATAGGCTCATTATTGTTGTGATTTTTTGGTTCATTTAAAAAAAATATATATATATATATATTAGTTTTGTTATTTAGTAAATATTTTCTTAACTCTATTTCTTGAACTGCATTGTTAAGAGCTTGTAGGTAAGCGGGCGGCAGGGTAGCCTAGTGGTTTGAGTGTTGGACTAGTAACCAGAAGGTTGCAAGTTCAAACCCCCAAGCTGATGAGATACAAATCTGTTGTTTTTTCTGCCCCCAAACAGGCAGTTAACCCACTGTTCCTAGGCCATCATTGAAAATAAGAATTTGTTCTTAACTGACTTGCCTAGTTAAATGAAGGTTAAATAAATTTAAAAGGCATTTCACGGTAAGCTCCTTATTTTTCATACTCTTTTTATCACTTAGCTACTTACTTTTTCTGTTGTTGTTGCATTGACAAAGGGTTACCCTGCAAGTAAGCATTTCATTGCATTGTGTACTCCATGTACAGCGCATTCGGAAAGTATTCAGTATTTACCTTTTCCACATTATGTTACGTTACATCCCTATTCTAAAATTGATTCAATCTTTTTTATTCCCTCATCAACCTACACATAATACCCCATAATGACGAAGCAAAAACAGGTTTTTAGAATGTTTTGCAAATGTATAAAAAAGAGAAATACATTATTTACATACATTTTCAGACCTTTTCGTATGAGACTTGAGATGTTTTGACAACTTGATTGGATTCCACCTGTGGTAAATTCAATTGATTGGGCATGAATTGTAAAGGCAAACAAATGTCTATATAAGGTCCCGCAATTGACAGTGCATATCAGAAAAAAAACGAACTATGAGGTTGAAGGAATTGTCCGTAGAGCTCCGAGACAGGATTGTGTCGAGGCAGAGATCTGGAAAAGGGTACTAAAACATTTCTGCAGCATTGAAGGTCCCTAAGGACACAGTGGCCTTCATCATTCTTAAATGTAATACGTTTGAAACTACCAAGACTCTTCCTAGAGCCCGGGCCAAACTGAGCAATCGGGGGAGAAGGGCCTTGGTCAGGGGGTTGACCAAGAACCCGATGGTCAGTAAGTCAGAGCTCCAGAGTACCTCTGTGGAGATGGGAGAATCTCCCAGAAGAACCATCTCTGCAGAACTCCACCAATCAGGCCTTTATAGCAGAGTGGCCAGACGGAAGCCGCTCCTCAGTAAAAGGCACATGACAGCCAGCTTAGAGTTTGCTGAAAGGCACCAAAAGGACTCTCAGACAATGAGAAACAAGATTCTCTGGTCTGATGAAACAAATATTGAACTCTTTGCCCTTTATGCCAAGTGATACGCCTGGAGGAAACTTTGCACCATCCCGACGGTGAAGCATGGTGGTGGCAGCCTCATGCTGTGGGGATTTTTTTCAGCAGCAGGGACTGGGAGACTATTCAGGATTGAGGGAAAGATGAACGGAACAAAGTACAGAGAGATCCTTGATGAAAACCTGCTCCAGACTGCTCAGTACCTCAGACTGGTCGCAATTGTAAATGAGAACTTGTTCTCAACTTGCCTACCTGGTTAAATAAAGGTGAAATAAATCAAATAAATAAAGACTGGGGGCGAAGGTTCACCTTCCAACAGGACAAAGACCCTAAGCACAGAGCCAAGACAACACAGGAGTGGCTTCAGAATGTCCTTGAGTTGTCCAGCCAGATCCCGGACTTGAAACCGATCGAACATCTCTGGAGAGACCTGAAAATAGCTGTGCAGCAACGCTCCCCATCCAACCTGACAGAGGGAGGATCTGCAGAGAAGAATGGGAGAAACTCCCCAAATACAGGTTTGCCAAGCTTGTAGCTTCATACCCAAGAAGACTAAAGGCAGTAATCAATGCCAAAGTTGCTTCAACAAAGTACTGAGTAAAGGGTCTGTGTAGATTTATAAGATTATTATTATTTTTTTACATCTATTTTATAATAAGGCTGTAACACAACAAAACGTGGAAAAAGCGATGGGGTCTTAATACTTTTCGAATGTACTGTATATGTACTGTATATTATGTGTATTATGTGGGGCAGCCAGAAAAGAGGGGGAAAATGGCCAGCGTTGTGGTTAGATTGTAGGTGAACAAAACATTGAAAATATATAGGCACTTAAGTTATGTGTCCTCAAATGTAATGTAATCTAAAAGTGTCAATTTAGCTAGTAGAACTGACTAAATGAATCATACAGGTCTTATAACTTATTCTATTTTACAGGTACCTTTTTTCAGCTCATGTCTCTTTATATTCATATAGCCTAGGGGCTATGTAGCTTTTTATCTGTCATTTTTGGATTTATGTTGCGCTGTTATGCATACACTTGAATTTCCCTATACAGTTGAGTTGCCCTGGTTGTGACAGTATACAGTAACTTTAAAGACTAACTGCCCCTAAAAACCAACTTCTCATTTAGAAAACAGACTGTGTGGCATCAGTATGAGTCAGACACATTTATTCCACTGTCAAAATTGACTACATTGTGTAAATAGGATCATTTTGGTCATAAAATCAGTCCTGTCCAAAACTGAGTTATGTGAGACTTGTGGTCGTGACTGCATCACAATATACATGAAGGTTGGGTTTGTTTCAATCCTACCCACATGCCCACAGCTAGCAGCACACACCTAGCGGCACGCACGTACTGTAATCATCAATTCGGAGTGCAGCTGCACATGACCCGATCATAATGCTATGGGGCTATTTAAGGACTATCTGTAAATTACACAATGAGACAATATGTAAAAATTCCAATATCTCCAAATTCCAATATTTCAATGACTTAAAAAAGTCAAACCAACTATAAATTGTAGAAATTCGTAAACAAATACTGAAAGCATTAAAGGTGTACAACATAAAAGTATTGTCTCATTTACACTGTTTAAATTATTGACAGTCCCTAACTAGCACCCCGAGCTATGCTATGCAAAGTCAAAGTCAGGTCGCACACTAGCCTGCTGAAGCTAATTGGCAAATAATTTGGCTAAATCTTCCCACCTGCGAAGACACATACACGAGACACCCACATCAAACCATACCCTGAAACCAACTCACGTTTGAATTCAGTCATGGCCTCTAGCATTTTAACAAATCTAAAATGAGGCCAAATCAGGAAGTGCAGTTGCCCTTTAAAACTAACTAATGTCATGTTGCACCTCTACCGTGCAACTTTTCAGATGAGCCAAGGGGAGGACAAATGAGAGCTGCAGGCCAGCAGCCAGGGGCAAATGGTAGGGAAGAGGGTTATTCAGGTCAGAGTTACAAACTCGGTCCACAAGCACAATCATATTCTGATTTATAAACTTGGTTCATGCCATATGAATGCATGCTTCCCGTTATAAATCAGACCTGTTGTGAAACTTGCGCACGTGAACAAACATTATAACTCCGCCTGAAAAACACCCATCATTCGCTTTTTATGGTGGTAATAATGCCCTTATTTGCTATATACTTTGGAATTTTTGGAACTAGGCCAAGACACTATCTAAGGAAATAGCAATGGCGAGCTTGCTCAAATGCCTTTGGAGGTGTTGCAAGAATGTTTTATTTTGCAGTGACATATTCTGCTATATCTGACCATTTCTGAAAGACAACAAACATTGCAAATTGTTGTGGACCTGTAAACAGATCGTTTGAATGCAATAATGTTTCGCAACATATGCTGGACTGCCCAAACCTAAACATGCTGGACTGCCCCAAACCTAAACATGCTGGACTGCCCCAAACCTAAACATGCTGGACTGCCCCAAACCTAAACATGCTGGACTGCCCAAACCTAAACATGCTGGACTGCCCCAAACCTAAACATGCTGGACTGCCCCAAACCTAAACATGCTGGACTGCCCCAAACCTAAACATGCTGGACTGCCCCAAACCTAAACATGCTGGACTGCCCCAAACCTAAACATGCTGGACTGCCCAAACCTAAACATGCTGGACTGCCCAAACCTAAACATGCTGGACTGCCCCAAACCTAAACATGCTGGACTGCCCCAAACCTAAACATGCTGGACTGCCCCAAACCTAAACATGCTGGACTGCCCCAAACCTAAACATGCTGGACTGCCCCAAACCTAAACATGCTGGACTGCCCCAAACCTAAACATGCTGGACTGCCCAAACCTAAACATGCTGGACTGCCCAAACCTAAACATGCTGGACTGCCCAAACCTAAACATGCATGCTAAACATGCTGGACTGCCCCAAACCTAAACATGCTGGACTGCCCCAAACCTAAACATGCTGGACCTAAACATGCTGGACTGCCCAAACCTAAACATGCTGGACTGCCCCAAACCTAAACATGCTGGACTGCCCAAACCTAAACATGCTGGACTGCCCAAACCTAAACATGCTGGACTGCCCCAAACCTAAACATGCTGGACTGCCCCAAACCTAAACATGCTGGACTGCCCCAAACCTAAACATGCTGGACTGCCCCAAACCTAAACATGCTGGACTGCCCACGAATTCTGAAACAATCAACTCATAAAAAAATCGAACTACAACAGGCCTACAGCGGTAACCTACACACTTCAATGCAAAGATCAACTGTCTGTTCACCTAAAGTCTACGTCTTCATAGAGCAAAAACTTGAGATTATAATAACCTGTCCAAAAGGCACAATTCAATGAGAGATGGAACGAATGCTAAAGTTTGCGGGAGGATAAGCCTCATGTCAAGTTCCGTTTTTAATAAATGCCAACTTATGGGAGCTGATTTTGTGAGAACTCAACACTTATAAATTAGACCCCAGAAGAACAGAGCAAGACATAGCAGAAGAGAATAGACAAAACAGACAGTAACAAACAAGAACCTGAGACAGCAACAGACAAGACACAGACAGCAACAGACAAGACACAGATAAAGTGACAAAGGAGTGCAGAAGGAACGAGAACAGAGGTGGGTTGAGCACAGAGTAGACTGTATCACATCCAGCTGCTCTATAGGTTCTAATTAGTTTGTATTTGCAAAATAAGAGGTGAAATACTGACAGTGAAAAAGTAAAACAGGTTTTACAAAGAATTGGCAGGTGAGGTGAAAAGGCCTGTGAAATTACTATTTTACTTTTACACTTTTTACAACCAGGACAGGTCGAGAGAGGACAGTAGACAAGACCACAAAATAAAATACTAAGAGATAGCAACAGAAAAGGAAAGACAAGAGAGACAGCAACAGACAACACAAAGATTGCTTTGGAGAGAGGCAGAGGAGGGGTGAGTACACAGTCGACTGCATTACTTAAAGCTGCTCTATTGATTCTAATTACTGCACAGAGTGTGTGTGTGTGTGTGTGTGTGTGTGTGTGTGTGTGTGTGTGTGTGTGTGTGTGTGTGTGTGTGTGTGTGTGTGTGTGTGTGTGTGTGTGTGTGTGTGTGTGTGTGTGTGTGTGTGTGTGTGTGTGTGTGTGTGTGCGTGCGTGCGTAATTGGTGAAATCCCTGAGCAGTTTCCTTCCTCTCCGGCAACTGAGTTAGGAAGGATGCCTGTATCTTTGTAGCGACTGGGTCTATTGATACACCATTCAAAGTGTAATTAATAACTTCACCATGCTCGAAGGGATATCTGTTAATCAAATTTTTTCAGCCATCTACCAATAGGTGCCCTTCTTTGCGAGGCATTGGAAAACCTCACTGGTATTAGTGGTTGAATCTGTGTTTGAAATTCACTGTTCGGCTGAAGGACCTTAACGATAATTGTATACTAAACAAAAATATTAACCCAACAAGTGATGGTCCCAGGTTTCATGAGCTGACATAAAAGATCACAGTAATTTTCCATATGCACAAAAAGCTTACGGCTCTAAAATGGTGTGTACAAATTTGTTTCCATCCCTGTTAGTGAGCATTTCTCCTTTACCAAGATAAGCATCCACCTGACAGGTGTGGCATATCAGAAGCTGATTAAACAGCATGATCATTACCCAGGTGCAACTTCTGCTGGGGATAATAAAAGGCCACTCTAAATTGTGCAGTTTTGTCGAACACAATTACAAAAATGTCTCAAGTTTTGAGGGAGTGTGCAATTGGCATGCTGACTGCAGGAATTTCCACCACAGCTGTTGCCAGATAATTTAATGTTAGTTTATCTATCCCAAGCTGCTACCAAAATCGTTTTGGGGAATTTGGCAGTACATCCAACCGGCCTCACAACCACAGACCACATGTAACCACGCCAGCCCAGGACATCCACATCCAGCTTCTTCACCTGCGAGATTGTCTGAGATCAGCCACCTTCGATGGCCACTGGTAATCTGGAGAAGTGTGTATCCCGGTTTCAATTGTACCAGGCAGAGGGCAGGCAGTGTGTATGGGGTCGTGTAGGCGAGCAGTTTGCATCACAACGTGATGTCAACGTTGTGAACAAAGTGGTGGTGGGGTTATGGTATGGGCAGGCTTAAATTACGGACAATGAACACAATTGCATTTTGTCGTTGGCAATTTGAATGCACAGAGATGCAGTGATGAGATCCTGAGGCCCATTGTCGTGTCATTCATCCGGCGCCATCACGTCATGTTTCAGTCAGAGAATGCACGGCCCCATGTCGCAAGGATCTGTACACAATTCCTTGAAGCTGAAAATGTCCCAGTTCTTCAATGACCTGCATACTCATCAGACATGTCACCCATTGAGCATGTTTGGGATGCTCTGGATCCACAACAGCTAGTTCCAGTTCCCGCAACTTCGCACAGCCATTGAAGAGGAGTGGGACAACATTCCACAAGCCATAATCAACAGCGTGATCAACTCTATGCGAAGGAGATACAGGTATGTGCGCTGCATGAGGCAAATGGGGATCTGATCCACGCCCCTACCTTTTATTTGAAGGTATCTGTGACCAACAGATGAATACTGTATCTGAATTCCCAGTCATGTGAAATCCATTGATTAGGGCCTAATTAATTTATTTAAATTGACTGATTTCCTGATATGAACTGTAACTCAGTAAATTCTTGGAAAATGTTGCATGTTGCATTTATATTTTTTTCAGTGTATGTGTGGGGTACAGAGATGAGGTTCAAAAATCATGTTAAACACTATTATTACACACAGAATGAGTCCATGCAACTTATGTGACTTAAGCGAATGTTTACTTATTTAGGCTTGCCATAACAAAGGGGTTGAATACTGATTGACTCAAGACATCTCTGCTTTTATTTTTTAAATTAATGTGTAAACATTTCTAAAAACATAGTGCCACAAAATCTCTATTTAATCCATTTTAAATTCAGGCTCTAACAGCAAAATGTGGAAAATGTCAGGGGGTGTGAATACTTGGCACTGTATGTGTAATATAATTGAAGGCTTGGATACACAACTTTAACTTCTAGTGACATAACAGCAGCTACTCCTATTCTTATAGAGCCTCATCTAAACGTTGCATCCACCCAACAAACTAAGATATGTTTCCTGAGGGGCATTGAGGTTGTATGAGTATCTTAACTACCTACGTTTTGTCAAAAGTTTTCTGATTCCAGTTTGGAGCAATTTTCTACAATGTTCTGCTTAAAAGGTAGAGCCTCAAACATCAACAGTTTCTGAAATCAATTTCATTAACTTTTGTATCTATTTAACAGCAAAAAAAATACTGTTGTCTAACATGGCTCTGTAACATTCTGCAAGGCGTCCAGAGTAATGTCTGCTGGTAAATAGCTCTCAAAGGGAAAATGAATTGGACTCTGATGTGAGATGTATTGCTCCTAGACACTCTGTCTTCTCCAGACATCAATCAGTGCTCCGGTGAGTTTGCCGCTACACTGTCACATCTATGATACAGAAACCTGTGACACTGGCTGCTCTGGAATACAGTAGAACACAGGGTGACAAAAGGGTGACTGGGAATTACTATTCTAAAAGGTAATAATTATGTAATTTGTCTCTAGTAAACGCAGAGAGTTAAGCTATATTTCTTTTACCATTGTTAAACCAAGAAAATACAAAAAGGTGACCGCTAAAGTGATCAGCACTGCAAAGTCAAATGTAGCATACTTACTAGCTTCTTACAGTCCAATTAGGCCTACATACATTATTCCACCAGAAGTACTCTGCTATGGGCTCTATGTAATCCAAAGTGCCACCAAAAATAGGTAATTGGACACTAATTGTAGTGACATCAAAGCTCCATCGACATGGCCAGGAAAGGAAAGAAAGGAGTCAAGGAGGAGAGAGACAGGAGGAGGAAGAAGAGGACGAGGAGCAAGAAAAGTGGCCTTATCATTCCCAAGAACATTCAGTCAGGTCACACGTCAGCCAAGAAGTCTGTGTATTTTGACTAAATGGGATTTGCTTCGAGCACATAGCACAGCCCATAAATTAGAGGATTACCCAAATCCCAGCTATGAGTGTGCAGTGAGGTGTGTGTGTAATATGTGTGTGTTAGTGTGCGCACTTGTGTGTGTATTTGTGTGTGCGCACGTGCATCTGTGCTTGTCTGTGTGTGTACACGTGCATGCATATGTACACTGTCTGTACAGAAGCTCAAGGGCAGTAGACAACCTTGTCTGGACTGGAGTGCCTCAGGGTGTAAAAGTCTTGGCGAGAGGCAGCTTAAGCCAGGAGAGAAAGTAGCTGCAGCCATGCTTACATCTAGTTTATGGGAGATTCCACGCCAGTAGCAGAAAATATTTTGGGTTTATTTGATGTTTCTGGCAATTCTCACATAGGGACTACATTGGGAGGAAGAATGTTTAACATGCTTTTTACATGTACCACAACATTTTTGGTGGAAAATTATGATGAAATGATGGTGTCTTGAGAAAGGCCCCAAAAATTGCCAAAGACTCCTGCTACCGTAGTCATAGACTGTTCTCCATGCTCCTGTCCGGCAGGTGGTACCGGTGCATCAAGGCTCCAACAAACAGACTCCTAAACAGCTTCGATCCCCTGGCCATAACTGTTGACTGGCTAACAATTACTTTTCTCCCTCTCCCACAGACTAGCCACACTGACTCTATGCCCATCCACAGCTCTCTACCCACTCAGAAACAACCTATGCTGCTGCTACAATGATTCCTGATTAGATGCATTACTCCATTACGCTGCTGTCCATTGATTATTGATTGCAATTACCATAAGTATTTATCTATTTATCCCGCTACTGGTCACTATTACTCCTGTTCTTAAACTCTCATCGTAGTTCTTGTGTGGTTTCTCTTCTTACTTCTATTTCTTATTCTATTATCTATACTATTATTATTATTATTATTATCAATACATTGTTGGGAAAGAGCTCTCAAGGTATGAATTTTACTGTACTGTTATACAACTGTTGTATTCTGTGCACATGGCAAATAAACTTTGCAACATAACTGACTACTGTTTTTGATTTGGAAAAGTTAGAAGTACTATCCCAAACCAACATAAAGCATCTTGACTGACTATCTCCAAAGCCTATCGGGGAGGGGGGGGGGGGGTAATTACTTGGCACATTGGAAAGAATTAACAAAAAAATTGAGCAAACTAGAATGCTGTTTGCCCCTAAACAGAGTACACAGTGGGAGAATACCTGACCACCGTGACTGACCCAAACTTAAGGAAAGCTATGACTATGTACACTCAGTGTGCATAGCCTTGCTTTTGAGACTCGCTCTCAAGAGAAGACAGGCTATGTGCACACTGCCCACAAAATGAGGTGGAAACTGAGCTGCACTTCTTAACCTCCTGCCAAATGTATGACCATATTAGAAACACATATTTCCCTCAGATTACACAGATCCACAAAGAACTCGAAAACAAACCCAATTTTGATAAACTCCCATATCTACTGGGTGAAATACCACAGTGTGCCATCACAGCAGCAAGATTTGTGAGCTGTTGCCAAAAGAAAAGGTCAACCAGTGAAGAACAAACACCATTGCAAATACAACCCATGTTTATTTATTTTATTTTGTACTTTAACCATTTACAACACTGTATATATACATAATATGACATTTGTAATGTCATTATTATTTTGGAACTTCTATGAGTGCATTTTTAATGTTTATTTTACTTTTGTATATTATCTACTTCACTTGCTTTGGCAATGTTAACAAACGTTTCCCATGCCAATAAAGCCACTTGAATTTAATTGAATGAGTGAGAGTGAGAGACATGCTTCCAACTTCTGCAGACCCACTGAGGGTGTGTGGATGTTAACTAATCTAGCATCTAGCATTCACGGTGGGCTGGTGAAACCACAAATGGATCCGCCAAAATGCAAGGATCCACTTATTCCTACTGGACCAGATTATTCTTTGTCATGTCCCTCGATACCATGATCGCGTTCCGAGCTCTTCACCACACCTACCACCTCATTTAACTCACCCACATTCACTTCCATTTCACCTCCAGAACTCAGTCTGGCGCACGGCTCACTGTTTGCACTTAAAACCAATTTTCAACACCCCACTTTTACCACCATCTTCCTCAAATTCAAATCCAACCTCTGCTTTCCTCATTTTCTTCAACCTCTTTTTTTCCCTCCATTCCTCCTCAGAAATCCACCTTTCTCTGTCCCTGTCCCAATATTCCTCTTTTCCCAACATCCCGGCTTAACTCCATCTCAAAACACTACCCCTTGTCTGTCTTTCTCCACGCGGCATCACTCCTCAATCGGAACTCCCACTCCTGTTCCTCTGCTATCCCTTCTCCTTCCTCACAATGGCGTCACTTAATTCAAAATGCCCAAAACCAGAACGTTGCTTTTTAGGGAGCGGAGTCTTCAGACTGGAGATTCGAGCTGGTAAGAGCAAGGAAAATGATTCCTTACCCAAAATGTTGGTAGAATAGAGAAGCAGTCGGATGAAATGCTGTGTGTTAAACTTTCCCTAAAATGTTGTATTTATTTAAATATGCAGTAAGTTATATCAGAAGCCAGCAGATGCATTACTTACCAACAACAGCTGCAAATTCCATTAAAACTACATTGCATTTTGATGTTCACTTTCCTTGCTTCATCTAAGAAGACCTACATGAATCTAGCAAAGAAGCTCTGTAAACTCTGACCCCAAGTTTTGTTGGTCAATGTGCAGTATTTATTTAGTTTCTTAGCACAAATTTTTGTTAGCAAGTTTCTCACACTGGCACTAGCCACAGAGGGAGTAGACCTGCCCAGACAAGTGCAGGAGGGTCTGCCCAGGCAACATCTGCACAGCACAACAAATTCCCATGATTTGTGTATCTGTTCGCACCGAACAGCTAGCGCGACAGCAGCTAAAATTACTTTAAAAATAGGATTTCAGCTAATCGGGAAAAAGTCTCTAACAAAATAACTACATTATGCCATTCACTAATCTTAATCTATTGACATATAATCAGGGGTCACTTTCAGAAATGTGAGTTTTCAAAATACAGACAAAAATCTGTGTTTTAAACCATTTCACCTGCATTTTATACTGAAAGTCAATAGATCTTCAAGAGGCGTCCAAATATAGTTTTTCTTCACACAAAATACATTAGTGCAACACATTAGGCAGAACATCTTTTCATCAGATTACAACAGAAGCGCAACGCAAATTTGGCTACCAGCCACACATTAGTAAATTAACTTGATATGGAGGTGACCATATCACCTCCACCCTACCTGACACCCTAGACCCACTCCAATTTGCTTACCGCCCAAATAGGTCCACAGACGATGCAATCTCAACCACACTGCACACTGCCCTAACCCACCTGGACAAGAGGAATACCTATGTGAGAATGCTGTTCATCGACTACAGCTCGGCATTCAACACCATAGTACCCTCCAAGCTCGTCATCAAGCTCGAGACCCTGGGTCTCGACCCCGCCCTGTGCAACTGGGTACTGGACTTCCTGACGGGCCACCCCCAGGTGGTGAGGGTAGGCAACAACATCTCCTCCCCGCTGATCCTCAACACGGGGGCCCCACAAGGGTGCGTTCTGAGCCCTCTCCTGTACTCCCTGTTCACCCACGACTGCGTGGCCACGCACGCCTCCAACTCAATCATCAAGTTTGCGGACGACACAACAGTGGTAGGCTTGATTACCAACAACGACGAGACGGCCTACAGGGAGGAGGTGAGGGCCCTCGGAGTGTGGTGTCAGGAAAATAACCTCACACTCAACGTCAACAAAACTAAGGAGATGATTGTGGACTTCAGGAAACAGCAGAGGGGAACACCACCCTATCCACATCGATGGAACAGTAGTGGAGAGGGTAGCAAGTTTTAAGTTCCTCGGCATACACATCACAGACAAACTGAATTGGTCCACTCACACTGACAGCGTCGTGAAGAAGGCGCAGCAGCGCCTCTTCAACCTCAGGAGGCTGAAGAAATTCGGCTTGTCACCAAAAGCACTCACGAACTTCTACAGATGCACAATCGAGAGCATCCTGGCGGGCTGTATCACCGCCTGGTACGGCAACTGCTCCGCCCTCAACCGTAAGGCTCTCCAGAGGGTAGTGAGGTCTGCACAACGCATCACCGGGGGCAAACTACCTGCCCTCCAGGACACCTACACCACCCGATGTTACAGGAAGGCCATAAAGATCATCAAGGACATCAACCACCCGAACCACTGCCTGTTCACCCCGCTATCATCCAGAAGGCGAGGTCAGTACAGGTGCATCAAAGCTGGGACTGAGAGACTGAAAAACAGCTTCTATCTCAAGGCTATCAGACTGTTAAACAGCCACCATTGAGTGGCTGCTGCCAACACTCTGTCATTGACACTGACCCAACTCCAGCCACTTTAATAATGGGAATTGATGGGAAATGATGTAAATATATCACTAGCCACTTTAAACAATGCTACCTTATATAATGTTACTTACCCTACATTATTCATCTCATATGCATACTGTACTCTACATCATCGACTGCATCCTTATGTAATACATGTATCACTAGCCACTTTAACTATGCCACTTTGTTTACTTTGTCTACATACTCATCTCATATGTATATACTGTACTCGATACCATCTACTGTATGCTGCTCTGTACCATCACTCACTCATATATCCTTATGTACATATTCTTTATCCCCTTACACTGTGTATAAGACTGTAGTTTTAGAATTGTTAGTTAGATTACTTGTTGGTTATCACTGCATTGTCGGAACTAGAAGCACAAGCATTTCGCTACACTCGCATTAACATCTGCTAACCATGTGTATGTGACAAATAAAATTTGATTTGATTTGATTTGATTTAACTTACAATGAAAAACCAAGGTTTTTTTTGCAAAAGTGTGGCAGTTCTCATGAGAGCCAGTTTCATCACAGCGCTTGATGGACTTGAAGAAACTTTCAAAGTTCTTGACATTTTCCAAATTGACTGAGCTTCATGTCTTAACTTCTTGCGTCGAGCCATCCCTGACTACAGCCTCAAGCTCATTACCATAACGCAACGTTAACTATTCATGAAAATCGCAAATGAAATGAAATTAATCTATTTACTCTCCAGCTTAGCCTTTTGTTAACAACACTGTCGTCTCAGATTTTCAAAATATGCTTCTCAACCATTGCAAAACAAGCATTTGTGTAACAGTATTGATAGCTAACGTAGCATTTAGCGTAGCATTTAGCATTAGCATTCAGCAGGCAACATTTTCACAAAAACCAGAAAAGCATTCAAATAAAATCATTTACCTTTGAAGAACTTCGGATGTTTTCAATGAGGAGACTCTCAGATAGCAAATGTTCAGTTTTTCCTGAAAGATTATTTGTTTAGGACAAATCGCTCCGTTTTCTGCGTCACGTTTAGCTACGAAAAAAAACCTGTATCCAGGATTGTGTAATTCTATCCGCAAGCTCATTAGCATAACACAACGTTAACTATTCATGAAAATCGCAAATGAAATGAAATTAATCTATTCGCTCTCAAGCTTAGCCTTTTGTTAACAACACTGTCATCTCAGATTTTCAAAATATGCTTTTGAACCATAGCTAAACAAGCATTTGTGTAACAGTATTGATAGCCTAGCATAGGATTATGCCTCTCTTGGTCATGTTGCACTTCCTAAGGCTTCCACTAGATGTCAACAGTCTCTAGAACCTTGTTTGAGGCTTCTACTGTGAGGTGGGGCCGAATGAGAGGGGAATGAGTCAGAGTTCTGGCAGAATGCTTTGAGCTCGTGACGCTCGTTCACGCTCCTCGCGTTTCATTGCTTTTCTACAGACAAAGGAAATCTCCAGTTAGAACATTATTGAAGATTTATGTTAAAAACATCCTAAAGATTGATTCTATACATCGTTTGACATGTTCCTACAGACTGTAACGGAACTTTTTGACATTTCGTCTGCTCCTAGTGAACGTGCTTCGTGAGTTTAGATTTGTTTACAAAACGCAAAACACGAAACAAAAGTAGCTATTTGGACATAAATGATGGACATTATCGAACAAAACAAACATTTATTGTGGAACTGGGATTCCTGGGAGTGCATTCTGATGATGATCATCAAAGGTAAGTGAATATTTATAATGTTATTTCTAACTTCTGTTTACTGCACAATATGGCGGATATCTTGTTGGCTTGTTTGGTCTCTGAGCGCCGTACTCAGATTATTGCATGGTTTGCTTTTTCCGTAAAGCTTTTTTGAAATCTGACACAGCGGTTGCATTAAGGCGAAGTGTAATCCATGCATAACACTTGTATTTTCATCAACATTTATTATGAGAATTTCTGTAAATTGATGTGGCTCTCTGCAAAATCACCGGATGTTTTTGGAACTACTGAACATAACATATGTCTATCATAGACAGAATGTAGCCAGCTACAATTCCTTAATGTTTTGCTTGAAGTTAATCTTGCATTTCAACTTGTTACCGGAGAAAAACTACACTTGAGGAACATATATCAGCTGATGTACGAAGGGCTATATAAATAAATTTGATTTGATTTGATAACATTACCGGAGAAAAGTAGCCTACACAATGACGAGAGCAGAGACATTTCATTCGAATGGATAGGTGCAACTGAAGCACAAAATGTGTCCTTTTACATTCATGATTTGGAGAAAACCCTGACTGAAGCCGAGCATAATTTATAATAAGAGGCATTACATTTTTAGATCTGCATTTACAAAACGCAGCAAGATACCTTTCCTTTTCAGCTTGAAAAATGCAGAATCCTTCATTTTGTCCCCTGATAATAGAAATGTGTGTACATTTATGAACAAAATTCTAACTCCCTCAACCTTTAACAATACAAGGAATGAAGTGGATACCCAGTAAGCAAGCTAACGTTAATGCTAATGCTAAATCAGAATAAAACATGTGTTAATTAAGACTCCCCTTGATCATTTTGAAAGATATCTATCAAAACCTTGCTAGCCTACTAGTTCAATGACAACATTGGAACATGCATGAACCCCAATAACATTTTTCCCTGGTCAAGTAAGCTATCAATGTGATTAGGCCTCCCCCATTGGCGAGGGGACATTTAGAGTTTATCACCTACAGATTTACTCAAATCTATAATATTACTGTTTTAATCTGTTGAGAGAAACATATTGGTAACAGAGCCATTTCTAGAGAATTGCTCTTGAGAATTTCTCTACTTTTGGACTGTTTAGAACCTTAGTTATCTATATATGGCATGTCAACTGTTCATATTTTTCTCTCTAATTATAAACAGTTGGCTATCTGTCCATGACATCACATTGTAACCCCGACAACATCCAGAGCATCCTGTACTCTGTTTCCTCATGCATTCCTCTCCATGTTGTCATCTTCAGAGACCCACTGGAGATGGAGGATACCGCAACATGGGACTATCTGGCGGCATCTGGTGGTTGTCACGAGAAATTGCAGTCATACAGGCAGGTAATACAATATTACATTTACATTTACATTTAAGTCATTTAGCAGACGCTCTTATCCAGAGCGACTTACAAATTGGATTTGGATTGTGTACTCTAACAGTATATAGCCATTTTATTTCCTACCCTTTCTTTTATAACCGCTTATCTAAAAGTAGGTGAATGCCATATGGAGAAACCCTAACAAGTCATTTTACCTATGATAAACTTCTACACCTTTGGTGCGGCAGGTAACCTAGTGGTTAGAGCTTTGGGCCAGTAACTGAAAGGTTGCTGGATCGAATTCCTGAGCTGACAAGGTAAAAGTCTGCTCCTGAACAAGGCAGTTAACCCACTGTTTCCCGATAGGCCGTCATTGTACATAAGAATTTGTTCTTAACTGACTTGCCTAGTTAAATTCAAATAAAAAAATGATGAATCCCAATGGAATGTAAACCATGAAGTAGGCCTATCAATGTAAGACAGGGGTTCTTTTTCAGCCTGGGACCCAAATTAGAAATTCTGTGTTTTCCTGGGACCCAAGCTTAGGAAAATATGCAAATATACATAAATATTGGTACATTTAATTGCCATTATGCCTAAAAACAAATGCAATATAGGCAAACACAAAAAAAACAATTAAATTCAATACCCATATAAATATCTATTCATGTTTATTTTCCCCCATTAAAAACATATCTGTCTAGGTTGGAATTGTTGCTGTTAAAATACATGAAATCATTTTCATTCTGAACTGGAATAAACTGATTGATCACATCGCACAGATAAATAATAAATAACATACAGTGCACACAGGCTCAGTTTTTTATAGTGCAACAGAAAGTAACAGTTCAAAAGTTCAAAATGATCAGGCCTACTGTACATCTTACTGTAGAAATTATTGTTGAAAGAAAGTCTAGGTTGGAACTGTTGCTGTTAAAATACAATACATATTTTTTTTTAATTCCTGAATCAATAACAATAGCTAGCTTGCTTTGGCGAATGTTAGCAATTAGCTGTGTACAAGGCCAGGGGATTGTTTGAAACAGAAACTCACATCTACTACTACTCTGACACGTCACGACCCACCGTTAACAGGTCTGCGACCGACCAATAGTTTAAGAAAGGCTGATGTAAAGAGCATATGACAGGGCCAATATTCGTATCAGTCAGGTGCATTCAGACAAATGCAAGTCAGTAGACACTGTTTGAGGGAAAATGTAATGCTGCAGTCTGGGAACTTCTAAGAATTTCCTGCTTTGTTTGCCCTACTCAAATGGAATAGCTTCAACCATGTCCTATGGACTAGAGAATGATATTATAATGGAAAGACTAATGTATAGGGCGGTGAATATTTCTATAAAACCTCTAATAAAAGTTGCGAAAAGACCTGGAACTGTACTATCGTGGTAGTACAAAAGGTAATTGGGAAATTTTACATTTCTAGCACGTTTCAATTATTTCCTAGTTTCAAGTCAAAAGGACCATATTAATGTGTAGGTGGATGGGAAACCAAGCCTTGTGGTACATTTTAAAGATGCAGTCAGATCTTAAGCACTTCCAAATTCGTAATATATATACAGTATGTATTGGAATTTATAACATAACATATATCATTCTATGGTCTACTGTTGTGGGCTAATGTACAACTCACAGATAAAATCATGTACTAGACCGTACTGTGGGGCTATATCGAGTCAGTGTTTCCAGTAATACAGTACAGCGGCTATCTTTACTTGATAGGTACTGTAATGTAAGTGGTACTGCATGTTTCGATGGAAGTAATAAGAAGCACAATGGTGTCCAGTGAAACATCCCAGGAGTGACAATGAGGATGGCTCAGTGCTCTACTAAAGGCACTGCCCTTCACGGTCTGTACACACACAGACACACACACTCACACATACAGTACACTAACTGTACACACACAGACACACACACTCACACATACAGTGCACTAACTCTATGCAGCTACACTCAGACAAAATATCCAATGACATTGGCTAGTGGGGTGTTTGTCTGTAAACAGTCATTGTGTTGAGCCTTGAAAACAAAATATTTGGTGGAACCTTAAACATTCAACACCTTCTGTTTCTAGAACCAAACATTTGCATTTTGTCCAATATACTTCCAGAGTTTGGACTCCTATGTGAGTCAATGTACCAACAACTGCAGTGATCAAATCAAATTTGATTTGTCACGTGCCGAATACAATTGTGAAATGCTTACTTATAAAGCCCTTAACCAAAAATGCAGTTTTAAGAAAATATATATAAATAAAAGTATGAGATAAGAATATTATTAACGTGCAGCAGTAGATAACAATAGCTGGGCTATATACAGGGTGTCGAGGTAATTGAGGTAATATGTACATGTCGGTAGAGTTATTAAAGTGACTATGCATAGAAAATAACACAGAGTAGCAGCAGCATTCCGGGGGGGGGGGGGGGGGGGGGGGGGGCAATGCAAATAGTCTGGGTAGCCATTTGAGTAGCTGTTCAGGAGTCTTATGACTTGGGGTTAGGACCTATTTAGGAGCCCCTTGAACCTAGACATGGTGCTCCGGTACCGCTTGCCGTGTGGTAGCAGAGAGAACAGTCTATGACTAGGGTGGCTGGAGTCTTTGACAATTTTTAGGGCCTTCCTCTGACACTGCCTGGTATAGTGTCTTGCGATCGGAGGCCGCGAGCAGTTGCCATACCAGGCAGTGATGCAACCCGTCAGGATGCTCTCAATGGTGCAGCTGTAAAACCTTTTGACGATCTGAGGACCCATGCCAAATCTTTTCAGTCTCGTGAGGGGGAATAGGTTTTGTCGTGCCCTTTTCACGACTGTCTTGGTGTGCTTGGACCATGTTATTTTGTTGGTGATGTGGACGCCAAGGAACTTGAAGCTCTCGACCTGCTCCACTACAGCCCCCTCGATGGAATGGGGGCGTGCTCGGTCCTTATTTTCTTGTAGTTCACAATCATCAACAATGATGTTGTCATTTAAACAAAAAATTTAACAAACGTATTTTCACTTACTTATTTGCAATACTTGTGAATGGGTTCAGGTACTGTATATGTCAACCTGTAATATGGTTTGCCCTGTTGAAGTGCTGGTAAGCGTTTTAGTTATTGTAAGACCCCATAAGGGCAGAAACTATTACGATTGGTTCAGTCAGGCGTCTAATCAAAATGGTGCAGAGGCGGGAGCAGGGTAGAGGTGGGAGTGGGAGCTCAACATGGAAAAGACACTGGGAGTGACTGCTTTGACTGCAGGCTAGCTTGGAGGCAGATGGATGGGACTGCGATTGTTACAAAGTTGTAGCTTTGTTTTTGGCTGATTTGGCACAACTGTACTGTGACGGGTCAGCATGGCATAAAGTACACAAAATAGTCCAAATCGGTGAAGTGAAATGAAAAAACAATAAGTAAAAAAAAAACATATATATATATATATATGAAAAGTGGTGGGTGCATATGTATTCATATGCCATGAAGCCCCTAAATAAGATCTGGTGCAACCAATTACCTTCAGAAGTAACATAATTAGTTCAATAAAGTCCACCTGTGTGCAATCTAAATGTCACATGATCTTAATATATATATATATATATATATATATATATATATACATACACCTGTTCTGAAAGGCCCCAGAGTTCTGCAACACCATTAAGCAAGAGGCACCACCACGCAAGCGGCACCATGAAGACCAAGGAGCTCTCGAAAACAAGGAAGTGGACCAAAGTGCAGAGTGGTGAGCGTACATTTCTCTTTTTGTTTAAAATGTCGCCAACAAAACAAGAAACGAAAAACAACCGTGAACCTTACAGGGCTAAGTGCCACAAACAAAGTTAACTACCCACACTGAAAGGAGGGAAAAAGGGCTACCTAAGTATGATTCCCAATCAGAGACAACGAGAATGCCCACCCAAATCACACCCTGACCAAACCAAAATAGAGACATAAAAAGCTCTCTAAGGTCAGGGCGTGACAGTCATGGACAAAGTTGTGGAGAAGTACAGATAAGGATTGGGCTACAAAAAGATATCCAACACTTTGAACATCCCACGGAGTACCACTAAATCATTATTAAAAAAATTGAAAGAATACGGCACCACAACAAACCTGCCAAGAGAGGGCCGCCCACCAAAACTCACAGACCAGGCAAGGAGGGCATTAATTAATCAGAGAGGCAACAAAGAGACCAAAGATAAACCTGAAGGAGCTGCAAAGCTCCACAGCTGAGATTTGAGTATTTATCCCATAGGACCACTTTAAGCCGTACACTCCACAAAGCTGGGCTTTAGGCATGTGGGAGACATGTGGGAGACTCCCCAAACATATGGAAGAAGGTACTCTGGTCAAATGAGACTAAAATTGAGCTTTTTGTCCATCAAGGAAAATGCTATGTCTGGTGCAAACCCAACACCTCTCATCACCCCGAGAACACATTCCCCACAGTGAAGCATGGTGGTGGCAGCATCATGCTGTGGGGATGTTTTCATCGGCAGGGACTGGGAAACTGGTCAGAATTGAAGGAATGATGGATGGCGCTAAATACAGGGTTATTCTTGAGGGAAACCTGTTTCAGTCTTCCAGAGATTTGAGACTGGGACGGTGGTTCACCTTCCAGCAGGACAATGACCCTAAGCATACTGCTTAAGCAACACTCAAGTGGTTTAAGGGGAAAAATGTAAATGTCTTGGAATGGCCTAGTCAAAGCCCAGACCTCAATCCAATTGAGAATCTGTGGTATGACTTAAAGATTGCTGTACACCAGAGGAACCCATCCAACTTGAAGGAGCTGGAGCAGTTTTGCCTTAAAGAATGGGCAAAAATCCCAGTGGCTAGATGTGCCAAGCTTAAAACCCTGTTCCGCCAGCGGGACCCTTCGCCAACAGCCAATGAAATTGCAGGGCGCCAAATACGAAACATCATAAATCTCATAAATCAAATTTCTCAGTATTAGGCACCATTTTAAAGATAAAATTCTCGTTAATCCAGCCACAGTGTCTGATTTCAAAAATGCTTTACAGCGAAAGCTCCACAAACGATTATGTTAGGTCACCACCAACTCACAGAAAAACCCAGCCATTTTTCCGGCCAAAGAGAGGAGCCACAAAAAGCACAAATAGAGATAAAATGAATCACTAACCTTTCATGATCTTCATCAGATGACACTCATAGGACTTCATGTTACATAATACATGTATGTTTTGTTCGGTAAAGTGCATATTTATATTAAAAAATCTCATTTTAAATTGGCACGTTACGTTCAGTAGTTCTAAAACATGCAATGATTTAGCTTAGAGCCCCATCAAATTACAGAAATACTCATAATAAACATTGATAAAGATACGACTATTATACATAGAACTAGAGATATACTTCTCCTTAATGCAACCGCTGTGTCAGATTTTTTAAAAACTTTACGGAAAAAGCAAACCGTGCAATAATCTGAGAACAGCGTTCAGACAACAAAGAAGCCAAAGCGATATCCGCCATATTGGGTAGTCAACATTAGTCAAAAATAACATTAGAAACATTCACTTACCTTTGATGATCTTCATCAGAATGCACTCCCAGGAATACCAGGTCCCCAATAAATGCTTGATTTGTTAAAGTCCATCATTTATGTCCAAATAGATCCTTTTGTTAGGGCATTTGGTAAGCAAATCCAAACACGCGTGCAGGTCCAGCAGCACGTCAGACGAAAAGTGCAAAAATGTATATAACAGTCCGTAGAAACCTGTCAAACTAATTATAGAATCAATCTTTAGGATGTTTTTAACATAAATGTTCAATAATGTTTCAACCCGGAGAATTCCTATGTCTGAAGAAAAGCAATGGAACGAGAGCTAACTTTCTCATGACCGCACGTCATGAGACCAAGGCACTCTGCCAGACCACTGACTCACACAGGTCTCATGAGCTCCTCCTTTATAGTAGAATCCTCAAAAAAGTTTCTAAAGACGGTTGACATTAGTGGAAGCCTTAGGAAGTGAAACATGACCCCATGGATAGTGTGTATTCGATAGGCCAAGCTTTGAAAACTTACAAGACTCAGATTTCCCACTTCCTGGTTGGATTTTTCTCAGGTTTTCGCCTGCCATATGAGTTCTGTTATACTCACAGACATCATTCAAACAGTTTGGGAAACTTCTGAGTTTTCTATCCAATACTACTAATAATATGCATATATTAGCATCTGGGACAGAGTAGCAGGCAATTTACTTTGGGCACCTTATTCATCCAAGCTACTCAATACTCAATACTGATGCAGCCACAACTATGCTTAAAAATATGGAGAGTGTTTTTCAGAAATGTGTATTTGATTTGCCACAAATGTACAGTAACACTTTGTATTAGGGACAAAAAGTTAATTGCTTTGCAATTTTTTTGCAGTATTACTTTAGTGCCTTGTTGCAAACAGGATGCATATTTCAGAATATTTTTATTCTGTACAGGCTTCTTTATTTTCACTCTGTCAATTAGCTTAGTATTGTGGAGTAACTACAATATTGTTGATTCATCCTCAGTTTTCTCCTATCCTGGCATTAAACTCTGTAACAGTTTTAAAGTTACCATTGGCTTCATGGTGAAATCCCTGAGCGGTTTCCTTCCCCTCTGGCAACTGAGTTTAGAAGGATGCCTTTATCTTTATAGTGACTGGGTGTATTGATACACCATCCAAAGTGTAATTAATAACTTCACCATGCTCAAAGCGATATTCAATGTCTTTTTTTTTACCCCGCTACCAATAGGTGCCATTCTTAGCGAGACATTGGAAAACCTCCCTGGTGTTTGTGGTTGAAACTGTGTTTGAAATTCAGTCCTCATTCTGAGGGACCTTACAGATAATTGTATGTGTGGTGTACAGACGTGAGGTAGTCATTAAAAAATTATGTTAAACACTATTATTGCACATAGAGTGAGTCCCTGCAACTTATTATGTGGCTTGTTGAGCAGAATTGTACTCCTGAACTGTTTTAGGCTTACCATAACAATGGGGTTGAATAGCTATTGACTCAAGGCATGTCAGCATTTCATTTTTTATTAATTTGTAAAAAAAACAACATATTTCCACTTTGACATTAATTGTGTGTAGGCCAGTGCCCCCCAAAATCTAAATGTTATCAATGTTCAATTCAGGCACTGTAATAGCACACAAAAAATCTGGGAAAATAATATTGTGGATATACAGGTACAGTTGGGTAGAGGAGAAATGAAAACATTCATTTGGGAAAAATGAGTTAGATTGCTGGCAGAGACTTTGGGATACATTTTAATAATACAAGGAAACCTGTATGGGAGTGTCATGTAATGGGAACAGAATGGAGGAAGTTATGTTGTGTAGGATGAGATTAGGGCATATGGGATTTAATTCTTATTTGAAATTGATAGGGAAACATGGGACTGGAATGTGTACACATGTACAGTACAACCTTGCTGGCTGCTTTGAGGGCACCTATGAACCTGTCTCTAGCTAGCACTACTTTATTCTGCCCTGGGGACAACTGTACAACCTTGCTGCTTTGAGGGCACCTATAGAAATGTCTCTAGCTAGCTCTACTTTCTTCTGCCCTTGAGGCAACTGCACAACCTTGCAGCTTTGAGGGCACCTATGAATGTTTCTCTAGGTAGCTATACTTTCTTCTGCGCTAAGTGCACCTAGTATGCATGCACACAAAAAAACAGGATAATAGTACCCTGCAAGCAGACAGATTTATGCTTATTAATGAAGAGGGTAACTACCTTACTAACAATAGCCTATTGCTTTTCAGGGTAGCTTATTATCCCATTCAGTGCTGCCAACTCTTCAGTAAGGAAAGTAGCTATTGGCTGTCCTTAAAGTCGCTAAATTACGTCATCACCTAATTTGCATAATTTGCAATATGCATGTAATTATGATGGACGCTGTAGGAGAGAGGAATAACGTTGTGAAGTGTACCTATGATGAAAATTACAGGCCTCTCTCATCTTTTTAAGTGGGAGAACTTGCACAATTGGTGGCTGACTAAATACTTTTTTGCCCCACTGTATATCCATCCTGCCCTGCCTTTCTAAAGTCTTCAAAAGCCAATTTAACAAACAGATCACTGGCCATTTCGAATCCCACCGTACCTTCTCTGCTGTGCAATCCTGTTTCCGAGTTGTTCACGGGTGTACCTCAGCCACGCTCAAGGTACCAAACGATATCTTATCCGCCATCGATAAAAGACAGTACTGTGCAGCCATCTTCATCGACCTGGCCAAGACTTTCGACTCTGTCAATCACCGTATTCTTATCGGCAGACTCAACAGCCTTGGTTTGTCAAATGACTGCCTCGCCTGGTTCACCAACTACTATAGAGTTCAGTGTGTCAAATCAGAGTTCCTGTTGTCTGGACCTCTGGCAGTCTCTATGGGAGTACCACAGGGTTAAATTCTCGAGCCGACTCTTTTCTCTGTATATATCAATTATGTCGCTCTTGCTGCGGGTGATTCCTTGATCCACCTTTACGCATACAACACCATTCTGTATACATCTGGCCCTTCTTTGGACACTGTGTTAACAAACCTCCAAACAAGCTTCAATGCCATACAACGCTCTTTCCGTGGCCTCCAACTGCTCTTAAAAGCTAGTAAAACGAAATGCATGCTCTTCAACCGATCGCTGCCGCACCCGCCCGCCCGATTAACATCACTACTCTGGATGGTTCTGACTTAAAAATATGTAGACAACTACAAATACCTAGGTGTCTGGTTAGACTGTAAACTCTATTTCGCAACAAAGCATCCTTCACTTTTGCTGCCAAACATACCCTCGTAAAACTGACTATCCTACCGAGCCTCCAACACTCTACTCAGCAAACTTGATTCAGTCTATCACAGTGCATTCCGTTTTGTCACCAAAGCCCCATATACCACCCACCACTGCGACCTATATGCTCTTGTCGGCTGGCCCTTGCTACATATTCGTCGCCAGACCCACTGGCTCCAGGTCATCTATAGGTCTTTGCTAGGTAAAGCTATATAGATAAAGCTATATAGATTTTTCTCTTGTATTATTGACAGTACTTTTGTTTATCCTATGTGTTACTCTGTGTTGTTTTTTGTCGCACTGCTTTGCTTTATCTTGGCCAGGTCGCAGTTGTAAATGAGAACTCATTCTCAACTGGCCTACCTGATTAAATAAAGGTTAAATTAAAAAAATTAAAAGGGAGGTGATGGAGTCCAGGTGAGTCTGATGATTCCGAGCTTTCTCCACTTGGCCTCCTTCACATCCAGATTTCCACTTGTGTTGAATCTGCCGTCCACGACTGATGATTCAATATGGACAGCTTCCAGTGGCTCAAGTCCTTGCACGCCTTCTCCCTTGACAAGGCATCAAGTTCCTTCCCCAGACCTGTTTTGGAAGCAAAACAATACTTGGACACTAAACACTCTTTGACACTTAATTATGTCTTCAACATACCTTTGTCACAGTGCCAACAATCATAGAAATGTGTTGTTCCATGGGGACACAATGTCTCTCTCACCCACCTGGCTACAGTTTAAGCCTCTCCCATCTCTTTATGGGTCATGTAATTATCTGGCCAAGTGGAGTCTTTTGTAGCTAGATAAACAATGAACCATAATCCCAATCCATACAGTACTAGTACTAGAAATACAACCTTATTTTCATAGCTAGCCACCATTCATGAAATGCTGTAGAATGAATCTGCAGATAGCTAAAGCTAACCAACTAAGTTCAATGTTAGCTAGCTAACAGGCTATAACTAGAAATGCAAATGGCTTGCTGAGATACTAATAATATTACTAAACAGATCATACACCTAATGTTTGCTAGTGAGCCAGCCAGCTAATGTTAGCTAGCTAGCTAACAGTATGATTTAACTTGCAATGAAAAATACTTTTGGACAAAATTAGAAACATATAATATCTGAAAATGCAGCTAGACATGAATGAATGCTTCACGGCAGACTGGAACCTCTTTAACTAAGTCAGACATCCTGTGTCATTTCTGTTTTGTTTGTACCGCTTGCTTGGCCCATTGTATTAAGTTACTCCCATTCACATTGACCATGTGCAATTTCATAAGAATCATCAGATCTTTCTCCCTCTCTGTTACGGATGCAATCAAAAGCCAGAAATTTCTCCATCTCCTTCTCATACTCTACTTCCACTGGGCATTCCACTGATTTCAAAACTCAGTCAACTTCATCCGTGACAACAACACTGTTGATCAACGTTTCTTCCCTATCACTGTCATCAGAATACAATGTTTGGTTCAGATGGCAAACGCCTAGCTTCCTGAAACCGGTCACAATTAGTTTGTGTGTGTGTTCAATCATTATTCATACTGTATTTGTTATATCTTACCTTTGCATTGAGTTGGATGAGTTCCAGGATCAATCTTCAGTGTCACTAGGTTCAGGGCTGGAGTCGTCACTTGGTTCACCGATGGCTATAGTGGCCTCCCAAGTAGCGCAGTGGTCTAAGGCAATGCATCTCAGTGCTAGAGGCATCACTACAGACCTTGGTTTGATTCCGGACTGTAGCACAAACGGCGGTGATCGGAAGTCCATCGCACAAATGTCCCAGTGTCGTCCGGGTTAGGGGAGGGATTGGCCGGGGTAGAATTTGTTCTTAACTGACTTGCCTAGTTAAATAAATGTTAAATAGTGGTGGAGGATTTGATGTCAAACAGCATCAAAGGATCTGTTTGGACAATCTGAAAGAAATTAATAGTTTTCTAACACCACATGCTTCTTGTAGTAGTAGCTCAAATTAGAATCTAGAAAGGGCTAACATGTGGCCAATCACTGCCATCGGTAACTTAGCTTGTATTAATGCAACAGTGAATGATTAAGTCACAGTTTGTGGATAATACAATTCCACATAACCACGTTGTAAAATACCTGATGAACAGTGTAGAGGCCTCATGTTCGACTGTGTTCCACGCTGCTTCAGATGCAGGTAGCACACATGTTTCACACTGCCACACTGCTAACTTAATGTTAGACATGTCATATTTGCAAGAGAAACATTCATAGATGCCCTCAAAGCAGCAATGTTGTATAGTTTCCCCCAGGGCAGAAGAAAGTTGAGCTAGCTTAGCTAACAAGTAGGAAGCGTGCTTTTGGTAGCTAAGTACTGCAGCTAGTTTGCTATCTAAACATTTTAAACTAGAATATCGCAGCTATTAGCTAGCTTTCTGGCTAATGTAGCAAGATAGCTGGAAACTAGAGGCACATTTTGCATTTAGTATATAATCAGTAGATAGATAGCTAAAACCCAGTGCAAAACAAGCAAATGTGAAAACTTGCTATCTTAAAGAACTATGCAGAAATCACTCCGCCATTTCCTGGTTGCTAAAATTTGAATAGTTCGCCTAATTTTACTTGACAAAACAAGTAAGTATAGTGTAGAGAATGCTTGTACCATCTAAACTGCTGTGAAACATATTTTCCATAACCAAAAATATAGTATTTTCAGATCGTTGAAGCTAGTGTACAAAACCGAAAGTAAAAAAAATGCAAAAATGATACTTAAGAACTGGAAGCTTAGAAATAGTGCACATAGAACACATCTATCGCATTTATATGAATTTGGTCTTGTTGCCCAAAAAGTTACATATTGCAGCCTTAACATTGTAAGCTAGAATATTGTAGCTAGCTAATTAGCTAGCAGCTAGCTAACATCACTTAGCTAGGGTTATCTATCTTCCTAGCTAACTAATGTAGCAAAATAGCTGCCAACTAGAGTCACGTTTCACATTCAGTATCTAATCGATAGATAGCTAAAACCCACTGCACTAGCAAGCAAATGTGGAAAAACTTGCTACTATCCAACATACGTTTTCTGCTGCAAACAAATTAAAACTAATCAAGCCAAAATACTTTAATGCAGATGATTCGGTCATTAACTATGTCAACATTCACAGACAACTTTCAACAGATTATTTGTTAGCTTGAGTCAGAGACATCTAAGTGTTAATGTCTCATCTGCTTTATACATCCATTGACATCCTCAAACAAGCAGTATGAATGTTAGCGGACTAAACTCGAAAGTTTATGATGAACTTCACCAACAGAGTGGAGCAGAGACCAGCCTTTGTGAAATCTAGCGCCGACTACATCAACAAAAACTAGAAAAAAGTTGGTTGTATTTGATTAACGTTTATTGTAAAAGTAAGGATTTCAGCAAACAATTAAAGGCATGCAACTACAGAGGACAAACATAGGTACAAGGTACATGATTACGTTTTGTATTGACCTTAGACAAATGGATGTAGTCTGATCTAGATTCCACAAAGCCTGGTCTCTGCTCCACTCTGTTGGGGAAGTTTGTTCAACTTGGAGTGGAGTTTAGTCCACTATATGAATGTAAACTTTGCCATACAGTAAAAAGTGCCCGTGTGTGTGTGTTATATCCTATGTAATCCTGACCTTCAACCACACAGGCAGAAAAGTAAACTTTGCAATTTATAGACATAGAACTCATCCTTGAAGACCACTCCTAATCAACAAATTAATCAATGTGTGCTACTTAACAATACACTATTTCCAACTGTTCTAATTTAAAAACGCATAATTGTTCCTTTCGTCTCATCATGATCAGAAGTGTTAAATTGAAGACTAAAAGCACATTTCTGCTGGCTTCACGTGTGACGCTCCCTGCCTTGGCTGTGAAAGTGCTCGGCCCAGCTTGCCATATTATAATTGCTCTCTGATACGGTATGTCTTATTCTGTGTTCATAACCAAGTGAGAATGTGGTAATTACCAGTTGTGAAGTCGTAAATCCCAGTTGCATTCACATTTCTCGTTGAGAAACGTTGATTGGCTAATGGCCAATAAGCTCTTTCAACCATAAACTAAAAGTACAGCTATCGTGTTTGTAAACAAATGATTGTGTTCAAAAACCATATTAATGAATTGCTTTATATAAATTATGTTTTGTTTCATTTAACTGCTGAAAATGCTCTTATGGAGGTAATTTCCTTACCAGGAGATTTCAGAATGTGGGAGGGTTCAGGGATGATAGATGAGTTTCCCACTAGTAATTACGAGTTGGTGTGGCATTCAAGTGGATTTCTCCTAGTCGTATGAGGTAAATACCACCATCCCACTTGGTTATGAACGCAGCATAAAATTGTGGGACACCCAAGGCATAGCAGATGCTTGAGTTGCTTCTCTTTCTATGCTTGAGTCTCACAGCAGCTACAGTATGCAATGTTATCTCTCCTCTGGCCTTGACCTTGCTCTTACATGTAAGCCAGCACAGGAATCATAATGGATGTGAAGATATCACAATAAGAATCACAATCAGTTTCTTAAACTAATTTTATTAAGACGGTTGATACACAAAAAAAAACATATATACTTTTCAAAAGACAACATACGGTATCATTTGTATTTGTTCAGTGCACCATAAAAGGCACTTTAGCCAGGGTTATGGAATTCCCTGCATTTTTCATCCATGCATAGAATTGGAGCAGTAATTTTGTTAAGATGACAGACTAACAACGTTGTTAACAATCCTGAAGGGTGACATCCTGTATAGACACATTATACCCAGGCACAAACAGGCCTTTAATCTAAGGCATTATTTTTAACACAGCAGCCCAGTACAGATCAAAATGAGGGAAATTACTTCATGTTGCTGCTTATAGGAAAAAAATAGATAACAGAAAAATGTATTCCTGTGAATATATTTCAAGGGTTAAGATACTTGGTAATGTTATTATTCCTGTCTGTCCAGATGAGTTTCAATGTATTCAGTTTTTAGATGTTATATTAGTTACAAAGAAATGTGATAAAACAAAAAAAGTAATCCCCTTTTTTATGTGATTTCAATTGCATATTGGATGATATTTATCTTCCACACTTAGACCTTGTACGTTTTTGGGAGCCTCCCAACTCAAGAGCTGCGTTGAGTGTATCACTCAATAACAAAAAGCTCATAACCACTTCCTAAGTCCCTCTCCTTTCTGGATTTAAACAAAGACACCTCCAGAAAGAAAAACACTCACTTTCTCTCTCTCTCACACACACACACACACACACTCTCTCTCGTAATACATGCACATATTCTGTCTTCAACACACACATACACACAGTCTGCTCGCCTCGCCTTGCGAGTGTCTAGCATTGTGAGAAAGGGACAAGTGGCGTGTGTTGAGGATTGCTTGGCTCATGTGTATCTATGAGCAGAGGAAGCCCTTGTCAGAGGCTGGGCCAGAATCTGCTGGGTTAACAACCGGATTAAATGACAGCCCATCTGATTTACCCTGCTTTCTGTCAGTACTCTCAGAGAGTCTAGCTGTCACAGACTGTCTGATACTACAACACTCCCTTCATTCACAGTTGCTTGCCTGTGGAGGTTCAATACAGTGGGACGCCAGTGCTCCCCTTATATGCTGACTATTGTGGGTTAAAAGTTTTGGCTCATAATAGCTTCAATGGGGCCTCCCGAGTGGCGCAGCGGTCTATTGCACAAACCATCTTTTGATTTCTGAACGTGTCGGCACCGGGTACTCAGGATGTGGCGGTGTTATTAATGTCATGTTAAATCAGGACTTTTCATTTGAATATATGGGGTGTTTTAGTTTTGTAGGTGAGGATACCTATTTCTGATCTCGCTCCCAATGATCAGTGCTTCAGTTTATTATGTTGCTGTCCAGAGGTTCTGAATTTGCAATGCACCCGACTGTCCACATTTTTCTGCGCAATAGCCTCTTGATTTGAACATTTTAAAGGTTTTGGGGTGTGTAGTAAGCTATTTGATTTAATATATATCTATATATGTATATATTTGAACGGAATAAGTTAGAGCATGCACACTTGCATGCACTCACTCACTCACTCACACTCACTCACTCACTCACTCACTCACTCACTCACTCACTCACTCACTCACTCACTCACTCACACATGCACATAGAAACACACACACAATGCATTATTAGTTAGCTACATAATTATTTAGGTGGGGGAAAAAAACATATTGGTCCATTCAAAACAGTGTGTTTGGTTGAGGAAGCTCACTTGGTTTTAAGATGGCTGCTTTTGGTGACAGTATCAAAACAAATTAATGACTAATTAATAATTAATTACTCAACAAATATACGTTTGTGTCATGAACAATAACTAGTACAATTATAACAATAAAAACATAAAAAGTATTATACAAACTGTATACTTTTGGTACAGTATTGCTGTTTCTTTCAGAGACATGGCTGAATGGAATGTTTGAAGGGAATGTCTTTATACCCAGCAGGTCATAATCACAAAGCTTTTCTTTGTATTGTGAGAGCATTTTCAAAGAGGTAAAAAGAGGCAATACAATAATAATACATTTACATTTGTACAATTACACACAGAATGGGTTTACATTTACGGTTCAACCATCTATCACATCTGATTTCCATTTTTCTTGGCACTGAACATCAATCATTTGTCCTGAAATTACGATAATGCCAAATATAGTTTTTCCTGAGTTCAATCATTTAGATGTTAAATCTTAATTTTTCATATTTTTTTTGTTGGTCTTTACAAATCTCACAATGTTTTTGGTAAAAACTTGCTTTGGGGTTGACTTTAGTTTGCATTGAGGAAAGTAAAATGTGTCTCTATCTAGCTAGACATAATACAATTTCAGATAAATATTATATATTTTTTTAAATGGACTATAAAAACTATTCATTACGCAAAGGCTCCTAAGTAACATTGACATGCATGGACATTTAGTTATACATTCTGCTTGTATGTAACAGATGGCTTGGAGCAAAACAATATGATGTACAGTGCATTTGGAAAGTATTCCGACACCTTCCCTTTTTCTACATTTTGTTACGTTACCACCTTGTTCTAAAATGTATTAAATTGTTTTTTTCCCCCTCATCAATCTACACACAACCCCATAATGACAAAGCAAAAACTGTTTTTTATTTGCAAATATATTACAAATTAAAAAAATATTACCATTTCCATAAGTATTCAGACCCTTTAATCATTACTTTGTTGAAGCACCTTTGGCAGCAATTACATATTTGAGTCTTCTTGGGTATGATGCTACAAGCTTGGCACACCTGTATTTAGGTATGATCTCCCATTCTTCTCTGCAGATCCTCTCAAGCTCTGTCAGGTTGGATGGGGAGCGTAGCTGCACAGATATTTTCAGGTCTCTCCAGAGATGTTTGGTCGGGTTCAAGTCCGGGCTCTGGCTGGACCACTCAAGGACATTCTGAGACTTGTCTCAAAGCCACTCCTGGGTTGTCTTGACTGTGTGCTTACAGTCATTGTCCTGTTGGAAGGTGAACCTTTGCCCCAGTCTGAGGTCCTGAGCGCTCTGGAGCAGGCTTTCATCAAGGATCTCTCTGTACTTTGCTCCGTTCATCTTTCTCTTGATCCTGACTAGTATTGCAGTCCCTGCCGCTGAAAAACATCCCCACTGCATGATGCTGCCACCACCATTGTTCACCGTAGGGATGGTGCCAGATTTCCTCCAGACGTGACGCTTGGCATTCAGGCCAAAGAGTTTAATCTTGGTTTCATCAGACCAGATTATCTTGTTTCTCATGGTCAGCGTCCTTTAGGTGCCTTTTGACAAACTCCAAGCAGTCTGTCATGTGCATTTTACTGAGGAGTGGCTTCAGTCTGGCCACTCTACCATAAAGGCCTGATTGGTGGAGTGCTGCAGAGATGGTTGTCCTTCTGGAAGATTCTCCCATCTCCACAGAGGAACTCAGATGCTCTGTCAGAGTGACCATCAGGTTCTTGGTCACCTCCCTGACCAAGGCCCTTCTCCCCTGATTGCTCAGTTTGGCTGGGAGACCAGCTTTAGGAAGAGTCTTGGTGGTTCCAAACTTCTTCCATTGAAGAATGATGGAGGCCACTGTGTTCTTGGGGACCTTCAATGCTGCAGAAATGTTTTGGTACCCTTCCCCAGACCTGTGCCTTGACACAACCCTGTCTCGGAGCGCCAAGAAGAATTCCTTTGACCTGTTGGCTTCGTTTTTTCTCTGACATGCACAGTCAACTGTGGGACCTTATATAGACAGGTGTGTGCCTTTCCAAATCATGTCCAATAAATGTAATTTACCACAGGTGGACTCCAATCAAGTTGTAGAAAAGGGTGATAAATGGAAAAAGGATGCAACTGAGCTGACTTTAGAATCGCATAGCAAAGGGTCTGAATACTTATGTAAATAAGTAAATCATTTTGTTTTAAATGAGCAAAAACATGTTTTCACTTTGTCATTATGTGGTATTGTTTGTAGATTGATGAGTTTTTAAAATATTTGTATCAATTTTAGAATAAGGCTGTAATGTAACAAAATGTGGAATAAGGGAAGGGGTCTGAACTTTCTGAATGCATTGTAACTCAAGTGAAACGGAATGAAAGAGAGAAACAAAAAAATAAGGTATCTGACTAGCTCACCAGAATAACCCATTCTCATGCTTGTGCTTAACAATCCGACATCTACATAAATTAAGAGGTAGCCTTTTCCCAATCTTTCCTGACTCATATAAAGACAGATACCCCTTGGTATTGGAGGAGAACATTGGATATTTTAGCTTTGTTGATCTGTCTAAAGTCTTCAAATCTGACAAGGTGTCTTCCAGCCACCCATATACAGTAATACAATTTGAATTAAAACTACATTCAATGTGATAGAGCAGGTGTCAGTCCAGAATCTATCTCTAAATTGCCTACAATAAGGGGCCCTGACATTTCCAATCATAACAACTGTGGATGTTGAGAGACAAAAACAGTTTCTCTAATAATGTTTTTAAAAGTCAATCTTTTGTCTCTTTTTTTCACTGACTGACTCTTATTGTGCCGCCATCAGAGAGGCACAATTTATTGAGAAGAATGCAATGAATTTCCTGTTAGTTCTTAGGGGATATGCTTTGTTTTTCCTGTTGCTGGGAGCCGGGGTCTTTTTTTTTCACCCTCGCTGACTTTCCGTCTGGAACTTTTGCTGGGAGGCTAGAGAGGTGAATGTTAGGTGCCTAGACTAGACTAGAGCCGCCCCCCACCCTCCCGTTCCTGCTCCTCCCACCCCTTCCCGCCCCCGACCTCACCACTATCAGGTGGGGTTACGGGTGAGAGCGGGTGCGTGTTTGTGGTGTGACTAAAGAGAGGGGGGTAATGCTTTCTTAAGCATGGTGAAAGAGCGACCAAATAGCACAAGGCCCCTCGGGGTGTCGGAAAGGGGAGACGGTGATGCTGATGATCTCATGCCATGCTGCTGGTTGGCGTGCTCTGAGTGCTGCCAATGCTGGCATTAGCACTACTGTTCTCAGAGGGGGAGGGGTTCGTAGAAACGGGTTGCCGTTTGCTGGTCAGAGAGCAAGGACATCCTGGGGAGAGAGAAAATGTTTTTTGATTCATGGCAAACCAAATTTCAGCTTGCAAAACCGTTGCCTCTGGGGTGCAAACCAGTTGCCTCTGCCTCTAATAAAGACTCATTTACTTGTTGGTTGATTGATTGCATGAATGATTGAGGGAGAAAGACCATGAGAGAGATCAGAAAAGGAGGAGGAAGACGGGTTTTCCTTTACATTACCATTCCCTATTCTTGGAAAATATAGATCTTTATGTTTAACTGTAACTGGCATCAACCATAAACAGTGACTTACCTGAGAGGTTTACTGCAGTCGACCCGACATCCAGTCCGGTGGGGTATCCTAGATCCCGTAAAACAGAATAATACCGTTTTAAAATGAAGTCATGGTAAAATTAAGAGAGATCGCAAATCAAGAGAAAAAGACCTCTAAAACACTTTTGAAGTATGTCATTGTAACAACACAAAAGAGATAGTGGGACTCTGACTCACCTGTGCGGATCTTGATGAACCACAGAGCTCCAATAAGCAGAACTCCGATCAGGAAGCCTCCGAAAGCAATGCCCAGCACGGCTGACAGACCAAAGTCAATACACACAGCTAGAACACACAGAAGAAACACATGAATGCATGTCTTGCAATGGGGTATTTTGTAGTATCGTTGGAGATCAGCGGAATCACACAGATCAAATCAAATTGTATTGGTCATATACATATGTTTAACAGATGTTATTGCGGGTGTAGCGAAATGCTTGTAATTTAAACCATTATTATTCCTCCTATGATTTCCTCATTTTCAGCACACAACCAGTTAACTTCTTCGAGATAAGGGGCGCTCTTTTAATTTTGGGATAAAAAACGTTCCCGTTTTAAACAAGATATTTTGTCACGAAAAGATGCTTGACTATGCATGTAATTGACAGCTTTGGAAAACTCTGACTTTTTCAAAACTGCAAAGATATTATCTGTGAGTGCCCCAGAACTCATGCTACAGGCGAAACCAAGATGAAATTTCATACAGGAAATGGTCCAGATTTCGAATGCCCTGTGTTCCAATGTCTCCTTATATGGCTGTGAATGCACCAGGAATGAGCCTGCACTTTCTGTCGTTTCCCCAAGGTGTCTGCAGCATTGTGACGTATTTGTAGGCATATCATTGGAAGATTGACCATAAGAGACTACATTTACCAGGTGTCCGCCCGGTGTCCTGCGTCGAAATTATTGCGTAATCTCCAGGTCCATGCGCGTTCCATTTCTTCAGAGGAGAAACCAAACTCCCACGAATGATTTATCATCGATAGATATGTGAAAAACACCTTGAGGATTGATTCTAAAAAACGTTTGCCATGTTAATTACACTCCTGGATACAGGTTTTTTTCGTAGCCAAACGTGATGAACAAAACGGAGCGATTTGTCCTACACAAATAATCTTTTTGGAAAAACTGAACATTTGCTATCTAACGGAGAGTCTCCTCATTGAAAACATCTGAAGTTCTTCAAAGGTAAATGATTTTATTTTAATGCTTTTCTTGTTTTTGTGAAAATGTTGCATGCTGAATGCCAGGCTTAATGCTATGCTAGGCTTTCAATACTCTTACACAAATGCTTGTTTAGCTATGGTTCAAAAGCATATTTTGAAAATCTGAGATGACAGTGTTGTTAACAAAAGGCTAAGCTTGAGAGCTAATATATTTATTTCATTTCATTTGCGATTTTCATGAATAGTTAACGTTGCGTTATGGTAATGAGCTTGAGGCTATAAATAGGATCCCGGATACGGGATTGCTCGTCGCAACAGGTTAACATTACAAGCTCATACATTTTTTTGTTTTGTTGTCTTAAGCACATTGCACAATTTAGGCCAAATCTGTTTGTGGAAGCAAATGCTTATCGCTGTTATGTACTTGCTAGTTCTGGCTTTCTCATCATGCAATGTGAAGTCCCAGGGCAGCCTGTGTGTGGCATGGTCCCGCACAAGCCGCTGCAGCAATTACAGACGTAGATGCAAACAAAACAACTGGAGCCAATGGCTGAGGCAGAATTGCTCTCTCTCGGCAGAACTCTCAAATCAACTATTCTGAAAAAGGCCATAAAACAGGCCTTGGCCATGTGCTGCCTTGACACAGGCCTCTGACACTAACACACACACACACACGTGTGCATCCTAGCAATTGAGCATATGTGCACAAATGCATGCACACCAAGGCACACACACGTTTCCCTGCTTCTGCTTCCTTACTAGTGAACATTTCCAACATGGACCCTGAGAATTTGGGAGGAAGCTAATCATCAGTCCCCTGGGCAGAAGCCATCCTGTTTCTTACCCTGTGCAGTTTCTCTCACCTGCCACCTTAAGCCTCCTGCATCCTGTGCCACTGTGCTACATGCTAGGCTCAGCGCTACGCTAGGCTACCGACCGCTCTCCCTTTTCCTGAAGGAAAGACAGGATGCAGGAAGGGTGAGAGACAGCATTCTGTTTGTTTGGCTGCATCTCTTGCCACAATCCAAGCCATGTGTATCTGGTTAATATTGTTATTTATGGTGTCTATGTTATAGTCTATGTTCTTTAAATAATAATCAAGATCATTCATCGCCTCACCTTATTAAAATCACTTAATCATCACTGCTCTACTGTCACAATATATTGAAACCCTTGTGTGCCAATGAAATTAAACTAATGTGGAGAATACATCCTTCAATAAAGTCTAATGAATTAGATTGTAAGTGATTGTAAGTTATCTTTATAGGAGGATAATTAATGATCTACTACTGTACTAACAGTACAGACTCAAAGGCCCTGTCCCAGTTCATGTCTAAACAGAAACCTACTTTACAGTCTTTCTTTTATTTTGTTTTCCAAAATGGGCCGACTTGTTATTTGTGTGTTTGGGTTAGACAGCAAAGCTGAACAAACAGAGACAGGAAGCAGAAGCCTTGTTGTAGGTGGAGAAGACAGGCAGCAGCAGGCCTGTACTACGACACTACTACTCCAAAGAGCCCTCTGGGGGACAGCTACCAAACAGCAAGGACAACTGAGGGGGATTCACATCCTGGCCAATGGAAGCAGGCGGGACCCCCAGCAACAACATCAGCAGTCAGCCTGCTTCAACTGTCAAAAAAGCTCAATTCCAACACTCAGGCCAGAATTCTGAAGCAGAACTGAGAGCCCAGAAAGTTGGCTGGCTCCAGTTGTTTGGTGTGTGCACTGTGTAGTCACTTGGCAGGCGTGGATAAAAAGGAGCGCTTAGGTCAATGAGGAGTTGCCTGCAGTTTAATGGGAGGAAACGTTGTTCCCTTGCCACTGATTCTCGTTCAACCATTCTCCATCACAAGTCCCTGAGTCCCTCCACACGCTCACATCACCTTTCCATTACATAAGAACCAGAATGGGCTGGCCAGTAAAACAGGATGCAAAAACAAAAATGAGTAGTGGTGGTCTGGCTGTGTCGCCTCCAAACCCATCACCATCAAGCCGCTGATGCTCCAACCTGTATCCTCTTCTTCTCCTGCATGAGGAAATTGCAGGAAACAATTACTTGTTGGCCATAGCTGGGGAGCTTTGTCCCAAGCCATAGCTGGGGAGCTATGTCCCAAGCCATAGCTGGGGAGCTATGTCCCAAGCAAAGCCATAGCTGGGGAGCTATGTCCCAAGCCAAAGCTGGGGAGCTATGTCCCAAGCCATAGCTGGGGAGCTATGTCCCAAGCCATAGCTGGGGAGCTATGTTCCAAGCCAAAGCTGGGGAGCTATGTCCCAAGCCATAGCTGGGGAGCTATGTCCCAAGCCAAAGCTGGGGAGCTATGTCCCAAGCCATAGCTGGGGAGCTATGTCCCAAGCCAAAGCTGGGGAGCTATGTTCCAAGCCAAAACATGAACCTGGGGTTCTCTTTTCTTTTTCACCCCAAAATAATGGGCTTGCAGAGGGTTGAGGAATGCAAGGTTAGTTCCTGACTCATCTGCCCAGAGATTGTCCTCCGCTTTGAAGAGTGACACCTTCCCCTCTTTGTTTTCGGGGGTTTCTGACAATAGCTCCAGTAATTGTTTTGTGACGGACAGCCGCTCGGCCAGACCTCGGACACAATGGATCCCCCTGAGGGTCATTACTAGCTGATTGTGGCCACAAAGTCAGGCTGCAGGCCTTCCTAAGGAAGAGGCCCCACCCCACCTCGCATCCCCTCTACGACCCCTCTCTTTTTGTATATCCTGAACTCATCATCGCCATGACAACGGGCCCAACGTTAAAGTGGAGCTCGTTGGAAGGCGAGAACTGAGACAGACAGACAGACTGGCAGCAGCTGCTGTGGCTGGAATGAGATGGATGATGAATGTTCTGAGAAGGGAATTGCTGAAGAGGACAATGCGGGTGGCTCTTCTATTATTGCATTTGACAGCAGTGTTAGTGCTGATTTCATTTGGATTTCTTTTGGTTTTCCACAGGAAAGAAGATGGCACATTTTAGCATAGGGGTAGTCGGGGGTCATATCAACGATAGAGAAGAGTCATGTTTAAAAAATTTAATTGATGAATTCTGTCATTTAAGGGCCAACATTGGGGTTATCATGTGTACTGTAAATGTTGACTGATGCCAAAGCTGATAAGAGAAAAGGTAAGGGTTGAGTTGCCAGAAGGACAAACTACACTACAACAACAGAGCTGGAAGGATTTGGAGTTAACTGAACTCACTTGGTGGTGGGATGTATGTCTGGGTGACCTCCAAATTCCTCTTCACTCTTCCTCCATCTCCACATTTCTACAAGAGAATACGGAGAGTGAGACACACATCATTCATATTGCTTTGTTGGCAAATATACTAAAACCTACTAAAGTCAACTCAAAACATCAAAAATGCTTTAAGGTGAAAGGGAAAGTTCACTAAATATTTGGGTTGAAGCTACAGTTTAGAATGAACCATGTTTAGTGAGCAACAGTTGGCACACATTATCCCTTGAAGCATATTCTCTGTGTATGATATTTCATTTTCAGTCTCGCTCTAAATGTACACTTTCTGGAACCGTTTGTGCTGTTATGAGGTTGAAATCAATTTGTCAGAGAAAAATGTATTCAAGGAGCTATGAAAAATGCTCAATAATGAAAGAAAGGACACTAAAAGAAAAAAATGGAACAGACTTTCTCATAGAAGTAAATAAAAAAAGCAATACCCCCCAAAACACACACCTACATGCACACACACACCTCCCCCCAACACACACCTAAAGTTGAAATTGGAAGTTTACATAAACTTAGGTTGGAGTCATTAAAACTCATATTTCAACCACTTCACATATTTCTTGTTAACAAACTATAGTTTTGTCAAGTCGTTTAGGACATCTACTTTGTACATGACACAAGTGATTTTTCCAACAATTGTTTACAGACAGAAAATTTCACTTAAATTCATTGTATCACAATTCCAGTGGGTCAGAAGTTTACATACACTAAGTTGACTGTGCCTTGACAGCTTGGAAAATTCCAGAAAATGATGTCATGGCTTTAGAAGCTTCTGATAGGCTAATTGACATCATTTGAGTCAATTGGAGGTGTACATGTGAATGTATTTCAAGGCCTACCTTCAAACTCAGTGCCTCTTTGCTTGACATCATGGGAACATCAAAATAAATCAGCCAAGACCTCAGAAAAACATTTGTAGACCTCCACATGTCTGGTTCATCCTTGGGAGCAATTTCCAAATGACTGAAGGTACCACATTCATCTGTACAACAATAGTATGCAAGTATAAACACCATGGGACCACGCAGCTGTCATAACACTCAGGAAAAAGACGCATTCTGTCTCCTAGAGATGAACGTACTTTAGTGCGAAAAGTGCAAATCCGAGAACGACAGCAAAGGACCTTGTGAAGATGATGGAGGAAACAGGTACAAAAGTATCTATATTCACAGAAAAACTAGTCCTATATCGACATAACCTGAAAGGCCGCTCAGCAAGGAAAAAGCCACTGCTCCAAAACCACCATAAAAAAGACAGAAGAAGCCGGATTGCAACTGCACATGGGGACAAAGATCGTACTTTTTGGAGAAATGTACTTTGGTCTGGTGAAACAAAAATAGAACTGTTTGGCCAATATGACCATCGTTATGTTTGGAGGAAAAAGGGGGAAGCTTGCAAGCCGAAAAACACCATCCCAACCGTGAAGCAAGGGGGTGGCAGCATCATGTTGTGGGGGTGATTTGCTGCAGGAGGGACTGGTGCACTTCCCAAAATAGATGCATCATGAGGGAGGAAAATGATGTGGATATATTGAAGCAACATCTCAAGACATCAGTCAGGAAGGTAAAGCTTGGTCGCAAAATGGCTTAAGGAAAACAAAGTCAAGGTATTGGAGTGAACATCACAAAGCCCTGACCTCAATCCCATAGAAAATGTGTGGGCAGAACTGAAAAAGCGTGTGCGAGCAAGGAGGCCTACAAACCTGACTCAGTTACACCAGCTCTGTCAGGAGAAATGAGCAAAAATTCCTTCCAACATATTGTGGGAAGCTTGTGGAAGGCTCTCCGAAACTTTTGACCCAAGTTAAACAATTTAAAGGCAATGCTACCAAATACTAATTGAATGTATGTAGACTTCTGACCCACTGGGAATGTGATGAAAGTATAAAAGCTGAAATAAATCATTCTCTCTACTATTATTCTGACATTTCCTATTCTTATAATAAAGTGGTGTTCCTAACTGACATAAGACAGGGAATTTTTACTAGGATTAAATATCAGGAATTGTGAAAAACTGAGTTTAAACGTATTTGGCTAAGGTGTATGTAAACATCCGACTTCAACTGTACATACCTCACTGAAGCAGAGTTTGACGGAGCACTCCAGGTCCCAGCTAGTGGACGCCAGGTCATGGAGCAGCTCCAGGGAGAAGCTAACCCTGGTACTGTTGGGGCACATGGTGGAGGAGCACATCTCTGACCTGAAGGGCATGTCTCTGACCACCGGGCATGAGCCCTTGGAACGCACCGAGCAGTTGATCACCTCGATGGTCAGCACAATCTCCCCCAGCATCCTCCCTGAGATCTGAAGGAGAGGAGAGGGATGAGTGGGGACAGGAATAATAGGAGTACTAGAAATGTTTGCATACACTGCAGTATGGATGTTATATTGTGGCCTAGAGCAGGCCTGGTGGGAGATGTTGGTGGATGCATTTGCTCCCAAGTACATACTGCAAACTACATTGTATGGTCACTATATCATATATGGTGTTATACTGTATAGCAATATGATGATACTATGTACTGTAGATACATCCAGTCCTCTCCTGGATGGAGCTACATCCCCAAACATTAATTAATACCTGTAGATTGAGATTCTATTGAAGAGACTTTTGCTTTGTGTTAGGAGTCAAGCAGATGTGAAGGTGTGCAGGGCTTAGAGGATGAGAATTTGGGCACGGTGGAGGAACTGGGAGAGGATTAGAAAGAGCAGGAAGGTGTTGGACTGAAGAAAAAAATGGTCTCACCTCTGCGTAGATCCTCTTGTCACTTTGCACCTTGGCGTTGAGGTCCAGGGGGGAGCGGTAGTCTGGAGAGGTGTACAGCTGCATGATCAGAGGCATCTGAGGGGGGCTAGGGGGCGATGGGGTGGTCTCGGTGGGTGCAGTCTCTGTGACTGAGACAGCAAGACACAACGTTCACCTGTCAGTAAGAATCCATTTGTACATGATACTACAGGATAGTTGTACCATATATTTGTTTTAATAAAATCATAAATAATAATAATAATAATAATGTTGGCTAAGCTAGTTAGTTAGTCTAGTACAGGAGCCTGCTGGCAACAGTGGCATAGTGTTAGCTACCAATTACTGAGAAAGCTTGATAAAGCATATTTTATTGCAGTTTTGCACCATTATACCAACCAACAGTTTGAGCATGTATGATTGTAGAACTGTTCACTCTGCGTCGGAATTTGCATTCACTTCATACATTAACTAATCGGAACAATTTTCAAATTTACAGGAATTCCCTAGTAATGCTACCCTTGCTAGAGGCCAATATTGACTATGCTCACTGTGACTATAACAGTATTTTACCTGGTGTGTGGTCATTATTCCCCAGGACCAGTGTGACCATGGTGCCCTCGGTTCGGATCTCAGAGTAGCTTGTGATGGTGCTTGCTTTGAAATGGTCCAAGGCCTTCTTCTGTACAGCATCGGCACTGTCTGTGGTGATGACGACCGTGGGAGGGATCGTATGCATCATGTTGGTGGCAGCAAGCATGATCACGTTGTTAGACTGGGCGAGATAGATATACAATTAACAGAATTTTATATAATAGATAGTACTGTATGGTTATTTTCCAATTTATATAGGACACCTTTGTCAGTCATAGAGTATAATGCATACTGATCTGAGCCTGAAATGATGACCAGACAAATGCAGACAAAATGTCTGAGTCATTGGTGATTCAGTTTCAGGCATTGATACTACAATTTAGTCAACTGTAGATGTTATCCAGTGCTTACAAAGAAGCTGGTGTGCTGTGGGTCATGGATGCTCCACGTGGTACCCTGGGGACCTCTTAGGAACAGACTGATCTGCCTCTCACTGATGACGTGCACAGAGACATAGCTGGAACAATAAAATTGTGTTGATTTACTGTTCAAGAGCACCAACAACCAACACAATAACCAGTATAAGGCCACTATCATGGAAAGTGTTGCTAATGTTTTCAGCCAAGAGACTCTTCGGTGTCTTACCGAATGCTGACATCCTCAGGGATGTTAACGATATATAGTTCTTTCTCAGTGTGACTGTTGAGAGGCTGGTTCGAGCAGGACTTGATCGATGAAGGTATGTTTGATTTGAATGTCAGATAGTGCTTGAGGGAGTGCCATTCATTTTCAAGTGTACAGTTGTTGGAGCCAGTTGGAAGGAGTCTTGTTCCTGTAAAATCATTCATGTTTATTATTCAGATTGGTTACATCATCTGTAATTCTTCAGTCACATCAAAAACAGACAGTTTGTTGTCTTACCCTCTCTCCCTGTGGAAGCGATGCTCGTTGGGTTCTGGAAGGTGGTGAAAGACGTCACCCCACCAAACTCCTCGGTGGCCCACCTCACTAGATCTTCGTTGTCTGTGGGCAGCGCTTTTCTATGGATGTTGCCTTTTGAACCATAAAACATTATATTGGAGTTGTTGCCCACCTGGAGAGTAAAGGAAAATACATTAGACATTGCATTTCAGGACTCTTTGACTATCTGTCTACTGTATGTAAGTTATGATACTATGGGTTCACTTCAATTGAACCCATATTGCAATAATGCAGCACAGTCCGCTGGTCAAACTAGACCACAGAATACAAATGTACATACTACTCACAATTCGATTATTAAGAAGAGGTGTGTGCCTAGGCAGTAGTTCATAAACAAACACACTACATATATAAGGCAAGTTTGATTGAATCTGTCTGTTAACATGATCCACTCCATTCTTTTTCATTTCCTTTATTTACGTGGGGGGATTCTTGTTTATATACAGTACAACCCTAAGTCATTAAGCCACTCTACCTCTATGAGGGTTAGACAGCTCTGTTTGTCTGCTCATTGTTACCGTGGCATTAGGTGAGTCAGCGCCTTATTTAGAGACTGCTACCTCATGTTTGCCCAATGTCTCTGACAACAGCCACATCAAAGCATGCCTCCCTCTTCTCTCTCTCTCTCTCTCTCTCGCTCTCCCTCTTTCTTTCTGTCTGTCTATATCTTGATCTCCCTCTTTCTCCATCTCTCCTTTTCTCTCTCCATCTCTCTTTCTCTCTCTCGCTTTCTTTATTCTCTGAGCAGTGCAGAGCCATTTGAAAAGGAATGTTTATTATGCTAAAGTGTCTACAAGCCCGGTTGAACAACCCCATTGGAGCCAAGGTCTTTCCTTCGCTTCCTGAGTGGGGCCTGGAAATGGGGACATTTTTAACTCTGTGCGTCAGTGGAGTCGGCTGGAATCTGGCTCCATACGGGTATAAATATATACATCCAGCCTAGTGCATGCACACTACAGCACACATTGCCCTAGCACACATTCCCCTGTTTCCCAAACAGGCCAGGGAAATAATGGACTGTACATGAAGTACTCCAGTAGGTATTCTAATGTATCGGTCGGTTATGTGCCATTCTGGTGTAACCTAAGAGTCGCGCCCAATCTGTACTCATCTGCTAATCAAATATTTGTATAAAGACAACTATACTTCTATAAGCATATTAAAAAACAATTAGATTATTAGCCCAAGAGCTTGAGAATAGAGTCCCTTTAAATATTATACAGAGCATATGGATGGAGCAGATATCCATTTCCCTTTGGATCCTGTCTCAACAATGGCTTCATTTTCTCCCCCATTAATGTTCTCATCATTATTCCCGTTGCATTCCAGCTAATATAGCACACAGATGGACAAATTGTTCTGGACTGGCGGGACTTATATAGGTCCGATGTGTTGTTTCAATTAATTTCAGGATAATGGATAGCATAAAAACAACAACAAACAATTAGCTACGCTGCATTGCACAAACTCACAGGAGGTACAGTATGTGCTCAGTGTTTTTCCAAGAAGAGGCTAGCGAAGGGGGAGAGAGCAGCAGCCATTGTGTTGGCAATGATTTTGGCGTTTGAGGAGTAATTCCATATATTTCCTGGTGGTCGAGGTCTTAGGGTGAAAACTAAGGGCTGGAAAGAAGACCACTGATTGTTCCCTCTGTGGACCTCCCATGTTAGCGGTCAGTGTGTGTGTATGTGTGTGTTAAGGCCTGCCAGCTGCAGCCAGACCCCATAAAGCCAGTCAGAACGCTCTGCTGAGAGCCAAGTAAACCTGTGTGATTGATTGGTCCTTCTCATGCGTGTATATTTTGTTTAATGTGGATCGAAATAGAAAGACGGGAAACTACAGAGACGAGAACATTAAAAACATCACAATGGAGGGAGAGGAGGGGCGGAGAAGGAAGTAAGTAAGGAAGAGAGAAAGAGAGTGAGAAGGATCAGCGAATGATAGAAGGAACTACTTTGACATGAATTTGTCTCCTGGGGGTCAGAGTTCGACGCTGCACGGCCAGGGGACATAACGCACAACAGGAAGTAGTCTGAGCAAGAAGTGGCATTGTCTACTGGCACTTTCAGAAACTTCTCAGATTAGACTTCCTTCCTTTGGCCTGATCCAGAGGGGTTGAATGAGCCAGGGATGACAAGCTCCACGCATCCTCCTGTCCTATACTCCTCGCATCTCCTCTCTTCTCCTTCTCTGTCCTCCCTTCTGATTCACCTCACTTCTCTCCTCTTCTTCTCTACTCCCCTCTTCTCCTCTCCTCTCGTACTGCATCATTAACCCAGTGGAGAACACTGGAGTGACAGCTAGGTACCATATCGCTCAGACGCTGTGCAGACACTGTATTGTGTGTAGCCGTGACACTCAGCATTGTGTGTCTGTGTCGTTGCTACCACAGAGGAGTCAGGGGGATTTAAGTCACTGTCAGAGAGAGCTATCTGGTGGGCTGTTTAGAACAGGCACCCATCCAAAATAGATTAGGTTCGAGGTCAAGGCCATTCGCCTATCTGTCTGTCTCTGTCCCCTTGGCTCCAAGGATGCATCGTGAACTGTCTGCACGAGGGCGTGCGGGGGACAATGCCAGAGGGGTCATCAACTCTTACATAACATAGAAGAGAGAGCACTGGGTGTTTCTCAATATGCATACTACCGTGCTCCACACTCTCATGCTCCGAGTGAATTCTCAGATTAAGTTCTCTCGCGTACGTTCTTGCGAGGACAAGAGTGTGGAGAACGCATTAAAACATTACAATTGAGAAGCACTCACACTTCCCCTACAATATTACCTCACGCTGCACCTTCGCATTCACTGAACATTCTTCCAGCCAGGACAATTGCAATAGACAAAACAAGATATACACAAACCAAACATTTTACTTCATAACTATCAGCTACGTGAATCATAATAATGTAGCTAACCAGATAGTTTAACAGGCAAAAATGACCTGAAATGAATATTATGCAAGATAGATATCAATTCTTTGTTGGTAGCTAGCTAACAATTCTTCATGGCTATCTGGCTATCGAACAGTAGTAACTAGCCAGTTAACCCTATTGACTTATTATGGGCTTGCGATCTACGGTACGTAGGCAGGTAAACATTTCAAAATGTCATTTTAATCAAGATAAAATATTGTTGTCAGACAACATATGAGATGTGAATAGGCAACATTTCATTCCCAAATCGGAGTGTATTTTTCTTTGCATACTTTCCGTTGAAGCTTGCATCGATGCATGCTTCAAAATATGTAGAAACGGAGTATGTGTTCCATTAGTGCCCTCCGTGCTCCGTTTCGCAGACTTTGATTTGGACTCGTATGCAAAGCCTCCCGTGCTCTAATTTGCATGCTTGGAGCACGGTAGTATGCATTTTGAGAAACACACACTGTGTATCATGTCTTGGTGTGAAGCTAAATTACCACCCTATACTAGATGGGAGAACAAACGACAAGATCTACAACAGGGAGGAAAGGAGGAGGGACGCCTGAGGATGCGAGACCTTGAACCTTGACAATGAACCCACAGGTCGGTGGCCTTTTGTGAATGTACGCAAATGTACTCTGTCCCATCTGAGTGTGTGTGGTGACTCTTCCCTGTCTCGGTCACAGCTGGATAGAACACTGGGCCTGTACCCAACAGATCTGTCAGCCTCGTGACGCACTTCCTTTTTCCATTCAAATGGTAACATTCCCAAGTGATCCACTACACACTATCCCATCCTCCCATCCCACACACACATCCCCTCTTCATGTAAAATGGTCCCCCTCTCTGCAGGACACGATAGGCTATCCTACTGTCACAGACTGCTGACAGTATTGTAAACATTGAATCATCCTATTTATCGTGGAAGATTACTGAGTTTTAACAGCACCTTAATACGGCAAAGTTTAAATAGAGGATAGAGGGTAGAAGGGGGTCGAAATACATAAAAGATCATGTTATTTATTTGACCCTTTGTGTGAGAAGCAGAGATCAAGAGGAGGAGGCTAGGGCTGTGGACTTGGTCTGAACTCTCAACTCAGCTTGGTACTAGTGTTCATTGTGATAAAAAGCAAGAGTTCTGTTTCAAGAGAATGGGTGCCCACAGACAAGTTGCGGTTTGAGTCCCAGGCAGGGATCCAAAATCAATAACACTATAATTTACTGTCAAACTCCAAAAGACAACATCCTATCAGTCCCTTCTGCTTCATTTTCAAAATTCGGTTGACAAGACGAAACCCTTTGAGACACACCATCTCTCTCTGAAGGAGTCCTTTCTTTCTAAAAACTCACTTGACGTGTGTAAATCTAGTATATAGGTTGAATACAATACTCAAGCTAATGTCTCCACTATAACACTACACATCCCCAGTGTCTGACAGAGACTATTAGGTTGCTCCCTACTCCAACACACTTGAAGCATTTTTATCATGTGTACCAGATATAAAATACACACAGGTTCTTCGGTACTGGGAAACTCAACAAACATGGGTAATTGCTCATCCAAACTGTCCCAGGGGCTTGCACAGCTGTGGTTGGTTTGGAGAGCCCATCTGGGCCTGCAGAAAAGCATTTATCCCCTGGTTAACTATGGAAGTAGGGAGCCTGGCAGTGAGGCTCTACTCCCCCCCCCCAGAGCAGAGTAGAGTGGAAGAGTAGAGTGGAGCAGCTCAGCTGGCAGGAACAGGAGAGCTGCCAGGCTAGACTCCTAGCCCTTGCCAAGCCCCCATTAGTGAAGTATCAGGCAATGCAGCCAGCTATCTATCAGGCAATACCTATTGAGAGTCCCTCTCTATTTCTGTAGGTGATTGGGCATTAAGGTGTCTAATAGAAGTCAGTATCTATGCTTTTCTCCCGGCTAGGATATACTGTAAATCCTGGAGTAATAATTTGCATATAACTTTTGTGTACTTTTCATACACTGACATACTGTAATGCCCTTACACTAACTGATACACAACCCCAAAGGAAACAAGTGGCAAAAGGAAACACTTAAATGAGGAGAGATGGTATACTTACGTATAAGCTGACATCCACGTTAACATTGTTCAGAAAGTATATGACCTGCTCTGAGTCTGTGGTGATGATGAGGTGCATTGGCTTGGCAGTGGTCATGTTTAGATCAAACATGGTGGAAGCCTAGAGGGGACAGAAGAATCAAGTTAAACTTCAAGAAAAATACATTCAAGTTTGTGATGACTGTAAATGCAAAAAAAGCATGATATCATGTTTATCACAATTTACCCCACATTTTTTACTGCAAGAAAAACAATTCTTACACACCCCCAATCACCCACCCCACCATCCATCTGAGTGTACAGTACACATCAACTTAACCACCACATCAACAATGGCTGTACATTCAAAACTGAGCCATGCATGGTATGTACAGTAGCTATAGCATAAACATGTGGCTTGCAGGGGAAGTGGTGGTGGCTTTAATTCCCAAAGGATCTTTGCTGTGATTACAAAATAAGAATCAAGCAGTATAATTTTTTTGTTGTTGTAAGAGATCACACTGGGGTCACAGAAAGGGCAATGTTTACTGTAGGATTCTAAGATCTAATCACCTTATAGGCCTTATATAAGGGTAATTATGTCATTGTTTATGAGAGTCTCTTGATAAATTGTGAGCTGGCATAGATTCTAAATATACGTTATGACAGATTATAGGATGAGGTTTACTGCTTCCATGTGTGTCTGACTGACTAGCACATACTGCACACACACAAAACCTGGTTCCCATTCTATTCCCCTCACACGTATATGGACTCCACACCTCTCCATGCTGAAAAATCTACTTCTCCAATAGTGTTATTACATTTCACTGAGTCAGTGCATGGCATCATCAAAATACAATGACTCCACACTGCAATGTAATGATCCTGTGGTGGGGTAACACATGGCATTCGAAAGACACAAATGTAATCTAACACCTTCATTTAGTTTGAAGGGACCAGGCTTGGGATTGAATTGTCGCCTGACAGCTCAACACGAGGGTTTCTATTGTGTTCTGTCTCTCCCGCAGAGAAAGTCATCGAGAAAAGCGCATTTCTGTTCCCTTCCAGAGGCACCACATCAGCACAATACGTGTGAAAAATACAAGGATGGGCCGCATGCCAAATTATGTACCACTTTCTTCACTTCTTCAATTCCAGAGATGACAAGATTCAAAGAATTCCCTATATGGTAGGTCACTTGTGTGATTTGATAGAGACAGCTGATCTAAGACACATAACATTATGTAGTCTCTCTAGCATTGGGAAAGTTATCTACTAAAAATCACTGCGGAATTATGGCGCAATATGAAAATGTGACATATTCACCCCAAGTGGCAGGTGTTGGCAGACAGACAGTTCCGACTGAAGCTCCAAGGAGTCTGTAGTAGAGGAACAGCAACACCTGTCCAATACTACAGTCAAACCAGCACAACACTAGCAGAACCAGCTCATGGAACCAATCCAACATTAGTGAATCCAATCCAACACCATTCCAACACCAGTGATCCCAGTACAGCATCAGTTCCTGCTGTGAGGCTTGGGGTACCAGGAGAAGTGGAGGTGAGAGGCTTGGGGTACCAGGGGGAGTGGATTTGAGAGGCTTGGGGTACCAGGAGGAGTGGATTTGAGAGGCTTGGGGTACCAGGAGGTGTGGAGTTGAGAGGCTTGGGGTACCAGGAGGAGTGGAGTTGAGAGGCTTGGGTTACTAGGAAAAGTGGAGGTGCGAGGCTTGGGGTACCAGGAGAAGTGGAGGGGAGAAGCTTAGCCATATCCACTCCACTAATCTATTCTCCCCTCTCCAGTGACAGCAGAGTCAACATGTCCACCTGGCCGGCCCCATACAGTGGACTCCCAACCCTGACAGAGAGAGGACAGGATGTGCATGGATGCCCTCCTGTAGTGCACACTATCTGCTTCAGAGGTCCTGGAGGAGATTAAATAGCCTCTTTCTGAGTGGCAGTGGCCCCGACACATGCTTAGCTCACAAAGAAAAGCTCCACTAGGCAGCTACAGGATTCAGCAGGCTGGAAGCCAGCTGTACAGAGGGTCAGAGAGGCATATTCTACACTGAACAAAAATATAAATGTAACATGTGAAGTGTTTTTCATAATTGTCCATACACACAAAAAGCTTATTTCTCTTAAATGTTGTGTGCACATTTTTTTTACATCCCTGTTAGTGAGCATTTCTTCTTTGCCAAGATAATCCATTCACCTGACAGGTGTGGCATATCAAGAAGCTGATTAAACAGCATGGTCATTACACAGGTGCACCTTGTGCTGGGGACAATAAACGGCCATAAGCCACCTCCAACATCGTTTTAGAGAATTTGGCAGTACGTCCAACTGGCCTCACAACCGCAGACCACATGTACACATGTAACCACGCAAGCCCAGGACCTCCACATCCGGCTTTTTCACCTGCGGGATCGTCTGAGACCAGCCACCCAGACAGCTGATGAAACTGTGGTTTTGCACAACCAAAGAATTTCTGTCAGAACTGTCAGAAATCGTCTCAGCGAAGCTCATCTGCGTGCTTGTCATCCTCACCTCGGTCTTGACCTGAATGCAGTTCAGCGGCGTAACCGACTTCAGTGGGCAAATGCTTACCTTCAATGGCCACTGGCACACTGGAGAAGTGTGCTCTTGCATTTTATCAATGGCAATTTGAATAAACAGAGATACCGTGACGAGATCCTGAGGCCCATTGTCGTGCCATTCATCCGCCGCCATCACCTCATGTTTCAAATTGACAATGCACAGCCCCATGTCTCAAGGATCTGTACACAATTCCTGGAAACTGAAAATGTCCCAGTTCTTCCATGTTCTGTATTCTCACCAGACATACTAACCATTGAGCAGTAACTTTGCATAGCCATTGAAGAGGAGTGGGACAACATTCCACCGGGCCACAATCAACAGCCTGATCAACTCTATGCGAAGGAGATGTGTCGCACTGAATGATGCAAATGGTGGTCACACCAGATACTAACTGGTTTTCTGATCCACACCTCTACATGTTTTTAAAGGTATCTGTGACCAGCAGACCAGTAGACAACAGGAGAACAGTGTTGGGCTTCAACTTCCGGTAAGTGAAATATGTTCTTGCAATATTGACCACAGTCAAGAATGCGTTATAAGCTAGTGAAGTTTACAAAGATAGAGATGAGGAAGACAGGATATTTATATTCTGTTTTGAACTTGCCAATTCATTATCATAAATGAATTCGTATTTACTTTCTTTGTATATCAGTAGTGAGGAAAGGAAGGTAAAAGGTTTGCGGTTGTGAATACTGAAGTGGAGGAAAGTACTTAAATACCTCTAAAACACAGTTCTGAAGAGGTGCTTTTGGGGAATTAACTATTTATATGTTATCCTGACGTGGCGGTTCTCAAAAAAATCATCTCTAATCTCTTGCTTGTTTTGGAGCTGGATTTTCTTTGCTGCTGGCCTTTTTTCTTTGTGTGGATGAGTGTGCTGAGGAACACACTGTCTTTTGTTCGTATCTGCTCGCTCTTATTAAATTGATTGTCTGCTGCCTGCTGCTGACAGCATGCATTCCGAGAGGGACACGCTGGGCTGAGGCGAGGGCCCGACATGAAATAATCGGACCCCTGATGTTTGGAGCTGGTCAGAGGAGACCACCAGTGTATTGTCTGAGGCCTACCACGGGGATAATACACAAGGCCTCTGCAAGGGCCATGTTCAACACACATAGACACACAGACAACACACCACAATAGCTGCTGTCAACAGGCCATTTGAAATGCCAGGCAGGTTAGGGTTAATGTTTGGGTTTGGCTCAAAACAAAAATCTCAAAATCAACATTCTATTGCTGAATTTGAACATGCAACCTTTGGCACCAGAGGTAGATGCTTTCAAAGAATGTTAGGTTTTAAGTTGAGGCATTCATTCAAACGTTTTAAGGTTAGGGTTAAAGGAAAACTCCACCCAAAAACAATTATTTTTGGTATTTGTTTCATTACTCCATTGTTGAATTTTGAAAGTTACATATCTTGAAAACTTGATTGTTGACATATTCCCAGAATGTTTTGCTTGTTAGCAATCAAGTTTTCAAGATATGTAACTTTCAAAATACAAAAAACATCACATTTTGGGACTATGTCAATAATGGACAAATGTATTTTTATTTTACCTTTAGTTAACTAGGCAAGTCAGTTAAGAACAAATTCTTATTTACAATGACAGCCTAGGAACACTGGGTTAACTTCCTTGTTCAGGGGCAGAACAAAATATTTTTACCTTGTCAGCTTGGGTATTTGCTCTTGCAACCTTTCGGTTACTAGTCCAATGCTCTAACCACTAGGCTACCTGCCACCCCAAATATCAAAAATAGTTTTTGGGTGGAATTTTCCTTTAAGTTTAGGCATTAACTCCAAAATCTTAAGGTTAGACATTCAAGCTGATGGTTAAGATAAGGGTTAAGTTTTGGGATAGGCTTAAAACAAAAATCATCTTTTCATTGCTGGATTTGAACATGCAACCTTTGGCACCTGAGGCAGATGCTTATGACTACCTGCCATCTTTGCCCACAAAGATGGAAGGTAGAAAAAAGTACTCAATTATCATACTTGAGTAAAAGTAAAGATACATTAATAGAAAATGACGCAAGAAAAAGAGAAAGTCACCCAGTAAAATACTACTTGAGTAAAAGTCTAAAAGTATTGGGTTTTAAATGTGCTTAAGTATCAAAAGCAAATGGAATAGCTAAAATGTACCAAGGTATCAAAAGTAAAAGTAAAAGTACAAGTACAAGTATAAACCATTTCAAATTCCTTATATTCCGCAAACCAGACAGCATGGTTTTCTTGTTTTTTATTTATTTACAGATAGCCAGGGGCACACTCCCACACTCAGACACCACTTACAAACAAAGTATTTGTGTTTAGTGAGTCCGCCAGATCAGAAGCAGTAGGGATGACCAGGGATGTTCTCTTGATAAGTGTGTGAATTCGACCATTTTCCTGTCAAAATGTAACGAGTACTTTTGGGTGTCAGGGAAAATGTATGTAGTCTAAAGTACATTATTTACTTTAAGAATGTAGTGAAGTACAAGTAAAAGTTGTCAAAAATCTAAACAGTAAAGTAGAGATACCCCAAAAAACTACTTAAGTAGTACTTCAAAGTATTTTTACTTAAGTACTTTACACCACTGTTTTAAGGTAACAGCGCTCACTGTCGCCGCTAGTGGCCGGTTTCAACATCGTCTCCCGACGTCGAACATGTATGGACGTCAAACACTGACTTTGTATCACGGGTGACGTGTGTGTGTGTGTGTGTGTGTGTGTGTGTGTGTGTGTGTGTGTGTGTGTGTGTGTGTGTGTGTGTGTGTGTGTGTGTGTGTGTGTGTGTGTGTGTGTGTGTGTGTGTGTGTGTGTGTGTGTGTGTGTGAGTGAGATACTAGTAGGGACAATGAGTCTGGTAATACGTCTGAAAAAAATGATCAGTTTCCCTCCCAACTGTCTATCATTAAATCACACTGCTTGCATAATATTTTTAGCAGTGTCCGAAAATGTTTATCATCAAAACTCCCTGAAGAATAACTCAATAATCAGTCAGCTGAGAGATACATGTCTTCTTTCTTCTTGGGATTCATGATATAAATTGACCTCTAGTTGCCTCAACAAGTGAAGTGTCCATAGCTTAGAAGACTAAGTACTTCTCTGACAACTAGACTATACACTTCCCGTTCGATTAAACATAGTATGGTTGATTGAACATAGTAGGGTTGATTAAACATAGTAGGGTTGATTAAACATAGTAGGGTTGATTGAACATAGTAGGGTTGATTAAACATAGTAGGGTTGATTGAACATAGTAGGGTTGATTGAACATAGTAGGGTTGATTAAACATAGTAGGGTTGATTAAACATAGTAGGCTTGATTAAACATAGTAGGGTTGATTGAACATAGTAGGGTTGATTAAACATAGTAGGGTTGATTGAACATAGTAGGGTTGATTGAACATAGTAGGGTTGATTAAACATAGTAGGGTTGATTGAACATAGTAGGGTCTTAGGTGAGTTGTTATCCTGTTTGCTAATCATATTGTTAAATAATGGGTGAGTTCTTGAAAAGCACACAATATACAGTAAATGTGTGACTAATTTTCCTGTTATTTGACAGTTTACCAGTCTGATATGGGCAACTGATTCACTCAGTTTGAGTCAATAGAGTCAAGGATGTGTCTGTGACTAATATGAGTCAACAGGATTTAGTCTTGCAAATCAGTTGGGAAACATTAATTTCACTTTAAACCAAAAATCAATGGCCTTTATTAAAGAACTGTCCTCCCTTATTCTAACTTTCTCCATCACTCTCTCGCTTCACTTTATTAGTTTGAACAATGCACATTGCCGTCCCTGGTCACTCGCCCTTGCTATTTTTGTTCCTGTGCTTTCCAGATACAATTGTTTTCCTTTTTTGAGAGAGAGAGCTTCTTGAGAGCAACTTTTTTTAAAGGCTTTTGCTGGTGCATAACAGCTTCCCGTTACTCTTTGTCTCTCTCCCCTAACCCGAGCCGGCTCCGACGGTCCAGTCTCGGCTGTGAGCCAAGGCCCTCACACTCGTGCCTGAATGGGACATGTCCAGCCCTCCTGCCTTCCACCCCCTCTTCCCTCCGTCCTCTATCCCTCCATCCCCCTCCAAGGCTGAACCCATACACAGGCCGCCAGGCAGCCACACTTCCTATATGACCCCTCCCTTTCCACAAACACCTTTGTCATCACCTCTCCTCTTTAGGGGGCCTAATATTCCATCATAGTTGTTTACAGTGCCTAGTGGACATTGAGGAATGGTCAGGGTTGTATCCTGGCAGGGGGTGAGGGGTGTTCAGGGGTGATGATGGGTGATAATGAGAGAGGGGGGGATCATGTGAACTCTTGTTTAGGATGGAGGGAATTGTTTTTTGTCTGTGTGGAGTGCATGCAGGTAGGTGTGCACTGAAATGCTCTGCAAAACCCCAAACTAAACCTCAATTCAGGAGGTGTTATCTAACGATTTCAGTACCAACTTGAAGTATACAAGTTGACTGACGTCTGTCTGGAAGAGGTTTTGTGGAGCAACTGAGCAAACACAAGAATTGCCTGAGTGAGAAGGTAAGCAAGCTGTCATCTACACTGTTTGACCATATACGTTTATTTTGTGTTTCTTCAAATGTGTATCTCTACAAAGCTCAGCTTTTTGGGAGCATTTTGCTACTGTATTCTGCTATCAAGATGGCATGCTGATTGTTGAAGCTTACAGATGCTCATCCTGTTTTTGTTTGTTTGATATTAATAGGCCTGTATTCTTGCCATGTTTAACAGATACCTTGCATGTCTGGATGGCCTCTTCTACCCCACTTCTGACCAATTAGTCTGTATAATGGAAGGACACACACATACAGTTTATTGGTTTTGTGAAAAGTACAGATGCTCATTCTGATTTGGTTTGATGTTTATAGGCCTGTATTCTTTGCACATTCACTATGAACTATGGAAACGACTGCACTGACATCTGCCGGTAAGAAATGTTTGATCTTTGCTTGCTAATAAATGGGCCAAAGACCCAGCAAAGAATATGTTTGGAAAGGGGTTTGTTGTGTACGCATTTATCTCACCTTTGCTAGAGTAGCTGTCAGGGAGGTTAGCTCCCACCACACACACACAGCACACAGCGTAGTCTAAAGCTTCCGACTGGGCAGCCCCAGTCGAAACAGTTCGCACAAAGACTGAGTGTACAAAACATTAGGAATAACTTCCTAATATTGAGTTTGCCCTCAGAATAGTCTCAATTAGTCAGGGCATGGACTCTACAAAGTGTCAAATGTATTCCACAAGGATGCTGGCCCGGGTGACTCCAATGCTTTCCACAGTTGTGTCAACTTGGCTGGATGTCCTTTGGGAAACTGTTGAGCGTGAACAACCTAGCAGCGATGCAGTTCTTAACACACTCAAACCGGTGTGCCTGGCACCTACTACCATACCCCGTCCAAAGGCACTTCAATATTTTATCATACCCATACATGAACTGAATGGCACACAAACACAATCCTGTCTAAATTGTCTTATGACTTAAAAATATTTCTTTAACCTGTCTCCTCCCCTTTATTTATACTGATTGAAGTGGATTTAACAGGTGACATCAATAAGGGATCAAGCTGGATTCACGTGGTCAGTCAATGACATGAAAAGAACAGGTGTTCCTAATGTTTTGTACCTTCAGTGTATATTATGACAACATTTTTTGATTTGTTTTGGTGTGCGACAGCATTCAGCAGGATTTTTCCAGCTGTTCGAGCACAGATTTTTTTTCTTGAGGCTTGTCGAAGTTCGGTAGCCGATGTCTACGCCCATTCATCGGTAATTGGTCAACAGTAGCGAATCTTCAATTAAGTTGTCATTTAACGACAGACTTTCACTTGAGAAATATTGTACCAAACATCTTAGTTAGATGTAAAATTGCGCAACTAAGAACTCAGCAAAAACGTCAAAATTAAATACCGATTTCTTGAGTAATCTTAAGAGTAATTCAAACTATTTTGAGGAAGTGTACTGGCTACGGCATCTCAAGAGGGACAAACAATGAGATGAGAGAAAGTGTTTGTGTGTGATAGAGAGAGATCATTGATAAGAAATTACGAATACGTGCTGACCAGACACTGTCAAAGAATGAAAATTTAGTCTGGGGTGAAATAGCAGTGTAGGATTACATTCCTCCGAAGCACTGATCTTGGGACAGTTGGCTATAATTGGAATTACATATTGTTATGCAATTTGGGGTGCAACTTTGAAATCAACCTGTATTCTACACACTTAGCCCCATTCCCCATGCAGGCTGTTGGATGAGGTTGTGTGTTTTCACACTGCTTTGTGTAGTGTAAGGAACCCTAGTCACCTCAGGGGAGACCCTGGCTCCATGTTATGTCTGGCATGTGTTTGTACTTATCAGGCTGAGCAGAGGTGGTGTCGGTTATGTTGACTCTCAGCCACATGGGAAAACTAGCTAATTTATCAATCTCTTGTGTAAACTAGCCTAGTGTATTAATGCTCATCTGGTATCAATCAACCTGTGTTTTCAATGTACTGGACTATTCAGAATGAGTGTACTGGATGCATCTAATTCTAGTGGAGGGTTTCCACAGTAGTTCAGTACATACACACAGTACGTAGATTGCCTTACCCCAGGAAGGAAGTGCAGGCTGAGGATGTGCACCTCTTTACTGTCCTTAGTGGTGTAGCTGGTCCAGCAGCCTGTTGGCATCTCCCTCACCCTGATCCAGGCATTCTGGTTGTCAGGAACCTTCACTGGCTCACACGTCTGCTGGGATGCTGGGGGAGAGACAAGGGGCAAACCTGGATAAGCAAAGTAGAGAGGTCACACATTCTAGGACAATACATTTTATTGAACCTTTATTTAACCAGGCACATCTGTTAAGAACAAATTCTTATTTACAATTGTGGCCAATGATGACCTGGCAAGTGGCTAGAGCCTTAAATGCCATGTTTAAACGTGTAAAACAGGCCTATGCTTACGAATAGGGTTTCAAAAGGAGGGTATATAGCTGGAAGTGTTCAAGTAACAAAATTACACTGATTTGCCAGATGGTGGTGCTATAAAAAGAGAATGAAAATGCAAAGTTTGAAAGGTCACGGCCCTCACCCTGTTTGACCTAGTCATGAAATTCGGTACATAGGTTGCTCTCCGCACAAGGAACCAATTTGCCTAGGAACACGCCATGATGGATTTTCCACCATTTCAAATAGTGTGAAAAACACTTAAAACGCTACTCTTCTGGCAGCGAATGACCGGTCGGCACGAAACTTGATATGTGGCGTCTATGGACAAAGTTCTCTCAAATAATATTTTCCAATCTAGTACCTAAAAAAAACATGGCCGCTATTTACCAATAAACATTCATGTGGCTGGAAGATAAATGCCTCTAAATCAGTCAAGGACATTCGTATTGTAAAAAATATGGTACACATGTTGCAAACACTGTCAATACACAAACATATGCAAGAACATTCATATTTACCACACGGTAGCACTTTCTCTTGATCTGTTTGTGATGTGATGTGGCATACTGTATGCTCAGGGATATCCAGCATGCAATATCTCAAACACCACAGGCCCGATTTTTATTTTATTTCACCCCCTTTTCTCCCCAATTTCTTGGTATCCAATTGTTAGTAGCTACTATCTTATCGCTACAACTCCCGTACGGGCTCGGGAGAGACGAAGGTCGAAAGCCATGCGTCCTCCGAAACACAACCCAACCGCACTGCTTCTTAACACGGCGCGCATCCAACCCGGAAGCCAGCCGCACCAATGTGTCAGAGGAAACACTGTGCACCTGGCAACCTTGGCAACTGCTTCTTAACACAGCGCGCATCCAACCCGGAAGCCAGCCGCACCAATGTGTCAGAGGAAACACTGTGCACCTGGCAACCTTGGTTAGCGTGCACTGTGCCCGGCCTGCCACAGGAGTCGCTGGTGCGCGATGAGACAAGGATATCCCTACCGGCCAAGCCCTCCCTAACCCGGAAGACGCTAGGCCAATTGTGTGTCGCGGGCGGCTGCGACAGAGCCTGGGCGCGAACCCAGAGTCTCTGGTGGCACAGCTAACGCTGGGAAACAGTGCCTTGCGCCACCCGGGAGGCCCACCACTGGCCGATTTTGACGAAACATGGTTGAATGATGCTTCTAGCCATAGAGATCTGGCATTTACAAAAGTACACTGATTGGCCCAAGGGGGGCGTTGCATCATTTGTGGGGAACGATATGTTTACTTTTGCCTTGCTTTACTATGACAGTATGTATTTGTGGTCAATGTTTTGGTGTCAAACTGGTGGCAGTTGTGAAAAAAAGTCAATAGTTGGACGAGTTGCAAAGGTAATTGAAATTGTTGATTAAATTAAGCTATTTTCTCTTGAACAATATGGTCTATCTACTAGAAACTCATGGACAATATGTTAAATTACTTGTAGCTTTGCAACCCTGCATAAAAATAACTGCCGATGTGAAATGCATTAGGTACAAGAACATAGGTACAATAAAGAGAGAAAACCAAGGAGAGCTGGTAGCGCTAACACCCTCTATTATGACCATATGAATAATGCATTTTGAATTTCCTTGAAATGTTTTATGCATCAACAATAAATACATTAAAACACATTATATCATTAGTAAGATATATTCATACACATTATAGGCAACATACAAAGAGCTCGGAAGACCAGCAATATAATGCATGATCTGAAACGCATATTAAATCAGCCTCTTGGCTACAGCCTAGACTAGCCTATGGAGGGTGTTGCTTTCCTGCTCTATTCATCTCTGGTTCCTCCACATGCACTTCATCACTCCTGCTTCAGTGACTGTCTATGGGAGTGGATGAGGGTTGCATGGCGGGGCATTTGGAAGCAGTGCTGCCGTGTTTTCTAATCAGGAGATAAAGTAAGAAGTATGGATGCTAAATGGGTGGGAGGGGCTACCGGTCTGATCGGCACGGCTGATAGGTCAAGTTTATCTGGGACCTCACGGCTACATTAAATCAAGTCCACTCGTCTCCTCCCTACTATCCCTCACTCCCTGACTGCACCACACTCCCCCGCAGGGAGTCTCCTCCCCAACCTCTGCTCTCTGTCACACAGACACAAGGGCAGCTGATTTATTGCATGTGAGGCTGTGTGTGTCAGGGCAGAAGATGAAGGGAACCATTGAAATAATGTATTTGCTCTTTTTCTTCCTTTTACTTTGTCCCCTGGGGGAGTATCCTGTTGGTGCTCAATAAATATTGCCCACCAGTAAACCACCTCCTTCTTCAGGAAGAGCAGGGTCAGGTGCTGTGTCCTACCTAATCAACAGTCATCACTAGGACCAAGTCCCGCCCAGCCTAGTGAGAGATGGGAAATCTGATTGGGGCCCTGATGCCCCCCACCTCAGACTGTCTGTCTCCTGACCCTATAGGATGTGACTCAGATAGTGTCATAGGACTGATACAGAGACAACCCTGGTCTGAGAGTTTGAATCCCAATCAGTAGACATGCATCTAAACGGAATACAATATCACCACTGACACCATTTATGGAAAGGGATGATATTATTGAGCACAGAGGCAGTGGTGGAAAAAGTACCTAATTGTCATACTAAGATACCTTAATAGAAAATGAATCAAGTAAAAGTGAAAGTCACCCAGTAAAATACTACTTGAGTAAAAGTCTAAAAGTATTTGTTCACATTACTTATATTAAGCACACCAGATGGCATCATTTTCTTGTTTATCTATTTACGGATAGCCAGGGGCACACTCCAACACTCACATATCATTTACAAACTAAGAATTTGTGTTTAGTAAGTCCGCCAGATCAGAGTCAGTAGGGATGACCAGGGATGTTTTCTTGATAAGTGTATTAATTGAAAAATTTTCATGTCCTGCTAAGCATTCGAAATGTACTTTTAGGTGTCAGGGAAAATGTACAGTATAGAGTAAAAAGTACATTATTTTCTTTAGGAATGTAGTGGAGTAAATGTAAAAGTTAGAAATATAAAAAGTGAACTTTAAAGTATTTTTACTTAAGTACTTCATACTACTGCGCAGAGGACAACCCTCTTTGGGAAAACTGATGAGAATTTTCAGCTGGTTACATTCTCTTATTTAGACCGGTATAATAGTTTCATCTGAGAAGTTATTACAAAAGATCAAAACTGTTATGAACACCTAAGAGACAATCATAACAGAGTAGCAGTGCTGATCAAAGATCAGATCACCCTGTCCATATAACCTTATTCATTATGATCTAACTGGCAGAACGAATCCTATATCAGCACTCATACCGAGACTCTTGAATACGGGCCCACGTCTGAAGACTCAGGATTTTCCGTATCTACTGTAGCTACAAGGTGCAAAGCATTTGGGGGAGGGGTTGATGGTTGATGAGTGCCATGGAAGGATAGAGAGACAGAGAGGGGAAGGGGGGTGTGGGGGTGAACAGGAAACAACAACTTTTGTGAGGGCAACAGGAAATGCCCTGTTTAGACGGCTGGCCTGATGATGACGGAGAGCCCTGGCAGAGGACATTGTCGTCACCACGAGGGGAAGGGATGGAGGGAGGGAAGGGAGAGAGAAAAGGGGTATGAGTAAAGTCAAGCCAATGCCCACCACACACACAGCTCTTTATTTCAAGCCTCTCATCTTTTCGTTAATTAACTCTTTATTTCTTTCCCCACTGTGCAGTGAGAGATCCTCCCTGTCTTTTCTCATCATCCCTCTTCTTCTGCTCTGGTCAAGTACCGACTTCCTGTTATTCTGCCCCTGTGCTTTAATGTCCACTCAACAGCCAGATTACCTCCCATAAAGAAGCACCGTCTCATTCCACTGTGACAGAGTCAACAGCCTGTGACTGCGTCGGCAGGGGCAGACTACTTTGCGTAAATCACCCCCTGGTGTCTGCAAAGCACACACACAGACACACACACACACAGAGACGCACACACCGATACTCCCCTAATCCTATTTACCGATCACTAAGGATATAACCATAGTCACACTGACCCCTCTGCCTGACCCGGAAATGCCAACTGCCTCATTAAGCGGTTTGCTGTTAAATGAGCTATAGAGAAGCGCCGTTCCATTCCTCCTCTGTCTTTATCTATTTTTATCAGCAGCGCCTCCAATTTTCTTTTCCACGATGGTGGTGATTCCCATATAGATGTGAGGGGGAGTCAGGGGGATTTTGAAGGAATCCATCATAATGATTCTAGATGATAGAGGATGTATAGGAAATGATGATGAGCCTCATGCTTCACAGTGTTGTATCACAGTGTTTATCTGAGTATGGAAGTCCTTGGCTTGAAACGTGTCTGGCCATGTTGCTGAATCTGCCATTCATACCTCTCCTCCTCCCTTGTACTTTATTTTCCTGTCAGTGTCTATCTCTGGACTGTCCCTTCTTGTCTCATTGTTCTGGTTAACTCCCAAACCTGATGTTGGGCCAAAGAAAATGCTCAATCAGGCATGTGTCTCCTGTCTGATGCAGGGGCGGACTACGGTGGGTGGTGCGGGAGCTCGAGTTAGGAGGGGGAGATATCCCTCTGACTCAACTTGGTACCTTCCAAGTCTACCATCTGTGGCTGTGAGTGTATGTCTCCTTAGGACAGTAGACCACTGTTTATTTTTTGGGACAGAAATAGTTTGTTTAATATTAACGTTTATACCTAACATTGTGATAAATGTTTAATATCTACAGATGTCACTGACGTAGTTAACAACTAAACAGCAAAAAAATGGTTATTTTTGATTAGCAATCCTGTAAACGTTTTTTGCAACTCTTCAAGGCATATTGTAGGTGTATTAAGAACAAAAACATCCTGTAGCAGAAAAAGCCAGCACGGCTCCTTCCTAGAAAAAACTGCCAGAAAGCAGAAATACTAAACGCATGACTTCATCAGCCTCATCTGACTTGGATCGGACTACCAGTTCTTGTTTGGGGGGTGAAAGGTTCATCGTCAGTATTCTGTAGGGTGGATCTCCCGACTCAGCAGAAAGAGGACCTTGGCTGGAAATAAAAACCCACACAACTCTGACATTAAAGGTTATATATTCAAGAGAGGCATTGTTGACCCTGCCTGCAACAAGCCACATCCTGGAAACACTGACTTCCTTTATTGAGTCTCCTCACAGAGTCAAAAGATCAAACCACTATTCACTTTGACAGGGAGGGACAGGAAACGCAGATGAAGCAGTTTGGACTTGTACTATCCTACATTCACCTTTATTTGAGATAGGTTATTCACTTTTTAATTTAGACATGATAATTTGATTTGGGGAATCAACAGAGTTATTTTATTTGATTGCAATTCATGAATACAGTAGTCTGCCAAAAGTCTGTCACCTACAACAGGACCCTAACAAGAAATCTTACACATTGATGACAACTGTTTCTATTTTAGTCTAGCAGTAGTCCTTTACTACTCTCACTACAACCCCTTTCCTGCCAAAAAAATAATTAGGAGGAAACACTTTTTCTTCCATTTTATCTAGGCTCACTATTTACCACATCTTTGGAAGCAATTCCCATCTAATCTATTTTGTCAACAGTTCAATGTTCAAAACGAAATGTGGTCTGTTGGTAACTTTTTTCCCCACTTACACCCTTATGCACAAAGTTCTGGAGCTGTCATCAAGATGAGTGGCTTGGCTCTCCAATTAACTAATTGCTGTATATTACTGCATCAAAAGTACCATGATGATAAGTTACCAATCAACTAAAGCATATTACATGCCATAATATATGTTAAAAATGACAAAATAATGTATTGCCCTGGCATGAATCAATTGTTCTGTATAAAATGTATTTCAACTGGTTCCAAAAATGGTGTCTGCATCACATCTAAACCCCACCTTATCTGTAAATCTAGGGTAAACCCTGGCAAACACAGAGCAGTGTCTGGGGCAACTGTCTCACTGAGGCAGAGTAAACTGTTTGCGTCCCGGGTCGGAGGAGCCATGATGGTGAAGGGGAGAGGTAGGGGGGTGGTCGGAGCACACGGGGGGGGGGGGTCTGGCCTGCCCCAGCCTTTCCAGCTCCACACACCTATTGTCCTGGTGTTTCTGCGGCCGCAGACTGAGGCTTGACCATCCACAGGAAGGTAAACAAGCTCTTATCAGCGTTCTGCAGGGGCCCGCAGTGTCCCCTGGCCTCTCACCCCTACACTGCACAACACTGTGTCTCACCTCTCCTCCTCTCTCCCCACGCCAACAAAATCCCCACAGTCTACAAAAAAAGTCCCTAATTATCACTATCACTTTTATTACTAATGTGTGTGGGGGGAGGTTGTGTATGTGGTAGTGGGGGAGGTTGTGTATGTGGTAGTGGGGGAGGTTGTGTATGTGGTAGTGGGGGAGGTTGTGTATGTGGTAGTGGGGGAGGTTGTGTATGTGGTCGTAGGGGGACGTTGTGTGCTTCTACACCTGAATTGCTTGCTGTTTGGGGTTTTAGGCTGGGTTTCTGTACAGCACTTTGAGATATCAGCTGATATAAGAAGGGCTATTTAAATCAATTTGATTTGATTTGATTTAGTAGTGGGGGGCGTTGTGTATGTGGTAGTGGGGGGGGTTGTGTATGTGGTAGTGGGGGAGGTTGTGTATGTGGCAGTGGTGGGAGGTCGTGTATGTGGCAGTGGCAGTGGGGGAGGTTGTGTATGTGGTAGTAGAGGGAGTTTGTGTATGTGGTAGTGGCAGTGGGGGGAGGTTGTGTATGTGATAGTGGGGGAGGTTGTGTATGTGATAGTGGGGGAGGTTGTGTATGTGATAGTGGGGGAGGTTGTGTATGTGGTAGTGGGGGAGGTTGTGTATGTGGTAGTAGAGGGAGGTTATGTATGTGGCAGTGGCAGTGGGGGCAGGTTGTGTATGTGATAGTGGGGGGAGGTTGTGTATGTGATAGTGGGGGGAGGTTGTGTATGTGGTAGTAGAGGGAGGTTGTGTACAGTTGAAGTCAGAAGTTTACATACACTTAAGATGGAGTCATTAAAACTAGTTTTTCAACAACTACACAAATGTCTTGTTCACAAACTATAGTTTTGGCAAGTCGGTTAAGACATCTACTTTGTGCCTGATAAACAAGCTCTTATCAGCGTTCTGCAGGGGCCCGCAGTGTCCCCTGGCCTCTCACCCCTACACTGCACAACACTGTGTCTCACCTCTCCTCCTCTCTCCCCACGCCAACAAAATCCCCACAGTCTACAAAAAAAGTCCCTAATTATCACTATCACTTTTATTACTAATGTGTGTGGGGGGAGGTTGTGTATGTGGTAGTGGGGGAGGTTGTGTATGTGGTAGTGGGGGGAGGTTGTGTATGTGGTAGTGGGGAGGTTGTGTATGTGGTAGTGGGGGAGGTTGTGTATGTGGTCGTAGGGGACGTTGTGTGCTTCTACACCTGAATTGCTTGCTGTTTGGGGTTTTAGGCTGGGTTTCTGTACAGCACTTTGAGATATCAGCTGATATAAGAAGGGCTATTTAAATCAATTTGATTTGATTTGATTTAGTAGTGGGGGCGTTGTGTATGTGGTAGTGGGGGGTTGTGTATGTGGTAGTGGGGGAGGTTGTGTATGTGGCAGTGGTGGGAGGTCGTGTATGTGGCAGTGGCAGTGGGGGGAGGTTGTGTATGTGGTTGTAGAGGGAGTTTGTGTATGTGGTAGTGGCAGTGGGGGGAGGTTGTGTATGTGATAGTGGGGGAGGTTGTGTATGTGATAGTGGGGGAGGTTGTGTATGTGGTAGTGGGGGAGGTTGTGTATGTGATAGTGGGGGAGGTTGTGTATGTGGTAGTGGGGGGAGGTGGTGTATGTGATAGTGGGGGAGGTTGTGTATGTGATAGTGGGGGGAGGTTGTGTATGTGATAGTGGGGGAGGTTGTGTATGTGGTAGTGGGGGGAGGTTGTGTATGTGGTAGTAGAGGGAGGTTATGTATGTGGCAGTGGCAGTGGGGGCAGGTTGTGTATGTGATAGTGGGGGGAGGTTGTGTATGTGATAGTGGGGGGAGGTTGTGTATGTGGTAGTAGAGGGAGGTTGTGTACAGTTGAAGTCAGAAGTTTACATACACTTAAGATGGAGTCATTAAAACTAGTTTTTCAACAACTACACAAATGTCTTGTTCACAAACTATAGTTTTGGCAAGTCGGTTAAGACATCTACTTTGTGCCTGATACAAGTAATTTTTCCAACAATTGTTTACAGACATTACATTATTTCACTTATAATTCACTGTATCACAATTCCAGTGGGTCAGAAGTTTACATACACTAAGTTGACTGTGCCTTTAAACAGCTTTGAAAATTGCAGAAATTTGTGTCATGGCTTTAGAAGCTTCTGTTAGGCTAATTGACACAATTTCAGAGGAGGTGTACCTGTGGATGAATTTCAAGGCCTACCTTCAAACTCAGTGCCTCTTTGCTTGATATCATGGGAAAATCAAAAGAAATCAGCCAAGACCTTTTGTAGACCTCCACAAGTCTGGTTCATCCTTGGGAGCAATTTCCAAACGCCTGAAGGTACCACGTTCATCTGTACAAACAATAGTACGCAAGTATAAACAACATGGGACCACGCAGCCGTCATACAGCTCAGGAAGGAGACGCTTTCTGTCTCCTAGAGATGAACGTATTTTGGTGCGAAAAGTGCAAATCAATCCCAGAACAACAGCAACGGACCTTGTGAAGATGCTGGAGGAAACAGGTACAAAAGTGTCTATATCCACAGTAAAACGAGTCCTACATCGACATAACCTGAAAAGCCGCTCAGCAACGAAGAAGCCACTGCTCCAAAACCGCCATGAAAAAACCTGACTACGGTTTGAAACTGCACATGGGGACAAAGATCGTACTTTTTGGAGATGTCCTCTGGTCTGATGAAACAAATACAGAACTGTTTGGCCATAATGACCATTGTTATGTTTGGAGGGAAAAAGGGGAGGCTTGCAAGCCGAAGAACACCATCCCAACTGTGAAGCACGGGGGTTGCAGCATCATGTTGTGGGGTTGCTTTGCTGCAGGAGGGACTGGTGCACTTCACAAAATAGATGGCATCATGAGGACGGAAAATTATGTGGATGTATTGAAGCAACATCTCAAGTCATCAGTCAGGAAGTTAAATCTTGGTCGCAAATGGGTCTTCCAAATGGACAATGACCCCAAGCATACATCCAAAGTTGTGGCAAAATGGCTTAAGGACAACAAAGTCAAGGTATTGGAGTGGCCATCACAAAGCCCTGACCTCAATCCTATAGAAAATGTGTGGGCAAAACTGAAAAGGTGTGTGCGAGCAAGCAGGCCTACAAACCTGACTCAGTTACACCAGCTATGTCAGGAGGAATGGGCCAAAATTCACCCAACTTATTGTGGGAAGCTTGTGGAAGGCTACCCAAAACATTTAACACAAGTTAAACAATTTAAAGGCAATGCTACCAAATACTAAGTTAGTGTGTGTAAACGTCTGACCCACTGGGAACGTGATGAAAGAAAGAAAAGTTGAATGAAATAATTCTCTCTAATATTATTTTGACATTTCCCATTCTTAAAATAATGTGGTGATCCTAACTGACCTAAGTCAGGGAATTTTTACTAGGATTAAATGTCAGGAGTTGTCGAGCAGTAGCAAATAAAAATACTGTATATATACTACATAGCCAAGGTATTTTGACACCTGCTCGTCGAACATCTCATTCCAAAATCATGGTTATTCATATGGAGTAGTTCCCCCCCTTTGCTGCTATAACAGCCTCCACTATTCTGGGAAGGCTTTCCACTAGATGTTGGAACATTGCTGCGGGGACTTGCTCACATTCAGCCACGAGCATTAGTGAGGTCGCGCACTGATGTTGGGCGATTAGGCCTGGCTCGCAGTCGGTGTTCCAATTCATTCCAAAGGTGTTCGATGGAGTTGATGTCAGGGCTCTGTGCAGGCCAGTCAAGTTCTTCCACACTGATCTCAACAAGCCATTTCGTATGGACCTCGCTTTGTGCAAGGGGGCATTGTCATGCTGAAACAGGAAAGGGCCTTCCCAAAAATTTTGCCACAAAGTTGGAAACACAGAATCATCTAGAATTTCATTGTATGCTATAGCGTTAAGATTTCCCTTCACTGGAACTAAGGAGTCTAGCCCGAACCATGAAAAACAGCCCCAGACAGCCCCATTCCTCCTCTACCAAACTTTACAGTTGGCAATATGCATTCGTGCAGGTAGCATTCTCCTGGCATCCACCAAATGGTGTAGCGTGATTCATCACGCCCAAGAAAGCATTTTTACTGCTCCAGAGTCCAATGGCGGCAAGCTTTACACCACTCAAGCCGACACTTGGCATTGCACATGGTGATCTTAGGCTTGTGTGCGGCTGCTCGGCCATGGAAACCCATTTCATGAAACTCCCAACGAACAGTTATTGTGCTGACGTTGCTTCCAGAGGCAGTTTGAAACTTTTTTTATTTGATTTATTTTTAGTTTATTTCACCTTTATTTAACCAGGTAGGCTAGTTGAGAACAAGTTCTCATTTACAACTACGACCTGGCCAAGATAAAGCATAGCAGTGTGAACAGACAACAACACAGAGTTACACATGGAGTAAACAATAAACAAGTCTTATGTGATATTTCTGTTTTTTATTTTGAATAAATTTGCTTACTTTTCTAAAAAACAGTTTTTGCTTTGTCATTATTGGGTATTGTATGCAGCTTGATGGGGGGGGGGGGACTATTTAATCCATTTAAGAATAAGGCTGCAACGTAATAAAATGTGGAAAAAGTCAAGGGGTCTGAATACTTTCCGAAGGCACTGTATATATTTTTTATTATTTATTAATGATTTTTTTTATGGCAGACGAAACACATGTCTTGTGAACTAATGTGAACTAATCCATTGCGGAGGCTGAGACTAATGCACGGAGGAGGCCGCGGGGATGGCACAGTCCAAGAAGTGTGGCTAAATTCACAATGCATGTATCTCTCCAGAATTCGCTCTCTCTCGCCAATTCATTGTTTGCGTTTGATTGTTAGTGTCTACCTATTCCTGATTCCCATATATCACCAGTAGTACAGTTACCATTAATTCCTATCATTTCGAATATACAATCTTTGTTTGGTTACGGTCATTTCTGTTAATGCATTCAATATATTATTATTACAGTCTTTTGTCATTCTCACAGTCGGAGTGGACACGTTGTTTGCAGAGCGCACAACCTATGTTACACTTGTGAGTTTTGGTTTATTTTATTCCATTTACGGGTTTTGTCAATTTAGTCATTGTCTTTGTTTAGATCGCTCCTTTCAATCTTGAGTAAGGACGCGCACCTGATTACGGATAGAAGTAGGCCTGTTGGCTAACTGGCCTGCGTGCAAATGTAGGAATATAAATGTGCCCATTTGGGAATCTGATAGTATTTCTGATTTACTTAACGCACCACAAATAGTTCCTCAATGTATTTGAAAAATCTTTCCAGGTCTCTCCCGTTTGACCACTCAGCGTGAAAGGGAAAATGTTATGCTCTGATCCAGTGGAAGCGTCATGAAATAGGCCTACCTGATTAGTTTTTATCACGTGCAAATAGCCTACAGCTGCGTCTGTCCCAAGCTCACTGGCACCGGAAACTCTGAGGGCCCAGAATATTTTTAGCAATGTTGCAAGTTTGCTAGAGGGAGCTTCAGGCTGACTCAAGGTAATAGTTGATACAATGTTTCAAGTTCGCTGCAGACAAGGCCATGTGTAGCCAATTTGATTAATAGGATATTTATTTTTATCAGGATATTTTCTATCTGCAGGCTGCAATGTTTTCATTTGTTGGTTTTATAGGCGGTTTTTACATAACTTGTATTGCCAACTATCTTTTAGGTTTGTATAATTTTCCTTTAGATTTGGATATAATTAGGATTAACCACAATGACAATGATTTTGAGATATTATTATTATTATAAATTAAATTAAACTGTTCCATGAAAATTTACACATGAAAACCATAACTGGCACGCATATCGGTAGAAATGATAAGATAAACTGGCATTGCCGAAAATGTTGCCGATTCCTCATGTAGCCTATGACCGGCAACTTCAGCAGAGTAAAGCCAGAATCTGCGAAAGCCAATAAGAGCAGGAGGAGGATGGTCAGGTAAGTTTTTTTTTATATATTTTTTCTGGATCTCTGGCTCCCTCGAGTCATTTGTGTCTTATTTCATCAAACAGTGTTCTTAAAGCACCAGAAAAGCTGGTAAAATGGTAAAATTTCAACCAGTCAATTGGGTTGAAAGAACAGCCGACTTTTGGTCGACCAACATCGGGGACAGCCCTGGTGTGTGTGTGTGTGTGTGTGTGTGTGTGTGTGTGTGTGTGTGTGTGTGTGTGGTTATTTAGGTGTGTTCATGGAATTGAGCTGTGGTAGAAAAAGAACACGATTTGTCTTACTTGAGTAAAAGTAAAGATGGCATAATAGAAAATGTCTCACATGAAAGTGAAAGTCACCCAGTAAAACCCTACTTGAGTAAAATTCAAAAAGTATTTGGTTTTAAATGTACTTAAGATTCAAAAGTAAATGTAATTCCTAAAATATACTCATGTATCAAAAGTAAAAGTGTAAATCAATTCAAATTCCTTATATTAAGCAAACCAGACAGCACCATTGTCTTATTTTTTTAATTTACGTATAGTCAGGTGCACACTCCAACACTCAGACATAATTTACAAACGAAGCTTGTGTTTAGTGAGTCCGCCAGATCAAAGGCAGTAGGGATGACCAGGAATGTTTTCTTGATAAGTGTGTGAATTAGACCATTTTCCTGCTAAGCATTCAAAATGTAACGAGTACTTTTGGGTGTCAGGGAAAATGTATGGAGTAGAAAGTACATCATTTTCTTTAGGAATGTAGTGAAGTAAAAGTTGTGAAAAATTATAAATAGTTTATTAAAGTACAGATACCCCCCCAAAATACTTAAGTAGTACTTTCAAGTATTTTTACACCACTGGCATTGAGTATGTGAAAGCTGGTCTGTAGACAGCGTGTTTTCATATATAATTGGCTCTGTTTACACCTCTTGTCAGATATCTCCTCAAGTCAGAAGTAGTACAACAAATCCATGGAGGGCCTATGGCTCACCCACACACACACACTCATGTATTTCTTAGACGCTTGAGAGCTGTCTCTCAATTAATCTTTATGGTTTGTCTGTCTGTCTGCTGTTCCAAAGGCAATCTGATGCTTTGATGTCGAAAAACTTAGTGTGCTCTTGTCATTCACTATACTAGCAGTTCTTTCCTAGAATGGTGATGCTAGGAACTTTAGATATGACGAATGTTAATTAAATTGCCGTTCCCCATTGATACACTACAGGCTCTCTCTATATCGCTCTCTCGCTCTCTCACAGACACACACATAGAGAAACATATATCTGTCATATTCCAGGCAGCATAAGCGTGTGCAATGTTTCCGTTTCGTTGCTTTGGTTGCCTCTTCCTTCAAATTGACAAGGTGTTCCATAAACACTCTATTAGCTCTCAGTCTTCAGGTTGGTCGCAGTGTGAACAAATGAATTTATCACTAAACGGCGAGACATTGTGAATTTGCTCTATAGTGAGAGTCTATTCATCTTCCAGGCATTAATTAGCAAACGTGGCTTTTGGAGGGAAAGACTAATTTAGTGGTCGCTGTGCTAACTCCATTCCACCGAGCAGATGGAAGCGGCAGAGACGCATTGCACACTGGGTGCTTCCAATCATTCAAGATTGATGTCGCTTTGCACAGCATATGTTGCTCATAGAACCAACCGTTTTTCTCCACTGATTTCCCAGAAAATATTAACGAGCCCACTTTGGGATCGTCGCATCATAGATAGCGTAGCTATGAAGGTTCTGATACTTTTCGACACGTTTGAGAAGTTGAAGAGGTGGAGTTAGGTAGAGTCTGGAGCAAAGACAGAAAGATTGTGCTGCTTTGCAGTGCCAAGTTTTATTTTTCGTCCTCTAAGAGTAATGAAATAGTGTGAGAGTGGAAAGCTGTCAACAAGCTTGATAATATTCCCTCAGGAAGATAAGTACAGACTGTTAAGACGCCTGAGCATGGCTTTGGGATTTGTTGGAGTCATATGACAAACATTTGCACTACAGGGCCTTTAATTAAAGCCTATCCCTTGATCACACTTTATACTTTTCAATGTATTAATAATGGGAAAAGATTATATCAAAAGCCTTCCATCATATTCAGAGGGACTCTCTATAACCCTCAATGTGGCCCCTACATAAACACGCCAGCACACTCATGCGTGCACACACACACACAAGCACACACACCAAGTTTGTCATAAATCAAAGAGAATTTGGAGCGCTTCACCACATGAATCCAGAGAAAGCAGCATGACACCTGAATCAACACGAAGGTTCAACTTTATACACCCAGGCTTGCATAGCTCTACCATTAGGGTCAAATAACAAGTGACTGTAGCTACCCTTCGTTGTTTCAATTCTGAACACCATTCAATCACGTTTTGTAAGATTTGTGAGCCATATCGCAACAAGCTTCAACTAAAGCCCATGACATCCGTCATTGCTTCAAAGCATCAACTGTTCAATAATCATTTCCTGTCCTTTAGAACCTTAGCTGACAACTATCTCTGTTCTGCCTGAAGAAAGCAGCACATCAACATAGCATACTAAATAGTTTATGAATTTGCATAGTGGAAAATAAAGAATAGGTACCAAACAGCCAACTGAAGTACTACTCTCTCTGGGATTTGGGGAAGATAACCCCAAAAATCATTTTTAAAGGGACAGGTACAAATCCCCTTTCAAGACTTCTTCTGATTGGGCAGACCCTTGGCTGAGTATGGGCAGACTGGCCAGAGATAATAGCTACACAACGCCATGCCTTATCTTTCCACAGTGTGCAGACGGCCGCCGCTGGCATGGGCACATAGCGGTCGCCATTCTGACGAGGAGTTTTATCTCAGCGCCATGTACTAATGAGCCATTCAGGTTGCACGCCACTGCCAGCCGACCAACCCAACCTGGGCATTACCAATCCCCAGGGATAGTGCACCACGATGAGAAAGACAGGCAGACAAGGTCCATGACTGTGTTTTCATTTAACATGGTCATCTTTTGTTAAAAACTAAAGTGCTCCATGTAAATAATGATGATGTGTGTACTTGTTAAGAGCTCAACGGAACTAGTGCTCTCTCGCTCTTTGCCTCACAGCCAAGTAATAGAATAATTACTGAGGCTCAAGCATCTCCTTGCAAATGAGAAACGATTGTGTATGTTACTCTCAATGTTTTTCCTAGATATGAAAAGTCTTAAAATAAATGGATTCTGAGATGAAAGTGTGCCTATCAACATTAGGTGATGCATAGCCTAAATAGAGTGAGCTGGATGTGTTTTGCAGTGCTTTGATATATGCCTTACCGCATGAGGGGTGCCTTGTTAACAACCAACTTCAAGAAAAACATAACTCACAAGCTGGGAAAAAATCATTTGGCTCTCTAAACGTTTTACATGACACTGCTGCTGCCCTGTTTTACTCCAGAGATAAAGTGAACCATCACACATCATTCATAATCTATACACAAACAGGAAAAGTTATCTGGCAGCAAACATTATTGTAACTCATCAAGCGCTTGCTCTCCCTTTTAGGTACAACAGACAAATAGAGAGAGAGAGAGAGAGAGGTGAACAACATACTGTAGCATACCCACTGGGCACAGACATCAATTCAACGTCTATTCCACATTGGTTCAAAGGAATTTCATTGAAATGACATGGAAACAATGTTTATTCAACCAGCGTGTGCCCACTGGGTAGCTAGTCCTGCTCAGCACTGCTAGTCAAAGAGAGAAAAAGAGGCAGTCAGAAATGAATTGTTGATTGCAACAGTGAGATAGAAATCGGTCTGCAGCAGCGACAAGTGGTCGCGTCACTATGTCTCCCTGGTCCTGGAACCCAGTCTGGCTGCAGTGTGGGGAAGTGAGCTATTTAGACTCTCAACGCCATTTTTAACAGAGGCAGCAGGTTGTTTTTTTTTGTTGTTTTTTTTTGTTATTTCCCTCTGCAAGGCCCTACTAAGGAGCTGTCTGTCACCTCTTTTTATCCCTCTCTCCTTCTCTTTCATCTCGCTCTGCATCTGTGTATTTCTCTCTCACACACAATCTCTCTCTTTAGTCCCTCCCCCTCTTTCTGTTCTACCTCTCCTTAGCATCATCTGTCTCTCAATCTCTCTGCCTCATCCCTCACTTCACCCTCCTCTCTCTCTCTTTTGTATTTGTCTCTCTCCTTTCATCCCTTTCTCTCTCTCTGCACCCCTTTCCCGATCAACCCACTGTGTCACTGATGTGTTGTTGGATAGTTACATAATCCACCCCTAACCACCACCACCATCTCCACCCCTCAACACCCTCCCAGCCTCCAGCATAGCTTCCTCAGGATGTGGTCCTAGTGGCTTCCCTGCCTGCTGTCCTGCTACTCTCCTTACCTTTCTTCCCTCCATCTCCCTCCCCCTAGTCTGTCAGCTTCCCCCAAGCTCTCCTTCAGGCTCCCCTCCCTCTATGGCAGCTGCCTAATCACTTTTGTACTTTTCCTTCAGTCTGTGGAGAAGGACCCGGCTGGGAGGAAGTGCAGCGGGAGGCCAAGAGTCGACAACCATCACGTCAGGCTCCCACGGAGAACTAACTGCAGTGGGGAGCCGATGGGGCCTACAGTCAACCTAGCCTCCTGTAGGGACACCCCCAGAGAGGGGCTGTACAGCTGATGGCCCCCATGGAACTACAGAACAGAAGTCTGGAGTCCAACTACTGTCTGGAGCCCAAACGGAGGCCCCCAAAAGGGGCAACAGGGATTTAATCCAGTGAGACCAAAGCAGTCGACAGATTCCCAACTAGAATCCACTACAGAAGGCTACACTGTCGACAGACAGTCACAGTTACAGCCACAACCTCAACCACTCACTAGTGATGGGTGTAAAAAATGCTGTGTTCAGAAACGTTGTTATAGTATTCCTATTTGGAAGTCTCACTGAATATTCCAATAAATGTCTTGGCATTTCTCGGTTATGTTGCAGTTTCAAGTTGTATTAGTCGTATGTACAGGATACACATGGTACATACCGTCCAACAAAATGCAACTGGCAGGTTCCTTCTCCACAATGGTACAACCAATAAGAAATCATATTTTAAAAAATAATACAAACTGTTTTGGACTGTGTTCCTTGTCTACTAGAGCGAAATACATCTAATGTGCATATATCAGTGCACATTATATCATATATAAACATGAGGATCCACTGGAATAGCATGAACTACACCTGCTCTGTCTGACATAACTATCTGAAATAAGTATCACTCCAAAGATTGACACATGTTAGTGGCCAGAGCATAACTGAACACTGCAGATCCTCTTCCATTTCCTACATAATACTCAAGCTAACTGCCAACTAACCACTGCAACCACAGAGAGCAATTGTAATGGCGCCTTTTTGTAGGAACTAATGGAGGGTACCACCATTGCTTGTTGGCCAAAGCCTATGGGAAAATGAATGGGGGGTTTTGTAGGGTTTTGGGATAAAAGAGGAAAATAAGACCTGTGCTAAACACAGGCTTAGGAGATCTTATTAGTTTTGTTCTATGACATCTCCATCAGCTAATGTCACTTGTGAATTTGAAACATTTATGTAATCAAAATAAGCACATAAAGCAGATAAATGCTTCATAATTCATAAAGGTCATGTTAACTGACTGATGTTACAAAAGTATACGATCTAAGCCTGTGTTAACCTCAAACCTTATTTTCTGTGTTTATCCTAAAACCCCATTCATTCCACATTGATTTTTAGGAATGGCTGAACAAACCTGAGGATTCATTTTCATTTTTTAGGACCTCAAGCTGGCGAGCTCTATTTAACATACCTATTTTTTTTTTATCATACGCCCCAAAAACTTACTTGACAAATATATCAAATATACAAGCAAACCAAGACTAATCTAGGCTACCTATAGCGTATTCCCAGCACAATAATAAACTGATGCACACATTTCTCATTTAATCCTTATACATTACGAGTTTTAATGAAAGTAGCCTTTAGGAAATATTGTCAGTCACTATACACGTTACACCTCTATATACAGACTCATCCAATCAACTGGTAATCCTGAGAAAACCACTGAAAACAGCTGTGAAAATAAAGCCCTGGTTGGTTTTTTAAAAAGAGATGAGGTTAGAATAAGTCAATCATGACAGTTCAAATCAAGGTTAATTCCGGTTTTTGAACTTTGCTTTTACACAGAAGGAAAGACCCTCTAGGCTTCAATTCAGCACCAGTCTCCAAGTCGAGTCTAGCACACTAGCCGTCAACCAAACAGCTCTTCACTTACACAACCATTAAGAAGAGATGGAAGTTGGAGGTTCAACCAACCGTTGGTCTTACCTGAAGTGGCGATGGCAAGGCAGAGTAGAAGCAGAGGTAAAAGTGGCATGTTGCTGCTGTCCATCTCTAAATCAGATATCTGTGGGAGCCTCAATGAAGAACTTGCCGGTGTCTAGGTGCTCGGGCAGCGAGAGCAGCGTCCTCGTCCAATGGCAGCACGGCAGTGACTGTGGTGGCAGTGGTTCCGCTCCAGAGGGGTGAGCACACAAATCCAGCCTTGATAGGTTAAAGGTCAGCTAGGAGAAAAAAGGCGGGGCGTCAGTAGGAGATTGCCAACTGCCAAGCAAAGTCATAGATGAATAATGAGAATATCCAATCGATAAGGAATCGTGTATATCTCTGATACTACTGATGCTGTACATTTATATAACTACATCAGAGTAGAATTAATATAATGTCAATGCATATTAATCCATGTAATACTCATCCTCTACACTCAATGATGGCAAGCTTAACAAATCCCCTCAAGGAACATTTCCTGTTGAAAATGAAATTGTGAGATGGTGTTGCCAAGATTATAAACTGCATCACTTTCTTTTTTTCTGACTTTTATCTGGAATAGTGGTATCTGAGATTATTATTGGATAAAATGTTCTCTCCAAAGGGCCTCTTCCTAAACGTCCAGGATCAGATGAAGTACGCTGATTAACATCTATGTTAGTGATGATTAATAAGGCCATTTCTAATAAATGTATGTACCTTACCTCTCTCTACTCAACTACCACCCATTTCTAGTACGGTGCTTGATTTAACTGTTGCTAACATACCAAATTCAGATTTTTTAAAAATTGATAATTAGTTCAAACTAGACACGTGATATTGCCATCAACTTCTGCATGTGCAACTAATGATAGGCTACAAACGTATTACATTTATACTTCCAATGAGATTGTCTGTCCTTGGATAGCCTAGAATATTATCATGGGGCCCAGAGCTCTAGGGTTATCCAGTGGTCAGTAACTGCTGGCCCAGTCTGCCAGGAAACAGTATGGCGTCGCTTTCTTTAAATAATGTTACAATAGTGAGATCTGATAAGCGGGGGAGACTGCTCTTGTTATATGATTCATATAGAGCGAGGGGAAAAGACTATATAAACTGTTTATGCAACCAAAGCAAAACAAAAGTAACTTTGGCTACTTCCTTAACCAGACAAACACGAATTATTGAGTCAAATGCCTAAAAACGATTTAACTATAGAAAATGGTCACTAGAAAGTAGTTGAATATTTCAGGTAAACGGAAGACAGGCTATTAAAGTGAAACAAAAGCAAACCCATTGATGTTTTTATTTGGCTGAAATAAATAGGATGAATAAGTGAAACTCATAGTTCTGGTTTTCAGAAATGTACAATTATACGGCTATAGGCTAGACGTTTATCTGACAATACACAGTTCACAACGTTATAATTCACGTTAACAAGTTATTTTACCTAATTGTCACCTATCATTGGCTTCAAATAAACAACACATCAAGGGAAACATTGTATCAGGGACAACAGCTAAAGCTGTCAGCAAAGCATTGATTAAAAGAAACTCACATATCAATGGAGATTGTCCCTTTTAAATTGCGGGTATAATCCACGAGTGCAAAGGGAGCAGTCAGTCGTGTAAACGCTCATAAACTTTCTAGTGTAGCTGGGCGGGTGGGGAAGCGCAGATTGATTTTCGTACCACTCCCAAAAACCAGAGCTTCGCGCGCTGGTGCTAATGCCGGTGACTGACGTCAATACCCACACTGCTTGTCAGCACAGAATATTGTGAGAGGAATTAGGGATTTCTTTGAGATTTTGCATCACAGGTGAATCGACAACAATGACATATAGTCGACCGGTAGCAGCCTAATGAAAGAAGAGAAAGTATAAATCACAGAAGCATAAATTTGGTCTTTCCATAACCCATTCAACATGGTTTATTACATTGTAATAACCCAAACTGTTACGTATCATCAAGAGTAAAGGGGTTGTGTCCTTATAATCCAGATGGGATGATGATGATGATGATGATCCCTAGGTTTTGGAAGAATCTCACCTCAGTATAACATATTATTGTCAAAAACAACTGGGGACCACACCGCCCTCTTGAGGCCAATATCGCTACAATCATCTTTTGTCGCTCTATGGGAGTTGTGACTTGTGACTTCTTTCTCATCCTCGAGACTGTTTAGTTTATGAGAACAAAGTGACATCATGTAACCAGGGATGTAATTTCAGAATGAACATGACCAATTATGTATAAACATATTACTAATATAGAATGGTATGATGTGATGATGATTTCCAACAATTGTCCTCTTGTCAAATGTCTTATTTGATAGGCTAATTAATAAGTTATCCAGTCAGTTGTATATTTATGACAGAAGTCATTAAAATGTCTTGTTAACAAACTATAGTTTTGGCAAGTCGGTTAGGACATCTACTTTGTGCATGATACAAGTCATTTTTCCAACAATTGTTTACAGACCGATTATTTCACTTATAATTCACTGTATCATAATTCCAGTGGGTCAGAAGTGTACATACACTAAGGTGACTGTGCCTTTAAACAGCTTGGAAAAATTCTGAAAATTATGTCATGGCTTCTGATAGGCTAATTGACATTATATGAGTCAATTGGAGGTGTACCTGTGTGGGGGTATTTCAAGGCCTACCTTCAAACTCAATGCCTCTTTGCTTGACATCATGGGAAAATCAAAAGAAATCAGCCAAGACCTCAGAAAAATAATTGTAGACCTCCACAGGTCTGGTTCAGAATCAACAACAAGTGGGACACAATCATGAAATGGAACGACATTTATTGGATATTTCAAACTTTTTTGAAAAATTGGGCGTGCAAAATTATTCAGCCCCTTTACTTTCAGTGCAGCAAACTCTCTCCAGAAGTTCAGTGAGGATCTCTGAATGATCCAATGTTGACCTAAATGACTAATGATGATAAATACAATCCACCTGTGTGTAATCAAGTCTCCGTATAAATGCACCTGCACTGTGATAGTCTCAGAGGTCCGTTAAAAGCGCAGAGAGCATCATGAAGAACAAGGAACACACCAGGCAGGTCCGAGATACTGTTGTGAAGAAGTTTAAAGCCGGATTTGGATACAAAAAGATTTCCCAAGCTTTAAACATCCCAAGGAGCACTGTGCAAGCGATAATATTGAAATGGAAGGAGTATCAGACCACTGAAAATCTACCAAGACCTGGCCGTCCCTCTAAACTTTCAGCTCATACAAGGAGAAGACTGATCAGAGATGCAGCCAAGAGGCCCATGATCACTCTGGATGAACTGCAGAGATCTACAGCTGAGGTGGGAGACTCTGTCCATAGGACAACAATCAGTTGTATATTGCACAAATCTGGCCTTTATGTAAGAGTGGCAAGAAAAAAGCAATTTTTTAAAGATATCCATAAAAAAGTGTCGTTTAAAGTTTGCCACAAGCCACCTGGGAGACACACCAAACATGTGGAAGAAGATGCTCTGGTCAGATGAAACCAAAATTGAACTTTTTGGCAACAATGCAAAACATTATGTTTGGCGTAAAAGCAACACAGCTCATCACCCTGAACACACCATCCCCAATGTCAAACATGGTGGTGGCAGCATCATGGTTTGGGCCTGCTTTTCTTCAGCAGGGAGAGGGAAGATGGTTAAAATTGATGGGAAGATGGATGGAGCCAAATACAGGACCATTCTGGAAGAAAACCTGATGGAGTCTGCAAAAGACCTGAGACTGGGACGGAGATTTGTCTTCCAACAAGACAATGATCCAAAACATAAAGCAAAATCTACAATGGAATGGTTCAAAAATAAACATATCCAGGTGTTAGAATGGCCAAGTCAAAGTCCAGACCTGAATCGAATCGAGAATCTGTGGAAAGAACTGAAAACTGCTGTTCACAAATGCTCTCCATCCAACCTCACTGATTTCGAGCTGTTTTACAAGGAGGAATGGGAAAAAAATTCAGTCTCTCGATGTGCAAAACTGATAGAGACATAACCCAAGCGACTTACAGCTGTAATCACAGCAAAAGGTGGCGCTACAAAGTATTAACTTAAGTATTAACTTAACTTAATCTTTCAGTTTTTGATTTGTTAAAAAAGTTTGAAATATCCAATAAATGTCGTTCCACTTCATGATTGTGTCCCACTTGTTGTTGAGTCTTCACAAAAAAATACAGTTTTATATCTTTATGTTTGAAGCCTGAAATGTGGCAAAAGGTTGCAAAGTTCAAGGGGGCCGAATACTTTCGCAAGGCACTGTATATTGAAGCAACATCTCAAAACATCAGTCCGGAAGTTAAAGCTTGGTCACAAATGGGTCTTGCAAATGGACAATGACCCCAAGCATACTTCCAAAGTTGTGGCAAAATGGCTTAAGGACAACAAAGTTAAGGTATTGTAGTGGCCGTCACAAAGCTCTAACCTCAATCCTACAGAACATTTGTGGGCAGAACTGAAAAAGCTTGTGAGAGCAAGGAGGTCTACAAGCCTGACTCAGTTACACCTGCTATGTCAGGAGGAATGGACCAAAATTCGCCCAACTTATTGTGGGAAGCTTGTGGAAGGCTAACCAAAACGTTTGACCCAAGTTAACAATTTAAAGGCAATGCTACCGAATACTAACTGAGTGTGTGCAAATTTCTGACCCACTGGGAATGTGATGAAATAATTAAAAGCTGAAATAAATCACATTCATTATTTCCTACTGCAACAATAGCTGCAGCCTTCATGACAGGATCTTTATTAAAAACATATCTGAAATACAAGACTATCACTGTCATGTGTTTGGGCATTGAACATTTATAGTTATGAAGTGGTCTGGTAATGACTTGATGAAAACAATGTTTACAAGTCTGTGCCATGTATGGAGTAAGAGCAGACATGTTGATATTGTTGTTGCAAAGACTTCCGGCGTCGACAGAGATGGCCGCCTCGCTTCGCATTCCTAGGAAACTATGCAGTATTTATTTTATTTTTTTTACATTGTTTTATTACACACAGCCGGGAGGAACAATTGGATGTAAGAGCAACGTCAACTTACCAACATTACGACCAGGAATACAACTTTCCCGAAGCGGATCCTCTGTTTTGTCCACCACCCAGGACAATGGATCGGATCCCAGCCTGCGACCCAAAACAACGGCGTCGCAGAAGGGGCAGACGGAGCGGTCTTCTGGTCAGGCTCTGTAGACGGGCACACCGCCCACCGCTCCCGAGTATACTACTCGCCAATGTCCAGTCTCTTGACAACAATGTAGACGATATCCGGGCAAGGGTTGCCTTCCAGAGAGATATCAGAGATTGCAACGTTCTTTGTTTCACGAAAACATGGCTCACTCGGGATACGTTATCAGAGTTGGTTTCTTCACACATTGCGCCGACAGAAACAAACATCTCTCTGGTAAGAATAAGTATGCCTTATGAGACGTGGCATGATCATACCAACATACAGGAACTCAAGTCCTGTTGTTCACCTGACCTACAATTCCTTACAAACAAATGCCGACCGCATTATCTACCAAGAGAATTCTCTTTGATTATCATCACCCCCAAGCAGACACATCGACGGCCCTGAAAGAACTTCATTGGACTCTATGTAAACTGTAAACCACATATCCTGAGGCTTTTTATTGTAGCTGGCTAATCTGGCTAATCTGAAAACAAGGCTCCCTAAATTTTCTCAGCATATCGAATGCGTGACCCGGGCTGACCATTGATACTCTTACTTCCGCAACGCATACAAAGCCCTCCTTTTGGAGGGACTGGGGGAAACACCCGTGCTCAGGTCTGTTCAATGCTGGTCCGACCAATCGGATTCCACACTTCAAGATTGCTTCGATCACGTGGACTGGGATATGTTCCGCTTAGCGTCGGACAATAACATTGATGAATACGCTGATTCGGTGAGTGAGTTTATTAGCAAATGCATCGGTGATGTTGTACCCACAGCGACTATTATAACCTTCCCCAAACAGAAACCGTGGATTGATGGCAGCATTCGCCAAAACTGAAAGCGTGAACCACTGCTTTTAATCAGGGCAAGGCGACCGGAAACATGACCGAATACAAACAGTGTAGCTATTCCCTCCGCAAGGCAATCAAACAAGCTAAGCGTCAGTATAGAGACAATGTAGAGTTGTAATTCAATGGCTCAGACACCAGAGGTATGTGGCAGGGTCTATATTCAATCACGGACAACAAAATGAAAACCAGCCCTGTCTCGAACAACGATGTCTTGCTCCTAGACAAACTTAACTTCTTTGCTCGCTTTGAGGACAATACAGTGCCCGCTACCAAAACCTACGGGCTCTCTTTCACTGCAGCCAACGTGAGTAAAACATTTAAACTTGTTAACCCTCGCAAGGCTGCCGGCCCAGATGGCATCCCTAGCCACGTCCTCAGAGCATGCCCAGACCAGCTGGCGGGTGTGTTTACGGACATATTCAATCAACCCTTATCCCAGTCTGCTGTTCCCACATGCTTCAAGAGGGCCACCATTGTTCCTGTTCCCAAGAAAGCTAAGGTAGCTGAGCTAAATGACTATCGCCCCGTAGCACTCACTTCCGTCATCGTGGAGTGCTTTGAGAGACTAGTCAAGGACCATATCACCTCCACCCTACCTGACACCCTAGACCCACTCCAATTTGCTTACCACCCCAATAGGTCCACAGACAACGCAATCACATTTTGTTAAGGGAATTTTTATCAATGATGACTAATTATGTATACATTTCAATCAGGACTGACTAGTCCAAATGCTATTATGTACTGTACATAATGAATTTTCTCTCTTGCTCCCATTCCCAATTGTATATAATATAGTCAGGAGTCTAGTAACAATGACGGTCTGTTCCTTTGTACAAATGAATGAACTATCTCCAGATGGCAGGGACGGACTATCTCCAGACTGTCTAGAATGCTGATTTACAATGACTGATCTTGGCTTTAGGCGAGGAGGGAAGGCTCGAGAACTATAGGGCTCCGTGTCATGAAGAGATAGAACATTTAGAAAACGCTGACGTCATTTTCAGTTTATAACCTGTGGAAAAATGTGTATGTACCAGTACTCTCTTGAATTAAACGCTGTTACCTGACTTTTAAGACCGGGGCTCTGTCCATTATTATAACAATATTGGGTCTTACAATCCCTTAGAATGCATTGACAGAGTAAATCATTCTGATTGGGAAATAATACAGAGGAATTTAGAATTCCACTAACACATTCACACTGCACACTGCCCTAACCTATCTGGACAAGAGGAATACCCATGTAAGAATGCTGTTCATCAACTACAGCTCAGCATTTAATACCATGGTACCTTCCAAACTCATCATTAAGCCTCTTCAACCTCAGGAGGCTGAAGAAATCCGGCTTATCACCAAAAACACTCACAAACTTTTACAGATGCACAATCGAGAGCATCCTGTCGGGCTGTATCACCGCCTGGTATGGAAACTGCTCCGCCCACAACCATAAGGCTCTCCAGAGGGTAGTAAGGTGTGCACAATGCATCACCGGGGGCAAACTACCTGCTCTCCAGGACACCTACACCACCCGATGTCACAGCAAGGTCAAGAAGATAATCCAGAAGGCGGGGTCAGTACAGGTGCATCAAAGCTGGGACCGAGAGACTGAAAAACAGCTTCTATCTCAAGGCCATCAAACTGTTAAATAGCCATCACTAACATTGAGTGGCTGCTGCCAACATACTGACTCAAATCTCTAGCCACTCTAATAATTATAAATTGGATTAAATAAATGTATCACTAGCCACTTTTAACAATGCCACTTTATATAATGTTTACATACCCTACATTACTCATCTCATATGTATATACTGTACTCTGTACCATCTACTGCATCTTGCCTATGCCGTTCGGCCATCGCTCATCCATATATTTTTATGCACATATTCTTATTCATTCCTTTACACTTGTGTGTATAAGGTAGTTGTGAAATTGTTAGATTACTTGTTAGATATTACTGCACGGTCGGAAGTAGAAGCACAAGCATTTCGCTACACTCGCATTAACATCTGCTAACCATGTGTATGTGACAAATAAAATTTGATTTGATTTGAATAGGAATAAGAATTTGTATTACTTTGTCTACTGTTGGCCTGCATGCAGATGAACATGTTTGTAAAAGTGATGCATGCAACCTTTAAATGAATTTAGGATATTTTAAATGAAAACATAAGATTTGGACAGTACAGCACAGGAGGTTGGTGGCACCTTAATTGGGGAGGATGGGTTTGTGGTAATGGCTGGAATAGGTGTTTTTCATGTGTTTGATGCAATTCCATTCACTCTGTTCCAGCCATTATTATGATCCGTCCTCCCCTCGAAGCCTCCACTGCAGTACAAGTACTGGAATGAGCTGCAAAAACCACTCAAACTAGACTAGTTTTATCTCCATCTCTTCATTCAAGACTCAATCATGGACACTTGCTGACAGTTGTGGCTGCTTCTCGTGATGTATCGTTGTCTCTACCTTCTTGCTTTTGTGCCAATAATGTTTGTACCATGTTTTGTGCTGCTACCATGTTGTGTTGCTACCATGTTGTCATGTGGTGTTGCTACCATGCTATGTTGTCATATGTTGCTGCCATGCTACGTTATTGTCTTAGGTCTCTCTTTATGTAGTGTTGTGGTGTCTCTCTTGTCGTGTTGTTGTTTGTCCTATATTTTTAATCCCCCATCCCCGCAGGAGGCCTTTTGGCTTTTGGTAGGCCGTCATTTTAAATAAGAATTTGTTCTTAACTGACTTGCCTAGGTAAGTAAAGGTTAAATAAAAAATACATTAAATAAATTAATGGCACACTATACAGTAAAGACAAAAGTATGTGGACACCCCTTCAAATGAGTGGATTTGGCTATTTCAGCCACACCTGTTGCTGACAGATGTATAAAATCGAGCACACAGTCATGCAATCTCCATAGATGAACATTGGCAGTAGCATGGCGTTACTGAATAGCTCAATGACTTTCAACATGGCACCATCATAGGATGCCACCTTTCCAACAAGTCAGTTTGTCAAATTTCTGCCCTGCTAGAGCTACCCTGGTCAACTGTAAGTGCTGTTATTGTTAAATGGAAACGTCTAGGAGCAACAATGGCTCAGCCACGAAGTAGTAGGCTACACAAGTTCACAGAACGGGGCCGCCGAATACTGAAGCGCGTAGTGGGAAAAAATCATCAAGCTGTTATAGCAGCAAAAGGGAGGGCCGACTCCCTATTAATGTCCATGATTTTGGAATGAGATGTTGGACGAGCAGGTGTCCACATACTTGTGGTAATTTAGTGAATGTGTAAATTCGGGAATAGGATTATTCCTCAATGTGTTTTGTAGCCTATACATGTTTGCTATAGTACCAGTCCTGTGAAAAAAATGAACTATAGGATTTTGTGTATGCTATGTAGCCTACAAAAACACCTGCCTCATGATTCTAGATCATGACTCGTTTATACTATGGAAAATGTATACATTTCAGATTGTTGACACCAGACTTACAGGGAAGATACCTAAGATAACATTCTTGACTACATGACTCCAGGGAAGAACGAAAAAACATTAATGTATCACATAACTCAAATCCTGTTAAATAAAACATGCACACACGCTCAGCTTGTTGTAGACACCCCTCTACAAGTAAGTAGACACAGGAGGACTACAGTATATTGGCCATTCATCACAGACAGCTAGATAGATAAGCACCCGCAAGCCTAGTATAGCAACGTCCCAGGCGCACCAGACAGTCTGCACGTACACCTCTGCATTTAGGGTGCGTCTCCTCTATAAGCTGTGAGCGACACTTCCCTTCTATCCGCAGTGGGCCAATGGGGGGGGGGTTACTTCTCTGTAGTCCTTCAATAACAGGAAACAATCCGCCGCTCTGTGGTCATCGTCTGTCATCGCTGGTCCAGCAGGTCAACATGGGTTTCAGCGCGGTGCCACGAGTTTCCATGTCGCCGGCCAGCAGCACATCAGTCTGAGGGGGACGTTTGTGAAAGTGTCCATGCGCCAGCTCACAGGTTTCCTTATGGCTCTCGTGGGTTCTGGGTCAAGGCAGTGTGTTAGCAAAGGGCTTTGAAACATGACGTGGGAGATTGGCATGGAGGCCCTCGTTGTGTTTTCTTTGAATCATAGTATTGGCCTAAGGCTGCAAGTGTATGTGTGGGCCAGTGGAGGTTGCTGAGGGGAGGACGGCTCATAATAATGGCTTGAACGGGGCGAATGGATTGGCTCCATACCATGTGTTCGATGTATTTGATACCATTCCACCTATTCCGCTCCAGTCATTACCACAAACCCGTCCTCCCCTATTAAGGTGCCACCAACCTCCTGTGAGGTAGGCCTATCAAGCATTTGTCTATCCTCCCCATTTCTCACTCCACCAGCCTCCACTGATTTGTATGATGGCTGGTGAAAGGAATTAAGTGTTAATTACAGCTCACATCAATCTGACACTTTTTCTGTCGTATATATTTTCTGTAATATAGGCTACTATGTGAAAGGTTGATTGAACTGGCCCATTTTGGTATCCACACACATGCCATCACCCCCTCCCCCGTTCTCCCTTATTGTTACCCCTACCTTGAAACTAGGTACAGTCTTGACATTCTTAACATTCCTGCTGACTGCATAAAAGTGCTTACTGACTCCTTTTCTAATTGGCTTTCCAATGGACACATCCGGTCCCTAAGAAGCTCCTTTCCTCTTTCTCATCCCCCTTCCAGTGTAGCCGTGGAGTCGTGAGCAGAGCGCTCCTTGGAGGATAGCCCGGATACCTGCTAGAAAGTGTTTGTGAGCCTACTGAGGGCTGTGTGTGAGATGTGAGGTACACGAGGTGGGGAGTTCCAATAACACACTGGATGTACTGGTGTAGCAATGACTCTACATCCTGTTGTGTCTACATGCTCACTCACCTTGACCCTGTTTTTGTTGTAAAAGAGCCACCTTCAGCACTTTTAGTAAAGTGGGTCCATGCATGGATTTTGAAAAGGTTGTTATTGACCGGGTAAAGTTGGGATGTTTCAGGGATAGAGTCATACATAAAAACTATCTTGAAACTATGCTTCACGGTTTCTGAAAGAGCTGCTTTATTTTATGACAGCATGTTTTTTAATGCTATATGCCAGGGGTAGACAACCCTGTTCCTGGAGAGCTGCAGGTACTGCAGGATTTTGTTACAACTAGGGACCATACCTGACCAACTGAGCTAATTGATCAGTTCAGTGATTGCCTAAATAATAATATTTTTTTTACCCCCTTTTTCGATCGTCTCATTGCTGAAACTCCCCAACGGTGTCGAAAGTCGAGTCACGCATCCCCCGAAACATGACCCTCCAAACCGCACTTCAAACATCCGCCTGATTAACCCGGAAGCCAGCCGCACCAATGTGAATGAGGAAACGCCGTTCAACTGACAACCACTGTCTGCCTGCATGCCCCCCACTGCCACAAGGAGTCGCTAGAGCGCGATGAGTCAAGTAAAACCTTCCCCTAACCCGGACAACATTGGAACAAATGTGCACCGCCGTATGGGACTCCCGATCACGGCCGGTTGTGATAAAGCTTGGGATTGAACCCGGGTCTGTAGTGACGCCTTAGACCGCTACGCCACTCGGGAGGCCCAGTAATTGCTTAAATTCAACACATCTGGTCTTTCAGGCCAGTTAAACCAAAAACATGAAGCACCTGCAACACATTTGACATCTTAGTCATTTAGCAGACACTCTTATCCAAAGTGAGTGCATACTTTTTCTCATACTGGTCCCCCGTGGGAATCAGACCCACAACTCTGGCGTTACAAGCGCCATGCTCTACCAACTAAGCTACACTTCATTCACACTGGGATATGAGGCAATAGCTTTGATCATCAAGTTTTTGCCCACTAGAGTGCAGTATTGTCTTCAAATTGTTTGTAAATCAGACAGACTGTATAAGCAATTGGCCTACTTATGTGTGTTGTCTATAGTTTATCTGACAAAATTTCACAAATTCTACTCTAAAGTACTATATGCTGGGTTACTGGGATCTATGATATGGACTTATCGGTAATTACATCTGCCAGTATGAAATCTTAGTTATCGTCTAAGAATGGGTTGTGGATTACCTAGTTAAACATTCCTGCTAGACACTCTAGCTCAGGTGAGATTGCAATTGTTCATAAATGTGTGCAAAACAACCTGCTTTTCAAACGTGGATATTTGGTTGTGTCTTTTGACCATTTATTAGCAGCATAGATAAAAACGTAACAAGATTTCATACTGGCAGATGTAATTACCGATAAATCCATATCATAGATCCCAGTAACCCAGCATATAGTACTTTAGAGTTTTTATCTATGCTGCTAATAAATGGTCAAAAGACACAACCAAATATCCACGTTTGAAAAGCAGGTTGTTTTGCACACATTTATGAACAATTGCAATCTCACCTGAGCTAGAGTGTCTAGCAGGAATGTTTAACTAGGTAATCCACAACCCATTCCTAGACGATAACTAACTTACCTTTAGTGCCTATTGACGATAGTATCTTCTGGCCTGGCAATTTTTGTTAAGACTACGAAGCTCGTTCTGATCGTTAAAACGCATCGCTTGCGGTAGTTTTGGAAACATAAGGAATGTTTCTTTCATATCAGTGATACATTTGCTTTTGTTTTTTAAACAAAGGTTCATCTAATACACACCTTTATAGAGTTAGGGTTCCCACATGGCCATATTTCCATGTTACAGCACTTGTTTACGGAAGACAGAGGCGTACCTGTGCTAATTAGCTATTTGCGTCTCCCAACACCTGTATGTATACGGAAAACGGAAGCCACAAATGTGTTGTCACTGAAAAATACTGTCGCCTGCAACTGTTGGCATTTGTGAAATAATTTTGATATAATATGTAAGAGAATCGTTTCACATGGAGTGTTTGGTTGTTTTGGCTGCCAGGGCCAATTCGCCTCTAAACAGAACATGTAAGGTCCTTGGACTATAAGGAGTACATTTTTGGGTTAGGTTAGCCACTACAAAAGTAAGAATTTACCTCTCGAGGAGATTGAATTATTATCTATGGTATAGTTTTCCAGCAACAGATTACAACTGCTAAATAATATTTACTTCCTTCAGGAAGGAAAACAAATCTCCTGTACAAAACACATTAGCCCAACAGGCCGTCAGATTACAAACGACATAAGGAATAGTAGCACATGAATCCCGGCAGCAGATCAAAGTGCGGTGCGCTTCAGGTGTGGACTCTCCTACTACAGTAACATCACGTGATGATAGACATTGTGACATTTTCAAATAGGCACCTGCAAAGCTTTTATGTTATGCGTACTATTCTGTAGCTGTTCACATATGACACAGTTTATCTGTTATGTGATGTAATGAAACATATCATGAAGTGTTAAGACAGTGAAATGAATACGAACATAGGCATACTGCATTTTCTTTTACAATGGTTGGTTACTATTGTACTCTATTCCTACTGTGGGAGAACTATACTATATCCTGAATGCCTGCATGATGTAATGGCCTGCTGCCATGTCTGTCACTGCATGGCGTTTAGCACCAGCCATAAAGGAGTCATGTCTCCATGCTTTCCCATATACTCCGGTGTCTACATGGCGGCACAGGATCAGAGTGTAGCCCAGAGCCACCCCAGGCAGGCATTGTACATGTATGGTCTGGGAAAGTGTTGAGAGATCCCTCCTGTAAGTACATAGAGCTGAAATCAGCACTAACCGTGAGTGAGTGAGTGAGTGAGTGAGTGAGTGAGTGAGTGAGTGAGTGAGTGAGTGAGTGAGTGAGTGAGTGAGTGAGTGAGTGAGTGAGTGAGTGAGTGAGTGAGTGAGTGAGTGAGTGAGTGAGTGAGTGAGTGAGTGAGTGAGTGAGTGAGTGAGTGAGTGAGTGAGTGAGAGAGAGACAGAGAGACAGAGAGACAGAGAGAGAGAGACAGACAGACAAGGAGAGAGAGAGAGAGAGAGAGAGAGAGAGAGAGAAGAGAGAGACAGAGAGAGAGAGAGAGAGAGAGAGACAGAGAGAGAGAGACAGACAGAGAGAGAGAGAGAAACAGACAGAGAGAGAGAGAGAGAGAGAGAGAGAGAGAGAGAGAATATTGCTGTATATGGGATTGCTGTATATGGGTGTCTGTTGTGGACTGAAACAGGAGACTACAGTGTTGAATTAAGGCAGTGCTGTTCCTTAATGGCCTTTCATTATTGCCAAGCCAACTAGGCACAGACATCCAATCAATGTCTATTCCACTCTGGTTCAACTTAATTTAATTGAAATGACATGGAAACAACGTTGATTCAACCAGTGTGTGCCCAGTGGGAGGTGACTGAGCAGATTTGAGCTTCTTTCGGCATAAAATTGACATTTTGAAAAAAATGACCAAAACAAATTCATATCCAGTCATGTTTGCGTTTTACTTCAGGTCATCGATAGCTTTGGCAACGTGTCCGAAGACTTCATCCACGGGCAGCTCAGAGTCAATCTGAGGAGAATGAGAGAGAAAGGCATGGAGATGTGATTGTACTGTCGGTGGCATCATCATTTTAAAATGATAAGGATTTTATTAAGAGAGAGAGAGAGTCAAATTTTTCAGAGTTTACAAGAGCTGCGAGGTGAGACACTTGGGTGTATATTGTCACAATGCATATTTTGTCACAATGCACTTGTTTATTTTTAAAAGAGCAGAACTGTTTATCTAACACTGTCCTATGACACTCTCTCGCTCTCTGTCTCTCTCTCATCTGATGTTGGGATACAACCAGTGGAGGCTGCTGAGGGGAGGACGGCTCATAATAACGGCCGGAACAGAACGAATGGCATTAAACACTCCTTCCGCTCCAGCCATTACCACAAGCCCGCTCTCCCCCAATTAAGGTGTCACCAACCTCCTGTGCATTCAGGCATTGACAGTAGCCTATAACTAGTGGCACCGGTCTTACCTTCCTGACGATGCCGCGGCTGGTGTAGAAGGTGATGACTGGCTCAGTGGCTTTGTAGTAGAGGTCCAAGCGCTTCTTGATGGTCTCCTCGTTGTCGTCAGCGCGACCGCTGGTCTCACCGCGCTTCATCAGCCTCTTGACCATGGTCTCACCCTTGGCGTCAATGTACAGCAGCAGACAGGGGGCTCCGATCTGTGAGAAGACAAACATAATGGTCAGGACAACTTTAAAAAGGTTGTTGAAATTATATAGTCCTTTTAACTGGGAGGGGATGTGCTAAAGGAAAATATATTTTGAGAGAAGGACTGTTGGAAATTGATAGATGTTGAGCTTATAGTGATTTTTTAAAGGATGGGACTCATTAAAAAATGCATAGGTTTCCCTACTTGCGTTCTGTGATTTTTTTGCATTGCTGCAACCTAATTGCCCAGCAATGTTAAAGTATGGATTTTCTGAATGTGTATATATGTTCCTTTCTCGTCTTACTTTCTTCTCAAACTCTTCGCCCTGCTTGACCTCACGGGGATAGCCGTCGATAAGGAAGCCCTTGGACACGCCGGCCTTAGCAATCATGGCGTCTTTGATCATGTCCAAGACTGTGTCCTGGGAGGGGGGGGGGGGGCACACATGTACTATTTATTGACATGAAACACACCTCCATAGAAAGATGTTGGAACAATTTCACTTCTGTGTCGAAAAGTGACATAAAGTAACTTGTGATCACCAGGTGTTGGAACCAAAATTATTTTCCAAACAGAACCATCATTTTCTTTTGTTCCGTTCCACTGTTCAGACCAGCAAAATAAAGTTATGAACCGGTTCTAACAACAACAAAAAAGTACCAGTTTATATCGTTCCTTTCTGTTCCTTTTTATCCTCTGAAATATATATTGTTTTTTACATTTAGCTCGACATTAAATTACTTCACCAATCAGTGCGGATGGAGCAGCTTGCTGTTGAGCGGGTAAGTGATTTAATCTATATAGGAAAGTTGTTAAGAGCAAATTGTATTTTGCCGTGACAGCATGGTTTCATAATATCATAATGAAAGATAAACACACACACTATGCTGCTAGTCACAGTGTAGAGTACGAGATGCAACTGAAATTTTGAGGGTGAGGAGAGAGGATGGAGGAAGCTTGCCTTGAAGTGCTGGGCATCTTGTTATGACATGCATTAATACAGAATTATACCTATGGAGGAGCGACTTCTATGGAATAACTTTCAATGTCTTTCACTTCCCAGTTGGTTTAACGTTGGACCGGAGCAAACGTTAGCTAGCTAACAATCTTACACAAGAATTTAAAACACGTCTTACCTTTTTGTGTTTAATAAATCCAATGTGAAAGGTGAAAACTATAGTCTTCTTAACTAGCATTGAAAAAGTTCATCCATTCTCCACTAATTAAACATCTCTCCCAAATGTTTGAATTACGCTTCTAACATCATCCTGTTTTTGGTTCTGTTCCCTGAACCGGTTCCAACTCCTGGTGAACACAATATCCAAATTAAAATGAGTGTTAACCTGATTTATTCATGCTTATTGCAAGGAATTCAGCACAAACGGTACAGTATACATTAAACTTGTGAAGTTAGACTATATTTACTGTAGTAACAACATTGTTAACATGTTATTACATAGTAACTGCTCTAGGAATGACTGTGTGCACTGTCCCAGCCACTCACCAGGGGTACGAGCTCTCCCTTCTGCATGATGGCCTGGAGGGTCTTGCCCCTCTCGGAGCCGGATGCTACCTCAGCACGCAGCAGGTCCCCAGAAGACAGGTGGGTGTAGCCATACTTGGCCACCACCTTCTCACACTGGGTGCCCTTACCAGAGCCAGGCCCACCTAGGGGACACATACAAGGAGGACAGGGGTTGGTGTTGGTTGGTTGGTTGGTTGGTGAATCTCATCTAGCCATAACCTTAGTGGTGGTTGGTTTATGACAAAGGGCTGTTGTGTACATTTACTTTATACTTTGGTGTATTCTTTCAAGAGAAGTGTTGACTTCACCTTATATCAGACGTAGAACGTGCATATGCCTGCATTTTGTGCTGTGTTGCCTGATAGTGTTGATTTTAAAATAAGATGATATATTATATTTCACTCACCTACAACGAAGATGATCTTGGCGTCCTTGATTTTGTCTAAAAGGAACAGAGGCAACAGAGAAGCATAGCTGGTAGTTCTAGAAACAACTTCAGACGATTACTGGTTAAACCTGCAGGTTGCTGACAGTAAACCAAGTTGACTAAAAGTTTTTGTGGATGTGTAACAAACCATCATCAGAACGGACAATTTGTCTGGAGCAGCTTGCTGAGTTGGAGCAGCTGAATGAGCAACCCATCTTGACATGGAACCTCTCTGCCTTCTTGGACTTATATACAATGGAGTTACCTTGGCAACCTTCGCCAACCACTTCACAATGCTTTGTGACCACATAGAAAATGGCCCCTAGCTACAGTAGCACTGGGCTAAGATTAGCCAAAGTCACTGTAGTCACACATTTTGTAGCAATTTGGGGTGTTTATGCATAATGGTCTGAGTTATTCCACATGAGAATATGCAGTGTTTGAGTCACTAGGGAATCCAAAAGTACTGTACTTTTTTATTAAAGGCTTTTGAGATTTGTACATCTGAATTGGATAAGAGTCCAGCAAAAACACTGTAAACATACCGATCTCTCTAGTGCCTTCAGAAAGTATTCACCCCCTTGACCTATTCCACCTTTTGTTGTTAGAGCCTGAATTCAAAATGGATGAAATAAATACAAATCTCACCTATCTACACACAATACCCCATAATGACAAAGTGAAAACATGTTTTTTTTTTAATGTTTGCAACATTTGAAAATGAAAAACAGATCTCATTTGTGTATTTACACCCCTGAGTCAACACTTTGTACAAGCACCTATGGCGGCATTTACAGCTTTGGGTCGTCTTGGGCATGTCTGTATCAGCTTTGCACATCTGGATTTGGGGATTTTCTGCCATTCTTCCTAGCAGGTTTTTTCAACCTCTGTTAAATAAGATGGCGAGTGGCAGTGAACAGGACTCTTCATGTCCTGCCACAGATTTTCAATGGGATTTAAGTCTGGGCTTTGGCTGAGCCACTAAAATAATTTCACATTCTTGTTCTGAAGCCATTCCAGCGTTGCTTTGGCTGTATACTTGGGGTCATTGTCCTGTTGGACACCTCTAGGCAGAGTCTGGGAAGTTCCATATTCCCAATGATGGGAAATTGAAACTTTCAAGACTCTAGAAATGGTTTTATGCTTAAGCTTCATCTCAATTCTCAGAGATCTACAGACAATTCCTTAAACTTCATGGTATAGTTTCTACTCTGACATGCACTGTCAACTATGGGGCCTTATAGAGACAGATGTGTGTTTCTTTCTAAACCGTATCCAAACAATCGCATTGGCCACAGGTGGACTCAAATCAAGTTGTAGTGACATGTTAAGGAAGATCAATGGAAATTGGATGCACCTGAGCTCAATTTGGAGTGTCATACCAAAAGGGTGTGAATACTTATGTAAATTAAATATTTATGTTTTTCATTTTCAATACATTTTCAGTATTTTCTTAAAACAGGTTTTCACTTTGACATTATGGAGTATTGGGTGTAGATGGGTGAGAACAAAAATCTGTTTAATCCATTTTGAATTCAGGCTCTAACACAACAAAATGTGGAATAAGTCAAGGGGTCTGGATACTTTCTTAAGGCACTGAATCATTCACTGATAAGTAGTAGCTAAGAAATCCCTTTCTTTTTGAATGTTCCCTCAACAATACAATATATAGCTACAAACTCATATAATGTATTTTCCCATTTGAGTGTTGTGCAAACTATGAAGGTACAGTACAGTATGTTCCTTTCAGCAGTGGCAATATTGTAAATAACCAGAAGAGGTCACCATAGCTTACGCACACACTTAGGACCAATGATGTAAATATACACTGGATTGCCATGCGATGTATTGGCCATTGAGAGGCTTTGAAGCCACCGGTCGGCCATATTGGCACTCCCCAGTAGGTGATTTCCTTCATAGGAATGAATGGAATTCTACTGTATTTCAATTACAAGGACAAAATTACATATATTTAAGTATTTGTTATTGTACTGGGGACAGTAACATTAGTCATCTCAAAAAGTGATAATTTAAGAATGGTTTTATATATATTTTATTCATTTTATTATGTTTAGCTCACAATATAATTAATGTATGCATTAAGCTGTCTAATAGACAAACCATTACAAGGATGAATGAAGACATTAATAAATGCATTTCTATAGTTTTCCAAATATTTTCTACAATGTGGGGGAGTGTCAAGATGGAGACGCATTTGCTTCCACACAGCAGCCCATCTGAGTCATCTAGTGTATACATACATCATTGCTTAGAACACAAGTACTTCCCCCATGAGAAAAGTTTTATGTTAAAGGAGATCGACATATTTTTCATTTGTCATAATTACCTGCCATCTTGATCTATAAGGGTTATTCCTTTTAACTGAAATAGAAGACAGATAAAACAGAAGTTAGCTTGTACATTCAGAGATAGTACCACTTCTTAGCCTGCATTTGACTCCATGCAAATAGATGCAAAGTCTCATTTTCCTATTTCGAAGAGAACCAAAGACAGTAATATCAGTCAGTAGCTTTAGTTGTTTTTAAAAATATTGTTGTGTCCTCCAAAGCAATTGATTTTGGGTGAATGCTGTGTTAGTATACTTACTTATCCATATCAAAAGAATTACAGCAAATTACGCAATCTGAATAAATTCTCATAGTAATACAGTAAAGCCTATACTCTTAATCAGTTTTGACATTAAGACAGTTGATGTCCAAGCAAAAGAGAAAATGTCTAAACCACTACCGCCTGAAATTGTTACCTTCTCAAAATTTGTGAGAATAAAGTTTCCTCAGAACAAACACAATACCATTTGTAAATTATGTAACTTGAATGTAACTTAACTTAGGAACAATAAACCCAGTCCACAGAAGGAAATCATTAGAATGCAGCATCAAGTAAAGTCAAAAGCATTACTTCCACATATCTCAAGATGGACAGAATCAATGACAGTAACATTACAGTATCTGATCACTCAGCAGTGATCAAGGAACCTGATGTTCCTTAACACCCCCAAAAAATCACGACCAGAGCATAGTACCATCCCTGTGCAAAAACTGTATGATGGAATGGAATCTGAATATTTCTGATTGCAGTAAATATGAGTTAATATTACCAAATAAAATAACAGCCTTACTGTTCCCTGTGCATTTTCTTCTGGCCTTCCTAAGTGCCAGAGGGAGGGAGGAAGAGGGAGAATCATTTCTGGGTGCGTCAGGGTGGCATGTGTAAACAGATCTCTCAGCTCAAGTGGCTGCCCGTCTGGATCATGTGATGAGGGTGAGGCCTAGCCGTGTGATTATTTTTGAATGTTGCCTGAAACAACTGGATAAAAAGTTGGAGAGAAAGCTGATCCTGCATAAATTGTTGTGGAATAAATGAAAAGGTCTGACATGAGCTGACCATGAATCAGTCATTGACTGGCTGAAACAAAGACGGCGGTAGGGAGGGTGCTATTCAATCAGTTGTTGAGGGATAAGTGTAAAACTCAATGTGTCTTGGCATAGGAGGAGCTGACCCTACAATAAGCCAGCGAGAAAGTAAGAAGTCTGCTTTCGTTAGGTTAAGAGTGTTGGGCCAGTAACTGAAAGGTCACTAGTTTGAATCACAGAGCCAACTAGGTAAAACATCTGTCTGTGCCCTTGAGCAAAGCACTTAACCCTAATTGCTCCTGTATGTCGCTCTGAATAAGAGACCGTCTGCTAAGTGACTCAAATGTAGATTAGTTACCATAGTCTTTTTGAACCCCAGAAAGAGTAGCTGTTCTGAAGGAAACTCTGCAGAGTGGTCACTAGCTGGCACAGCCACAAAGTCATACAATATTATTTTAAACCTGACCTTAACCCTAACCACACTGCTAACTCTAATGCCTAACCCTAACCTTAAATTAAGGTGAATTTTTACAATATAGACAATTTTGACTGCAGCTGGCTTATTTAAGGGGAAATCTCTCAGAATATTAGGTTCATTCGGGACTGAGTAGAATAATGGTTGAATGTTTGCTCGTGTCATGGTAATCATTTTCAGTGCATAAACTCACAGGTTACCAACAACACACTAAGGGCATTTCTGGTTTTAAATATCCTATGATTCATGTTGCAGTGACACTGCCAAAGACACGGGTAGGCAGGTGACTAGTAGCATCTTAAATTGCTAAGTGAAGATGTTCTTTCATTTTCTTTGTGATTTGTTTATAATCCACCATTTTAAAAAAGCCACAGCTCAGACCTGTTCCACAGACAGGCTCAAGTATACTGTACATTTCACCCTTGGAAAAGCATTTCAATATGGCAGCCAGAGCTTGATAGGATTATTTCACCCCACTCACAGAGGAGAAAGAAAGAAGTGGTAAAGTTTCACTGAACCCCTTCACCATCCTGCTACCCTACTCTACCTTGGTTTTTCTGAAGACTCAGTAGTCCAGGTCCAGGGTGGCAGGTTTTATGTAGAGCTCTTGACTCCGTGTCCTTTTTAAATGTCACCCAGGCATCTGAGTCAGCTCTGTGCCCCTTTGGGACACCCACCCTGGCCTATTATGGTGCCTTCACTAGGCTGTGCAGCCTCCTTGGCATGCCAAACACACACCTCCTCCAATCAGGAGAGGATCGGGCACTGCCCAAGCAGCTGGGGTTACCGACCGTTAATCATGGCAGACCCTGGCCATGACCCCACTCTCCGAGGATGTCTCAAGTGGAGTTTGGATATGCAAAAAGCACATTTCCAATTCACACATGCATATAATTCGCGTGTGAAATGGGACAAATACAAGCACCCGCCAAATTATTATTATATCATGAAGTATGGTTAACTTGACATGAGGTGTAATGTGTGCTATATTGTGGTACACAGCACTATGTGTTACATTGACCATTACGTTGACTGTTATGATTTTTACACTAACCATTTCCCAATGGCCACTTCTTTGTATGTCTTTTTGGTCCTGTCCAAACCGGCCGTCTTTTTTGGTCTTTCTTTGGTGCAGTCCAGGCCAGCTTTGATTTCAACGTCCAGATTGATGATTAAAAAAAGATTGTGGGGACTGTTTTGTTAGACTTCAGTACGGCTTTTGGCATTATCGGTCATAATCTGCAGCTGGAAAAATGTGTTATGGCTTTTACCTGTCTGACAGAACACAGAGGGTGTTCTTTAATAGAAGCCTCTCCAACATAATCCAGGTAGAATCATGAATTCCCCAGGGCAACTGTCTAGGCCCATTCCTTTTTCAATCTTTACTAATGACATGCCACTGGCTTTGAGTAAAGCCAGTGTGTCTATGTATGCGGATGACTCAACACTATACTTGTCAGCTACTACAGTGACTGAAATGACTGCAACAGATAAAAGAGCTGCAATTAGTTTCAGAGTGGGAGGCAAGGAATAAATTAGTCCTAAATTAGGAATAATTAGGAATAAATTAGTCCTAAATATTTCTAAAACTAAAGGCATTGTATTTGGGACAAGTATAGATAAGACAAGATAATCCATCTACCTGATAGGTGTGGCATATCAAGAAGCTGATTAAACAGCATGATCATTACACAGGTGCACCTTGTTATGAAGACAAAAGGACACTCAAAAATGTGCAGTTTTGTCACAACACAATGCCACAGACGTCTCACGTTTTGAGGGAGTGTGCAATTGGCATGCTGACTGCAGGAATGTCCATCAGAGCTGTTGCCAGAGAATTGAATGTTAATTTCTCTACCAAAAACCACCTCCAACGTCATTTTAGAGAATTTGGCAGTATGTCCAACCAGCCTCACAACCAAAGAGCAAGTGTAACCACACCAGCCCAGAACCTCAACATCCGGCTTCTTCACCTGCGGGACCGTCAAAGGGGGAGAGAAGGGGGTGCTGAGCAGTATATTTCTGTTTGTAATAAAGCCCCTTTGTGGGGAAAAACTCATTCTGATTGGTCTATGCCCTCCCAGGCCCACCCATGGCTGTGCCCTGCCCAGTCATGTGAAATCCATAGATTAGGGCCTAATGTATTTATTTCCATTGACAGATGTCCTTATAATTCAGCAAATGCTTTGAAATTGTTATTTTGATATAATGCCTATTTCATTGAGAGTGTATGTGCAGTTGAAATTTGGCCATAGAATCAATGACTGAAAAATATGTATTTTCAACATTGGGAAGATTTGTATTTTCACCTTTCATTCAACACATAAAATGCACCCGATTTCAACACCTGGAAAATATGTATTTTCAATATCCCCCAAAAATGTATTTTTCGACGTCTGGAAATGACATCTTTTCACCTTTCATTCATCACTTTTTTTTCTTTCTTTTTTTTTCATTTAACTATGCAAGTCAGTTATGAACACATTCTTTTTCACAATGATGGCCTAGGAACAGAGGGTTAGCTGCCTTGTTCAGGGGCAGAACAACAGATTTTTACATTGTCAGCTCAGGGGATTCGATCTAGCAACCTTTCAGTTACTGGCCCAATGCCCAGTGCTCTAACCACTAGGCACCTGATGGTAAAGTATGGAAAAGACTGTATTTTCAATGTAATTTTGCTTACTGGGTGTTAGCTGTGTCACTGTCACTGTCATTATTGAGGCAGGGTTGCGTGTGTCAATGTCTGTTAGCTGTAGAGTTCCCAAGGTACCTTAGAGTATTCCTTTTTATGGTTTGGGTGCGAGTCCCTTTGGAAACTTAGACATTTTTTCTCTGACGCACTGTCCGTCATCCATTCTAGCCTGGTCGCAAAACCATCCTACTGGCTTTCAATGTCTGTTCGCCCACATCCCCAAACACTTTCCTTTCTCCAGGATAAAGGACATCAAGAACGTACGAAATAAGCGTACATTCAAAATATTGCACTACTTTCCTGCAATGGACTTTTTTTCAATGAATGCAACATGATTCCACAGACATTAACGTTTCAGTACCAAGGGCAGCGTCATCTGAATGCTCCAGAATCAACCCATTCAGTTTCCTCATGTAAGCCACGTGCGTAAAACCTGTACCAAGAAGCATCTGGTAACCCACTCGCCCCTATCTCAAGTCTGTGCATATCCAATGCACTTCTCTCTTTCGCAAGTGTGTGTTATTGGTGTCCCCCAGTCATGCAGTTCAGCTATTAAAAGACCCTGTCTGTCCTCTCTGCAGCTGTTCCCAGATACCATGTCAACCATTCGCAGAAAGCACATGGAAGGCTTGATTGCACTAGCTTAGCTGGTAAAGCCAATGTAAGTGTAGCATAGAGTATTTAACAATAAGCACAATCTGTCATTACAACTGCAGTGTCCACAGCTCTCTTATGCAAAGCAGTTGATGAACTGTATTGTATGTGGTCCTCTTGTGGTCCTGCTCCTTTAATAGTGGTGATATGCCTTTAAGGTAAAGCAGGAGAACTTTTTGACATCATCAGCCCAGTCTGATTTAAGATATTCTATGGACTTTGCAGAGATATGGATGGGGAGAAAGGGAGAGAAGGATGTGTACTGCAGCTGTGTGGTGTGTGACTTCCAGGCGGTAGGGCTTTTCGTGTTTGGATCTTCACCATTAACTAAGAAGAACCAATAGCATAAAAAGACATACATCACCCCGCATCAATGCAGCATGCTGTAAACACAGGCATATTGCAAATGAGTGGGTTGGTGGGAATGAGCACCCGGACAGGCATAGCAACACGTTGTTTCTGCCATGGACAATGAAGGATGAAAAAAAAGAGTAAAAACAGCCAAGCCTGTTCTTTTGATCTCCTACTGTGCATGCAGTCCAGGCATGGTCTAGTCCACTCACACATAGTATGACACACACTTCATTTGGCTATGACATTCTTACACCATAGCAGAATGAGGACAATGCTATATACAGTACGCAAGTGTCTGAGCTACCCTTTTCCTCAGCCTTCCATAGCCTTTAAATGCATTGCATCAAAGAAGCAGTGGCAGCTAGGGTCAGGCGGCACTTCACAGTGCCACCCTCTCTCCCGCCAGTCAAGCAGCCCTGCCCACTATTCCCTCACAAGCCCCTCTCTGTGTTCCTGCGGCACAATTATCCCCCAAGCCCCGCTTCCTGCGCTTTTTATTCCTCTGCACCGCTGTCATTGTGTGGCTGTCTGTCCTCTGTACTGACCTCTGTAACGTTGCGGCTCTGTCCACAAGTGTGTGTCTCTGGATCCTGTGTGTGTCTGAGCAGTGTCCCTGCTGCACGGCAGCACTCTCTCCCCCTCCTCCACTTTTTATAGCACAGCTCAGCCTGCTCAGACACCAGTGCATTCTGGGAAAAGAGGGAGAGAGAGGAGGAGAGGGGAGTTTGGGGGCAGTGTGCCTTCGACTGCTGTAAGAATGTATTATTGTCATCATGTGTTGTGTGTTCGATCCACGGAAGCTTTGCTTTTGCATTTACAGTTTACATCCTTGAGGAGAGGTTGTTAAATTGAAAGGAAGAGAGAGAGTGAGCTAGGAAGCTAGGGAGAGACCAAGCTAATGAGGAAGTCAGAGGGGGATTATCAGCTAACTGCAGATTGATATGTTGTTCCTTTTAATATGGAATGAACCAACTGCTGGGGGGGGGCTATGTAGGAGGATTGTGGTCTGTTCCAGCAGAATACTTGAGATGCATGGGAATTACTTTGCTAAAAAAAATATAAAAAATAAAAAGCCCATCGCAAGCCTCAGCTGTAACATCATAGAGGAGACGTTGTTTATGTGCAGGAAATGCCGGGAATTATCAAATGACTCTCAAACAATAAAATAACAATGTTGCATCTGTTTCTTTGCAATAAACAGGAAAAGAGCCATTGTGCTAAGGTGAATCACAACTCAAGCTGTATAAAGAGCACTGCCTTTCTTTTCATTCTAGTCACTGTTGTAATCTCCTTTGGAAAACAGAGAAAAGCAAACCAACATGTTTAGTCGGTTCACTGTGCCTCGCCCAACTAAGGGCAAGTCAATGACACTACCCATCCTTTTTTATGACCTTGATTTTAGTTGCTGATATAAGGAGTCGTTCTTTTCTGGGCGAGGAGACTCATTTGATAATGATGATGTAAAACATTACATATCGGATATCTAAAGACTATCCAGGTCTTTGGGTGGGGGGGAAATTGAATCATACACTGTACCAATTGGGTGTGGACGTAAGAATGGTTCTGCAATATAGTATGAGGTGTAATCAAAAAAAGGTAGCCACAACAACACCTACATGCAATGTGTTGAAGTTGAAGCAAAGCCGGTTGTTTGAAAGCAGACTTTCTTATGGTAATGTGTAGAACACTTGATGGGACATGACAACAGAGGCACATAAAACATTGGAATCAATATTTTATTAAAAGCAGAAGGGACATCTTTATGTCCTCAAATGGAACATAAATACAAAAAAATATATGTACATATGGTAGTGACAAATAGAAGCGTACCGGATAGATCTGGACCAAGTTTACCCTTATAAGTTATGGAAAAATAGAGGAAATGAGCTCTGTTTGGAAAACAGTGGGGACCTTGTAAGCCTCTTATTACAGAGGTCGAGATGAATCATATAGATCACGACCCATCCCGAGTTAGGTTTATGGCCCACTCTGGGATAGGGTCATGACTCTTGAGGTACAAAGTAGAGCTACACGGTAAAACTAACATTTACAAATGGATTCCCAAAGAGGAAGAGCAACAAAAATGTCCATTATGGATCATCAGTTAGGCAACACGTTACTGTATGTTTAGATCTTACTACAAGCTGTTTTTGTTTCAATTCTTCAGTATACACCTGTCTCTGGTCCACTGGGTCTGCTACAGGATAACTCTACAGGATCATTCTGATAACCACAAGGGAACAGAAATACAAAAAGGCACTAACATTTTTTGCAAATATACTCTATCCTTTACAAAATGATCTGCAAAAAATATGCAAAGTATATACTGTACAGTTATGTATAGCTTGTCACTGAAATAATAAAAAGTGCTTAAAAGCATTATACTTGCTCACATGATTACATCCTCAACCTCAGGAATGACAAAAGTCTCGTTTCCAATAGGACACACAGGACAGCTGTAGTACACATGTTTCACCACAAAGGGACAGTATACAAGCAGAATATAAAACTAACCCCTCCTAGACAATTGGAAACTGAAGACTAACAGCTCTGGCAATGTAGAAGGAGATCCCTGCAACACAGGATTGTGTATGGATAGGCTATACATCTACTCCTGTGCCGTCCTAAAAAAAAAGTCCCAGATCCATTGGACTGTCAGCTCTAAGGTCATTGGTCAGAGAAAGGTTGATCAAGTTGATGGCATTGTGGGGGTTACCATTAGACATTTGTTGATTGCAATCAGTATACTGCCTATATACTGCACTATTGGCACTTCCATGGCCTAAATGAAGAGATGCACTTTGATTTGAGCTTGATTCAACTCTCTAAAACAATATATTCTTGACATTTTGTATACTATTAAACGTAACATTTATTTTGAGAAATTTATATTTTTTGGGGTTTTAAACCTGTTTGTACTCCAGAAGACATGAACTCTATAATGACTAGACCTTGACTAACCGTGCTGTTTTATAATTATTCCTGAAGTCTCTTGAGCTGTTGTCTAATACCGAATGCAATTTTGACATAGCTAATACTGTTGTCACCAAAAATACCAGCAGCAAAATCATCGCCATCCTTCAGACCAAACACTTCTCCATTATACGCTTTGAAATCACAGACCCCTGATACTTAGTAATACAATCGGAGTTTGAAAAAAAAAAAACAAACAGATTTAAGGCAGTTAGATGGGGTACAGTAAATATCTTGTTGGCGTCTCAAACCCTAGCGAAACACTTAATTCACATAGATTTCTCCTAGAATTTGGATTTGTACACCTTTCAAATCTAAACAGATTCACGACAGCTGAAAGGGTGCCACCTATTGCACACCTATCCCTTCAAGGATCTCCTCGAGTGGTGGCCCAGGCAGGGTTGCAGACCAGTTGATGGCACCAGTACATGATTTGATCACACCCCATGATAATGACCTCACCTGTGACTTATAATGTAGCTGCATTCCATACAGAACCAGGCAAGTAATGAAAAGCCATCTGGTAAATTAGCATGCCTTGGGCAGGGCTTGACATTCAGGTAAATTTGCCAGTGACACACCGGGCCAGTGCCAACTGGGAGCTACTGGCTCCAATGAAAAGAATACTGTCCTGGTAAAGCGGATGATGCACGCTGAGCAATGATGCACGCTGAGCAAGTAGCTTATAATGTCCTACCCTCCATACAGAAATAATTCCATTTTAACTTGACAACATCATATTAACATTGATTGTTTGGAGGGGAAAATAAAACCTTTGCAAAATCTCAAACATTGTGTTAATAGCTAGGTTTCCATCCAATTAGCGACAGATTTTCATGCGAATACTCAAAACTTTTCCCACCAGAGATGAGTTTCCATCAAATTGACTTGATGTGGATAAAAGGCGTTGTGCGGCCCATACACATTATTTTTGAGGTTACCAAATAAAAAAAATGGGTTTCCATCACATCTTCAAGTCTACTGATGGTTCTGTGACGTTTTGTTTTTGAGTTATATAGCGAATGTGCCCACTCTGGTCTTGGCTCGTGCCCTCTAGCCAACAGCTTGCAGAAACAGTGTGGGTATAGCCTACATGATGAGATTATTATAGACAAATGGCAGATTATTAGTCAAATGGCAGCCAAGCATCATGTCACCAGAATAACACCCTCGATATGTATTGTATAGGAGCATCAAGCTCATTACTGTGCACTTTCACCAACCCATAAGCTATTTCATCTGTAGCCTAATAAACTGCATGGTTTTCCAAGTCGCAGTGGGAGCAACCCACAACATATCACCACGTGACTCCAAGTTTACTTTGATATATATTTGTGCATAAAGGCGTTTCCACCGCCATTTCTCACATAATTTTACAGACACAAAAAGATCACACCTTGTGTTGCGTATTTTGTTTTGTCAATATTTGGAAAGGTTACCGATATATTAGCTGTTTACATCTGGCCTGTCATGAAATGTCTCATCCGACATGTACTTTACTCACATAAAAAGGTTGGAAGGAAACCTGGTTAGTGTTAGTGATTTTGAAGAGTCAGTCTACAGGTGTAGAGCCCTATAAAATTAGTTTTGGTAAATTCATTTTTCCCGGTTTAATTTAATAGTTTTCCTTGTTTTTTCCAGGTTCTCACTGTCAAAATCACACTGTTTTTAATAGGAAAACTACAACAACTTGGATGTTTTAAGTCCACAACAATGCTTAAACCACATCAGGAGACCACATTTTAAGGTCTGGGAACAATAAAAAAAAGTATAATTAGAGAATTATTGTGGGCTACACTGACAGAGTTAGCAGAAAAATTCTCTGCGATTGATACAAATCATTATATCATTTTTATTTTTTTTACTAGGCAAGTCAGTTAAGAACAAATTCTTATTTTCAATGATGGCCTAGGAACAGGCCTTGTTCAGGGGCAGAACACCAGATTTTTACCTTGTCAGCTTGGGGATTTGATCTTGCAACCTTTCGGTTGCTAGTCCAACGCTCTAACCACTAGGCTACCTGCCGCCCCACATTCTGTCAGATAGTCCTACTTTCCAGTCAACAGTTAATTGGAAAGGTGTTTTTAGGAAAACCTTTAGACACGTTCATTCAAACAGTGGATGATGACCGAATTGCACATCGCATACCCATTGTTTGCATACCCATTGTTGCTGCCCACTGCTATTAGAATAAATCTTGATAATAGAAAAAAAGCTAACTGTGAACCAAAAACTAAGATGACAAGCAAAACATTTTCACTGACACCCTAGTGACCAATTAAAAATAGGTTTTGCATTGCCAAGTCAAATGGTCACAGTCTCAAACCCTGCCCCCAGGGCTGATTGCTTGGGCCCCTAGCTGGAGTCCCCGGATGGGTCGGAGTCGGGCCCGTCCTGTTCTTCTGAGGGGAGGTGGACCCGCTGCTCGTCCATGCGCTTGGCCTGTGCTCTCTGGATCAGACTGAAGAAGTCCTCGTCAGGCACCGTGGGGGCCCGGGGTCCCCCTTCTGGCGGGGAGCACCGCTGGTCATCAATCCTGGAGGACTTGAGTTAGACCGTGAGAGTGAGAGAGACAGTGAGAGAGAAGGAGAGACATACATCTAAAATTGCAATTCATGAGTGCTGCAATTCATGAATCCTGCATAACCTGAGATAAGCACAAATATGTGTGTATTTTACCTCAATTACGCATCGATGGATGTCAATGGGAGACTAAGGTTAAGATTCAACCCATAGGGATGCTGAGGCAGTGAGACATGGCCTTACTTGGCACTTGATAAGCATGTTGAAGAAGTCATCGCTGGGCTCCTGGGGGTCTGTGTCAACACACAGGTGGCCCAGGTTGTTATTGGTGATCCTGAGGCCGGGCAGGTTGCTGACGCTGACCCGCTGGTCATCCAGGCGACGGCTCTGGGAGCTGACGATCAGGTCAAACAGCTCCTCTGTCTGGGGCGAGGTGATGAGCGCTGGATCTGAGAGAAAAGGGAGTTGGATTATATTCCTTTACTGTAATTGACCCCCCAAAAAAATCAATGCCACACATTTCTGACTAGAGATGTCCGGCAATGTGTGCTTTGAGTGATGCATTGAGTCATGCATTGACGTGAAAGGAAGTTAATGGAAGTAATGGAATTCAGGGATCCTCATTCACATAGATTTCTCCTAGAATTTGGATTTGTACACCTTTCAAACCTAAACAGATTCACAACAGATCCTTAATGGAAGTAGTATCAGGGATCCTCTAGCTTTAGACTGTCGTAACAGCACTAATTCGCTAACCTACCTAGCATTTCATTAAGAGAGACAGCCCCTCCATTCTCGCCGTTTTCTCCGTTCTCTACATTCGGGTCGTCAAGGTGGCAGCGCTGGTCGTCCATGCGGCTGCTCTGAAACTTGCTGAGGAGGTCGAAGAAGCAGTCCTCATCAGAGGGGTCACGACTTAGCTTCTGAAACAGAGAGACATGGACGCTAAGTGATAGAAGAGGCAGCACAACCCCTCATCCCACACACAATGACTCAATTGTCTCTTATATCCTTTTTATGTGGTTCATGTTTGGCTCGTGGGGCGGCAGGTAGCCTAGTGGTTAGAGCATTGGGCCTGTTACTTAAAGGTTGCTTAAAGGTTATGTTCTGGGACTGTTTTTCATTGTTCGGGCTAGGCCGATGGTTCGGGCTAGGAAAATCTTAACGCTACAGCATAAATTGACATTCTAGACGATTCTGTAGTTCCAACTTTGTGGCAGCAGTTTTGGGAAGGCCCTCTCCTGTTTCAGAATGACAATGCCCCCTTGCACAAAGTGAAGTCCATACAGAAATGGTTTATTGAGATCGGTGTAGAAGAACTTGACTGGACTGCACAGAGCCCTGACCGCAACCACATCGCCGGCCTAATCGCCCAACATCAGTGCCTGACCTCAATGCTCGTGGCTGAATGGAAGCAAGTCCTTGCAAAAATCTTCCAACATCTAGTGGAAAGCCTTCCCAGAAGAGTGGAGGCTGTTGATAAGCCAACTCCCATATTAATGCCCATGGTTTTGGAATGAGATGTTTGACGAGCAGGTGTCCACATACTTTTGGTAGTGTAGATAGATAGAAATACAGATATCTATCTAATCTAATCTAAGAAGCACCTTTGGCAGCGATTACAGATGTGAGTCTTTCTGGGTAAGACTCTAAGAGCTTTCCACACCTGCACAACAATTGTTAGGAAGGACCACCATCCAAAGTGTAGTTAACAACTTCACCATGCTTCAAAGGATATTCAATGTCTGCTTTTTTATTTTCACTCTTCTGACAAACCTTCTTTGCGAGGCATTAGAAAACCTCCCGATTTTTGTGGTTGAATCTGTGTTTGAAATTCACTGCTCGACTGAGGGACCTTACGGATAATTGTATGTATAGCATACAGACATGAGGTAGGCATTAGAAAATACACAGTGCGAGTCCATGCAACTTAAGCACATTTTTACTCCTGAACTTATTTAGGCTTGCCATAACCAAGGGGTTGAATACCTACAGTATTTAGCTTTTCATTTTTTATTAATTTGTACACATTTCTAAACACAAAATTGAACTTTGACATTCTGGGGTATTTTGTATAGGCCAGTGACAAAAAAAAATCTGAATGACATTTTTAAGCCTTAAGACAATTGAGACATGGGTTGTGTGCCATTCAGAAGGTGAATGGGCAAGACAAAAGATTGAAGTGCCTTTGAACGGGGTATAGTAGTGATGCCAGGCGCACCGGTTTGTGTCAAGAACTGCAACTCTGCTGGGTTTTTCACGCTCAACAGATTCCTGTGTGTATCAAGAATGGTCCACCACCCAAAGGACATCCAGCCAACTTGACACAACTGTAGGGAAGCATTGCCCAGCAGCCCTGTGGAACACTTGACACCTTGTAGAGTCCATGCCCTGACGAATTGAGGCTGTTCTGGTGGGGTGCAACTCAATATGAGGAAGCTGTTTCTGGAATGGCCATTAGTGTGATTCTCTAGTTTTAGCCCAATGCAATCATTGGCAGTACAATTATTGTCTCTACACAGTAGTGTAAAGTACTTAAGTAAAAATACTTTAAAATACTACTTAAGGAGTTTTTTGGTGTATCTGTATTGTACTTTACTAAACTCAGCAAAAAAAGAAAGGTCCCCTTTTCAGGACCCTGTCTTTCAAAGATAATTCGTAATATCCAAATAACTTCAAAGATCTTCATTATAAAGGGTTTAAACACGGTTTCCCATGCTTGTTCAATGAACCACAAACAATTAATGAACATGCACCTGTGGAACGGTCGTAAAGACACTAACAGCTTATAGACGGTAGGCAATTAAGGTCACAGTTATGAACAATAAAGAGGCCTTTCTACTGATTCTGGAAAAACACCAAAAGAAAGATACCCAGGGTCCCTGCTCATCTGCGCGAACATGCCTTAGGCATGCTGCAAGGAGGCATGAGGACTGCAGATGTGGCCAGGGCAATAAATTGCAATGTCCGTACTGTGAAATGCCTAAGACAGCGCTACAGGGAGACAGGACGGACAGCTGATCTTCCTCGCAGTGGCAGGCCACTTGTAACAACACCTGCACAGGATCGGTACATCTGAACATCACATCTGCGGGACAGGTACAGGATGGCAACAACAACTTCCCGAGTTACACCAGGAACGCACAATACCTCCATCAGTGCTCAGACTGTCCGCACTAGGCTGAGAGAGGCTAGACTGAGGGCTTGTAGGCCTGTTGTAAGGCAGGTCCTCACCAGACATAAATACTGTATGGGGATGAGGTAGGTAGATAGATGGGCTGTTTACAGATGGGCTATGTACAGGTGCAGTGATCTGTGAGTTGCTCTGACAGCTGGTGCTTAAAGCTAGTGAGGGAGATATCAGTCTCCAGCTTCAGAAATGTTTGCAGTTCGTTCCAGTCATTGGCAGCAGAGAACTGGAAGGAAAGACGACCAAAAGAGGAATTGGCTTTGGGGGTGACCAGTGAGATATACCTGCTCAAGTGCTACAAGTGGGTGCTGCTATGGTGACCAGTGAGCAAAGGCAGGGCTTTACCTAGCAGAGACTTGTAGATAACCTCTAGCCAGTGGGTTTGGCGACGGGTATGACGAGTATGAAGCGAGGGCCAACCAGCGAGAGCGTACAGGTCGCAATGGTGGGTAGTGTATGGGGCTTTGGTAACAAAACAGATGTCTGTGATAGACTGCATCCAGTTTGTTGAGTAGAGTGTTGGAGGCTATTTTACAGATGACATCATCGAAGTCAAGGATCGGTAGGATGGTCAGTTTTACGAGGGTATGTTTGGCAGCATTTACTTTTGATACTTAACCAAAAACATTTAGACTTTTACTCAAGTAGCATTTTACTGGGTGACTGACTTTTACTTGAGTCATTTTATATTAAAGTATCTTTTACTCAAGTATGACTACTTTTTCCAGCACTGCCTCTACATCATTTTGGCGATCTGTGTGTTGCATTAAAAATCAAGTTGTTGTTGTTTAAGTTGTTCTGAAACCTTTTCCTAGCACTTTGGACACAATACGCCTTTGATACTGCCTGGAATAGCGTACTGCCTGGAATAGCGTACTGCCTGGAATAGCGTACTGCCTGGAATAGCGTACTGCCTGGAATAGGGTACTGCCTGGAATAGCGTACTGCCTGGAATAGGGTACTGCCTGGAATAGCGTACTGCCTGGAATAGCGTACTGCCTGGAATAGCGTACTGCCTGGAATAGCGTACTGCCTGGAATAGCGTACTGCCTGGAATAGTGCATATGTCACGATTTCCGCTGAAGTTGGTCCCTCTCCTTGTTCGGGCGGCGTTCGGCGGTCCAAGTCACCGACCTAATTTTCCTTTGGTTTTGTCTTGTCTTCCATCACACCTGGTTCCAATCCCATCAATTACATGTTGTGTATTTAACCCTCTGTTCCCCCTCATGTCCTTGTCGGTGATTGGTTGTTGTAAGTGCTTGTGCACGTCTGTCCTGGTGTGTGTCGGGTTATATACCCAGGATTTGATTGTTCTGTTTTCCGGTGTTTTTTTTTGTGTTATTAAACTGCGCCGTTTGGAAACAGTTTTTGCTCTCCAGCGTCTGACTTCTCTGCCGCCAGTACGCACCACTAACAGCATAACAGTGTTCTCACAATCTGACCAATTATGTCCCTCAGCGCTGAGAATGCCCTACCTAGGGTTTATACCTTGGCCTAGATCTTCAAGGTTGCTCAATCTGTCACCTGACATAATGTAAAAATAAACCTCCTTTCTTGCCCACTCTAAATTTCACATGAATAACGAAACTAGACCTTTCAAAGCTATCAACACCTCAGTGTTAATATGTTGATGAATATGTTACAAATAATGTATACTGTTATAACGAGCTAATTCCAATGTAAATATGATTGTTCATCACTATTTACATCACTTTTGTTTATTTGGGTCAAACATAGCACAACCTCTTTATACAGTACACATAAATGATCCAGAATCAACATCCCACTACTACAGTATAGCCATCTCCAATTTCCACCCTCAGGATACATTAACATGATTCTCTGCACTGAAGAAGTGTGTGGTCCTGCCTCCGTGTTGATGATAAATGCCTTGGCAGGTTAATGGTAGACATCAAAGGCGGTAAACCATAGGACACATCATGGATCAGTAATGGCTGATGGTGTTATTATCCCCCTGGATGTCATACCATAATGACACCCCATTATGGCACAATCAACACCAAGCATTATCGCCAAACAAATCGAACTGGATACACAACGTACAATCCCATTACGTTCTGGTAGCAAATTGGATTGACTAAACATTTGCTTTGATAATTGAAAACCTTTAAAACTCAATTTGGTGCAGCGTGATATAGATGAAGGGCAACTCACAGTGAACAAGATAACCAGAATCAGGTCAGAGACTAGAATGTTCAGTAGTACGATACAACAGTGATACTGCTATAGGCGGTCACATTTTCAGCAGCAACTTTTCTTGTGAAAACTTCATAACAAAATTAGACTACCCTTCAAATGTTGCTTTACTGGGTATTATAAATGCATTTAAATGTGTCTGACTCTCTGGCAAAGCAAAAAAAAAACAGACATTTAGGCTAACACTTAGTGTTGCTTTCTAACTAGTCTATCATCCATCAAACAATAATTTTGATAAAGAGTATGAAGTGACTTACCACACAAGCACCTCTCTTTCCGATCTTTCCCTTTCTCTCTCTCCGAGCGCTCTCCCCTTCCCTCACTCTCCACACGCCTGACTCACTCCCCTCTCTTCCCCCACCACTCTCCTCCTTTCCACCCTTCCCTCTCTTTCCCTCACCACCTCCCTCTCTCTCTCTCTCTCTCTTCCCCTCACCACTTCCCTCTCTCTCCCATCTCTCATCCCCTCGTCACCATCTCTCTCGCTCTCTCTCTTTCCCTCCCTCTCTCTCTTCCCCTCGCCATCTCCCTCCCTCCCACCATTTCTCTCCTTCACCAATTCCCTCCCTCGCCATCTCCCTCCGACTCTCTCTCTCCCTCCCTTCCTTCCTTCCCCTCGCCACCCCTCTCTCCCTCCCCCTCTCTCCCTCGCCACATCTCTCTCTCTCCCTCCCCCCGCCTCTACCTCCGCCCGCCTACATCGCCACCTCCCTCCCTTCCCCTTGCCCCCTCCCTCTCTCTCTCTCCCCCTCACTCCCTCTCTCCACCTGCCTCCCTTACCACCTCCCTCCCTCTTCCCCTCGCCACCTCCCTCCCTCTTCCCCTCGCCACCTCCCTCCCTCTTCCCCTCGCCACCTCCCTCCCTTTTCCCCTTGCCATCTCCCTTCCTTTCCCCTCGCCACCTCCTTCTCTAGCCACCTCCTTCCCCCTTCCCTCGCCACCTCCCTCCCACTTCCCCTCACCACGTCCCTCTCTCACCACCTCCCTCCCACTTCCCCTTGCCACCTCCCTCCCACTTCCCCTCGCCACCTCCCTCCCACTTCCCCTCGCCACCTCCCTCCCTCGCCACCCTCTTCCCCTCGCCACCTCCTCGCCTCTTTCCCTCGCCACCTCCCTCCCTCCCTCTTCCCCACCTCCCCTCTTCCCCTCGCCACCTCCCTCTCTCATCCCCTCGCCACCTCCCTCCCTTGCCTCTTCCCTCGCCACCTCCCTCCCTCGCCTCTTCCCTCTCTCGCCTCTTCCCTCTCTCGCCACCTCCCTCCCTCTTCCCCTCGCCACCTCCTTCTCTAGCCACCTCCTTCCCTCTTCCCCTCGCCACCTCCCTCCCACTTCCCTCACCACCTCCCTCTCTCGCTACCTCCCTCCCTCTTCCCCTCGCCACCTCCCTCACTCTTCCCTCGCCACCTTCCTCCCTCTTCCCCTCGCCACCTTCCTCCCTCCCTCCCCTCGCCACCTCCCTCCCTCCCCTCGCCTCTTCCCCTCGCCACCTCCTCGCCTCTTCCCCTCGCCATCTCCCTCTTCCCCTCGCCACCTCCCTCCCTCTTCCCCACCTCCCTCCCTCCCTCTTCCCCTCGCCTCTTCCTCGCCACCTCCCTCGCCTCCTCTCTTCCCCTCGCCACCTCCCTCCCTCTTCCCCACCTCCCTCCCTCTTCCCCTCGCCACCTCCCCTCTCGCCCACTCCTCCCTCATCCCTCGCCACCTCCCTCCTCGCCTCTTCCTCGCCACCTTCCTCTTCCCCTCGCCACCTCCCTCTTCCCTCGCCACCTCCCTCTTCCCCTCGCCACCTCCCTCTTCCCCTCTCGCCACATCCATCTCTATCTCTTGCTCTCGCCACCTCCCGCTCTCGCCACCTCCCTCTCTCGCCACCTCCCGCTCTCGCCACCTCCCGCTCTCGCCACCTCCCTCTCTCGCCACCTCCCGCTCTCGCCACCTCCCGCTCTCGCCACCTCCCTCTCTCGCCACCTCCCTCTCTCGCCACCTCCCTCTTCCCCTCTCGCCACATCCATCTCTATCTCTTGCTCTCGCAAGAGCCCTTGGCACAGGAAGCTTAATAATGGCCTCCACTTTTGCCATGAATGGTCAGACTTTTCCTTGACCCACTACCTTTCCTAGGTTGCAAGTTATGCAAGATACGGTCATACATCTTGACCCCAAGATGGCCTGCAATACTACCCTCATAAGTACAGTATCTCTTGTCGGAGTGTAACTGGAACGACAATTTGAGATACACTGGGGCCTGTAGCCTTGAATAAAAGTGTCGTGGGAATATTATTTTCTCACCTCATAACGTCATCTTTGTCAAAGTAACACACTCAAACTCATTCACTGGATGTACAGTATCTCCGCAAAAAGAAGGGAGAGAGAAGCATATTTTTTCTGTTCAGTAATCATACTGCTTCCTAAACAGTGTCAACTGTAAGGATCCTCTCTCTTTTCAGAGGTCCTACCAACCCGCTCTCCTTTGGGGTCTTCAAAGGAGAGGTCAACTCAGGAGTTCTACCAAAATCCAATCTGGTCTCAGAGCATTTCGTATTATTCTGTACTTAAATCTGAACACTCAATTTAGTATGATATGTTACATTTCGTGTGGTATGTATTAATTTGTGGATGACCATTAGCCAATTCACATTTGATGTTATGAATTACAGTTAGTATTATTTGTTACGAATTTGAAAAATGTCCAAAATGTTACCAATTTGTAAAACATACAATAATGAGTTTAAGGTTAGGGTCAGCTAACATGCTAAGTAGTTGAAAAGTTGCTTATTAGCTAAAATGCGAAAGTTGTCTATGATGAGATTCGAACTTGCAACCCCAGGATTGCTAGATGTTCTCGTTATACTCCCACCCATGCACCTCAACCAACCACCCTACTTTCCTGTTTGCCTTAAGTAAACATACCAAACAGAACATATAATATTTGTGTGTCCCGGATAACATTTACTACGTTACGTCTAGTCACTGAGACCAGGCTGCAAAGTCAGGACCACACAGAAATGTTTCAGACAGATCAAATATGGTGAGACTACTGACATCCTCCTCAAAACTAGACTTGCCCTCAGCAATCTTCTTAGACATAGCACGTGGAAAAGCACCAGCTAGGAACACTCTAGGGTATTTCTCTGATAACCCATCAGGTTCCTCTACTCTGGCACCTAACAAACAACAGAATACACCACAACTTTCCCTCCCGCCAAATCATTGCCTAAAATCAACAAGACTCCCTTCACAGGTAGGGTAGGCTTCACTCCAACGACCACGCGACCAGAAACAAGATCAGACTTGAGTTCCACATTCTACAAGCAACCCATCTACAAGCCTTGAACCAACACAGTCACCAGTTGCTGAAGTGTCAAACAAAATGAAGGACTGGGCGGCCCCAATGTCTTCCAGTATCTTCATTGGCTGTTTAACACCACTCTGCAGAGATAAAAAACCCTTCTGAAACAAAGGGTTCATTCAAATCTGATCTTGTTTAGGAGATAAACCAGTCCCAACCAGAGACTTAATGCGCTGGAGGGCTCCCACAAGAAGAAAGCTTTTTCTCTCAAAATGTTCTGTTTCAACTTAGGACAGACACAGAGACAAATATGGCTTTTCTCATGGCAGTAAAGCCAAACTGGCAAATACGGATAACCAGTTCTGTCCATCCTTGTCTCTGGGTGCTGGTGGAAAAGACAAACCTTGTAGTGAGAGAGGACTTCTCTGGATAGTTTTTTTGTGTAGGGATATTAGTACTTTGTGCCCTGTTTGAAGGTATTTTTAGGTCAACACAAACTCATACTCATCTGTAAGGACTGCAGCTTTCTAAAGCATGATAACCTTGTGCTCATTAATGTAGGTAGCAACCCTTGATTCCTGGTGTTTGTGACGCTCGCTGTTTGGTGCGATGCAGATCCGGTGGTGAGTGTGGGGAAACAGAGGTGACGCAGTCTGTTCTTTTGAGATTTGATTCAGGGTCTTTACCTGACAAAGTCATGTTAAGATATATGAGTTATTCTGTTAGCGGTTTTGTGCCGAATCCACTGCAGAGTTGCAGGTGTCACGTTTATGGGCATGTTGCAGCAGTGTGTAGGAGGGAGATTCCAAGATGTGGGAAGTGTGCAGGAACACATAGAACAGAGGAATGTGTTGCTTTAGTGGAAAACGTTGTCAACTGTAGGGGTGCCCATGTTTCTGGGGATCAGAGTTGTCCGGTAAAAGAGGCGGCAGGTTGAGGTGGCCAGGGTCAGAGAGGCAGGTTGAGGTGGCCAGGGTCAGAGAGGCAGGTTGAGGTGGCCAGGGTCAGAGAGGCAGGTTGAGGTGGCCAGGGTCAGAGAGGCAGGTTGAGGTGGCCAGGGTCAGAGAGGCAGGTTGAGGTGGCCAGGGTCAAAGCAGTGCAGAAGATGTCATATTCTGAGGCAGTGAAGAAAGTAGGAGGGTGGATCAAGGGTGAGGGATTCTGAGAGGATCCCTGTGAATAGTAGATCTGTGCCAGAACAGAGGGATAGGCCAATGAGTGATATGTTTCAGTAAGGTTGGCTTCTTAGTGTTCATAGCAATGGTTATCAACTGTACTGCAGAGATGGTACGTAAGAAAATAGAAGTTGTGGTGGCAGCTGCAGAAAAGTACTTGGGGATATGAGATTTCACTTCAGAAGAGTTACAGGGTGTGTTAGCGGTAGTGTCCAGTCCTCTCAGACATGGGATAGAATCAAACAGGGATAAAGCATTGGAATAAGGTGGTGGGTTTTAATGAGGGTAGGGTAAAAAAAAAGGATATACAGTCATGGCCAAAAGTTTTGTTAATGACACAAATATTAATTTTCAAGACGTCTGCTGCCTCAGTTTGTATGATGGCAATTTGCATATACTCCAGAATGTTATGAAGAGTGATCTGATGAATAGCAATTAATTGCAAAGTACCTCTTTGCCATGCAAATGACCTGAACCCCCAAAAAACATTTCTACTGCATTTCAGCCCTGCCACAAAAGGACCAGCTGACATCATGTCAGTGATTCTCTCGTTACCACAGGTGTGAGTGTTGACGAGGACAAGGCTAGAGATCACTCTGTCATGCTGATTGAATTCGAATAACAGACTGGAGGCTTCAAAAGGAGGGAATCATGCTTGGAATCATTGTTCTTCCTCTGTCAACCATGGTTACCTGCAAGGAAACACGTGCCGTCATCATCGCTTTGCACAAAAAGGGCTTCACAGGCAAGGATATTGCTGCCAGTAAGATTACACCTAAATCAACCATTTATCGGATCATCAAGAACTTCAAGGAGAGCGGTTCAATTGTTGTGAAGAAGGCTTCGGGGTGCCCAAGAATGTCCAGCAAGCGCCAGGACCATCTCCTAAAGTTGATTCAGCTGCGGGGTCGGGGCACCACCAGTACAGAGCTTGCTCAGGAATGGCAGCAGGCAGGTGTAAGTGCATCTGCACGCACAGTGAGGCAAAGACTTTTGGAGGATGGCCTGGTGTCAAGAAGGGCAGCAAAGAAGCTACTTCTCTCCAGGAAAAACATCAGGGACAGACTGATATTCTGCAAATGGTACAGGGATTGGACTGTTGAGGACTGTGGTAAAGTCATTTTCTCTGATGAATCCCCTATCCGATTGTTTGGGGCATCAGGAAAAAAGCTTGTCCAGAGAAGACAAGGTGAGCACTACCATCAGCCTTGTGTCACGCCATCAGTAAAGCATCCTGAGACCATTCATGTGTGGGGTTGCTTCTCAGCCAAGGGAAAAGGCTCACACACAATCTTGCCTAAGAACACAGCCATGAATAAAGAATGGTAGCAACACGTCCTCCGAGAGCAACTTCTCCCAACCATCCAGGAACAGTTCGGTGATGAACAATGCCTTTTCCAGCATGATGGAGCACCTTGCCATAAGGCAAAAGTGATAACTAGTGGCTCTGGGAACAAAACATCGATATTTTGGGTCCATGGCCAAGAAACTCCTCCGACCTTAATCCCATTGAGAACTTGTGATCAATCCTCAAGAGACGGGTGGACAAACAAACTCCAAGGATTGATTATGCAAGAATGGGCTGCCAACAGTCAGGATGTAGCCCAGAAGTTAATTGACAGCATGCCAGGGTGGATTGCAGAGGTCTTGAAAAAGAAGGGTCAACACTGCAAATATTGACTCTTTGCATCAACTTCATGTAATTGTCAATAAAAGCCTTTGCAACTTATGAAATGCTTGTAATTATACTTCAGTATTCAATAGTAACATCTGACAAAAATATCTAAAGACACTGAAGCAGCATTTTTTGTGGAAATTAATATTTGTGTCATTCAAAACTTTTGGCCACGACTGTACACACACACAGACACACACACAAATAGATATACACAGTTGAAGTCTGAAGTTTACATACACTTAGATTGGAGTCATTAAAACTTGTTTTTCAACTACTCCACAAATGTCTGTTTAACAAACTACAGTTTTGGCCAGTCAGTATGGACATCTACTTTGTGCATGACAAGTAAGTTTGCCAACAATTGTTTACAGACAGATTATTTCACTGTATCACAATTCCAGTGGGTCAGAAGTTTACATACACTAAGTTGACTGTGCATTTAAACAGCTTGGAAAATTCTAGAAAATTATGTCATGGCCTTAGAAGCTTCTGATAGGCTAATTGACATCATACGAGTCAATTGGAGGTGTACCTGTGGATGTATTTCAAGGCCTACCTTCATACTCCGTGCCTTGTTGCTTGACATCATGGGAAAATCAAAAGAAATTAGGAAAGACCTCAGAAAAAAACATTGTAGACCTCCACAAGTCTAGTTCATCCTTGGGAGCAATTTCCAAATGCCTGAAGGTACCACGTTCATCTGTACCATCAATAGTACGCAAGTATAAACACCATGGGACCACGCAGCCGTCATACCGCTCAGGAAGGTGACGCATTCTGTCTCCTAGAGATGAACGTACTTTGGTGCGAAAAGTGCTAATCAATCCCAGAACAACAGCAAAGGACCTTGTGAAGATGCTGGAGGAAACAGGTACAAAAGTATCTATATCCACAGTAAAACGAGTCCTATATCGAAATATCCTGAAAGGCCCTCAGCAAGGAAAAAGCCAGTGCTCCAAAACTGCCATAAAAAAGCCAGACTATGGTTTGCAACTGCACATGGGGACATAGTACTTTTTGGAGAAATGCCCTCTGGTCTGATGAAACAAAAATAGAACTGTTTGGCCATAATGACCATCATTATGTTTGGAGGAAAAAGGGGGATGCTTGCAACCCGAAGAACACCATCCCAACCGTGAAGCACGTGGGTGGCAGCATCATGTTGTGGGGGTACTTTGCTGCAGGAGGGACTGGTGCACTTCACAAAATAGATGGCATCATGAGGACCGAAAATGATGTGGATATATTAAAGCAACATCTCAAGACATCAAGTCAGGAAGTTAAAGCTTGGTCGCAAATGGGTCTTCAAATGGCCAATGACCCCAAGCATACATCCAAAGTTGTAGCAAAATGGCTTAAGGACAACAAAGTGAAGGTATTGGAGTGGCCATCACAAAGCCCTGACCGCAATCGTATAGAAAATTTGTGGGCAGAACTGAAAAAGCATGTGCGAGTAAGGAGGCCTGCAAACCGGACTCAGTTACACCAGCTCTTGTCAGGAGGAATGGGCCAAATTTACCCAACTTATTGTGGGAAGCTTGTGGAAGGCCACCTGAAATGTTTGACCCAAGTTAAACAATTTAAAGGCAATGCTACCAAATACTAATTGAGTGTATGTAAACTTCTGACCCACTGGGAATGTGATGAAAGAAATGCTGAAATAAATTATTCTCTACTATTATTCTGACATTTTGCATTCTTAAAATAAAGTGGTGATTTTAATAAAGTTAATTTTCCATGGCAAGCCATTCTTAAAATGAAGTGGTGATCCTAAAACAGGGAATTTTTACTATGATTAAATGTCAGGAACTGTGAAAACCTGAGTTTAAATGTATTTGGCTAAGGTGTATGTAAACTTCCGACTTCAACTGTATAATTGTTTGTTTGTATTTATGTACAGTTGAAGTCACATACACCTTTTTACTACATTTAATCCTAGTAAAAATTCCCTGTTTTAGGATCACCACTTTATTTTAAGAATTTGAAATGTCAGAATAATAGTAGAGAGAATGATTTATATCAGCTTATATATATTTTTTTTTCTTCACAAAGTGTAATGAATTGATACTATAGTTCAGTTGGGGGTGGCAATGCAACATATTGGATGCCAACCACCGTTAAACTCCACCAAAGAAAAATATTCTAATCTGTGTGTGCCACACCCAAACAGAACCAACCAAAAACAGAATCCAGAGAAAAACCAAAGACTGTAACACAGACCTTTTCAACTCACATTTTTTTTTTAAGAACAACTTGTGACCTGGTGTGAAACAAATAGACCAAAGTTCAAATAACATTTTTATTTACCTTATTTCTGTAGACAAGAGAAAGATTAGCCAGATGAAGTCCACTTTGTCTCCATTTCAACCCCAAGTTGCACAACTGCTATTTTAGTCAGTCATTAAATAACAGGCTTCCTTCATACAATGGCTTCCTCGCCCTTTTCCATGTCAAGCCACTGATTGCAACAATTAACAGCATCACAGAACCGCGACGCATGGTTGGCCGCCTCAGATGCCAAGTGACAGCAAAGCACAACCGCTTTGGCTGACGCTGGCCGAGGATGCCCTAAGGATAACGGAAGCACAAAGGAATATTGTTGTGAACAATCTAGAGCAGTCAGAAAGGCCTGCAGGTTTACTTTGTGTTATTCCTGAACACTGATTTATTCTGACGCCATCAGACACAGCACGCCTGTCTCTACCAGGAATGAACCTGGAGATTTAGATTGTCCAATAACCCTCATTAAATCACATCATGTCTCACCTATGGCACTTTTCCTTGCCTCTATAATCATGATGTACATCTCAGACTAAAAGGTGCAAAGATGCAAGGACCCTACAGGCTTCAGAAGCGTCTTCCTGACCACCAGCTTTAGTGCGCTAATCACATTTATTTCATTTTATCCGTCAGGTTAGCTTCCATTGATTTTTTAAAAGGCTTCCATTCCTAAAATGCAGAGAGGAAACTGAAGCTGGACTCGGTAGATAATGCCTTTCCGTAAAACACTTTGATACTAGGAGGAAAGTGTCAGATTTAATTAGGGCTTCAAGGAGATACAAGCTACTCAAGAGGTGCTACCGCTACCGTCTCCTAAAGCTAACACACTTCAAGCCATTGTGTCTCTGAGCCCATTATAGAACTAGGCTACACATTGAAAACAATAGTCTTTGTAACTGATGCCTTTTAGTGGAGCTGACATAGGGATGAGTTTGACCATTCTAATTTTCTCTGGTATATTCTCCACGTTAATTAAATGAACATGACTAGTAAACACCAGGCGCATGTTGTTGTTATGCAGGGATATAATGAGGAAGTGAAGTTATACAGTGCATTCAGAAAGTATTCAGACCCCTTGACTTTTTCCACATTTTGTTACGTTACAACCTTTTTCTAAAATTGATTAAGTTGTTTTTTCCCCTCATTTACACATAATGACAAGGCAAAAATCAGGTTTTTAGAATATTTTGCACATATATTAAAAATAACAAGAGGAAATGTACATAAGCATTCAGACACTTTACTCAGTACTTTGTTGTAGCACCTTTGGCAGCGATTACAGCCTCGAGTCTTCTTTGGTATGACGCTACAAGCTACAAGCTTGGCACACGTGTATTTGGGGAGTTTCTCCCATTGTTCTCTGCAGATGCTTTCAAGCTCTGTCAGGTTGGATGGGGAGCGTTGTGGCACAGCTATTTTCAGGTCTCTGTAGAGATGTTCGATCGGGTTCAAGTCCAGGCTCGGGCTGGGCTACTCAAGGACATTCAGAGACTTGTCCCAAAGCCACTCCTGCATTGTCTTGGCTGTGTACTTAGGGTTGTTGTCTTGTTGGAAGGTATACGTTCTCCCCAGTCTGAGGTCCTCAGCGCTCTGAAGCAGGTATTAATCAAGGAAGTCTCTGTACTTTGCTCCGTTCATCTAGTCTCTCAGTCCCTGTCGCTGAAAAACATCATCACAGCATGAGGATGCCACCACCATGCTTCACCGTAGGGATGGTGCCAGGTTTCCTCCAGGCGTGACACTTGGCATTCAGGCCAAAGCGTTCAATCTTGGTTTCATCAGACCAGAGAATCTTGTTTCACATGGTCTGAGAGTCTTTAGGTGCCTTTTGCAAACTCAAAGCAGGCTGTCATGTGCCTTATACTGAGGAGTGGCTTCCGTCTGTCCACTCTACCATAAAGACATGATTGGTAGAGTGCTGCAGAGATGGTTGTCCTTCTGGAAGGTTCTCCCATCGCCACAGAGGAACTCCCCCGATTGCTCAGTGTGGCCAGGCGGCCAGCTCTAGGAAGAGACTTGGTGGTTCCAAACTTATTCCATTTAAGAATGATGGAGGCCACTATGTTCTTGGGGACCTTCAATGCTGCAGAATTGTTTTGCTACCCTTCTCAGATCTGTGCCACAAACAAATCCTGTCTTGGAGCTCTACGGGCAATTCCTTCGACCTCATAGCTTGGTTTTTACTCTGACATGCTCTGTAAACTGTGGGACCTTATATAGACTGGTATTTGCCTTTCAAAATCATGTCCAATTAATTGAATTTACTACAGTTGGACTCCAATCAAGTTGTAGAAACATCTCAAGGATGATCAATGGAAAAATTATGCACTGGTTAACTATGTTTTTCAGAACTTAGTTGCAAGAGGCATCACTGCAATCCCCGGTTGGAATCCAGGCTGCATCACATCCGGCCGTGATTGGGAGTCCCATAGGGTGGCGCACAATTGGCCCAGCGTCGTCCGGGTTTGGCAGGGGTAGGCCGTCATTGTAAATAATAATTTGTTCTTAACTGACTTGCCTAGTTAAATAATGGTTAAATAAATATTGAAAATGAAAATATGGCTACTCACCGGAGGCGGGACTTGGACTGTGATTTCATCGGTGTCCACAGGGGAGTCAAACCACTGCCTCTCATCTGAGGACTGGCTGTCGGGGTAGCCCTTCCCTCTACTTGGCTGAGACTGCTGACTCTTGGATCTCCGAGATATACTGTCCAATTCCTGGCTGTCTCCATTCTTGCAGGGATACCATTGGATTTTCATTGATTTTACATGTGTACGTTGTCATTTTATAAAATGTCAGAAATTAGGTGGGAAAACGAAATCTCAATGAATCAACAAAATGACTGTTTTTACCTTATCTGACGAGTACTTCCACAGTTCGACACTGTCCATACTGTTTCTCTTGGTAATTTTGGGTCTGGCTCCTAGAACAAAGAGGAGAGCAAAAGAGGACATCAAAGCATAAGATACCCTTTGTAAAGTTGTCAATGGACGGTTTAATGTGTATGGATGGTTTAGTGTCCTTTAGTACTGTAATGAATGGGGGGACAGTATTGCCCTGAGGGGGGCTTTAACCCGGGTCACCTGACCCAAGACAAATACCCTATCCACAATCCCACTTCAGAGACATAGTAACACACTAATCAAGGCTAGGATCATTAAAGTATGTACAGGTATTTCATAAATATTGTGGCAGCGGGCAGGGAGAGGTGAGAGGAGTGGTGATTGAGGGGAGATATCTGGGCAGTCCGTTGGCTTCACCCCTGGGCCTTATGTGGACTTCCTGCCCCAAAGAAGAAAGACTAACTTGTTAAGCCAGGGAGTGTTTGGGGATAAAAGGGGGAGGCAACATTCATAACGGGGCAGAGTAGGAGAGAACCAAGAGCGTTATGAAGAGTGGGAGAAGACAGAATACTATGTGTGAGATTACACTTTGTGACCTGGACTGTCGGACTAACCCCCTTGTGTTTGGCTGAGGACCCGAGTGTGCGGATTACCTCTGGAAAAGGGAACTGACAAAGGGAATGGCTTGTGGACTGTTAGGTGGTGAATTCCCCCTTCTTTCCCCGTGTATGAAAACCCCTAATAAACTTCCCCTTTGCATTCTATTTGTGCCTGGTTTGTTAATGACCTTAGTGACGTGGAAACCCCACACCCTTGATCTTAATACAATATGTATTCATTTCTGATTGAATCTGGATGATCAACACAATCTATTAATACATGTAATCTAAAATGTAATCTACGTAATCCCTGAAAAATATTTATTATGAGAGGACCATACACAAACAATAACTAGTAATGCTGCATTCTCCAAGAAAAGGTCAAAATCTCACCTTTCTGGTAAAAATAGTTATACATTGCTGAGGTGTAGTCACTTTTGAGGACACAAGCTCAAGTACAAATATGAAACTACAAAATATTTTATGACGTATTTCCTATTCAACAAAACTGTATGGATACGGCTTGAATTGACATGTGTTTTATAAATATAGCATAATAAAATGATTAAACCACTATAAGATTCCTATGACTCTAAAATACATATTTGTATGTTTAGTGTTAGAGAAAATGTGCATATTTTCTAAAGGTCTCTCTTGATCAAAACATCTGCTCCCACAACTGTGAACGTCACACATAGCTCTAGCTTGGCTTCCTGAACTTGTTAAGAACTTGCCTTTCATCTCATATTAAACAAAGTGTTTTTTGTTTAATCTATGAATTATTTTATCTCTGAATGTGCTACTTAGATTTCACATCCTACCTCTCACAGTCAGTGGGAACCAGTACTAACGCTACCAGGGCTACCCCAATTCTGATCTACGGTGTCCATAGATCCATTTATAAGCAAAAATGTCAGTCAGAACCGGTACCAGAACCACGCAAGTCCCCTAGACAAGGGACTTAACATCTAAAGAGGTTTAAACAGTTTAAAAAATAGTTTACAAACCCCTTATAAAAGGGTGCAATAACGTTATCTTACCAATGTCTCTAACATTGATGTATTACACAAGGTTCTGTAGGATGACCATTCAAAATCTACATTGTTCAACCGATAAACCTATATGAACATAAAACCAAAACACATATCTAGACTGTTTCCCATACAGCTCAAATAGATGGTCTTGTGACGCGTGGTGAGGACGCGGTTCAGTCAGACAGCCAAGTAAAAAGACTGTGGTTAACGGGCCCTTTACGAGCCATGAACCCATAGGGAATGTTGGGCCAGTGTGTGAGCTGGACGGCCTGCACTGAGATATGGAGAATGTGTAGGGCTGGCACAATTATTGTACAATTGTGTAACCGACAATAACTGTGAATTAAAACAAATATATATCTTCATAATCATCTTACTACATTTATTTTTGAGGAAGGGGGATTCAACTTTATATTGAAGTAGATATAGTTGACCTAATATGAGTCTGTCATTTGAAGTGGTTAGAGTTGGTAATCATGTTACGAGCAGAACGTTCTGGAAGAGAAGCATCATTTCCAAAAGTTCCAAGCTGTTAAAACCATTTGTTTTTGAGATAGGGGTGTCATCAGGGCTGTGTTGTATTTATTACAAGCTCACAACATTTTTCAACAAAAATGAAAATTGACAATAACTGTACCATTTGCATGACAACCGTTACCCAAAAATCCACAAACGTCACAGCCCTACCGATGTACCCTCTATGTCCATTTCTGCAGTCCACTTCTACGTAGATAGGACAAGCATGAGATCTATCAGTCATGTGACACTTGGAAAGTAAAAAAATAAAACACTATGTATTTGGTTGTATCGTTAGCTATAGAATTGTTTGGATTGGATTAGCAATTACATTTAGAAAGTTATGTTATTATCATTATCCTGAACATTTGTATTTTTGCTTCATGATATGACCAATAGATGATTTTAACCATGTGGCTGGGGCCTAATTCTTCAAAACTTGACATCTCTATTTTCATTGTGTTTCTGTTATGTGCATCAGAGAACCCATCTGTGTATTTGTTTGGAGGGGAAAATGTAATGCTTGACGATTACCATCACTCACTCTACACCGTGCCCCAGTGTACACAACCAAATATTTTGTTGTCATACATGGTCTGTGTTATGTCCGTCTGGACTGGGACATAATCACCATCCCAAATCTATCTACACTGGTTTCCTTCGGCTCTCACGTGTCCAGTGTATGGACTCACTGAAGGCCTAGTTATCTCAGACATGCACATCTAGGGCCCGATTCAGATTTAGGAAATGTACATCTTTCCTATGCACTTCAGTAGTTGGGATTCAGATTTACAGTGTGGAGGTGCGTAACAGACTTTGCAGGAGTGGTTCCCTTGCGCACGTTGAATACATTTAATTAAATTGCTGAAAACCCTCCCACTTGCTGGCCAACAGATTTTCTCATGGAGTTTTCATTCAATCGGGTTTTCAGTACATTTATTTAAAGACACCCCTTTAAATTTGGTGTACCTTTTAATAAAACATAGTTCAACAGACTCACAAAAATTTACACAAAAAATGTTTGATGAATCAGAAATAGTGGTTTGATTCCCCCTGAAAGTTGCCATATTCAATTGTTCAATCCATAAAATATTGGAAGGTGAGAGAAGTGTACAATAGGGGTTGAACAGTAAGTCCTATAAATCTACCATAATAATCCTCAATAATCATGGAACTTTGACAACGGTCCAGTCGTGGTGGACCGCGCAGTTTTGAACTTACGTATGTTTTGCGTTCCATCATGATTCAAATAATAGACTACAAGTCCCAAATTACTGCACAACTTATAATACGTCAGCCTAATATGATCCACTATTGCTAGAGATCCTAAGGAAAAACTACACAAACGTGACAGAGGCATGAACAGTAACATAACAACGTAATTGAATGATGTAATATGTAAGAAAACTAACACTAAAGTCACTGACAGTTATAAATGTATGTGGGTATAACTGACGGTTACTACCGATAGAGGCTAATATTTAACATGATACAAATTGTGTTTTTTTTTTACTGAAAAGTCTGGGCATATAATTAAAACATTGTAGAAATCATAAATCAAACTGGTAGGTTTGGTGCTATACTGTCATTTGCTCATGGCTACAGAAGCTGATAGCTCGGGTCCCCCAATTTCATCCCAAGTTGTAAGGCCAGCATAATCATAAACTTCACTGTGGAAAAAGTGAAACAGTCTGTTGATATGCTTCAGTTTGCTGCCATATGACTTGTTTCACATTTGTCTCCAGCAATCACAAGGTAAAATATATCTAAAACAATTGTCATTTATATTTACAATCCCCTTATCCAAAAGGCTTACTCATTTACCTAGCTCTTATCGATAGTTCTTATGAATTTATAAATGACAGTTTATGGAGAATGCTGTTATTTCTATCGGGAAAAAATAAAGTAGATGTTGTTCCACTTGGAACTGACAGGTTGCTCAACCTTACTACATCTTTTCATCATGTGTAAATGTGGTGAAATTATGAGGGAATTAAATCAAGGACTGAATATCTGAAGACACACTGCCACACCTTATTTTTTTAATCTCCACCCTAAATTAATAGCAAGTTAATAGCAAGTTAATAGCAAGGTCAGAAAATGCGTTAAAAAGGGAATTATTTACGGTGGCTTAACTCAGATTGGAATTCCCCCCAAATGAATAGACACAACACAGTCCTAAATTACATACTAGTTTGACAATTTGTAAATAGTAAGGCATAAAAGTTATTCTTGCATAGAAAACGCTAAGCACCAATGGTTCGCAAACTACAATACTCTAAACTTCATCACCATTATAACAACCTGAATGTCTGTCTTCTCATTGTATTTCCATTTTGCGAGGCGGCAGTGCCAGGGCCGCCAGGGCTGGGTCCCACCTAACCACAGTCTGTACAGCATGGGCCTGCTGATCCAAACAGACCGTCTCTGTCTCAAATAAACATCCAACATGTCCTCACCATACACAGAGCAGGGCAGTGTCCACCTGACTAACCCTTTCCTCCCAACCCGGACTCAATAGAAGATGCAATTGACCGGAATTCTCTCAAGTGACCTCAAACAATGTCCACTCAACATTCCATCTATCAGTCTTATCTTCATTAGATTATTTCTCACATGGTCCCTTTATCTTTCTCCTATCATAGCCTTAGAACATTGCCGTTCTCTTGGAATACAGAGTATATTCCCTGAATATTTTTTAAACAATATATCACAATGACATAAATGGGTAAGAAAAAGACAATACATCGATTTCCTCTCAACTGTTACTACATGTAGAATTGTAGGGTGTCATTTATATAACCGTGCGTGAATGAGTAACAGTGCATATCTGTCAGGGAGAAACATTAAAACCCATTCACATCCTTTTACTATATTTCGTACAATATCAAAATGTGCCACTGAACAATTTCTGTAAATCCATGAAATTTGGTGTCAACATAGCTAGTACAAGTGTCTAGTCAGGCCACATTGAAATGTTAAGATTGATTGTCAGCATCTAATTTCCAGTATCAACATTGAGAAAATATAAAGAATCATTCAAATTACATTTCCAAATTAAATTGTTTAAAAGCATATATTATTTTTATTTGACCTATTCCAAGCCCAAATATGCTAAATATACAGTATGATTAAACTCATTTGTAAAGTACAGACGTTTCTGCATTGCACTATATTTAGTCTTTGTACAAGTGCGGGTACAATTTTTTTTACACGTCACAAATTAAGTCATGTGATTACATGTTCCAATGGTCATATATTAATGAATAATATTTGGTGTATAGATTGTCTGGATCAATATATAAATATATATATACTTTCGAAATATACAGCACATTTGGAAAGTGTTCAATACCTTCCCTTTTTCCACATTTTGTTACGTTACAGCCTTATTCTAAAATGGAGGAGATAACACATTTTACTCAATCTACACACAATACCCCATAATGACGAAGCAAAAACAGGTTTTTATACATTTTTACAAATGTATTAAAAATAACAAACAGAAATACCTTATTTACATAAGTATTCGTAGCCTTTGCTATGAGACTCAAAATTGAGCTCAGGTGCATCCTGTTACCATTGATCATCCTTGAGATGTTTCTATAACTTGATTGGAGTCCACCTGTGGTAAATTCAATTGATTGGACATGATTTTGAAAGGCAAATACCAGTCTATATAAGGTCCCACAGTTGACAGAGCATGTCAGAGCAAAAACCAAGCTATGAGGTCGAAGGAATTGCCCGTGGAGTTCCAAGACAGAATTGTGTCGAGGCACAGATCTGGTGAAGAGACCTAAAAATGTTATTCAGCTTTGAAGGTCCCCAAAAACACAGTGGCCTCCATTATACTTAAATGAAATAAGTTTGCAACCACCAACACTCTTCCTAGAGCTGGATGCCCGGCCAAACTGAGCTTTTTGAGGGAGAAGGGCCTTGGTCATGCTGGTGACAAAGAACCCGATGGTAAATATGACAGAACTCCAAAGTCTCTCTGTGGAGATGGTTGTCCTTCTGGAAGGTTTTCCCAACTCTGTAGCACTTCACCAATCAGGCCTTTATGGTAGTGTGGCCAGACGGAAGCCACTCCTCAATAGAAGGCACATGACAGCACGCTTGGAGTTTGCCAAAGGGCACCTAAAGGACTCTCAGACCATGAGGAACAAGATTCTATGGTCTGATGAAACCAATATTGAACTCTTGGCATCATCCTGACGGTGAAGCATGGTGGTGGCAGCATCATGCTGTGGGCATGTTTTTCAGCAACAGGGACTGGGAGACTAGTCAAGGGAAAGATGAACCCGAGCAAAGTACAGAGAGATCCTTGATGAAAACCTGCTCCAGAATGCTCTGGACTTCAAACTGGGGCGAAGGTTCACTATGCACTCAGTCAAGACAACACAGGAGTGGCTTCGAGACAAGTCTCTGAATGTCCTTAAATGGCCCAGCAAGAGCCCGGACTTGAACACGATCAAACATCTCTGGAGTAACCTGAAAATAGCTGTGCAGCGACGCTCCCCATCCAACCCGACAGAGCTTGAGAGGATCTGCAGAGATGAATGGGATAAACTCCAAGCTTGTAGCTTCATACCAAAGAAGACTCGAGGCTATAATCACTGCCAAAGGTGCTTTACTTATGTAAATGTGATATTTTTGTGGGGGGGTTTTATTGTAAATTTGCTCAAATTTATAAAAACCTGTGTTTGCTTTGTCATTATGGGGTATTGTGTGTAGATTGATTGAAACTATTTAAAACATTTTAGAATAAGGCTGTAATGTAACAAAGTGTGGAAAAAGTCAAAGGGTCTGAATACTTTCTGAATGCGGACAAGCTATACATCAAAAATTAAGATCTGACCATTTGAACATGTATTGAACATGTATTCACAGCATACGCAAATCCAGTGTAAATCAATGGAGCGAGAGAGAGAGGATTTATTTTGATATTTATATATGTAGAGTGCACAAAGCTGTCATAGCAAAGGGTGGCTTTTTGAAGACTCTCAAATATATTTGTTTAACTCTTTTTGTTTTTTTACTACATGATTCCATATGTGTTATTTCCTAGTTTTGATGTCTTCACTATTATTCGACAGTGTAGAAAATAGAACAATGTAGAAAAAATAAAAATAAAGAAAAACCCTGGAATGAGTAGGTGCGTCCAAACTTTTGACTGGTACTGGTACTGGATGGATGGATGGATGCATGTATGTATGTATTAAAAAATATATATAAATATAAAATGGTCCCGACTATCTACATACCAAAAATTACGATTTGATCATTTGAAGATGTATTTACAGGACTTAATTCATGAAATGTGCCAAAAACAGTAGCCTCATGTCTCCAAAGACTAAATTCATTACAATATCAAAAACTCACATTATAGACTTTGTGCTTTGGCCGGTTTAGAACATTTCTTCAGATTTGTCCATCATTAAGTTCAGAGAACTGTACTGTACTAAAGGAAATTATACATTTCCGTTATGGACATGAATGGTGTCATGACGTTGCCCTCTGTGGGGACAGCAAGCCCCATCCCCCTCTCCCTGCCTCCTACAACTAGGCTGCTGTGGTCAGAGAGGTCGTAAATTCCTGAGGAGATCATCTCCTGAGGAGATGATCTCCTCATGGCCACAGTATAGAGACCCAGTGAATTTTCATAGAGAACAATTTCTTCCACCTCACAGAACTTGAGGTCCGAACAACATTCATGTTCCGGAGAAGGTATAAAAGATCGGAGAAGAATCAAGCTACGAACTGGTCCGTTTGTTACAACTTGGGGAAGATCATGGGAGACGGTGCGGCCACATTACCATAACGCTGTTTATATAATAGCCTCAGATATAATTGTTGTATAAAATGAATGAGTGAGGACTGTTTGTAAAATTGTGTAATGTGATTTTGGACTGTTTAATGAAGGAAACTCCAATTCCCTTTTGAGTTTAACTAAATCAGAGGACCGCCCATGAGCCCAGTTAGGGTCGGGCCCGTTTCTGCAACTCTTGAATAAACTCCTGAATAAAAGTTCTCAACAGACCATGTTTTCTCTCAATCACGAGAGGACAAAGGTTGCAGACCAGTTTACCTCGATAACGAGAGGGCCAAGGTTTGAGACGATTGCTGAATATTTTAACCATACCACGTGGTTAAACTCTTAGACTATCGATACCGACAGAATAAGAACAAGTCTTTGATATGAATTACTAGTCTGCAGCTAGGAATTCGGTATCATTGAACGCGAAGAACGAAGACCGCCGAAACCGATAAAGACCGATAAAGAAATGAATGAATGTCACTCTGAACTATCCACTCTAACCACGACAGAGAGAGAGAGAGAGAGAGGATGGAAACTCTCCAACAGAAACTAACTTTTCAGCAGAGATCCCGACAACACACTGAGCGTAAATATATATATTATTTCAGTTGTTCCTGAATGATTGAGCGTTCATGTGCAAAGGATTAGCATTTCAATTGTTATAATTATCAACTGTGTGTGGTCTTTTCTCATTCGACCCCCACTTCCTTTTTGTACAACAAGCCGCCATGCCGGTTTAGCCCACTAGGGAACCTCCGTTATCATTTCCTTGTAACTATCAACTGTTTGTTTATGCATTTCTGTGAATTGATGGATGACTCATAGTGAAGACTGGGTTCGTGCAGATAACCAACAATTTACGACGTTTGGAATGAGACGAACGTGAGGTAAAGTAAATAATTAATTAATTAGAAGACTAATTTATCAGATAAAAAATACCTGAAAAGTTATATTAGGAAAATTATAACTTTGTAATCTGAATATTTTCCTTGGTGCCCCGACTTCCTAGTTAATTACAGTTACATGATTAATCAGTTTAATCACGTAATACTAATTACAGAGAATCTTTGATAAAACTAAGTCTTCAATTTAATGATAGTTAAGATACGACAATGGGTTAACTTATTTCCTTTATTCTTGGCGACTTCAACCTCCCGATGTCTGCCTTTGATTCATTTATTTCCAAATCTCTCTTTCCCCTCCTTGCCTTTTATGACCTAACCCTTTCAACTCACAAGGCAGGCAATAGGCTTGACCTCATCTTTACTAGAGGCTTCTAGCCTACTAATCTCATTGGAACCCCCCTGCAGTTCTCTGGTCACTCATTTGTTTCCTTTTCTGCCACCCTTTCCTCCAACCTTAACCACTCAGATGGTCATGCGCTGTTGCAATCTTCACTTTCTCTCTCCCAGCACTCTCTCCTCTTCTATTCTATCATCTCTCCGTTCTGCTAAATCCTTCTCCTTCCCGTCTCCCGATTCTGCCTCTTTGACCCTACTCTCATCCCTTTCCACATCCTATGACTCACACTGTCCCCTTTCCTCCTGTCTTGCTCGGCCCTCCACTCCTGCTCAGTGGCTGAGTGACCCATTGCGAGCTTACAGAACAGGGCTGCTGACAGCTGAGCGGAAATGGAGCAAAACAAAACTTCCGGAGGACCTATCATCCTTTCACTCCCTCCTCTCTACCTTCTCTTCCTCTGTATCCACTGCTAAAGCCATTTTCTACCACTCTAAATTTCAAGCTTCTGCCTCTAAACCTAGGAAACTATTTTCTACCTTATCCTCTCTCCTTAACCCTCCACCCTTCCCTCCTCCCTCTCTGCAGTCGACTTTGTCAATCACTTTGAAAAGAAGGTTGACAACATCCGCTACTCAATCACCTATTGAGTCCACTGATCTCACTCACACAATACTACGCCTTGACCTCTTTCTCCCCTCTCTCTCTCCAGATGACATCCTGTGACTAGTGAGGTCTGGCTGCCCGACAACCTGCCCGTTCGACCCTATCCCCTTCTCCAGACCATCTCTGGAGACCTTCTCCCATTCCTCACTTCCCTTATCAACTCATCCCTGACCACTGGCTGTGTCCCCTCTGACTTCAAAATGGCCATAGTTGCTCCCCTCGTAAAGAAACCAACACTCGACTCATTGGATGTCAAAAACTATAGACATGTAGCACTTGAGCGTGCTGTCTCTGATCAACTTTCTCGTTATCTCTCAGAACAATCTTCTTGACCCTAACCGCTAACTTCGACATTGTAAACCATCAGATCCTCCTTTCCACCCTCTCAGGGCTAGGCATCTCAGGCTCTGCACACTCTTGGATTGCATCCTACCTGCCAGGCTGCTCCTACTAGGTGACGTGGAGAGGATCTGTGTCTGCACCACAGACTCTCACTACTGGTGTCCAACAGGGCTCGGTTCTAGGCCCTCTTCTCTCTATAAACCAACTCACTCATATCCTCACACGGTCTCTCCCATCATTGCTATGTGGATGACACAACTACTTTTCTCTTTCCCCCTTCTGACACATAGGTGGCGACACACACCTCTGTGTGCTTGGCAGAAATTTCAACTTGGATGTCGGCCCATCACCTCAAGCTCACCAACAAGACAGAGCTGCTCTTCCTCCCGGAGAAGGCCTGCCCGATCCAAGACCTCTCCATCATGGTTGACAACTCCACAGTGTCACACTCCCAGAGTACAAAGAATCTTGGCGTGACCCTGGACAACACCCTGTCATTCTCTGCAAACATCAAAGTAGTGACTTGCTCCTGCAGGGTCATGCTCTACAACATCCATAGAGTACGACCCAACCTCACATAGGAAGCGGCGCAGGTCCTAATCCAGGCACTTGTCCTCTTCCATCTGGACTACTGCAACTCGTTGTTGGCTGGGCTCCCTGCTGGTGCCATCAAATCCTTGCAACTTATCCAGAATGCTGCAGCCTGCCTGGTTTTCAACCTTCCGAAGTTCTCATGTCACCCCGCTCCTCCCCACACTCCACTGGTTTCCAGTCGAAGCTTGCCTTCACTACAAGACCATGGTGCTTACCTACGGAACAGCAAAAGGAACTGCCCCACCCTACCTTCAGGCTATGCTCAAACCCTACACCCCAACCCGAGCACTCGGTTCTGCCACCTCAGGTCTCTTGGCCCTCCAACCCCTACAGGAGGGCAACTCCCACTCAGCCCAGTCAAAGCTCTTCTCTGTCCTGGTATCCCAATGGTGGAACCCGCTTCCCCTTGAAGCTGGGACAGCAGAGTCCCTGCCCATCTTCCGAAAACATCTGAAACCCTACCTATTCAAAAAAGTATCTTGACCCCCCCAGCCCCTTTCTAGCTCGGACTCTACTGACAGCTACTTTACTGGGGGAAAATGTACTTTCTATGCCTGTGATATGTGGTTGTCCCACCTAGCTAACTGAGGATGAATGCACTAACTATGTCACTCTGGATAAGAGCATCTGCTAAATGACTCCATCCTCTGATCCGCGATGGATTGAATCCAATCTCAGAACGATCGAGCTGAAATGATGACTCTATACTTCTATAGACGTCCTTTTAGAGGGGCATACATAATGCATTCACTAAGATGCATTATCAGCAGAGAATGATTCTCTTGACAGAAGTACAATGAGACATTACTCTGCATACATAATTTATCTAAGCGCGTGGCTCTGCGAAGGACAAATGTATGCATTCTCTAAAGCTTATTCTGCGCTTTGCAAAACTCAATCCACCTCTGACATATACATACATCTCCCTCAACCAATTGAATAGAGAATGGGTTATAGAATTTCACAGAAGCCTTCTCAAGTATGCATTCAAACCGCTTGACTATTCTTTACAGATCCATAGCAATTAGAAGGAAAAAGCATCCAATACCATTTACAGTACATTCAAATCATTCAAAGGCTTACCTCATACTCTGAAGAGGTAAAGTAATTGTTGTCAGTCACATAAATTGAAAATAAACTGTTGCTATAATTGTTAATAGTCTATAGTTAAATTCCATTTGCAGTGTCCAATAAGTATCCTGTGAGAATCCATCACAGGTTCTTCTCTCAACTCAAGAGTTTGGCTGGAGGAGTGGTGGGATGTTTTCCTTCTGAGCGTGTGTGTGTGCGTGCGAGAGCGTGCCCGGGATTGTGTGAGGAAGGGGTGTGGTATGGAGATGGATAGCGAGCTGGGCAGTGCCTCTGCATGTGAACCAGGGCTGGTCAAAAACAGAAAATACTATATAGGGCTTTCCATGTTGATAATTATTATTACTATGGTCATTAGTATCATCCTGAAAAAGTATGTCTGGGTCGGTTATCAAAAGAAATAGAACCATCCCCTTTAATTTGTATATGTATTTTTTATCCACATAGGAATAAACTCATGTTTAAACAAGTGCAGACATGGGTAAAATGTCAAATCTACTCAAATAAAACAGCAAAAGTAGATTAATTTGGAATGTTAGTTCAGCATGTTATGATTTTAGCGCGTCAGGTAGAATTAACCCTATAAGGCTCATATCTACAATCATCTTACCCTCAAATCCTACACTGAACCATCAAGGGGACAAACACACATCTAGAATCAAACCAATATTTATGGGTTAACCTTATCCTTTTCCAAAAAAACCTCCAAGGGTCATCATTTATGTATTTATTTGTTCTCCTTTTTTTTAAGGTTCCAGGAGGCATATGTGGTCCAAAGTTGTGAGCTTTCACCACTACACCAGACTCTGGCACGTGGTCATAATTTATATACTGTTAAGCTTAACATAGGCTTCCAAGTTGAAACAGTTAGCACATTTATTGGTTTGTTTCGGTGTTCGGCAGTTATTTTTTGGTGTTCAAACACACATGGCAAGCCGAAGTTCGGGTGGGCGAAAGTCTCAGACTCTTTGTCTGGGATAGGTCAACAGCAGGGATTCCCCAATGAAGTGTTTGTTGTCATTCAACGACAGACTAGTTTTCATGTAAAATAATTCACTTGAGAAACACTGTATCAAACATCTTAGTTCGACGTAAAATTGCAAAAAAACATGCAAATTCATAACAGATTTCTTGAGTTATCTTAGATTAATTCTGACTATTTTGAGGAAGTGTACTGGCTATGTCATTTATATGGCATCTCAAGAGGGATAAACAGTAATACTGCCGCTTTCTTCTCATTTTTAAAGCATAGTCATTTTAAGGGAGTATGCGAGCACAAACAATTACTTCGCCTAGCCTAGTACCACTAGCAGCAAACCGAACCTATGTATGCGGACGCCTTAAGTCTCCCTCTCACACCGAAAATACAAGTTCAAGGTAGAACCATAGAAGGAAATCTCCCTCATACCTTGCACCTCAAACTCTGACCCGCAGGGTGAAAGGTCACTCTCGTTGACCCCCAGAGCCTCCATCAGCTGCTCCACATTCATCCTGGCAGTCAACTCGCCATTCCTGTCCCCAATCTGAGAGAGGGAGAAGGGAGAGAGAGAAAAATACCTTGTTGACTGCAGGTGTATGGGATTTCACTGTCTGATTATTGTTAGTCTGATAATAGCAACGGCAAATAAACGCAGCAAAAAAAGAAACGGCCCTTTTTCAGGACAATGTCTTTCAAAGACACAAATATGTAAAAATTTGTAAAAATCCAAATAACTTCACAGATCTTCATTGTAAAGGGTTTAATCACTGTTTCCCATGCCTTTTCAATGAATCATAAACAGTTAATGAACATGCACCTGTGGAACGGTCGTTAAGACACTAACAGTTTATCATCCTGCCATGACCCTCCAGCATGACAATGCCACCAGCCATACTGCTCGTTCTGTGCATGATTTCCTGCAAGACAGGAATGTCAGTGTTCAGCCATGGCCAGCGAAGGGCCCAGATCTCAATCCCATTGAGCACGTCAGGGACCTGTTGGATTGGAAGATGAGGGCCATTCCTCCCAGAAATGTCCGGGAACTTGCAGGTGCCTTGGTGGAACAGTGGGGTAACATCTCACAGCAAGAACTGGCAAATCTGGTGCAGTCCATGAGGAAGAGATGCACTGCAGTACTTAATGCAGCTGAAGGCCACACCAGATACTGACTGTTACCTTTGATTTTGACCCCCCCCGTTCAGAGACACATTATTCCATTTGTGTTAGTCACGTGTCTGTTGAACTTGTTCAGTTTGTCTCAGTTGTTGAATTTTATGTTCATACAAATATTTACAGATGTTAAGTTTGCTGAAAATAAACACAGTTGACGTTTCTTTTTTGCTGAGTTTATATTGGTCTGAAAATGAACTTCACAGTGGTTACCTCTCTGGAGATATCCAGGTGTTTGCGGGCATAGTGCAGGGCCTGGCGATGATTCCCTAAAGACACATAGGCATTTCCCAGACTCCAGCAGGCACGGCCCTCTCCAACCCTATCAAACAAATCAAACAGCATAATGATAAGCATGTTAAAGGTTTAAGGTATGTGTGTGGAGCCTGCGGAGGGGAGAACGGCTCATAATAATGGCTCGAAAGGCACATATGGAATGGCATCAAACAATGTGCTTGATGTATCCGATACCATTCTATTGATTCTGCACCATTCATTACCACGAGCCTGTCCTCCCCAATTAAGGTGCCACCAACCTCCAGTGGTGCTTGTGGAAGTGTGTGTGTGTGTGTGTGTGTGTGTGTGTGTGTGTGTGTGTGTGTGTGTGTGTGTGTGTGTGTGTGTGTGTGTGTACCTGTCAGTGAGCTCCTGGGCTATGAGGAGGTGTTTGAGATGGTAGTCTATGGCTCTCTCGTACTGCTGCAGCAAAGTGTAGGTGTTCCCCAGGCTGTAACACGCCTGAGCCTCCATCACCTGGTCCTTTAACTGACGAGACAGCTGCAGAGTTTTCCTGGATGGAACAGGGAGAGGGGGGAGAAGGAGAGCGAGAGGGAGAGGAAAAGAGATGTATGCAGAGGGGGAGAGGGCGATGAATGGAAAAAGAGGAGAACAGTGATATTTAAAAATTGATCATGTGTTTTTTTACTATCCCACACACAATTCCAACAATTTATTTGAAATGAAACATTTTAATTATAAATTAATTTCATACATTATATTGATCTTAAACATTATGACATTTGAATGCATGCAGGTAATGAAGTCTATATCACATAGCGCTCTAAGCATCATTGGTTGATACACATTATGTCCACTAGGTGTCAGTGTTGTAGTCTCTTCTAACCTGTAGTACTCCGTGGCAGTGTTGAACTGGCCCAGGAAAATCAGAGCATTGCCAAGGTTACTATAGGCTCTACGTTCTGCTGCTTTGTCACCGAACTCCTTGGCAATGGAAAGTCTCTGTGAACAAAATAACGTTTATATATTTTATATGTACTGTACAGTCATGGCCAAAAGTTTTGAGAATGACACAAATATTAATTTCCACAAAGTTTGCTGATTCTGTGTCTTTAGATATTTTTGTCAGATGTGACTATGGAATACTGAAGCATAATTTCATGAGTGTCAAAGGCTTTTATTGACAATTACATGACGATGATGCAAAGAGTCAATATTTGCAGTGGTTTTTTTTTGTGTGTTTTTTTTTTTTAATTACCCCTTTTTCTCCCCAATTTCATGGTATCCAATTGTTGTAGTAGCTACTATCTTGTCTCATCGCTACAACTCCCGTACGGGCACGGGAGAGACGAAGGTTGAAAGTCATGCGTCCTCCGATACACAACCCAACCAGCCGTACTGCTTCTTTACACAGCGCACATCCAACCCAACTCTGTGTACCTGGCAACCTTGGTTAGCGCTCACTGCGCCCGGCCCGCCACAGGAGTCGCTGGTGCGCGATGAGACAAGGACATCCCTACCGACCAAGCCCTCCCTAACCCGGACGACGCTAGGCCAATTGTGCGTCGCCCCACGGACCTCCCGGTCACGGACAGTTACGACAGAGCCTGGGCACGAACCCAGGGACTCTGATGGCACAGCTGGCGCTGCAGTACAGCGCCCTTAACCACTGCGCCACCCGGGAGGCTAATATATTTGCAGTGTTGACCCTTCTTTTTCAAGACCTCTGCAATCCGCCCTGGCATGCTGTCAATTAACTTCTGGGCCACATCCTGACTGATGGCAGCCCATTCTTGCATAATCAATGCTTGGAGTTTGTGATAATTTGTGGGGTTTTGTTTGTCCACCCGCCTCTGAGGATTGACCACAAGTTCTCAATGGGATTAAGGTCTGGGGAGTTTCCTGGCCATGGACCCAAAATATTGATGTTTTGTTCCCCGAGCCACTTTTGCCTAATGGCAAGGTGCTCCATCATGCTGGAAAAGGCATTGTTCGTCACCAAACTGTTCCTGGATGGTTGGGAGAAAATGCTCTCAGAGGACGTGTTGGTAGGTACCATTCTTTATTCATGGCTGTGTTCTTAGGCAAAATTGCGAGTGAGCCCAACCCCACACATGAATGGTCTCAGGATGCTTTACTGATGGCATGACACAGGACTGATGGTAGCGCTCACCATGTCTTCTCCAGACAAGCTTTTTTCCGGATGCCCCAAACAATCGGAAAAGTGATTCATCAGAGAAAATGACTTTACCCCAGTCTTCAGCAGTCCAAACGCTGTACCTTTTGCAGAATATGAGTCTGTCCGTGTTTTTCCTGGAGAGAAGTTGCTTCTTTGCTGCCCTTCTTGACACCAGGCCATCCTCCAAAAATCTTCGCCTCACTGTGCGTGCAGATGCACTCACACCTGCCTGCTGCCATTCCTGAGCAAGCTCTGTACTGGTGGTGCCCCGATCCCGCAGCCGAATCAACTTTAGGAGACGGTCCAGGCGCTTTCTGGACTTTCTTGGGCGCCCTGAAGCCTTCTTCACAATTGAACCGCTCTCCTTGAAGTTCTTAATGATCCTATATATGGTTGATTTAGGTGCAATCTTACTGGCAGCAATTTCCTTGCTTGTGAAGCCCTTTTTGTGCAAAGCAATGATGATGGCACGTGTTTCCTTGCAGGTAACCATGATTGACAGAGGAAGAACAATGATTCCAATCACCACCCTCATTTTGAATCTTCCAGTCTGTTATTCGAACTTAATCAGCATGACAGAGTGATCTCCAGCCGTGTCCTCGTCAACACTCACACCTATGTTAACGAGAGAATCACTGACATGATGTCAGCTGGTCCTTTTGTGGCAGGGCTGAAATGCAGTGGAAATGTTTTGGGGCGATTCAGTTCATTTGCATGGCAAAGAGGGACTTAATTAATTGCAATTCATCTAATCACTCTTCATAACATTCTGGAGTATATGCAAATTGCCATCATACAAACTGAGGCAGCAGACTTTATGAAAATTAATATTTGTGTCATTCAAAACTCTTTTTTACCCTATAGACGGAAAAATATTTTGTTCGTCTTCTATGTACGTCATACACTTACATTGAGGTCATTCACAAAGATAAAGGCAAGTGTCTCTTATGTGTTTTCACCCAGGGGCGAAATGATCTAGTGTGAAAACACCTTCCATTAATTGTTATGTCACACTATTGTGTGTGTGTGTGTGTGTGTGTGTGTGTGTGTGTGTGTGTGTGTGTGTGTGTGTGTGTGTGTGTGTGTGTGTGTGTGTGTGTGTGTGTGTGTGTGTGTGTGTGTGTGTGTGTGTGTGTATCTTTACTGGTACATCATATGACGTTGACTACTATCCCAGGGATATGTATCTCACCTGTCTGTGGAATTTGATGGCCTCCACAAAATTTCCCAACAAGTAGTGCGTGTTGCCTAGGTTACCGAAGGCTCTCCCCTGAGCGGCTCTGTCCCCCAGCTCTTTGACCAGACACAGGTTCAACCTTTAGTAGAGAGGACTTGAGTTTGTTACAAAATTGTGTTTTACACAAAGTCACATTTTTGTTGTCTTGGAGTGAACATTCTATAGTGCCTTCAGAAAGTATTCACACACCTCAACTTTATCCACACTTTGTTGTAGCACAGCCTGAATTTACAATGGATTAAATGGAAAATACTATTGTCATTGGCCTACACACAATACCTCATAATGTCAAAGTGGAATTATGTGTTTTGAAATTTTTACAAATTAATAGAAAATGAAAAGCTGAACTGTCTTGAGTCAATAACTATTCAATCCCTTTGTTATGGCAAGCCTAAGTAGATACGTTCAGGAGTAATAATCTGCTTAACAAGTCACATATTAAGTCACATGGACTCACTCTGTGTGCAATAATAGTGTTTAATATGATTGTTTTATGACTACCTCATCTCTGTACCCCACACATACAATTATCTGTACCATCCCGCACTCGAGCAATGAATTTCAAATCACAGACTCAACCACAAAGACCAGGAATGTTTTCTTATGCCTCGCAAAGAAGGGCACCTATTGGTAGATGGGTAAAAAAAAAACACAGACATTGAATATCACTTTGAGCACGGGGAAGTTATTAATTACACCGTGGATGGTGTATCAATACACCCATTCTACAAAGATACAGGTGTCCTTCCTATTTCCGTTGCCTGTGAGGAAAGAAACAGCTCAGGGATTTCACCTTGAAGCCAATGGTGACTTTAAAACAGTTATAGATTTTAATGGCTGTTATATAACACTAAGGATGGATCAACAACATTGTAGTTACTCCACAATACTAGCCTAATTGACAGAGTGAAAAGTAAGCTTGTACAGAATAAAAAATATTCCAAAACGTGCATCCTGGTTGCAACAAGGTATTAAAGTAATACTGCAAAAAAATGTAGCAAAGCAATTCACTTTTTGTCCTGAATACAATGTGCTATTTCTGGGGCAAATACAATACATTACTGACCACCATTCTCCATATTATCAAGCGTAGTGTGGCAGCATCATGTTATGGGTATGCGTGTAACCATTAAGGACTGAGGAGTTTTTCAGCATAAAAAGGAAACACAATTTAGCTTATCACAGTCAAAATCCTGTCTGCTTTCCACCAGACACTGGGAGATGAATTTACCTTTCAGCAGGACAAAAGCCTAAAACACAAGGCCAAATCTACACCGGAGTTACTTACCAAGAAGACGGTGAATGTTCCTGAGTGGCAGAGTTACAGTTTTGACTAAAATCTACTTGAACAACATTTTCAGGCAAGATCTGAAAATGGTTCTCTAGCAATGATCAACAACTAATTTGACAAAGCTTGAAGTATTTTGAAAACAATAATAGGCAAATGTTGCACAATCCATGTGTGGAAAACTCTTAGACCCAGAAAGACTCAGCTGTAGTTGCTGCCCAAACTGTTTCTACAAAGTATTGAGTCGGGGTTGTGAATACTTATGTAAGTTATATATTTTTGCATCTTGTTTTCAAAAGAATTGAGTGTAGATGGGAGAGAAAATAATATTCAATCCATTTTGAATTCAGGCTGTAACACAACAAAATGTGGAATAAATCAAGAGGTATGAATACTTTCTGAAGGCACTGTATATTTTGTACCTCCTGGATACACAACGTTTACAGCAGCCTACAGTACATCAGTAGTTATGAAAGCTTTGATATAGACAACTGGCCTGTCACCATGTTGCCATACCAAACAAAAGGCCCGAGGAAGCATCTCAGTGTGTGTCCACAAGGGATTGAGTACGACAGTAATTGCTTTTAAACTGTAAAGACAATTCACTTTTATCCCTCTCCTTCACATATGGATTAAAGTAGTGTTAATTGCCCACAGATAATGATTTTAAAGGTGCTAATAGCCCAGTGGGATATATGTATTGTGTGTGTATATTATTTATATTTATATGAGTATGTATGTGTTCATTTGTGACTAATTTCAGGAAACTAGGTATATGTCGCTCATCCCTACTTCACAGGAGAGGCATTTGAACATACTTTAAAAAAAACATTTAGCACAAATGCCTTCTGGAAGATGTGAACATTCATGTGCCTAGAAAACAAATGTGTATGCCATCTGTAATTACAAATAAACTTGTTAAATTACGAGCCTAGTTGGTTTAGCCACGGAAAAAGGCAGATAATGGATGGGCTGGACATGTGAGAGATGAGTTCGGATTGGTCTGCCATGTAGCACGCGTCTGTCTATAACATGAGCTGCTTAGTATGCGTTGGTAATCCTTACTAAAGTAGTGTTTTTCTTTTAAAGATATCATGAAGAACTGCGCTAGTGTTGCTAAGGCTCTTCACTTCCTGGAGGACCTAGTTTTGAAATCAGTGGAATGTCCGGTGGAATCAGACTATGATAGCTAACGAGATGGAGAAAATGTAGGCTTCTGATTGCAAATGCGGAGGGAGTCGAAAAGAGAACACAGAAGGTTGTTGTATAAAAACACCTGTCTGGATACATCTTCAAGGGCAACCATGACATCCGTGAGAGAGAGGGAGAAGTGTTCATCTATTGATACGGGTAAGAGTAGAGCTAGCTACATTTTCAGGTATTATAAGTTTCTAATTTGATCAGAAAGTTATTTTTATTCCACGTTACAGCGTACTGTTAGCTAGCTAGCTAACGTTAGCTGGCAGGCTAGCTGGCTGTCTGGCTCACTAGCTAACGTTACGTGTATGATCTGTGTAGTAATGTTATTAATTTCTCACAGCTATTTGCATTTCTAGTTATAGCCTAATGTTAGCTAGCTAGCTAACATCGAACCTAGCTAGTTGGTTAGCTTTATCTACCTGTAGATTCATGCAGAGTGTTAACATTATGAGTTGGGATTATGATTCATTATTTTGCTAGCTAGCTGGCTACATGTCTAAAGAAAAGACTCTACTATGCAAGTAACCATTTCACTGTACAATTTACTAGAAACCAACCAAAAACATTGTTTAGAAAGTTGCTTTTAGTTGCCTGGTTTGCTAGATTGACAAGTACTCAATTCATTTTTTAAAGGATTGGTTTATTGGTGTTATTATGCACGAGATATGCTATTTTGGACTCCGAGGCTGCTGATGTCATTCAGCATGTCTTTTTTGTGTTTATACAAAAAAATATTATTTCATAACAACAATGACGAGTTTGAAGTCGAATGACTATAGAATGTTCATGATGTCACTGCAACAACTGTACACAGACATGTCAATAGAAGTAGTATAAACTAGAGGTCAACCGATTAATCGGAATGGCCGATTAATTAGAGCCGATTTCAAGTTTTCATAACAATCGGAAATGGGTATTTTTAGACACCGATTTGGCCGATTTGTTTTTTTTTACACCTTTATTTCATCTTTATTTAACTTGGCAAGTCAGTTAAGAACACATTCTTATTTTCAATGACGGCCTATGGACGGTGGGTTAACTGCCCTGTTCAGGGGCAGAACGACAGATTTTTACCTTGTCAGCTCGGGGATTCAATCTTGCAAACTTACAGTTAACTAGTCCAACGCTCTAACCACCTGCCTCTCATTGCACTCCACGAGGAGCCTGCCTGTTACGCAAATGCAGTAAGCCACGGTAAGTTGCTAGCTAGCATTAAACTTATCTTATAAAAAACAAATCAATCAATTATAATCACTAGTTAACTACACATGGTTGATGATATTACTAGTTTATCTAGCGTGTCCTGCGTTGCATATAATCGATGCGGTGCATATTCGCGAAAAAGGACTGTCGTTGCTCCAATGTGTACCTACCCATAAACATCAAAGCCTTTCTTAAAATCAATACACAGAAGTATATATTTTTAAACCTGCATATTTAGCTTACAGAAATCCAGGTTAGCAGGCAATATCAACCAGGTGAAATTGTGTCACTTCTCTTGCATTCATTGCACGCAGAGTCAGGGTATATGCAACAGTTTGGGCAGCCTAATTTGCCAGAATTTTACATAATTATGACATAACATTGAAGGTTGTGCAATTTAACAGGAATATTTAGACTTATGGATGCCACCCTTTAGATAAAATACGGAATGGTTCCGTATTTCACAGAAAGAATAAATGTTTTGTTTTCGAGATGATAGTTTCCGGATTCGACCATATTAATGACCTAAGGCTCGTATTTCTGTGTGTTATTATGCTATAATTAAGTCTATGATTTGATAGAGCAGTCTGACTGAGCAATGGTAGGCACCAGCAGGCTCGTAAGCATTCATTCAAACAGCAATTTTGTGCATTTTGCCAGCAGCTCTTCGCAATGCTTCAAGCATTGTGACTTGGAGTAGTTGTTCCCCTTGCTCTGCATGGGTAACGCTACTTCGAGGGTGACTGTTGTCGATGTGTTCCTGGTTCGAGCCCAGGTAGGGGCGAGGAGAGGGACAGAAGCTATACTGTTACACTGGCAATACTAAAGTGCCTATAAGAACATCCAATAGTCAAAGGTTAATGAAATACAAATGGTATAGAGGGAAATAGTCCTATAATTCCTATAATAACCACAACCTAAAACTTCTTTCTGGGAATATTGAAGACTCATGTTAAAAGGAACCACCAGCCTTCATATGTTCTCATGTTCTGAGCAAGGAACTTAAACGTTAGCTTTCTTACATGGCACATATTGCACTTTTACTTTCTTCTCCAACACTGTTTTTGCATTATTTACACCAAATTGAACATGTTTCAATATTTATTTGAGACTAAATTGATTTTATCGATGTATTATATTAACTAAAAATAAGTGTTCATTCAGTATTGTTGTAATTGTCATTATTAAAAATACTTTCTTTTTTCTTTTTCTTTAATAAATCGGCCGATTAATCGGTATCAGCCTTTTTTTGGTCCTTCAATAATCGGTATCGGTATTGGCGTTGAAAAATCATAAATCGGTCGACCTCTAGTATAAACCAGCCTTGAGTCTTGAAATCTTTGGTTGTACACTACCATACTCACTGTTCAGCACATGGCCTCACATGTGAATCCTTGAAGAGATGGGTGGGGCTAAGGCTTAAGAGAGTGTGAACCATGTTGAATGGTTGTAGACAAAGAAGAGTTCTCCAGTAGGTGTCCCAAAACATTAAAGGGACATTTTCTCAAAAGTGGGGTTACAAGTTTATCAACTTTCAAAGCAAAATTACTTTTCCATTTATTCCTCAACTGCCGTATATGATATACAATTTTTTTTTTATCTCTGAGTCTCTACTTTTATCCAATGTAAAAAACACAATTTCGAGTTTTGCTACAAAAGACCAATTCGAGGAGGTCTGTCACATTTGCACTTGTATACAGCATAACACTCACTCGTAGAAGCCAGTAGCCCTTTGCAGTGTATCTCTGACGTCTGGTGGGAGGTCCCCAGGGTCCTGGGTACAGCCCCATAACTGCTGCTTTCCCTTGGCATGGTACACGTTCCCTATATTATACAGAGCCCTGGCCTCTCCCACCTGGTCAGAAACAAAGGGAAAAGAGAGAAAGAAATGAGCGACTTTAGAATACAAAGAGAGACATTGGAAGACATTAAGGAATTGTTCAACTAAAATAGCATGGACTACACTCAATAGTTATTTTCAATACAACAGGCTGTTCTTCAAAATCTGGTGAAAGGTACTAAACAGATGCAATACTCCAATCCATGGGATGTCGGTGTGTGCGTGTACGCAACCTTGTCCCCTTGCTCTTGAGAGATGTCCAGGTGTCTCTGACAGCACACTGCTGCCTCGTCGAAGCGGCCCAAAACCTTCAGCGTGTTTCCAAGGTTACCGCTGGCTTTCCCTTCCCCTATCCTGTCCCCTATTGTCCTGAGAATAGAGACCGTATCTCATTATCAGTCATACATAGCCTGAGATCCAGATCTGTTTATGCGGTCTTGCCAAATCCATTGAGGTCATTGTCAGTACAGTAACACAGCTAGAGGTGCTTGCAACGCCAAGATTGTGGGTTTGATTCCCGCTGGGACCACCCATATGAAACGTTTATGCACGCATGACTGTAAGTTGCTTTGGACAAAGGCATCTGCTAAATGGATAATTATTACAATAATGTTATATTAGCTTTATTGATTTGATTATCTATCTGTTTGAGAGGTAGCTTCCTTCCTAGGACAGGGTTCCAGTTGTCCTGATGTTATTGTCATTTATCAAGGCAGCAGCCCCCTGGCTTTGTAATCACCCCCCTGCCAGGCTACCAACTGCCCCCCTCTCCACAGGAGAGGCTTAGCCATCTGAGTTAAATACCAAGGGGGTCTCATCAACATTAGCAGTATCAAACCCTTATATTTCTCTAGCAGGGCAACAGGAGTACACTCTGCACAGTGTGCAATGAATGATAACTGTTTATTCTCTTATGCTTTATGAATGACTTCAGTATAAATACATTCATTGCAGTCTATACAATTTATCTTTTAAACATGTTAATACCATTGGTTGAAATCCTTCAACTACAATTTGAATCCATGATCAGACATGATGTTTCCTGGTATTCCGTGGCCTCACCTGGCCAGAGTGAGGTCGTGTCTATGGTACTCCAGGGCCTTGCCGTATTCCTTCAGGTAGAAGTAGGCATTGCCCAGCTGGCTGTAGATGGCACTGAGGGTCTTCAGGTCTTCTGTTCCCACCTGCACAGACGCCTCGAAAAACGCTGTCCCGCCTTTAAAGTCCCCCGCCTTACACAGCCTCTCTCCCTCCAGCGCCAACTCCAGACACGAAGCCTCCATCCTGAACACACACACACAGAGAAAAGTGAGAAATAACATCCGTATTATAGCAAGTCCGAAACAGTGTGCCTCTGGCGTTAGCAGCAAATAAAAACCTAAAGATCAATGTGTTTCTATTGCATTTTCAACTCCACTAATAATTTTGTCACAAACTTGTGTTAAATAGTAAATGTGCCCACTCTGATCTTGGTGCTTGTGCTCTGGCCAACAGCTAATAGATACAGTGCGGTTAGGATAATGGATAAGGCAGTCAAGCTTCAATCATCATGTCACCAAAATAAGACCCTCAATATTTATTTGAAAGGAACATCAATATCACTGTGCACTTTCACCAACCCGCGAAGTTCATCATAACTCATTTGTAGCCTAATAAACTGCATGGTGTCCTCAGTCATAGTGGAAGGACCACACATTACACCATCACGTGGCTCCAAATTTACTTTGATATGATGGTTATTATATCAATATTTGCACATAGGTGTTTCCACCAACATTTCCCACATAATATATTTTACTGACACAAAAAGATATCACCATGTCGAACAAACAACTGATCTGTCTGCATTTATAAAATTGTAGCAATACGACCTGTTTCCATCACAGATGTCATGATTATGTTTTTTTACAGTATGACTTTACTCGCATAAAAACTGTGGATGGAAACTTGGTTTATGACAATGAAAAGTTTATTCCTGAAATGTCTCCATGGCAACAGTGTCTGAATGCATGTCACTGTGCAGTTACCACAGCAAGAGTGTCAGAAGAATCACTGTCATGAGCACCTTGGAGACATCGTCCTTTCAGCTCCTTTATCACGTCTATCTTTCCATAAACGCTACTGTTTAAAGACCAGTTTATATGGTAAAGATAACTGACATCTTTCCTTCCCTGCATTGAGAAGGAGTGTCTCATCCTCCCAGAGCTGTTCGGCCCACACACTCTATTTCAGTCAGGCTGTGAGCGGCAGGTAGCCTAGTGGTTAGAGCGTTGGGCCAGTAACCGAAAGGTTGCTGGATCGAATCCCCGAGCTGACAAGGTAAAGATCTGCCGTTCTGCCCCAGTTGTTCACTGCGCCTATGTAGGCCGTCATTGTAAATAAGAATTTGTTCTTAACTGACTTGCCTAGTTAAATAAAGATTACACATAGTGATGCAGGTCTTAAATGCTTCAGTGGGAGTAATTAGAGTGAAACAATAGGAAACACCTCATCTCCACACTGACAATAAGGAAGGAGAGTGAATTCATGTCACACAAAACCTCATGCCCAATGAACATGCTCCTTGGAGAAATTTACAGAGGATTTCCTTGCCCAATCAAACACTGTCTTTTTGTCCAAGCTAAATATCATTCAGCAACATGAAGCCCAAGAGTACAATTATCAAGATTCTGGGTTTAGTCAATCTATTCTCTTTAGAATTACAGTATATGCCAGAAATAACTGCTGTAGAGCTAGGTCACAAGGCTCTGATGTACACAGTCACTCCACTCCCTCTCACCCTCCAGAATGCTTTAGTTTAGTTACAATTGTTACATAATATGCCTAGCCTCTTCCTGGATTTCATATAACAGTTTTTGCCATACAAAACTGTCCAAAATATTTGTCAAGTTAAATATATCTTACTTCCACTGCCTAAAGCCTAATATGATTATACAGCGCAGTGACAGACATTTGTTTTCAAGGAAAACGAGTTCTACTTCATTCTTTTAGCACACGTGGTCTGAAGTCCATACCACAGAAATCTGGCATAATCGCTCAGCAAGCCTCATTCCTGAGTCCATTCCAAGACCTTCCCCCACAGTCATCTGAAAATCATTGCTACAGTACGATGAAAGCAACTGAAATTAACATACCAGCCAATGTGGATTCTGTTATCGTTAAAAACGCAAAAGACATGACACTGCTTCTTCAGCCAGCTCACTGTAGAGTTGAGTGTAGATTAGCCCCACAGTTTAATCTAGATGTAAATATGATTAGCAGCTTTTTATTTGACAGTACACCACTTCGCTGCTATTTACTTACAAATAACGTGGTATTATTACCAAAACATTACTCCTTTGCGTCAAGGGATTCATTGGCATAAACAACTTGTTAATTAAGTTCTGTAAGATGTATGACACCACCTGACACTGATTTGTCCCAAATAGGTTGGAAATGGAATTACTTGAAATAAGTAGCCAACCGATACAGTATCAGTCAGCATCTACACTATATCTTGAGGAAATAGCATAATAGTACAGTGAAATAAAGTGCTGCGTCTGAGCCTGCTGTCAGCAGGACACCAATACCTGTGTTTCTGTTTAGTGCAGGTCTTCTCCACATACACCCCCAGCTCCAGCCTTATGGGCCTCAGCAGGGCCCGCGGTCTGGGGCCCCGGTGGACCAGCCTGCACACAGCGCTCTGGGCCCCGGTGAGATGGCCAGAGTCAGACGACATGGGGTACCAGGTCAACTTAAGGCACTGAAAGGCCCTCCTTAGCCTAAGGGATATGTGTCGTGAGGTTCAACTTTAGGGTGGAGGTGAACGTGAATGCAAAATGTCACATATGCTAATGTACTACCCTAGAGTTCTGCTAGAGAATCCAGGAGAAAAACATAGCAATACTCTGCTCCAACCAGGACACACACACACACACACAACAAAAAAGGTTTGAGATGGCTTTCTGTGTTCCCGATAAGTCAATATGCAAGCAGATGTCCAACAGCCACGTCAGATTCAATTGATTATTCCAGTAGTCGAATGCGCCAATGTAAGCAACAGTGCAGCCAGACCACTGGGACAGAAACCCATTGGAGATACGATGCACGCTTTAAAGCAAAGGATAACATTTGTTCCTCAGGTGTCCTCAAATGCTGCCCAATAACTAATGACGAACCTCTGAAGCGATCCGAACAATGACAAGGATCCCAAAAAACCTTCAAATTTGAAGCCATAAACTCCTAACAAAGCACAAAGTTACTCCTTCCAACACCGCAGATGTCTATGGATATCCACAAAAGTCAAATTCAGAAGCACTGTAAGAGGCAGGTTAACAGGTGAGTCAGTAAATGACTGTATAGTGTTGCCCTGCCTAGGTAGTATTTTATGGTTCATCTCTCAACCAGCACTGAGTGACTGAGTGCTGTAATCTATTTCTGTTGAGCCACACTGAGAGAAGAGGAAGTGTCTTGGAGCGAGGATCCTGGGTAACAGCGTGTGACGACAGTGTGACACCAGCGTCTCAGCAGAACCAATTCCCCAGTGAGTGAGAGAATCTAATCCGAACCTTAATCCAATGACCTGCAGCTCCTCTGTGGAGGAGACACAGCGATCCAGGCAGTCTGGTCTAATCCAGCTATCTGCTGACCCTGACATATATTCTAACAGGCCCACAGCACATGGTCTGGCACACTGACCAGCCCCAGAGGTAGAAGGTGAAAAGCAGGGAGGTGACATGGGGAATAATATATTTGAAGAAAGTTTGATTGCATTCCCCCAAAACACACCCATAACCTTGATATATTTACTAAAAGATAAACACGGGTTTACGAATCAGAAACCAATTGCAGTCAGTACACAATTGGTTTTGATCCCATTAAATCTGGAATATTTGGCATTATATTTTCGGCTGCTCCATTTCTTGCATTAGGGTGCTTTTAATGAGTAAAGAGCCTGAGTTATATTATCAGTTCTCATTTGAGAGGCAGAGAGAGAGAGAGAAGTACAGGCCTCGAAGGGAAAACAGGACACACTGTCTGTTGGTCTCCCAGGGTTACTGGGTTAGAATTGGGTAAGATAAGAGGGCTAAGAAGTTTTAGCTAAAATGGATCCGTTATCCCCTATAGTCTGAAGAGGATTAGAGAGAAATCTACATTCAACTGTCATATATCCTTTTGTTCCTTTTAGAAGAAGAAACATAATGCAAAAACAGGTTTCAAACCTCTGGTATACTGTGACATATGGGTCCACAGTCTCAGGCCTTAAGCCAACAAATGATGGAAATAGATCAATGAATTACCAAATCTTCACAGACAGCTGGGCCTTTGGGGTTGAGCACTCCCGCTGTATTGTGATCACAAAGGGGCAGTGACCTGAGTGTCTGATCACAGCACTGGCTTCTGGGTAGGCTAGGTTATGGTTTCTACCAGGCCAGTGTCTCTCTATTAGCTCCATGTCCACACCCCAGAGCCTTGTCTTTGATCTTTGGGCTCTCATGGCTGGAGGTCAAGATCAGAGGGAGAGGGAAACCCTGTGCACTTAAAACTGACCTGACAATTGTTTGACCTTGATGGCTATGCCTAGCCAGCCATAGGAGGATGGGCTCCCTCTCAAAAGGTCTGAGTGGTGTACTACGAATCTGGTTTAAGGAGTTAGCAAGCTAACTTTGGTCAACTGAGTTCAACTCAGGATAACCAGTGACACAATAGTAGTTAGCTTTTAGCCAGGTACATTTTTATGGCAATGAATCTTTCAGAACTAACCACCTTCAGGGCAGGCTAACTCCACCTTGCCAGAATGAAGTGTCTGAGCAGCAAGTTGATGACCAATGAAATAAGATTCCCTTGCGTCATCATGCCCTTCATGTGAGGAAGACAACTGATTAAAAGGTGCAATATGCAGAAATCGCTCGCCCATTTCATGGTTGCTAAAATTCAAACGTTTTGCCTATTTTCAGTTTGTGACAAAATAAGCAATGCACCCTATAGAGAATCATTGGACCATCTATTATATATTTTCAATAACCCAAAATATTGTATTTTCAGCTGTTTGAAGCTGAAACAAAACTTAAGACTGGGAAGCATACCGCTTCTTAGACTTGCTTTCAATGAGAATGACAGATCTATAACTAACATTTCCTATGTGAATTCCGTAGGGTCCCCCAAAAAGTGACATAATGCAGCTTTAAATATTTCATTCAAATGTTTTTTGTGTAAAAAAAATATAGTAACATTAAAATACGTATCACAGTACGCATTTAGTAATGACAGGACTTCACGCACAGTAAAACTTTATACAAGTGCTTCCTCTATAGGAATGGGGGGGAAAGGTGCTCCTGCATTGATATGCACACCAAAGACGGCTTTAACTTAACGATACATAAGTGAATAAAAGAAAAGACAGACGGCACTTCTAATAGCCTATTTCACACCATAGCTTCCTGAATTTGCAAGATAACTTTCCTTTCATGTTGATTTCAGCTAAAATAACAATGTGGCACTGACTCGCCCGTAGATTGATGGTTTAGTATTGTCACAATGAAAGACTGGCGTTCGACTAGCCATGTTTAACACGTACACGCAGTTACAAGCCTGCTGGAGTTAGCGACAGTCGGACGAGCAATATCCACCTTCGTAATATGGATGAAGCCTGAGGTGGAATGTAGCTAGATCTAGCTACATCTACCTAGATTCGTAGTACACCACTCAGGTTCCTCTCAATGTTTTTAATCCTTCCTCTTTTTCATAGGCTAGCTACTGTTGTAGCCCTAACTTTCTTATTTTGTCTTGGTTAGTAAAATGGTAGAATTATGAACATCCCTTAACCACCACCTTACTGGAACAGAGTTTAAAAATGTAGCCAGTGAAAAGGCAAGAGTTTGGTTTTGTCTTGTTTGCGTTCTTTAAAATCGTAAACTGCAACCTACACTGCATTACCACAGCCTTTCATGCTTGTAATTAGCCTAATCTCAAATGATGCCACATTAGCATTGGAGTCCAGTGGGATTAAAGAGAGACAATTAGCTGAGAGTGCTGAGACGATTGTGCTACTGACTGACCGTATGGTCAGAGACAGGTCAGAGCCCTGAAAACACAGCCTGGAAACTTACGACCAAGTAGGCCAACCAGGAAGTAGACTTACCAGGTAGTGACTAAAGACTGACTGATCTACAAATCACCTTGCATCCTAAAGATCTACTTATTATTATTATTTGTAGATCAGTCAGACAGTCACCATTCAGGCCAAATGAAGTTATAAACAAACATAGGACACTCATTAAACCATATATCAGTAGTTACTGTATATTGGTCTTCTCGCATTGCTGTGTGGCCTGGACATTTATTCAGCACAGGGGGAAAAACGTGAATTATGTTTTCCAGAGAAGAACAGATCATAAAATGAGTTAAGACTATGAGGGTTCCGAGGGAGTGTCACGCCTTGGTCATTATATTTTGTGTTTTTGGTATATGTAAGGGTAAGCATGTGTGACATGGGTTTATATGTTGTGTTTCGTATTGGGGTTTGTAGTAATTGGGATTGTGTTGATTAGGGGTGTGTCTAGTTAGGCTTGGCTGCCTGAGGCGATTCTCAATTGGAGTCAGCTGCTTATCGTTGTCTCTGATTGGAAACCGTATTTAGGTAGCCTGAGTTCGCGTTGTATTTTGTGGGTGATTGTTCCTGTCTCTGTGTAGTGTTCACCAGATAGGCTCAGTCACTTGGTTTTTTCTTTTCAATTGTTTTGGAAGAGAAGAAAACGAGCGCCATTCTCCTTGCGGAGATGGTGCTAAATACATCAACACGGTCGGTCCCTGGGATTGGGCTGGCCAACACGATTCGGTTTGCTTGGAAGGAAAAGGAGTTTGAGCCTTTAGGACGGGAATCCTTTGGAAGGATAATATTGATGGGGATTCTAAAGCTGACGGTGAAGGACGTGTTTTGTTTCCAAGGCAACTCGTTGGAGGGAGCATACGACGTTGCACTATATACAGAGGAAAAACACGATGATATCCTGAGAAGGGCAAGAGCAGTGGGAGGTGAGAGGCCGATGTGCCACTACGAAATAACAAGCCTGGCGAAGAATAACTTTAGGGTTGTAACTGTAAACATTTACAACCCTTACGTTAAGGACGAAGAGGTGAGGGCTTTTCTGGGGAGATACATGGATAACGTCTCCTCAGCAAGGCACCTCAAAGACTCCCTTGGGTTTTGGAATGGGAGGAGAGGCTTCCAGGCCCTCCTCAGAGAGGACCCAAGGGGACATGGTGGCTACCTCCATCCTCCTGCTATGTTCTCCCTAGGGGCTGACAGGGGACGTTGTATTATGCACGTCAGCCCCATTTTGCAGACGCTGTATGGCCTATGGTCACATTTTCGCCTCATGCAGTGCAAGAAAATGCAGATTTTGTGCATCTGAGGATCACGAGGCGAGGGATTGTGACAAGCCTAAGACGTGCCATGGGTGTGGCTCGTCAGCACACCTGTGGAGGGGTGCCCGGCCCGTCAGAGGTCATATGCGTCTGCGGCTGGGGGAGCAGGAGCGGGGGATGGGGGAAGAAGAGGAGGGGAAGGAAGCACGCCTCATGACCAGAGATCAGGTCCAGAGGGGAAGGCCACAAGGAAGGAGGAGGAGCCAGAAGCGGCGGATGGAAGAGAGAAGGAAACGGAAGGCACGGGAGTAGGAGAACCAGAAAAAGCGGCGGAAGAAGGCAACCGAGTGGAGGAGCATGAGAGAGAAGAAAGCGAGGGAGGAGTGGTGGAGAAGGAGACGGTGGAAGAGAAAGTGGACTGGGGGAAAGTGCCATGGTGGAAGAGATGAGGGGTATGGTGGAGGAGCTGGCAGGGGGAGGGTGGTATCTCTTCACTGCCGCCATCACCAAAGAAGAGTATGAAGAGGAGGGGGCGATTGGCCGACAGTGAGGGGGAAGGGATGGCCAAGAGAGTGATGGGGGCGGGAGAAACCTCTGGGTTGCTGCTGGTTTCCCCAGGCCCTCAACTTCTGTTGGGTGGGGACACACATAACAAGACTCAGGACTGGGTACAAGAGGAGGTGGGGAGTTTTTGTTTGGGGACTCAGCCTCCCAATTTTTTTCCAAACCAGCTGCAACACTGGGGAGGGGAGGATTGTGGGGTAGACCCAGGGTGCAGGGCACTGAGCCAAACACTATTCCTGCATCCTGGGAGGGTGTGATGGAGGAAGAGGGGGATGTCGGGATTACGGATGGTGTTCTCACCGGTAGATATGGAGCAGGGGAGCATCGGGTGAGTCTCCTGTTTTATGTTTTTTTCTGTCTGGGTTTAGAATTTGAGTGTATTACATGTATTTATTTTTCATGGAGTCTAATTTTACTTTTGTTAGTTTAAATGTAAGGGTTTAAGGGATTTTGTTAAGAGGAGGGCGGTTTTTAGTTATTTGGAGGGTGTGGGGTTTGATTTTGTTTTTACAGGAGGTTCACCTGAGGGATGGAGGGGATGTTATTAGGTTTAAGAGGGAGTGGGACAAGGGGGAGTCGGTTTGGGGTGTTGGGGGTGCACTCATCGGGGGTAGGGATTTTGTGTGGGCACAGGGAGGTAAAAGTGGAGGATTCTTTCGTGGTAATGCAGGGAGGGTTATAGGGGTGGATGTCACGATAAGGGATTGTAAATTTAGATTAGTGGTGGTGTATGGGCCACAGGTGGTGGCAGACAGAAGGGAGATGGTGGACTGTCTGACACCCCTGTGTGTCACAAATAGGAAATTAGTGATAGGGGGGATTTTAATATAGATTTAGGAAGAGGGGGATAGCAGTGCGGGCGCCATTGCCAGGCTAATGGCTTGCCATGGTCTGGTAGATGGTGGTCTGCACACTACTCCGAAAATGGACGGTCCTACATGGCGTAACTCCAGGGGGTTGAGCGGAGGCTCGACTATATTTTTGTACCCAGGTCTTTGGGTAAGTTGTCTGGACGGCTGTTGCCTGTTTTCTTTTCGGATCACGACGGGGTGCTCCTGCAGGTGGGGTCGCCAGTCTGCCTCTTTGGTAGAGGGTACTGGAAGCTAGATCGGGATGTGCTGGAGGAGCAGGCTTTTGTTGACGGGTTTTATGGTTTCTTTTGAGGCTTGAGGGCCTCCGGTCCATGTGCGAGGGGTGTTAGAGTGGTGGGAATTAGTTAAGGTGAGGATTAGGGCTTTATAATAGGGTATTGCAAGAGGAAAAAGGGAGGAGAGGAGGGAGGTGGATCGTATCCAGAGGTTAATTGAACTCGAATACGAGGCAGGCAACCTCGGCGGGTCGTTTGACTGGGAGAGATCCGCAACCCTAAAGGCGCAGCTCAGGGAGTTGCAGGAGCGGAAGGCTCGAGCTTTCCTTGAGCGAGCGCATAGTGGCTTTCTAGAACATAATGAGACTTGTTCTGCTATGTTCTTTAAGTTGGTTAGGGCAAGACAGAGTAGGAAGGTAATGCATGGTGTTAGGGAAGAAAATGGTAGTATAGTTAGAGAACCAGAGGATATGGTCAGGGTGACAACTGATCATTTCCAAGGTTTATTTAAGGAAAGGGAAATAGATGTAGAGCAGGAAATGTGTTTTTAGAACACTTGTCCAGGCGGTTGCCGGAGGACATTAGAGAAGTGATGGAGGCCCAGATCTCACTAGAAGAGGTTGAGAGCGCTCTTAGGAGGATGGGAAAAGGGAAGGTGCCTGGGATAGATGGGCTGCCGGCTGAGTTTTATCTCAAGTTTTGGGGTATACTTGGACCAGTGGTCCTCGAAGTCTTGAAGGCCATCCTTGAGACGGGGTCCCGGGGATCAATGGCTGTTGGTGTGCTGTCACTTTTATATAAGAAGGGGAAGTAACAGACCTTGGCAACTGGCGGCCGTTGACCATGCTGTGTGTAGATTACAAGCTACTTGCAAAGGTTTTAGCAGACCGGTTGCGCACAGCCCTTCCCTACGTCGTTCATGAGGATCAGACGTGCGGGGTAGAGGGCCGCTCTATTCGATGGAACCTACAGTTAATCAGGGACTCCATCGCTTGGGTTGAAGATAGAGGTCTGCCTTTAATGGTAGCAGCTAGATCAGGCGAAAGCCTTCGATCGCGTGAATAGATCCTTTTATTCAGAGTGTTAGGTCGATTAGGATTTGGGAGAAGTTTATAGGATGGGTACATTATATGTCGGAGCGGGGTGCCGAGTTAGTGTAAATAGTCACTTGGGTGATGTTTTTGACCTCTCGTCTGGGGTCAGGCAGGGGTGCCCACTCGGCTCTCCTCTTCGTTCTGTACATGGAGCCTCTGGGGGCTGCCATTAGGGCAGACACAGGGGTGGAAGGTTTGCTGATCCCTGGAAGTGGTGGGCTGCGTGTTAAGATGACGCAGTACGCCGACGACACTTCCTTGCTGTTGTGCAAGGACTCGTGCCTGACAAGGTCCCTTGCCATCTTTGGGGATTTCACCCGAGCGTCGGGAGCAGTTCTGAACCATGCAAAGTCTTCAGTCAAGTTTTTCGGAAGATGGCGCGGTAGAACGGATGTGCCTGGGGGTTATCTCTCTGTGAGGGGGCCCTGAGGATTCTCGGGTCCATTTTGAGACCTCCGGCTCAGCGACGCTAAACTGGAACATGCGTATCGCAGTGGTACAGAGGAAGCTAGCAATGTGGAAAGCTAGGTATTTGTCTTTTATGGGCAAAGTCCTGGTCCTAAAGGTGGATGTGTTGCCGTCTCTTTGTATTTGGCATACATCTACCCATTGCCGGCTTGTCTGAGGAGGCCTCTAGTGAGGCTTGTGTTTCAGTTTATGTGGAGTGGCAGGTGCGAGTGGGTCGCCAGGGCACGCATGATCTGTCCCATCGGGGAGGGAGGTAGGGGGTACCACATTTCCCCTCAAGCTGGACTCAATTTTTGTTTCCTTCTTGTTAACGGAGCTTGCTCAGCCAGTGATACACCCGTCCGGTTACCTCCTGCGGGTGTTTTTCTCGTATCAGGCGAGAAGCATAATGGTGTGGTCTAACACGGGTCCTCGGGCGGAACAGCTGCCGTGGCACTTTGGTCATGCGGCCAAGTGGCTGCGTGCGCACCCTGAGGTTGAAGTTGCCCGAGTAGGTTTAGATCACAGGCACCTGTACGAGGAGGTCAGAAGGGCAGGGAGTCCGGCGCCTGTAGTGGGCATCTCGGAAGTGGTCTGGGAGGGAGTGCAGGCGCGGGGTCTGGATAACAGGCTCAAGGACCTGAATTGGTTGAGCCTTCATAAGTGTTTGCCGGTACGTTCCATCTTGTACCGGTATAATTTGGTGCAATCCCCCACCTGTCTAAGATCCTCTTGTGGCAGGGAGGAGACTGTGCGCCATGTCTTTTGGGACTGTGCCTTTGCCGGAGTAGTATGGGCTAGGGCACGGGTGTTGTTAGGTTTGGTAAAGGGGGATTTTGTATTGACGTGGGCCAGGTTAGAGAGGGGTGTAGGGAGAGCGAGAGGGACGGATAGGGACAGGTTTCTGCTCTGGCTTCTCATGAGTCTCTTTAAACGGGGCTGTGGGAAGCAAGGCAGAACATGGTGAAGACAGGGAAAGATTGGGGGTGGAAGGGATAGTGAGGAGGGTGGAAGGAGATTTGAGGGGAGGATGAAGAGGGAGGAGAGGAAGTGGGGGCAGCATGCTGCTCGGGAGAGGTGGAAGGGGGTTTAGGGCTGGGTGTAATTTAGATTTGTAAGAGGATAGATTAGGGACGGGGAGATAGGGAGAGGTATTTTGTAGGGTAACGGGGAGGGAAGATGCTCCCCTGAGGTTTTGTTTGTGGTTTATGTTTTAGTTTAATTAGTTTATTTAAAATACCATTATTTGTGTATGTATGTAAATTATGAGTTGTAAAGAATGAATGGTATTGAAGATAATAAACTATTTTTATAAAAAAAAAAAAAAAAAAAATAGGCTGTAATTAGGTTCACGTTCTGTTGTTTTTGTATTTAGTTTCAGTTATTTCATGTACCGCGATTCTTTCATTAAAGTCATGAGTAACCTACACGCTGCATTTCGGTCCGACTCTCTTCATTCAACAGACGAACACCGTTACAGGGAGCTAACAAAAATATTATAACTTATAACACAGGCAAGGTTTAGTTTAATATTTACCCAGGCATTTGATATCCGAATTGTCATTTGCACTGTAAGGTTACTGAAGCAGCCACGGGTGCATTCAGCAGGACGCAACATTTTGTTACGTTCAGACAGATACAGTATGTTATGGAGCATAAACACGCCTCTCTGTTAGAACAAGGAATCACATCAGCTCTATTCATAGGATTTCTATCTGCAACGTTCCACACTGTTTGGTTACTGAACACAGACCCAATCTGAGCCAGGATAAACCTCCAAAGATGAACTTTGAAACAGTCCAATAGTATAAAGTCCTCTCCAGCAGTGAGGTCCAAAGAAATGCCAGACGTACACCAGAGAGAAGGACATTTAGTTTCTGGTGGGATCAAAAGGGGAGCCATGGTTACTCAGGGCCAAAGATAGTATTTTAAAAGGAATAATAATATTTTCCCTCGGTGACGGTTGGTCTCTGCATAGTAACACTAAGTCAATACTGAGTCGCCATAATATCCCAGTAGAGAAATCTGTCATGTGGTCTTATTGCAGAGATTGTGATTCGGTGTGCTAAAATGGGTAGTGGAATTATGGTTTAGTCTGGAAAGGGAGGGAATTTGTTATTTTAGCATGTTTCTTGTCATTGCATTATTATTTTTTACATTGGCTGTCTTCATGAATTACTTTCTATTTTATAGTTGAGGATGAGGAAACTACAACACACACAGAGAGAAGCATGTTAGCTTAAACCACTGAATTTAGAAACCTTCCAGACAAACAATAATCACACAGCATGTGTCATAAAACACCATCATGCCTCAGCCACAAAGCAGTAGGGTTGTTCCATCAATTCGGTGACTTTTGATAAGTCGATTTTACAAAACTTTTACATTGTCATAAAGAGCACAAATTCAACTTCATAAAAAACAAGTTCCCATCTCAAGAGGTAAAATTGAATTTTTTAAAAAAGGGCCTATTAATTACCAAATAAAGTAACAGGGTTGACAACAGGGTTGACGATTTCATCTTGAATCAGCCATGAATCCACTTGTGACAGGGGGATGGAAGCTTGTTGTGTACAACAGGAAGTGGCAATTGAATGTAAAGCGTCACAAAAAAATGCAATTGTTAAAACATTTCTAGCCTGTCTATTTATGGGTAACAGGGTTAACATGTTATGCTCGACCCACTCAGTTTCCCAAGACAAAACACCAGAAAATGGCCAAAAAGAGTAGTATTTTAAAGGTCACCTGCTTTCACACTATCATTTGACTATTAGATGTTCAATGTTCCTTTTCGAAAGACATTTTAAAAAGGAATACTTTCCCTATATTAAAATGAAAGTTCAGTTCAAGTAACAGGGTTGACCTAAAAATGACACTCAGATTAAATAAATAATCATCTCCAGGAATGACTGTCAAAGCAATACAATAACCTGGTCTTTACAATTATGGTGAAAACTTTAGCAAGTCATTATTCATATAGAAAATCTGATTTATTGAATTCTCCATGTGGTCTATATTAAAATGGCACTTCATTTAATATGACAGGCTTTTAATATTGCTGCACAATTTCTACTTAAAATGTCAAAGGGATGCAAAAGGCACTATTTTCTTGGAATGACCCAGTAGCGTAAACATTTTGTGTGTGTGTGTGTGGGATCTCCTCTTTCCCAGAAACAATATGGTTACTTGGATGTCTCTTGCCTTGCATAAAGTTCCCAGATGTTGGCTGTGAATTTTACAAGTCCTATCTACAGTATGCTTGCCCTTCCCTGAAGACAAGTTATATGACCAAAAGTATGTGGACAAAACTGTTCGTCCAACATCTCATTCCAAAATCATGGTCATTAATATGGAGTTGGTCCCCCCTTTGCTGCTATAACAGCCTCCACTCTTCTGGGAAGGCTTTCCACAGTGCTCCCGAGTGGCACAGCGGTCGAAGGCACTGCATCTCAGTCTACAGACCCTGGTTTGATTCCAGGCTGTATCACAACTGGCTGTGATTGGGAGTCCCATAGGGCGGTACACAATTGGCCCAGCGTCGTCCGGGATAGGGTTTGGCCGGGGTAGGCCATCATTGTAAATAAGAATTTCTTCTTAACTGACTTGCCTAGTTAAATAAAGGTTAAATAAAAAATAAATAAAAGCCTTTCCACTAGATGTTGGAACATTGCTGCCGGGACTTGCTTCCATTCAGCCACAAGAGCATTAGTGAAGGTGGGCACTGATGTTGGGCGATTAAGCCTGGCTCGCAGTCGGTGTTCCAATTCATCCCAAAGATGTTTGATAGGGTTGACGTCAGGGCTCTGTGCAGGCCAGTCAAGTTTGTCTTCACCGATCTCGACAAACCATTTCTGTATGGACCTCGCTTTGTGCACGGGGGCACTGTCATGCTGAAACAGGAAAGGGCCTTCCCCAAACTGTTGCCACAAAGCTGGAATCACAGAATCTTCTAGAATGTCATTGTATGCTATAGCGTTAAGATTTCCCTTCACTGGAACTGGCTCGAACCAGGAAAAAACAGCCCCAGACCATTATTCCTCCTCCACCAAACCTTACATTTGGCACTATGCATCTCTTGGCATCCGCCAAACCCAAATTAGTCTGTCGGACTGCCAGATGGTGAAGCGTGATTCATCACTCCAGAGAACGCTTTTCCACTGCTCCAGAATCCAATGGAGGCGAGCTTTACACCACTCCAGCCGACGCATGGTGATTTTAGGCTTGTGTGTGGCTGTTTGACCATGGAAACCAATTTCATGAAGCACAGTTCTTGTGATGACATTGCTTCCAGAGGCAGTTTGGGACTCGGTAGTGAGTGTTGCAACCAAGGACAAACAACTTTTACGCGCTTCAGCACTCTGCGGTCCCGTTCTGTGAGCTTGTGTGGTCTGCCACTTCGCGGCTGAGCCGTTGTTGCTCATAGACATTTCCACGTCACAATAACAGCAATTACAATTGACCAGGGCAGCTCTAGCAGGGCAGAAATTTGACACACTGACTTGTTGGAAAGGTGGCATCCTATGACGATGTCACGTTGAAAGTCACTGGGCTCTTCAGTAAGGTCAATCTACTGCCAATGTTTGTCTAAGGAGATTGCATGGCTGTGTTCTCAATTGTATACACTTGTCAGCAACGGGTGTGGCTGAAATAGCCAAATAATTTGAAGGGGTGTCCACATACTTTTGAATATATAATGTATATACACTGTTTCCAATTAAACAGGTAGATGCTTCATCTCCACACCCCAGCAGTAGTCGAGCATTATAAGGCCAATAAAAATGGAATAAGTCTTTGTTTTGTTTGCGTAATCAGAGTTATTTTCACATGACCTTTCCCCTGGAAAGGAGGCAAGAGAGTCATCAGTGACAGTTGAGTTGAACTAGTGAGAGAGAGAAAGCCATGCTAAATCCTAACAAAAAAAATGTGTGTGACTAACATTGACCTTCCAACACACACACAGAGAGAGACAGAGAGACAGAGAGAGACAGAGAGAGAGCAACAGACAGGACCAATAGAAACAAAGGTGGTAAAGAAACAAGAGAAATGCACTGAAATATATCTTACATTATTAGCATGTATGGGTTTTAAGATGATTTTGGGTGTTATGATAATGTACCATTCTCTTTGCTGGATCCTTGCTTGGCTAAGGAGCTCTGTGCTCCGAGTATTAATCCACCCATAATTACAGAGGCAAGGTTGGTTGTCAGGGTGACCAAAGTGAAACTCTTCAATGTTATTTTCGCCTCATTACATGTCTCGGTTTTGGCTGATCCCTGTTTTCTCCTTCTCACTCTTTCTCTCGCTACACATTATTACATGGTGTCAACAGATATTACTGTGCATGGAAATGGATAAAGATGAAAGGAAAACAAAAAAAACAATACCACATCACATTAAAGCAATAGTAATTTGCCATATTTTCAATGCCTCTCAAATCAGACTGATCTAAAAGATATGGCACACTTTGATTGAGGATATTACAGGGCCATATAGAGGTTAACTGAATCCTCTTGTAGTCTATCTACATCAATTGAATGCAATAGATAATGGAAAAATAATTATCATTCCTATTCTGACAGAGGAAAACCTCTTGATCACGGACAGATGGAGTGCCAGTGTTTCAGCTCTGTGTAATATCACAAACTTTAGCTCTGGGACTAATGAATAGTCATCTACTGTATCATTAGAAAACCGAGAGGGTCTGAAGCACCTCTTTAGAGTTGTACCTCTCCATACTCCAGCATCGTTGTGTCTGCACTGCCCACAAAGCCCTGAATGCATATGAATGGAGCCCTGTCAATCAGACCCACACAGACAACATGGACAGATGAGAGGTAGGGTTTGTTTGGCTTGTGATGAAAAAGTCACCCTAGACAAAACCCTGCTATTGACTCATCTGTGTTTGTCCCGTTACTCACAAACACACATACACCCACCAGTGGCAGTCGTGCCGTCTAAAATGAGGATGATTCTTTTTTTTTTATGAGCGTGGTCTTATTTCTATTACAGCATATTGATTGACTGTCATTAGATTTCCCATTCGCCCAGCTCAATATAAGATCGTTAGGTTTAGTCTACTACATGATACTGTAATTCTTTTTTTTTTTTTTCTTTTTTTTTTAGTGCTTCCGGGTTGGAGCGAGCGGTCGCATCTGCACTCGGTCCGCAGGTAGTTTTTCATTTCATTACATTTCATTATAGTACAACGGTTTGATTTGTCTAATCTTAGCAATTGTTCTTCTCAGCTAGCTACATAGCCGTCTTTGTATCATAGATAATTGCGTAATTATCGTATTTCGTCGTCCTAACGCAGTCTACACCGCCCTGCAGCTAGCTAGCTAGCTAACGTCTACCGTTAGCTAGTCCACCGTCTACCGATTAGCAGCACAACTTCCACTCAACTGAACGACTTGATTAGTGTAGTGTTAGCTAGCTACATAGTTGTCTTTGCTGTCTTCGTATATAGATAGTTAGAGTGTGTAGTTTTAGAGTGATTATCTTAATTTACCGAGGTTAGCTAGCCAGCTATTCGTCGTCCTTAACGTAACAGAACTTCCGCACTCAACAATCCGGTCGCATTTCGCTTCGCTCCACAGGTAGTATCACATTTTTCATTTCATTACAGTACAACGGCTTGATTTGTTTGATCGTAGCTAGCTACATAGCCGTCTTTGTATCAAAGATAATTGTGTAGTCTTGAGCGATTTCCTAGGTTAGCTAGCCAGCTATTGTCGTTCTTTTAACGCAACGTAACGTAAATCAACACTGCTAGCTAGCCAGCTAGCCCCGAATAGCAGCACAGTAGCACAGTAGAAACCATTACACTCAACGGAACGACTTGATTAGTGTAGTGTCAACAACGCAGACACTGCCAGCTAGCCTACATAGTAAACAACGCAGCCTCTGCCACCTAGCCTACTTCAGCAGTACTGTATCATTTTAATCATTTTAGTCAATAAGATTCTTGCTACGTAAGCTTAACTTTCTGAACACTCGAGACGTGTAGTCCACTTGTCATTCCAATCTCCTTTGCATTAGCGTAGCCTCTTGTGTAGCCTGTCAACTATGTGTCTGTCTATCCCTGTTCTCTCCTCTCTGCACAGACCATACAAACGCTCCACACCCCGTGGCCGTGGCCACCCTAATCTGGTGGTCCCAGCGCGCACGACCCACGTGGAGTTCCAGGTCTCCGGTAGCCTCTGGAACTGCCGATCTGCGGCCACCAAGGCAGAGTTCATCTCAGCCTATGCCTCCCTCCAGTCCCTCGACTTCTTGGCACTGACGGAAACATGGATCACCACAGACAACACTGCTACTCCTACTGCACTCTATTCGTCTGCCCACGTGTTCTCGCACACCCCGAGAGCTTCTGGTCAGCGGGGTGGTGGCACCGGGATCCTCATCTCTCCCAAGTGGTCATTCTCTCTTTCTCCCCTTACCCATCTGTCTATCGCCTCCTTTGAATTCCATGCTGTCACAGTTACCAGCCCTTTCAAGCTTAACATCCTTATCATTTATCGCCCTCCAGGTTCCCTCGGAGAGTTCATCAATGAGCTTGATGCCTTGATAAGCTCCTTTCCTGAGGACGGCTCACCTCTCACAGTTCTGGGCGACTTTAACCTCCCCACGTCTACCTTTGACTCATTCCTCTCTGCCTCCTTCTTTCCACTCCTCTCCTCTTTTGACCTCACCCTCTCACCTTCCCCCTACTCACAAGGCAGGAAATACGCCGACCTCATCTTTACTAGATGCTGTTCTTCCACTAACCTCATTGCAACTCCCCTCCAAGTCTCCGACCACTACCTTGTATCCTTCTCCCCTCTCGCTCTCATCCAACACTTCCCACACTGCCCCTACTCGGATGGTATCGCGCCGTCCCAACCTTCGCTCTCTCTCCCCCGCTACTCTCTCCTCTTCCATCCTATCATCTCTTCCCTCTGCTCAAACCTTCTTCAACCTATCTCCTGATTCTGCCTCCTCAACCCTCCTCTCCTCCCTTTCTGCATCCTTTGACTCTCTATGTCCCCTATCCTCCAGGCCGGCTCGGTCCTCCCCTCCCGCTCCGTGGCTCAACGACTCATTGCGAGCTCACAGAACAGGGCTCCGGGCAGCCGAGCGGAAATGGAGGAAAACTCGCCTCCCTGCGGACCTGACATCCTTTCACTCCCTCCTCTCTACATTTTCCTCTTCTCTCTCTGCTGCTAAAGCCACTTTCTACCACTCTAAATTCCAAGCATCTGCCTCTAACCCTAGGAAGCTCTTTGCAACCTTCTCCTCCCTCCTGAATCCTCCTCCCCCTCCCCCCCCCCCTCCTCCCTCTCTGCAGATGACCCATTTTGAAAAGAAGGTCGACGACATCCGATCCTCGTTTGTTAAGTCAAACGACACCGCTGGTTCTGCTCACACTGCCCTACCCTGCGCTCTGACCTCTTTCTCCCCCCTCTCTCCAGATGAAATCTCGCGTCTTGTGACGGCCGGCCGCCCAACAACCTGCCCGCTTGACCCTATCCCCTCCTCTCTTCTCCAGACCATTTCCGGAGACCTTCTCCCCTACCTCACCTCGCTCATCAACTCATCCCTGACCGCTGGCTACGTCCCTTCCGTCTTCAAGAGAGCGAGAGTTGCACCCCTTCTGAAAAAACCTACACTCGATCCCTCCGATGTCAACAACTACAGACCAGTATCCCTTCTTTCTTTTCTCTCCAAAACTCTTGAACGTGCCGTCCTTGGCCAGCTCTCCCGCTATCTCTCTCAGAATGACCTTCTTGATCCAAATCAGTCAGGTTTCAAGACTAGTCATTCAACTGAGACTGCTCTTCTCTGTATCACGGAGGCGCTCCGCACTGCTAAAGTTAACTCTCTCCTCTGCTCTCATCCTTCTAGACCTATCGGCTGCCTTCGATACTGTGAACCATCAGATCCTCCTCTCCACCCTCTCCGAGTTGGGCATCTCCGGCGCGGCCCACGCTGGATTGCGTCCTACCTGACAGGTCGCTCCTACCAGGTGGCGTGGCGAGAATCCGTCTCCACACCACGTGCTCTCACCACTGGTGTCCCCCAGGGCTCTGTTCTAGGCCCTCTCCTATTCTCGCTATACACCAAGTCACTTGGCTCTGTCATAACCTCACATGGTCTCTCCTATCATTGCTATGCAGACGACACACAATTAATCTTCTCCTTTCCCCCTTCTGATGATCAGGTGGCGAATCGCATCTCTGCATGTCTGGCAGACATATCAGTGTGGATGACGGATCACCACCTCAAGCTGAACCTCGGCAAGACGGAGCTGCTCTTCCTCCCGGGAAGGACTGCCCGCTCCATGATCTCGCCATCACGGTTGACAACTCCATTGTGTCCTCCTCCCAGAGCGCTAAGAACCTTGGCGTGATCCTGGACACCACCCTGTCGTTCTCAACTAACATCAAGGCGGTGGCCCGTTCCTGTAGGTTCATGCTCTACAACATCCGCAGAGTACGACCCTGCCTCACACAGGAAGCGGCGCAGGTCCTAATCCAGGCACTCGTCATCTCCCGTCTGGATTACTGCAACTCGCTGTTGGCTGGGCTCCTGCCTGTGCCATTAAACCCTACAACTCATCCAGAACGCCGCAGCCCGTCTGGTGTTCAACCTTCCCAAGTTCTCTCACGTCACCCCGCTCCTCCGCTCTCTCCACTGGCTTCCAGTTGAAGCTCGCATCCGCTACAAGACCATGGTGCTTGCCTACGGAGCTGTGAGGGGAACGGCACCTCAGTACCTCCAGGCTCTGATCAGGCCCTACACCCAAACAAGGGCACTGCGTTCATCCACCTCTGGCCTGCTCGCCTCCCTACCACTGAGGAAGTACAGTTCCCGCCCAGCCCAGTCAAAACTGTTCGCTGCTCTGGCCCCCCAATGGTGGAACAAACTCCCTCACGACGCCAGGACAGCGGAGTCAATCACCACCTTCCGGAGACACCTGAAACCCCACCTCTTTAAGGAATACCTAGGATAGGATAAAGTAATCCCTCTCACCCCCCTTAAAATATTTAGATGCGCTACTGTTCCACTGGATGTCATAAGGTGAATGCACCAATTTGTAAGTCGCTCTGGATAAGAGCGTCTGCTAAATGACTTAAATGTAAATGTAAAATGTAATTTTCCATCACGTTGACACACTGACGATGCTACAACCTTGCCTATGAATGGAAGTTTACAACGTAGGTGCACAGAGAGAAAATATATAGTAATCAAGGTGGCAGACAGTGACACATTCATTAACACTTTGCACACTCTTGCCTGCATTTAGCTGATTTAGGGTGTAATCATTAGTCCAACTGTTCCAAACATGGGTATCTATTGGATCCATTTGATTCCATTTAAGAAACGTTCTTCAACAGAATCGGCGGATTGAATACACTCCTGACCACACACAAACAAAATGATCTTTCACAGCAGCCACATACAAACAGCATGATCACTTTGCTCATTGTAATCAATGTTCCATCTAAGCTGCGCGCAGGCGAGCAATCGCTCCAAGACTGTCTGCAGCACATGGAAGAAATATCAGCCCACTGAGAGTAGCACGAGATTGAATTGTACTCAACTTTTTAGAGTTTTCCCTGTTAGTTAACACTACAAATGTTTCCCTTTACTGTGCAATTGTGATCGGATCAACACAATATTAGCCACTTTCAATGCAACATACCGAAACAAAACAAAATATGCAAGAGATTTTGCTATAGGCAGAATGCTTCGGAGTTGGATTCTATTGCACACAACTCAGCCCGTACTCTACACCAGTGGTTCTTAACCTTGTTGGAGTACTGAACCCCACCAGTTTCATATGCGCATTCACCGAACCCTTCTTAATTGGAAAAATAAAATGATTTTTTCAATGTTTTTTCAATGTACGCTAAAATGAGAATGAACTCAGCATTTTTGAAGCAATCTGCATGACAATGTTGGTGCTCTTGCAAAAACAGGGCTAATTCCACACGCACGGCAAAAACACGATTCAGCACCTGTCCCCGGGATAGCCACCGAACGTTAGAATGGTACAGAAGTACCTCGAATTCAGAGCCCATTTCTTTACACAGCTCACTGAAGATGCGATGCCGCAGAGCACTAGTTCGCACATAGTTCACGCATTCCACTACAATTTTTAATACTTCTGCCAGTTTTGGAGGCAAGGTTTTTGTTGCCAACGCATGCCTGTGCAGAATACAATGCGTAACAATGATGTGTGGTGCATCGGCTTTCACTAGCACATCAAAACCAGACTTTCTTCCCAGCATGACTGGAGCTCCGTCCGAACAAACTGCAGAAACCATATCCCACGAAAGATTGTTGTCTTTGAAGAAGTCATCCACAAGTTCCTTCACATCGGCTGCCTTAGTTGTTGTTGTAAGAGGCTTACAAAATTAAAAAAAATCTTCCTTTATCATGTCGTCTTTCACATAGCGCACGAATACAGCAAGCTGGCTTAGATTGGAAACATCTGTGGTCTCGTCGAGTTGAAGGCTGAATTTTGCCGGGCTTGAAATCAGATCTGCAACTACTTGAGCCAAGATGTCTTTGCTCATGTCCTCTATTCTGTCGCTGATGGTGTCATTTGAAAGAGGAATTTGGGATAACTTAACTTCAGCCTCTTTTCCCAGCATGATATTCGCCATCTTCAACACAGCTGGTTTTATGAGTGTTTCATCAATGGTGTGTGGTTTGCCCTGCTTTGCGATCAGGTAAGCAACTTCGTACGATGCTGTGAGGATCGGTTTGTTGATGGGTACAAAGCCGAGAACAGGCAGAGTAGCCTTTTCGTCGAATCTTGCTCTCTTCACCTTGAATTCAGCGAGCGTTGTGTTCTTGTATTTTCCATCTCCATGCAGCTTAAGGAAGTGTTCTCTTAGTTTTGCCGGTGCTAGACTAGAATTGCTCAACTTGGCATTGCAAATCATGCAGTTAGGACACTGACTGCCATCACGTTCCGTTATACATGTGAATCCATATTGTACATATTCGTCCGACCACTTTCTTTTTTTGCTCGACATAGTAAGTATGAAGGGATTAAAATATTAAGAAAGAAATCACAAGACGTACCATCACGACAGTCACAAGTCGACTACTGAGCGCACCAAATTCCCTGCAGCACAGATAGGCCAAGCGATGTAGCGTGATCACCTGCAGCCAATGATGGCCAAGCGGGGCATGTCATCACGAATCATATGAATCGGATGTGTGTCTTGACCTCCGCCTAACCCCTGAGACTGACTCACCGAACCCCTGGCGTTCGATCGAACCCAGGTTAAGAACCACTGCTCTACACAGACCGGTGCTGAATAACTAACCAGAGCTGCAGCAGGCCTATATGCAAATAGACCATTGCCATATATGGATCTATGCCATTTACCTTGAACTGGACTGTGCTTACAGCTGTGGTCCTGAGTAGATGCACTTGTTCTGGTATCAAAGCAAGAGCTGCATGTAGCCACGTGTGAACATTTGGTTCATATCCTAAACTAGTTAGTGAGTTTAGCCCAGTTATAGATCCTTTTGTCATCAGTAATAGGGGAGTGATTGCTTCCAACAAGAGCACAAATTGTGTACAATTCTTTGAAACAGCGAGTCAGTTAACTTTTGGGACTGGGGGCAGTATTGAGTAGCTTGGATAAAAAGGTTCCCAGAGTAAACTGCCTGCTACTCAGGCATAAAAGCTAGAATATGCATATAATTAGTAGATTTGTATAGAAAACACTGAAGTTTCTAAAACTGTTTGAATGATGTCTGTGTAAAACAGAACTCATATAGCAGGCAAAAACCTGAGAAAAAATCCAACCAGGAAGTGGGAAATCTGAGGTTTGTAGTTTTTCAAGTCATTGCCTATCGAATATACAGTGTATATGGGGTCATATTGAACTTCCTAAGGCTTCCACTGGATGTCAACAGTCTTTAGAACCTTGTTTGAGGCTTCTACTGTGAAGGAGGGGGGAATGAGAGCTGAATGAGTCAGGTATCTGGCAGACTGCCATGAGCTCAGTCTTGTGCGCTCCCGTGAGAGTTAGCTGCGTTCCATCGCATTTCTACAGACAAAGGAATTCTCCGGTTGAAATATTATTGAAGATTTATGATAAAAACATCCTAAAGATTGATTCTATACTTCGTTTGACATGTTTCTACAAACTGTAATATGACTTTTCGTCTGAACTTTCGCCTGGACTTGCCCGCGCCTCCTGAGTTTAGATTTGTGTACTAATTATGGACTTGATTGAACAAAACAAACATTTATTGTGGAACTGGGATTCCTGGGAGTGCATTCTGATGAAGGTCATCAAAAGGTAAGTGAATATTTAAAATGCTATTTCTGACTTCTGTTGACTCCACAACATGGCGGGTATCTGCATGGCTTGTTTATGTGTCTGAGCGCCGTACTCAGATTATTGCATGGTGTGCTTTTTCCGTAAAGTTTTTTAAAATCTGACACAGCGGTTGCATTAAGGAGAAGTGGATCTATAATTCCATGCATAACACTTGATCTTTTAGCAATGTTTATTAGGAGTATTTCTGTAAATTGATGTGGCTCTCTGCAAAATCACCGGATGTTTTGGAACTACTGAACATAACACGCCAATGTAAACTGAGATTTTTGGAAAGAAGTATGAACTTTATCGAACAAAACATACATGTATTGTGTAACATGACATCCTATGAGTGTCATCTGATGAAGATCATCAAAGGTTAGTGATTCATTTTCTCTCTATTTCAGCTTTTTGTGACTCGTCTCTTTGGCTGGAAAAAGGGCTGTTTTTCTGTGACTAGGTGCTGACCTAACAATCGTTTGGTGTGCTTCCGTCGTAAAGCCTTTTTGAAATCGGACACTGTGGCTGGATTTACAAGTTTATCTTTAAAATGGTGTAAAATGCTTGTATGTTTGAGGAATTTTAATTATGGGATTTCTGTTGCTTTGAATTTGGCGCCCTGCAATTTCACTTGCTGTTGGCGAGGTGGGACGCTACATAGCCCAGAGGTTAAAGAGCTTTTTTTGTCTTAACTTATTTGGGATAGGGGGCGGTATTTTCACATCCAGATGAAAAGCTCAAAGTAAACTTCCTGTCACTCAGGCCCAGAAGCTAGGATATGCATATAATTGGTAGATTTAGATTGAAAACACTCTAAAGTTTCTAAAACTTAAAATGATGTCTGAGTATAACAGAACAGATACGTCAAGCGAAACCCCGAGGACAAACCACCCCCCCCAAAAAAAAATTCACCTTACCACTGTTTTCAATGGCAAGTACTATAATGATAAGCCCAAGTCCTCCCAAATTGCAGTTCCTAGGGCTTCCACTAGATGTCAACAGTCTTTAGAAAGAGTTTCAGGCTGGTTTTTGGAAAAATTACCTAGAAACTGTAGTTTTTTTTAGGTGGCTCCTATTTTGGCTGTAGTGTTTGTTTCTAAGCACGTGAAGGAAAGTGCGTTCTTTCTTATTTATCTCTGGTAATAACGAAGGACATTATCGAACAAAAGGACCATTTGTAAAGTAACTGGGACCTTCAAAAGGTAAGGCATATATTATATCGCTATTTCTGACTTTCTTGTCGCAACTCAGTGGTTGAAAAATTATTTGTTATGCATATGTGTGCTGGGACTGCTGTCCTCAGATAATCGCATGGTTTGCTTTCGCCGTAAAGCCTTTTTGAAGGCGGCAGGATAAACAACAAGTTAAGCTTTATTTTGATGTATTGCACTTGTGACTTCATGAAAGTTTAATATTTCATTTAATTTGAATTTAGCGCTCTGCCAATTCACCGGATATTGTCAAGGTGTCCCGCTAGCGGCACGCCTATCCCAAACAGGTTTTAAAGAGGCTGAGTTGTATTTTGAGACAGGCTTAAATAAGATAAGTACCCAATAGGCAGAGGATGGCATAATTTGTCAAAATCTCTGTAATAATGGTATGGGAATAATAATGCATTTTATTTAGTATAGTTGCTTATTATTAGTATTTGGTAGCATTGCCAATAAATTGTTTAATTAACTTGGGTCAAATGTTTCAGGTAGCCTTCCACAAGCTTCCCACAATAAGTTGGGGGAATTGGGGCCCAATCCTCCTGACAGAGCTGGTGTAACTGAGTCAGGTTTGTAGGCCTCCTTGCTCGAACACGCTTTTTCAGTTCTGCCCATACATTCTCTATAGGATTGAGGTCAGGGCTTTGTGATGGCCACTCAAATACCTTGACTTTGTTGTTCTTAAGCCAACTTTGGAAGTATGTTTGGGGTCATTGTCCATTTGGAAGACCCATTTGCGACCAAGCTTTAACTTCCTGACGTCTTGAGATGTTGCTTCAATATATCCACATAATTTTCTTTCCTCATGATGGCATCTATTTTGTGAAGTGTACCAGTCCCTCCTGCAACAAAGCACCCCCATAACATGATGCTGCCACCCCCGTGCTTCACGGTTGGGATGATGTTCTTCTGCTCCCCCTTTCTCCTCCAAACAGAACGATAGCCATTATGGTCAAACAGTCTATTGTTGTTTCATCAGAGCAGGGGACATTTCTCCAAAAAATACGATCTTTGTCCCCATGTGCAGTTGCAAACTGTAGTCTGGCTTTTTTTATGGCGGTTTAGGAGCAGTGGCTTCTTCCTTGCTGAGCGGCCTTTCAAGTTATGTCGATTTAGGACTCATTTACTGTGGATATAGATACTTTTGTACCCATTTCCTCCAGCATCTTCACAAGGTCCTTTGCTTTCGTTCTGGGATTGATTTGCACTTTTCGCACAAAAGTAAGTTAATTTGTAGGACACAGAACGCGTCTCCTTCCTGAGCGGTATGACGGCTGTGTGGTCCAATGGTGTTTATACTTAAGTACTATTGATTGTACAGATGAACTTCAGGCATTTGGAAATTGCTCCCAGGGATGAACCAGACTTGTGGAGGTCTTGACTGATATCTTTTGATTTTCCCATGATGTCAAGCAAAGAGGCACTGAGTTTGAAGGTAGGCCTTGAAATACATCCACGGGTACACCTCCAACTGACTCAAATGATGTCAATTATCCTATCAGAAGCTTCTAAAGCCATAACATCATTTTCCGGAATTTTCCAAGCTGTTTAAAGGCACAGTCAACTTAGTGTATGTAAACTTCTGACCCACTGGAATTGTGATACAGTGAATTATAAGTGAAATAATCGGTCTGTAAACAATTGTTGGAAAAATTACTTGTGTCATGCACAAAGTAGATGCCAAACTTGCCCAAACTATAGTTTGGTAACAAGACATTTGTGAAGTGGTAGAAAATCAAGTTTTAATGACTACAACCTAAGTGTATGTAAACTTCGACTTCAACAGTATATCCTACCAATGGGACATTAAAAACTGTAATATTTTATGTTTCACCGAGTCATGGATGAACAACAATATTAAGAAGAAACATCTGACGGGTTATACACTATCGACAGGACAGAACACCAGCCTTTGCTAAGACACGGGGCGAGGGCCTATGCATATTTGTTAGCAATAGCTGGTGCACGATATCTAAGGAAGTGTCAGGTTTTTTATCGCCTGAGGTAGAGTTTCTCATGAGAAGCTGTAGACCACACTATCTACATAGAGAGTTCATCTGTATTTTTTTGTAGCTGTCTACATACCACCAGACAGAGGCTGGCACTAAAACAACACCCAATGAGCTGTATTCCACCATAAGCAAACAGGAAAATGCTCATCCAGATGTGGCGCTCCTAGTGGCCGGGTACTTTAATACAGGGAAACTTAAATCAGACCTAATTTCTATCAGCTAAATGTGCAACCAGAGAGAAAAAAATGTTGACCACTTTAACTCCACACACAGAGACACGTACAAAGTTGTCCCTCCATTTGGCAAATCTGACCATAACGCTATCCTCCTGATTCCTGCTTACAAGCAAAAATTGACTGCATGGCCAGGCACATGACTGCACGGCCAGGCAAAACTCCAACACCATCATTAAGTTTGCCGATGACACAACAGTGGTAGGCCTGATCACCGATAACGATGAGACAGCCTACTGGGAGGAGGTCAGAGACCTGACCATGTGGTACAAAAACAACAACCTCTCCCTAAATGTGATCAAGACAAAGGAGATGATTGTGGACGACAGGAAAAGGAGGACCGAGGATGCCCTCATTCTCATCGACGGGGCTGTAATGGAGTAGGTTGAGAGCTTCAAGTTCCTTGGCGTCCACATCACCAACAAACTGACATGGTCCAAGCACACCAAGACAGTCGTGAAGAGGGCACGACAAAACCTATTCCCCCTCAGGAGACTGAAAATATTTGGCATGGGTCCTCAGATCATAGACTCTCTGTTACCGCACAGCAAGCGGTACCGGAGCACCAAGTCTAGGTACAAGAGGCTTCTAAACAGCTTCTACCCCCAAGCTATACGACTCCTGAACAGCTAATCAAATGACTCTGTACCGGTACCCCCTGTATATAGCCCCACTACTGTTATTTACTGGTCTGGACAGTTCTGGCCTAGAATATGTGGACAACTACAAATACCTAGGGTGTCTGGTTAGACTGTAAACTCTCCTTCCAGACTCACATTAAGCATCTCCAATCCAAAATTAAATCTAGAATCGGCTTCCTATTTCGCAACAAAGCCTCCTTCACTCATGCTGCCAAACATACCCTCGTAAAACTGACTATCCTACCAATCCTTGACTTCGTTAATGTCATTTACAAAACAGCCCCCAACACTCTACTCAGCAAACTGGTGCCATCTATCACAAAGCCCCATATACTACCCACCACTGCAACCTGTATGCTCTCGTTGGCTGGCCCTCACTACATATCCGTCGCCAAACCCACTGGCTCCAGGTTATCTATGTCTTTGCTAGGTAAAGCTCCACCTTATCTCAGGTCACTGGTCACCATAGCAACACCCACCCGTAGCACGCGCTCCAGCAGGTATATTGCACTGGTCATCCCCAAAGCCAACACTTCCTTTGGCCGCCTTTCCTTACAGTTCTCTGCTGCCAATGACTGGAACGAATTGCAAAAATCTCTGAAGCTGGAGTCTTATATCTCCTTTCTAACTTTAAGCATCAGCTGGCAGAGCAGCTTACCGATCACTGTACCTGTACACAGCCAATCTGTAAATAGCCCATCCAACTACCTCATCCCCATATTATTACTTACCCTGTTGTTCTTTTTACACCCCAGTATCTCTACTTGCACATCATCATCTGCACATATATCACTCCAGTATTAATGCTGAATTGTAATTATTTTCGCCTCTATGGCCTATTTCTTGCCTACCTCCCTACTCTTCTACATTTGCACACACTGTACATAGATTTTTCAATTTTTATTTTATTTTGTGTTATTAACTCTGCTGTTGTTTTTGTCACACTGCTTTGCTTTATCTTGGCCAGGTCGCAGTTGTAAATGATAAATTGTTCTCAGCTGGCCTACCTGGTTAAATAAAGGTTCAATTAAAATAAAACAAATATTTAAAGAGCAGCAGTTTATTTTATTTATCGCTTACTTTTTTAGGGATTTTCTTAAAACTGCATTGTTGGTTAAAGGCTTGTAAGTAAGCATTTCACTATAAGGTCTACACCGGTTGTATTCGGCGCATGTGACAAATAACATTTGATTTGACACGACCCACCAGTCACATATGAAGTCTGGTGGTCATCCTTTATAAGGTATATCCAGATTTGTCCTCAGTGTCATTTTTTTTAAGCTAATCAACCAAACGTGGTGTTACTGCTAGAGGGGATATTGAGCTCCACACACACTTTGTGTAACCATTATTAACTCAGGACATTCAAGTCTACAATAAAACCTACACATCATTCTTTCCACTGTCATACTCTCAGTGCTGTCTATAATTCAACTGCACATAATGTTTACCCTCAAAGCTGTGTGGAAACAATTGATATAGTACAGTCAGCAGTAGAGAGAGCACAGGGAAGGAACAGAGAAAGGCTTAGCTGTCTCGAAATGCATGCAAAGACAAAGGAAAATTAATGCCTCCCTAGACAGCCATACTGTTACGTATACAAATCCACCTACCACAAATACAGACTTTACCGAGCAGCTGTGTGCTCTGTTGACCATGTGTGTGTGTGTGTGTGTGTGTGTGTGTGTGTGTGTGTGTGTGTGTGTGTGTGTGTGTGTGTGTGTGTGTGTGTGTGAGCCCAATCTCAGCCAGCCAGCTCCACTCTTGTCCTGGTCCTATGTGGCTCCTTCCAGTCTGCACATTCACTTAGAGCCCACAGCAGCAGCAATGTTAGTCTGGGAAAGGAGAGGCTAAGATATCCAGGACTGTGGCCAGGAATGAGGCTTGGGACTGAAGCTTTGACTAGAGTTGTAGCCTACTCACAGGGAGCTGTGTCTAGGTTAGCTCGCCCTGTCTAACGCCTCCTTAGGCAGCCAGGCAGAGAGCCGGTAGCCCTTGTCTCTCAGCCCAGTCGCTCCTCTTTCCCGGACTTTCCTCTCTCCTCCCCCCACTAAGAACAGGCTGTGCTGACCGTCCAGGAATCCACACCCACACCACACTAACCCTCTTCCTTCCCCCTTGGGTCGGTTCCTACCTCGAGTGTAGCCTCTTGCTGGCCAGATCCTGGTCAACAGTGTTAGCAGACTGAGCCATGGGCAGCCTCCTCCAGTAGCTAACACTTCACAAATATTTCCTCCAGCTGCTCAAGACTTCCCAGTGCTGCAACTGTCCTTCCCAGCAGCTCTCTCTACCTCTCTCTCTCTCTCCTTCCCTCTCAGCACAGAAATGGCAGCTGCTGAGGAAGTGAGGTATTGTGCAAATACATCCATATAAGGCAAGCCCCCTCCCCTGTTGCTGACATCACAGAGCAGAGAGTGATGCATGTTTGGTGTGAGTATGAGGGAGGGAGGGAACAAGCAGGGCTGCTGACTGCAAAAGGGGAAATCCCAATGTCTCTGTCTGATACATAGGTCACACACATACACACTTATGGGCACACACACTCACATGAATGCACACAAACGCACACACACACACACACAGAGGCTCTTTTTCTCACTCTTCTCTTTGTTCTCTTACTATGTCTTACTGTATGCTAAGCGATAGCGTTTTTCTGGTCTCTTTTCAAAGCACATAGCTCAACCTAGGTTTTTCCCACAGGGTCCCTTCCCCAATTTGGCTTGCATCTATGCTTTTCCAACTTCCTTTTCTCACCATCTTTTCACATGTTCAATTTAATCGTTTCCCCACATCATATAAAATAATTTCAGGTTATTTTCCTTTTAACTGTCATTATCTCTTGAGAAACATGTCAATAGACAAGTTACACTCAAGTATTCACTGCTTACTGAGTTGTCAGTCTGTGTTTATGGCAGGGTAGTAACAAGTATGTATGCATTTCTTTGTATTTTTTATTTAACTAGGCAAGTGAGTTAAGAACAAATTCTTATTTAAAATGACTGCCTACCGGGGAACAGTGGGTTAACTGCCAGATTTTAACCTTGTCAGCTCAGGGATTCAATCTCGCAACTTTGCGGTTACTGGCCCAATGCTCTAACCACAAGGCTACCTGCCACATTATGGCAGCCCACTAACTGCAAAAATGGCAAAAAAGATGCAGCAAAGATGCAGAAAAGCTAATCCATGCTTTGTCATAACTGACCTGTTCTCCGGGCGTGCTACGTGCTGTTATCAACCCTCTCTCTCCCTCTCCCTTTCCCTCTCTCGCAACCTCTCCCTCTCTCGCAACCTTTGAATTCTCGGCTATGAAAAGCCAACTGACATTTACTCTTGAGGTGCTGACCTGTTGCACCCTCTACAACCACTGTGATTATTATTTGACACTGCTGGTCATCTATGAACGTTTGAACATCTTGAAGAAAGATCTGGCCTTAATGGCCATGTACTCTTATAATCTCCACCCGGCACTGCCAGAAAAGGACTGGCCAAACCTGAGAGCCTGGTTCCTCTCTAGGTTTCTTCCTAGGTTGAGCTTAAGGTGGTGGACCGACATCCAAGCTAATCTATCTTCCAGGCATGCAGAGATGCGTGTTGCCACCTGGGTGTCAGAAGGGGGGAGGAGAATAGTAGTTAAGTGTTATCCACATAGTAATTATAGGAGAGAACATGTGAGGATATGACGGAGGATATGACCAGTGACTTGGTGTATAGAGAGAAGAGGAGAGGACCAAGAACAAAGCCCTTGGGGACACCAGTAGTGAGAGTATGTGGTACAGACACAGATCCTCTCCACGTCATCTGGTAGGAGCAGCCTGGTAAGATGCATTCTGAGAGTGTGCAGAGCCTGAGACACCCAGGCTTGGTAGGGTGGAGAGGAGGTTCTGATGGTTCACGGCATTGCAGTGGGTGGATAGATCTAGGAGGATGATAACAGGGGAGAGAGAGTCAGCTTTGGCAGTGCGGAGAGCCTCCATGAAACAGAGAAGACCAGACATAGCTATAGCTATAACTGATGTCTTGAGATGATGCTTCAATATATCCACATAATTTTCCTCCCTCATGAAGCCATCTATTTTGTGAAGTGCACCAGTCCCTCCTGCAGCATTGCACCCCCACAACATGATGCTGCCACGCTGTGCTTCCCCCTTTTTCCTCCAAACATAACGATGGTCATTATGTCCAAACAGTTCTATTTTTGTTTCATCAGACCAGAAGGCATTTCTCCAAGAAGTACGATCTTTGTCCCCATGTGCAGGTGCAAACCGTAGTTTGGCTTTTTTATGGCGGTTTTGGACCAGTGCTCGACGATAAAGGACTCGTTGTACTGTGGATATAGATACTTCTGTACCTGCTTCCTCCAGCATCTTCACAAGGTCCTTTGCTGTTGTTCTGGGATTGATTTGCACTATTCGCACCAAATAACGTTCATCTCTAGGAGACAGAATGCGTCTCCTTCCTGAGCGGTATGACGACTGCGTGGTCCCATGGTTTTTATACTTGCGTACTATTGTTTGTACAGATGAACGTGGTACCTTCAGGCATTTGGAAATTGCTCCCAAGGATGAACCAGACTTGTGGAGGTCTTACATTTTTTTTCTTAGGTCTTGGCTGATTTCTTTTGATTTTCCCAAGATGTCAAGCAAAGATGCTAAGTCTTTTAAAGGCACAGTCAACTTCGTGTATGTAAACTTCTGACCCACTGGAATTGTGATACAGTGAATTATAAGTGAAATAATCCAACTTCAACTGTACATATAAAGAAACGTAAAAATCGTAAACATTCGTAAAAATCCAAATAACTTCACAGATCTTCATTGTAAAGGGTTTAAACACTGTTTCCCATGCTTGTTCAATGAACCGTAAACAATTAATGAACATGCATCTGTGGAACAGTCGTTAAGTCCCTAACAGCTTACAGGCGGTAGGCAATTAAGGTCACAGTTATGAAAACTTAGGACACTAAAGAGGCCTTTCTACTGACTCTGAAAACACTAAAAGAAAGATGTCCAGGGTCCCTGCTCATCTGCGTGAAATTGTCTTAGGCATGCTGCAAGGAGGCATGAGGACTGCAGATGTGACCAAGGCAATAATTTGCAATGTCTGTACTGTGAGACGCCTAAGACAGCGCTACAGGGAGACAGGACAGACAGCTGATCGTCCTTGCAGTGTCAGACCACGTGTAACAACACCTGCACAGGATCGGTACATCCGAACATCCCACCTGCGGGACAGGTACAGGATGGCAACAAAAACTTCCCGAGTTACACCAGGAACACACAATCCCTCCATCAGTGCTCAGACTGCCCGCAATAGGCTGAGAGAGGCTGGACTGAGGGCTTGTAGGCCTGTTGTAAAGACAGGTTCTCACGAGACATCACCGGCAACAACGTCGCCTATGGGCACAAACCCACCGTTGCTGGACCAGACAAGACTGGCAAAAAGTGCTCTTCACTTATGAGTCGCGATTTTGTCTCACCAGGGGTGATGGTCAGATTCGCATGTATTGCGAAGGAATGAGCATTACACCAAGGCCTGTACTCTGAAGCGGGATCGATTTGGAGCTGGAGGGTCCATCATGGTCTGGAGCAGTGTGTCACAGCATCAACGGACTGAGCTTGTTGTCAATGCAGGCAATCTCAACGCTGTGCGTTACAGGGAATACATCCTCTGCCCTCATGTGGTACCCTGTCTGCAGGCTCATCCTGACATGACCCTCCAGCATGACAATGCCATCAGCCATACTGCTCGTTCTGTGTGTGATTTCCTGCAAGACAGGAATGTCAGTGTTCTGCCATGGCCAGCGAAGAGTCCGGATCTCAATTCCATTGAGCACGTCAGGGACCTGTTGGATCAGAGGGTGAGGGCTAGGGCCATTCCCCCCAGAACTTGCAGGTGCCTTGGTGGAAGAGTGGGGTAACATCTCACAGCAAGAACAGGCAAATCTGGTGCAGTCCATGAGGAGGAGATGCACTGCAGTACTTAATACAGCTGGTGGCCACACCAGATACTGACTGTTACTTTTGATTTTGACCCCTCCTTTGTTCAGGGACACATTATTCCATTTCTGTTAGTCACATGTCTGTGGAACTTGTTCAGTTTATGTCTCAGTTGTTGAATTTTGTTATATTCATACAAATATTTACACGTGTTAAGTTTGCTAAAAATAAACGCAGTTGATAGTGAGAGGATGTTTCTTTTTTTGCTGAGTTTAGATATCTTTTTAAAATATATTTTTCTTTCTTATTTCCCACAAACCCTATCACCCCTCCCTTAATTGGAGCAAACTAATAAACAACACCACTTTGGCTTCTACTTCCAGCTCATACATACTATATACATTTTACAGACACAATCTATTTTACAATAGTTTTACATTTTGTTTGTTTTTATTCCTGGCCTTCTTCTAACCTCCACATCTCCCCTTTAATTCTGATGTCCATCCAGTTTATATATCTGCCATATATTTTTCAACTGTGCTGTGATGCTTCACAAATGTTCTGAACCTTTCTATTCTCATAGTTTTTACAGATTGTAAATTAAAGATAAACATTTTTGCTAAATGTATTATTATATTATTGATTGATTGTCTATGACTTTTCAAATTACCCAGTATTTCTATCTGCAGCGTCAGCTGCAGGTAAGTGTTGCAATTCTTCAGCCATTCCTGGACCTGTGACCAAAAACGAGCTACATATGGACAGTACCAAAATAAATGATCTAATGACTCTGCCTCCTCACAGCAGAATCTGCAGAGCTGGGAAGGTTGTATCCCCCATATATTTAACATTCTATTGGTTGCAATACATTTGTATAATCATTTAAATTAAGTTTGGAATCTGGCGTTATTTTGCATGTCAAATTATAAACCATGTGCCATGGAATCATTACATTGAAAATCTCTTCCCAAATATTTTGTCATCTATATGGCACAGATGTCAATTTTTTGGTCCTTAAATGAAACGGGTATATATTTTTGTTTGTCACAATTTTCTTTAACCTCTACGGTGTCAGTGTCCCTAAACCGGGATGGTTGTTGCTAACATGCGCTAATGTGAATCAAATGACATTGTATACAACAGCTAACTTTCCGATACAGAGACATCTCTTATATGGGCAGAAAGATTCAATTACTGTTAATCTAATTGCAGTATCCAATGAACAGCAGCTATTACAGTAAATAAAGACCATGCTATTGTTTGAGGAGAGTGCACAACAACAAATAACTTTTATCACGGCAACTGGTTTGATACATTCACCTCTGAAGGTAAATAGTGTACTTACATTCAGTCATCTTGCTCTGATTTGTCATCCTGAAGGTCTCAGAAATAAAATGTATTTACCAAATAAACTAAATAAAAAAAGTAAAAAAGTAAATAGTAACACAATAACACAACAATAACGAGGCTATATACAGGGGGTACATGTACAGAGTCAGAGTGCGGGGGTACAGGTTAGTTGAGGCAATTTGTACATGTAGCTAAGGGTAAAGTGACTATGCATAGACAATAAACAGTGGATAGCAGCAGTGTACAAAACAAATGGGGGGGTCAATGTAATATTCCGGTAGCCATTTGATTAATTGTTCAGCAGTCCTATGGCTTGGGGGTAGAAACTGTAAAGGAGCATTTTGGTCCTAGACTTGGCGCTCCGGTAACGCTTGCGGTGTGGTAGCAGAGAAAACAGTCTATGACTTGGGTGACTGGAGTCTCTGACAATTTTATGGGCTTTCCTCTGACACCACCTATTATATAGGTCCTGGATTGCAGGAAGCTTGGCCCCAGGGATGTACTGGGCCGTACGCACAGTTACCATACCAGGCGGTGATACAACCGGTCAGGATGCTCTCGATGGTGCTGCTGTAGAACGTTTTGAGGATCTGGGAACCCATGCCAAAAATGTTCAGTCTCCCGAGGGAGAAAAGGTGTTGTAGTGCCCTCTTCACGACTGTCTTGGTGTGTTTGGACCATGATAGTTTGTTGGTGGACACCAAGGAACGTGAAAATCTCTGACCACTTCCATATTGAGCGAGTCACTGGTACTTCCTGCTTTAGTTTTTGCTTGTAAGCAGGAATCAGGAGGATAGAATTATGGTCAGATTTGCCAAATGGAGGGCAGGGGAGAGCATTGTATGCATCTCTGTGTGTGGAGTAAAGGTGTTGCTGGTAAAAAGCTTATCATAAGGTACTCTACCTCAGGCGAGCAATACCTTGAGACTTCTTTAATATTAGACATCGCGTACCAGCTGTTATTGACAAAAAGACACACACCCCCACCCGTCGTCTTACCAGACGTAGCTTCTCTGTTCTGCCGGTGCATTGAATATCCCTCCAGCTCTATATTATCTGTGTCGTCATTCAGCCACGACTCGGTGAAACTAAGAACTGTAATATCTTATATGTCCCGTTGGTAGGATACTTGTAATTGTAGGTCATCAATTTTATTTTCCAATGATTGCATGTTAGCAAGTAGAATGGATGGCCGTGAGAGTTTACTCGCTCACCTTTGGATTCTCAGAGGGCAGCCCAATCTGCATCCTCTTTTCCTCCGTCTTTTCTTCACGCAAATGACAGGGATTTGGGCCTGTTCCCGGGAGAGCAGTATATCCTTCTCGTCGGACTCGTTAAAGGAAAATGCTTCTTCCAGTTCGTGGTGAGTAATCACTGTTCTGATGTCCATAAGTTATTTTCAGTCATAAGAGACAGTAGTAGCAACATTATGTACAAAATAATAATACATTTAAAAAGGTACAAACAATGCAAAAAAATATAGCACAAAAATATCACAACTGGTTAGGAGCATGTAAAACGTCAGCCATCCTCTTCGGCGCCATCTTAGCATCTTAGCATCAATTGACCAATTCAGCACATCTGGACAAACTCCTGGCAGACTTGATACAAAATATTGTGCAGTAATGTAATTCTTTGCTGGATCAGTCTGAAACGTTGCACGCACACTGATGCCATCTGGTGGCCAAAATCTAAATTACACCTAGACTCGTATCAGAAAATATGGCATTTCTCTTGCATTTCAAAGATGTAACAAAAAAAATGAAAACACATGTTTTTTTGTTTGTATTATCTTTTACCAGATCTAATGTGTTATATTCTCCTACATTAATTTCACATTTCCACAAACTTCAAAGTGTTTCCTTTCAAATGTTATCAATAATTTGCATATCCTTGATTCAGGTCCTTAACTACAGGCACTTACAGTTGAAGTCGGAAGTTTACATACACTTAGGTTGGGGACATTAAAACAAGTTTTTCAACCTCCTCCACAAATAAGGACATCTACTTTGTGCATGACACAAGTCATTTTTCCAACAATTGTTCACAGACAGATTATTTCACTTATAATTCACTGTATCACAATTCCAGTGGGTCAGAAGTTTACATACACTAAGTTGACTGTGCCTTTAAACAGCTTGGAAAATTCCAGAAAATGATGTCATGGCTTTAGAAGCTTCTGATAGGCTAATTAACATCATGTGAGTCAATTGGAGGTGTACCTGTGGATGTATTTCAAGGCCTACCTTCAAACTCAGTGCCTCTTTGCTTGACATCATGGGAAAATCAAAAGAAATCAGCCAAGACCTAAGAAAAAAAAATTGTAGTCCTCCACAAGTCTGGTTCATCCTTGGGAGCAATTTCCAAATGACTGAAGGTACCACGTTCATCTGTACAAACAATAGTACGCAAGTATAAACACCATTGGACCACGCAGCCGTCATACCGCTCAGGAAGGAAACGTGTTCAGTCTCCCAGAGATGAAAGTACTTTGGTGAAAAATCAATCCCAGAACAACAGCAAAGGACCTTGTGAAGATGCTGGTGGAAACAGGTACAGAAGTATCTATATCCACAGTAAAACGAGTCCTATATCGACATAACCTGAAAGACCGCTCAGCAAGGAAGAAGCCACTGCTCCAAAACCGCCATAAAAAAGACAGACTGCAGTTTGCAACTGCACATGGGGACAAAGGTCATACTTTTTGGAGAAATGTCCAAAAAGTACACCAAGAACACCATACCAACCGTGAAGCATGGGGGTGGCAGCATCATGTTGTGGCAGTGCTTTGCTGAAAAAGGGACTGGTGCACTTCACAAAATAGATGGCATCATGAGGAAGTGAAATTATGTGGATATATTGAAGCAACATCTCAAGACATCAGTCTGGAAGTTAAAGCTTAGTCGCGAATTGGTCTTCCAAATGGACAATGACCCCAAGCATACTTCCAAAGTTGTGGAAAATGGCATAAGGACAACAAAGTCAAGGTATTGGAGTGGCCATCACAAAGCCCTGACCTCAATCCTGTAGAAAATTCAAGGGCAGAACTGAAAACGCGTGTGCGAGCAAGGAGGCCTACAAACCTGACTCAGTTACACCGGCTCTTGTCAGGAGGAATGGGCCAAAATTCCCCCAACTTATTGTGGGAAGCTTGTGGAAGGCTACCCAAACGTTTGACCAAAGTTAAACAATTTAAAGGCAATGATACCAAATACTAATTGAGTGTATGTAAACTTGTGATGAATGAGATGAAAGAAATAAAAGCTGAAATAAATAATTCTCTCTACTATTATACTGACATTTCACATTCTTAAAAGAATGTGATGATCGTAACTGACCTAAGACAGGGAATTTTTACTAGGATTAAATGTCAGGAATTGTAAAAAAAACTGAGTTTAAATATATTTGGCTAAGGTGTATGTAAACTTCCGACTTCAGCTGTAGATTTGGGTATGTCAGTTTAGGTGATTTTTTTTTTAAAGGGTACGATCCTTAAGAGCAGGGCCGACAGACAAGTTCCTTTATTTTCTCCCCTTCCACTTGCCTCTTCGGTAATGCTGCAATTAGTCGTAATTTTGGGTAGTGCATTCGTTTCCATATATTTGTGTTAGCTGCATGTTTGACATAACTCCACCAGTCCTATTTATGATGTAATTTAGAAAGATTATACAATTTTTTTTAAATGTATCAGATTTTTTAAATGTATTATCAATTAGTATATTTGAGTTTAACCACAATATTTGTTGCATTATTTGTTCTGTCTTTTCTGGTGGATTAAACTGAAATTGCAACCAACTTTCTATGGGTTGTTTAAAAAATTACGATATTTTGGAGATGATTTCGTTTTCAAATAACCGAAAGCCAGCAGTTGTAATATGAATAAAGGGAAAAAGGCCATTCTTGAACATGGGGTGAGACATTCTTACCTATTTGCTAGAGAACCAGTTCAGATTTATGTATAACTGTTGGATGACTGATTTCTTTAGTGAGAGGTCTAATGCTTTAATATTTAATCATTTTTGCCCTCCAAATTCATAGCCATTATATAGTTAGGCCCTTTTAGTGTTTTCTGGCTTGACATTCCAAATAAAATTGAATATTTTTTGCTCATATAGTAAAAAAAACAGGTCACTAGGTGTAGGCAAAACCAGACGCAAATAGGTAGACTGGAATGTGACTAAAGTGTTAATCAGGGTGATTTTTCCACAAATAGACAGGTATTTTCCTTTCCATGGTACATCTTATCTATTTTTGCTAACATTCTATTAAAATTTGTTGGAGTGAGATAAAAAAAAATATTTTGGGATATGTATACCATGTGTGTCCACATTAAATATGTCGTTCTGACCCTGTACAAGGGGCCGTCATTGAAAATAAGAATTTGTTCTTAACTGACTTGCCTAGTTTAATAAAATAAAATAGGAATTTAAATAAACATCCCTGTCAGACAATTTCATTAGTAAACTATATGGTAATGTAGAGGTTGTATTTTTTTGTGATCCAATGTAATATACTACACTTTTCATAATTTCTTTTTAATCCAGAGAGGTTAGAAAAAGTATCTAGATCCTCTATGAGGCTATGGAGGGATTCTAATTGTGGATTTCAAAGAAAACATTCATCATCAGTGCACAACAACACCTTGGTTTTTTATGGATTTCTAATCCCTTAATATTATTGTTGGATCTGAATTTAACAGCTAAAGTTTCGATAGCAATAATGAATAGACATGCCGATAGTGGGCAACCTTATTTTAATCCTCTTGACAGTTTAAAACTTTCTGAGAAGTAGCCATTATTTATTATTTTACACCTACGGTTACTATACATAACTTTAACCAATTTTACAAGAGATTCTCCAAAATTGAAATATTCCAGGCATTTATATATAAACTTCAGTCGGACTTTATCAAAGGCCTTTTCAAAGTCAGCTATGAATAATAGGCCTGGTTTCCCAGATATTTCATAGTGATATTTTGTTTCCAGTACTTGTCTTATATTATCTCCAATATATTGTCCATGTAAAAAACCTGTCAGATTAGGATGAATAATATCGGACAATATGATTTCAATTCTAAGCGCAAGCATTTTGCTGAAGTGTAAGAGACCTCTCATTTTTTTAATGGACTGGATCGTTATATTTACCACTTGGATCCTGTTTCAGTAATAATGAAATCAGACCTTCTCGTTGAGTGTCCGATAATCTACCATTTATATAGGAGTGGTTAAAACATGCTAATAACGATTCTCTGAGTATATCAAACAGGTTTGGTATACCTCCACTGGTATGCCATCCAGCCCTGGAGGTTTCTCGGACTTAAAGGCTTTGATTGCATCAAGATGTTCCCCCTCTGTAATTTGGCCTTCACATGAGTCTTTCTGTACAGATGATCATTTGACTTTATTAATAGGAAAAAAATCCATACAATTAGCTTCGGTTACTGGAGATGGAGGAGACTGAAACAAACAAATATGCTTAACGTACATTACTTCCTCTTTCAAACTATTGTTTGGTGAATCATGGGTGACTCCATCATTTGTTTCAGTGAATTATTTTTGGTAGCATTTCTATGATGAAGATTAAAAAATAATTTGGTGCATTTTTCCCCATACTGTATTCCATCCAGTTTGCTTTATTTTTTAAACATATTACACACATTTATTTTTGTTTTTCCTCAAAAGGTGTCGCAATTAACTCTGGCAGCCCAATTGATTGGCAAACGTACTGCAAATTAAGAAATCATGTGACTAAATGAAATAAAAATGAAAATAAACTATACTATGAAACAAAGATAAATGATATAAATAATGACAGTAAAAAGCTTTGGGGCACCTTAAAAAACTTATTTGTGACTGGGGGGCAGTATTGAGTAGCTTGGATAAAAAGGTTCCCAGAGTAATTAGTAGATTTGGATAGAAAACACTCTGGAGATTCGAAAACTGTTTGAATGGTGTCTGTGAGTATAACATAACTCATATGGCAGGCAAAAACCTGATAAAAAATCCAACCAGGAAGTGGGAAATCTGAGGTTTGTAGTTTTTCAAGTCATTGCCTATCGAATATACAGTGTCTATGGGGTCATATTGCACTTCCTAAGGCTTCCACTAGATGTCAACAGTCTTTAGAACCTTGTGGAAAGAGGAGGAAGGGAAGCGCTACTAAGGTACACAATAGTACATTTTGGTAGATAGAAGGTTAGAACTACCTTTTAGTGTTCTGATACTTCTATCTTGGAGTTGTATTTTTATGATAGCATAGCTACAGTATTTCACATTTTAATGTGTATAGTATTGCTTACTAGGTGTGTCCAATCAATTGTGTAACTACTCCTTCTTCCAATTAGGGCTAATTGAAAAGCTGTTCAAAAGAGGACATTGTATTCCTTTTTTTAAATTCTCCCTGACAAAGGCCATGCAGCCGAAACGCGTCGGTTTTAAAAACTTTGTTTCTATTGAACATGCCATACTAACAACGGCATCTTAATCAATTATATGAAGAGTGCCTTGGTCCACCTTTCTTTTTGAGAACCTTGTTTGATGCTTCTACTGTGAAGGAGGGGTAAATGAGAGCTGAATGAGTCATGGGTCTGCCAGAGTGGCATGAGCTGATCACGCGCGCTCACGTGAGAGCGACCTGCGTTCCATCACATTTCTACAGACAAAGGAATTCTCTGGTTGAAACATTATGGAAGATTTATGTTAAAAACATCCTAAAGATTGATTCTATACTTCGTTTGACATGTTTCTACGAACTATGACTTTTCATCTGAACGTTCGTCTGGACTTGCCCGCGCGTCGTGAGTTTGGATTGTGTACTAAACGCGTGAACAAAAAGGCCTTTGGACATAATTGATGGACTTTATCGAACAAATCAAATATTTATTGTCGAACTGGGATTCCTGGGAGTGCATTCTGATGAAGATCATCAAAGGTAAGTGAATATTTATAATGCTATTTCTGACTTCTGTTGACGCCACAACATGGCGGACATCTGTATGGCTTGCTTTGTTGTCTGAGCGCTGTACTCAAATTATTGCATGGTGTGCTTTTTCGGTAAAGCTTTTTTGAAATCTGACACAGCGGTTGCAATAAGGAGAAGTGGATCTATAATTCCATGCATAACACCTGATCTTTTAGCAATGTTTATTAAGAGTATTTCTGTAAATTGATGTGGCTCTCTGCAAAATCACCGGATGTTTTGGCACTACTGAACATAACACGTCAATGTAAACTGAGATTTTTGGATATAAATATGAACTTTATCGAACAAAACATACATGTATTGTTTAACATGAGGTCCTATGACTGTCATCTGATGAAGATCATCAAAAGTTAGTGATTCATTTTCTCTCTATTTCTGCTTTTTGTGACCTGGAAAAATGGCTGTGTTTTTCTGTGACGAGGTACTGACCTAACATAATCGTTTGGTGTGCTTTCGTCGTAAAGTATTTTTGAAATCAGACACTGTGGCTGGATTTACAACAAGTTTATCTTTAAAATGGTGTGAAATACTTGTATGTTTGAGGAATTTTAATTATGGGTTTTCTGTTGTTTTGAATTTGGCACCCTGCACTTTCACTGGCTGTTGTTGAGGTGGATGCTTGCGTCCCGAATATCCCAGAGAGGTTCAATTAAATTTTGGGGAAAAAAGCCAACTTGGCTCCTTCATTCGTTGAATCAGATGGCTCATTCATCACAAAGCCCACTGATTTTGCAAACTACTTTTTTGACGTTTTCATTGGCAAGATAAGCAAACTTAGGGATGACATGCCAGCAACAAACGCTGACACTACACATCCAAGTATATTGAACCAAATTATGAAAGACAAGAATTGTATTTTTGAATTCCGTAAAGTCAGTGTGGAAGAGGTGAAAAAAGTATTGTTGTTTATCAACAATGACAAGCCACAGGGGTCTGACAATCTGGATGGAAAATTACTGAGGAAAATAGCAGACGATATTGCCACTCCTATTTGAAACATCTTCAATTTAAGCCTACTAGAGAGCGTGTGCCATCAGGCCTGGAGGGAAGCTAAAGTCATTCTGCTACCCAATAATAGTAAAGCCCCCTTTACTGGCTCAAATAGAAGACCAATCTGCCTGTTACCAACCCTTAGAAAACTTCTGGAAATTGTGTTTGACCAGATACAATGCTATTTCACAGTAAACAAATTGACAACAGAATTTCATCATACTTCTGGGGTGATGGACACTCAACAAGCACAGCACTTACACAAATGACTGATGATTGGCTGAGAGAAATTGATGATAAAATGATTGTGGGGGCTGTCTTGTTAGACTTCAGTGCATCTTTTGACAAGATCTATCATAGTCTGCTGCTGGGAAAATGTATGTGTTATTGCTTTACACCTCTTGCTATAATGTGGATAAAGAGTTACTTGTCTAACAGAACACAGAGGGTGTTATTTAATGGAAGCCTCTCAAACATAATCCAGGTAGAATCAGAATTTCCCAGAGTAGCTGTTTAGGCCCCTTGCTTTTTTCAATTTTTACTAACGACATGCCACTGACTTTGAGTAAAGCCAGTGTGTCTATGTATGCGAATGACTTGTCCCATACAATAAGGGGATATGCTTTACCTATGTTATGTCCGAAAAAGTACATTCTAAATTCCTCTTAGTTAAAAACAAGTTATCATCCAATAAGCTTTGATTACATTTCCAATATCCTCGCCCATGTGGAAATTCTGTAATATATATGCCAATTATGTGATGGTCCGACCTCATTCTGTCCCCTATCAACACTTTTTAAACGTTTGGTGTTGGGGGGACTGAGTGTTGGTTTCTTGAGGAGGGGAGCGACTCTGGACATTTTGAAGTCAGAGGGGACGCAGGGCTGAATTGACGAGGGAAATGAGGAATGGGAGAAGGTTTCCAGAGATGGTCTGGACAAGCGAGGAGGGGATGGGTCGAACGGGTAGGTTTTCGGGTGGCCGATACCTCTAAAGAGAGACAGGAGGAAAAGGTCAAGGCGTAAGGTAGTTCTGTGCGAGTGGGACCAGTGGAGAGGTTGAAGAAGGGGGAGGGGGTGGGGGGATTAAGGAGGTAGGAGATGGTGGAAAAGAGTTTCCTAGGGTCTTGACACACTGTAGATTTCACTAATAATAGTATTTTGTGCATGTGTCCCGTTTGCTATGTTGACAGACTATATATGAAACATAATGGGTATGTGTGTTCTTTTCTCAGCCATGCATGTTGACACACTGAATGCGTGTTTGTTTATCCACCGGCACCTTTTTCACAAGTATTGCTTCTATTTTCTCGTGACTAAAAGCTATCTGTTCTCAATGAATATGGAAAACTGAATAAACTGAAAACACAAACTAACAATAGGACTGGACTCATGAGGAGCATGTGAGATGTGTTTGCTTATATGGTTAAAAGTGCTTGAGAACAGACTTTTATATTTGAATGTGTTGCGATTCACAAAATAATGGATTGCAATAAGCTGTCCATTAAGAATGACCCACAGGTTCCCACCCAAATACTAAATCATCACCAGTGATTTTGTCACTGAATGAGTATTAGGTCTGCTGGAAAAGTCATCCAAAGCTCATTACAGGCCTGCTACACAAAAGTAACATGGTTGAGGTGAGCTTTAAAATCTGGTTCATTCAACCTAGAGCTTAGTCTGCCTCATTTCCATTCTGAACGAAGGAGGTAAACGCTTGAGCAGGAGGCTTCAGGTGGGTATTATTTTAGAGGGCTCATAGGCTAGCTAGTAGCTACACTGCACAAATATTCTGACATTGAATGTCTGTGGTTAGCACTCTTATAGTTGTGGTTAGCTCTCTCATAGTTGTTGTTGTCTTTTTGACGAATCTGAGATACAGTATGTGTTCCCCCCAGGGAAACAGGGGTTTGGTCCATAGTAAACCAGTTAAATAGATTTGGCGACAGTTTATTCCATGGTTAGCAGAGTGCCAACGAGCTCCAGTGCTGTTTTTTATGCCACTAATTGTGTCTCCAGCCTCAGCATGGTTTCCTCATCGGGATTGCGCTTATAAACAGGGGTTTGGTCCATAGTAAACCAGTTAAATAGATTTGGCGACAGTTTATTCCATGGTTAGCAGAGTGCCAACGAGCTCCAGGGCTGTTTTTTATGCCACTAATTGTGTCTCCAGCCTCAGCATGGTTTCCTCATCGGGATTGCGCTTATGAGCCCCGCTTAGTAACATTGCTTTGGAATGACGGGGGAAGGATATAGAGGCCGTAGTTAGAAATGCTGTGGTGGCACAAAACAAGCCCTTGAGACTTAGTGGGCAGGAATTGAGTGTATGCATAAATAATGTTGGTATTTGGTATTTTATTAGGATCCCCAGTAGCTGTTGCGAAAGCAGCAACTACTCTTCCTGGGGTCCATACAACAACATTCATTATGGTATGATGACTTAGGCCTGTGTGGTAGGAAAATCACCACCATATAGCAAAATATTTCCAAAGCATCAAATGCCACTTTTAATCTCAGACGTAAACAGGCAAAAGCAGTGCGGGAGGAGCACCCTTCTCAAATAGATTCAGAAACATATCTCTTTTACACAAAAATATGTTTTAATTTTCTAGCTATTTTTCATTCGGGTAGGTGGATAAAACGTTCACGTTTGCATGTGAAAACACAATCTTATTGATTACAGCACAAGCTTAAGCTACGTCGCCTTCGGCCAAAACACTGCTCCTTGTCACGATCGTTGGAATAAATGGACCAAGGCTCAGCGTACGTAGAGTTCCACATGTTTAATTGAAACGAAACTCACAAAAACAATAAAGAGTTAAACGGACCGTGACGTCATGGAGTGCTCACAGGTCACTACACACAAACAAGATCCCACAAAACACAGTGGGGGAAATGGCTGCCTAAATATGATCCCCAATCAGAGACAACGATAGACAGCTGCCTCTGATTGGGAACCGTAGCAGGCCAACATAGAAATACAAATACTAGAGTGCCCACCCTAGTCACACCCTGACCAAACCAACATAGAGAATAAAAGGCTCTCTATGGTCAGGTCGTGACACACCTGCCTCATGCCGGGGAGGCAGCTCAATTACAAAATGAATGCAATCAATGCTAACCCGGTTCACCAGGGGTAGTAGGCCCGGGACATTAATCGAATCCCCTCATTGGGTTGAGGGGAAGGGCGTGAATTGGGACAATGGTGGGGGTGCCTTACTGGCAGATAACCCTGGTGCTTGGTGCTTGCCTTGGTGCTTGCCTACATAGCAGCAAGGGGAACTGCCCCTCCCTGCCTTCAGGCTATGCTTAAACCATCATCCCAACCGAGCACTCCACCTCTGGTCTCTTGGCAGTCCCAGGATCAGGGCTCAGGGCTCAAGAAGTCACCATTACAGAGAATGGATTATGTCACGTTGACTGAGTAGTTTCACTTGAACGACCTTCCAAGATGGAGTTACAAGTGGGGAACTCTGAGAAAATGTTGTTGCCAATTTGTGACTGTTCCCCACTGACCTTTCACCTTTTCAAACAAAAGATGACAACAAATCTGTTTTTGACAACTACCACCTACCTTATCAATATGGATAATGTAGCTAGTTTGAACATATTGTCAATGTTAAGCAAACTATCTAACTTCTTATCGTTGAAGAATTGTTCCCACTTCAAAAACACTTGAAAACAATCATGTTGGATTGATGTCTTCCCACTTCCTAGTTTCGTGAAGCCAGCATTAGATTCAAGGGACTTTTGCTTTCTTGGCGAGATGTTGCGTGGCATGACAAGTGTGACTCATGCTAACAGTCTCCCCATTCCTCCTCCTCTTCTCTTCTCCTCATCCTACTTTTCATTCAGTTATTTCCATGGATCTCTGGATACAATGAGGAAATTACAAAGACATGGCATCATGAGTCATGATTATTTCATGGGATACCAGCATATGGTGTGAGAACCTAAAGTCATTTGTACTAAAACAGACATTAAACTACAATATGTAAACATGTAATAATTCAGTGTAACAATCAAGCGATAAGAGGTGTAATACATTATACATTTTTATTTTAGTGAGTATGGCCAATCCTCTTTTTGGTGAGCTGAAACAACATAAACAAACAATATAAGATAGTCTCAAATATGACTCACATGGCCTATCTATATGTTCTGCCATTCTAATCTGAACAAATACTTGAGAATCGTGCCCACAAATAGAACAGGCAGAAATGGTATTCACTTCCATTTCTGGATTTATAAAACCTGTGTTACTATGTAACGCCACAGGGAGGCACCAAAGATCTATATCCTGATTGGAGAGAAACAAGTAGAACCAGGAAGTCAGGAACGAAGAGAAGAATCAAGGGCTATTTTAACATCTGTGTTTACTTCTCATTCACAACTCTTCAACAAAGATATTTACAGAGGTATGTATTGTCAGAATTATCTTTGAATTAATGTTAAAAAATTAAACTGCCTCATACGAATGTAGTTAGTATTATTCAAAAAAAATGTAAGTGATTATTTTATTATGCTGACCCAAATATGACCCATGACATCATATGGAAAGATTGTGTTAAACTGCAAACTTGGAAATCTTCCTATTAAAATGATGGGGGCATATGAACGTTCTGTCGTCTTTTCCCATCCCATCCTGCTCAAGAAAATAAAGGAAACACTAAAATAACACATCCTAGACCTGAATGAATGAAATATTCTTATTAAATATTTTTTTCTTTACATAGTTGAATGTGCTGACAACAAAATCACACAAAAATGATCAATGGATATCAAATGTATCAACCCATGGAGGACTGGATTTGGAGTCACACTAAGAATGAAAGTGGAAAACCACACTACAGGCTGATCCAACTTTGATGTAATGTCCTTACATTAGGCTCAGTAGTGTGTGTGGCCTCCATGTGCCTGTATGACCTCCCTACAACGCCTGGGCATGCTCCTGATGAGATGGCGGATGGTCTCCTGAGGGATCTCCTCCCAGACCTGGACTAAAGCATCCGCCAACTCCTGGACAGTCTGTGGTGCAACGTGACGTTGGTGGATGGAGCGATACATGATGTCCCAGATGTGCTCAATTGGATTCAGGTCTGGGAAACGGGCAGGCCAGTCCATAGCATCAATGCCTTCCTCTTGCAGGAACTGCTGACACACTCCAGCCACATGAGGTCTAGCATTGTCTTGCATTAGGAGGAACCCAGGGCCAACCGCACTAGCATATGGCCTCACAGGGGGTCTGAGGATCTCATCTCGGTACCTAATGGCAGTCAGGCTACCTCTGGCGAGCACATGGAAGGCTGTGCGGCACCCCAAAGAAATGCCACCCCACACCATGACTGACCCACCGCCAAACCGGTCATGCTGGAGGATGTTGCAGGCAGCAGAACATTCTCCACGGCGTCTCCAGACTCTGTCACGTCTGTCACATGTGCTCAGTGTGAACCTGCTTTCCTCTGTGAAGAGCACAGGGCGCCAGTGGCGAATTTGCCAATATTGGTGTTCTCTGGCAAATGACAAACATCCTGCACGGTATTGGGCTGTAAGCACAACCCCCACCTGTGGATGTCGGGCCCTCATACCACCCTCATAGAGTCTGTTTCTGACCGTTTGAGCAGACACATGCACATTTGTGGCCTGCTGGAGGTCATTTTGCAGGGCTCTGGCAGTGCTCCTCCTGCTCCTCCTTGCACAAAGGCAGAGGTAGCGGTCCTGCTGCAGGGTTGTTGCCCTCCTACGGCCTCCTCCACGTCTCCTGATGTACTGGCCTGTCTCCTGGTAGCGCCTCCTTGCTCTGGACACTACACTGACAGACACAGCAAACCTTCTTGCCACAGCTCGCATTGATGTTCCATCCTGGATGAGCTGCACTACCTGAGCCACTTGTGCGGGTTGTAGACTCCGTCTCATGCTACCACTAGAGTGAAAGCACCGCCAGCATTCAAAAGTGACCAAAACATCAGCCAGGACGCATAGGAACTGAGAAGTGGTCTGTCACCACCTGCAGAACCACTCCTTTATTGGGGGTGTCTTGCTAATTGCCTATAATTTCCACCTGATGTCTATTCCATTTGCACAACAGCATGTGAAATGTATTGTCAATCAGTGTTGCTTTCTAAGTGGACAGTTTGATTTCACAGAAGTGTGATTGACTTGGAGTTACATTGGGTTGTTTAAGTGTTCCCTTTATTTTTTTTGAGCAGTGTATTTCAAATTACAATACAATAACAAAAAACATAGGACATCACTGCACATACAGTATGTTTTCTCTGAAGAAACATAAAATAACATTAAAAGTTGAATGATTTTATTGGTTACATACACGTGATTAGCAGATGTTATTGCAGGTGCAGAGAAAACCTGTGATAGATAGAGTTGTAAGAATACCGTTTTTTTTTTGTTATTGAAAAATTCTAGAGATGTTATTAAATATTGGTTTTCAAGTAAAAATATTTATTCGATTTGGGGACAGATTTCAAATATTTGTTTTTGTGTATACACAATTTACCAGAGATAATGAAAAAATGAATGACTAATTCAGTAGTTTTGTTTTCATTTGAATAATAAAATTGCACCCCTTCTGAAAAAACCTACACTCGATCCCTCCGATGTCAACAACTACAGACCAGTATCCCTTCTTTCTTTTCTCTCCAAAACTCTCGAACGTGCCGTCCTTGGCCAGCTCTCCCGCTATCTCTCTCAGAATGACCTTCTTGATCCAAATCAGTCAGGTTTCAAGACTAGTCATTCAACTGAGACTGCTCTTCTCTGTATCACGGAGGCCCTCCGCACTGCTAAAGCTAACTCTCTCTCCTCTGCTCTCATCCTTCTAGACCTATCGGCTGCCTTCGATACTGTGAACCATCAGATCCTCCTCTCCACCCTCTCCGAGTTGGGCATCTCCGGCGCGGCCCACGCTTGGATTGCGTCCTACCTGACAGGTCGCTCCTACCAGGTGGCGTGGCGAGAATCTGTCTCCTCTCACGCGCTCTCACCACTGGCGTCCCCCAGGGCTCTGTTCTAGGCCCTCTCCTATTCTCGCTATACACCAAGTCACTTGGCTCTGTCATAACCTCACATGGTCTCTCCTATCATTGCTATGCAGACGACACACAATTAATCTTCTCCTTTCCCCCTTCTGATGACCAGGTGGCGAATCGCATCTCTGCATGTCTGGCAGACATATCAGTGTGGATGACGGATCACCACCTCAAGCTGAACCTCGGCAAGACAGAGCTGCTCTTCCTCCCGGGGAAGGACTGCCCATTCCATGATCTCGCCATCACGGTTGACAACTCCATTGTGTCCTCCTCCCAGAGCGTTAAGAACCTTGGCGTGATCCTGGACAACACCCTGTCGTTCTCAACTAACATCAAGGCGGTGGCCCGTTCTTGTAGGTTCATGCTCTACAACATCCGCAGAGTACGACCCTGCCTCACACAGGAAGCAGCGCAGGTCCTAATCCAGGCACTTGTCATCTCCCGTCTGGATTACTGCAACTCGCTGTTGGCTGGGCTCCCTGCCTGTGCCATTAAACCCCTACAACTCATCCAGAACGCCGCAGCCCGTCTGGTGTTCAACCTTCCCAAGTTCTCTCACGTCACCCCGCTCCTCCGCTCTCTCCACTGGCTTCCAGTTGAAGCTCGCATCCGCTACAAGACCATGGTGCTTGCCTACGGAGCTGTGAGGGGAACGGCACCTCAGTACCTCCAGGCTCTGATCAGGCCCTACACCCAAACAAGGGCACTGCGTTCATCCACCTCTGGCCTGCTCGCCTCCCTACCACTGAGGAAGTACAGTTCCCGCGCAGCCCAGTCAAAACTGTTCGCTGCTCTGGCCCCCCAATGGTGGAACAAACTCCCTCACGACGCCAGGACAGCGGAGTCAATCACCACCTTCCGGAGACACCTGAAACCCCACCTCTTTCAGGAATACCTAGGATAGGATAAAGTAATCCTTCTCACCCCCTTAAAAGATTTAGATGCACTATTGTAAAGTGGCTGTTCCACTGGATGTCTTAAGGTGAACGCACCAATTTGTAAGTCGCTCTGGATAAGAGCGTCTGCTAAATGACTTAAATGTAAATGTAAATAAAATATTACATCTTTCATTGTAAATACATGGGTCTTATTAATTAAATAAAAAATTTAAATACTTAACCTGAGTGCGCAAGTCACACTCATAAAAAATGTGTATAATAGTTTCCCCTTCTTTATCACAGAAAAGGCATATGTCCTCAACAAGTTATTACAAAGTGAATTTCTGATAAACAAAATTTGTGAGGGCGCAACCAAGCTTTCTTCCATTCAATTTCAGTAATATATGCATTCCAGAAGAATGTCTCTATAGGAGAGATCTTGTTCTTGGAGTTAAAAAGTAATGTTATGAATGTATTATTACATGTATTATCCAGCAGGGGGCAACCTTCTAACATGAATCTTTATTATATTTATTTATTTATGTAACCTTTATTTAACTAGGCAAGTCAGTTAAAAACAAATTCTTATTTACAATGACAGCCTACCAGGGAAGAGTGGGTTAATTATTATTATTATTTTATTATACCTTTATTTCAACAAGGAGCACAGACTGAGACCAAGGTCCCTTTTACAGCTGGGCCCTGCATATACATGTTTGCACATACAGTTTAGGCACAATGATTTAAAAAACTAAACAAGACAAACAAAACAATCACAGATAATAGAAAAAATATTTAAAAAATACAACAACAGATTTAATTTACACATAGGTTATTCTACTAACAGCACAAGAACTTGCATTACCTGAAACAGCAATACAAAAATAAAAATGCTCCAATAAATATTTAAAATGAGCAAGGAGGACAAGAGTCTCAAGTTTAAGTTTAGTCTGCCGGCTATTCCATATGCAAGGAGCGTAACAGAAAAAGGTTTTAGGAATTCTGATTCTAATATTGATGAGCGATGAAAATAAGACGGTAGCTTATTCAGAAGTGCTTTATAGACAAACACGAGAGCATGTTGTTCTCATCTCACGGACAGCGAAGTCCAACCCACGTTATGATATAAAGCACAGTGGTGAATTCTGTAGCTAGCACCCGTAATAACCCAAGTGCGCAATGATAGCAAAGTAGCATCCAGCGATTTAAGTGTTGATGCCGTAGCATGCATGTAAATAATATCCCCTTAATCTATAACAGACATAAAAGTAGCTTGCACAATTTGTCTTCTATTTGTAGAGGACAAGCATGTCCTGTTTCTATAGATGGTCAGCCGTTGAAGCGATAGAGTACATGACAGTGTCATCAGCATATAAATTAATTTGACACTTTCTTATCTCATCACCGATATTGTTTATGTAGAGAGTGAACAGTAATGGACCAAGTATAGAACCTTGTGGTATCCCTTTAACCAACTCCAATGGCTCTGACTGGATGCCGTTGACTGTAACAGCCTGACTTCTATCCTTTAGATAGTCATGAAACCAACGACAGGCATCCAGTCCCAGTCCGATTGATGACAGCTTACCCAAAAGTATTGCATGGTCTACAGTGTCAAAAGCTTTAGATAAATCTATGAACAAGGCGGCACAGTACTTTCTATTTTCTAGGGTATTAGTAATATCATTTACAACACGTACAGTGGCCTTAATTGCACTGTGTTTAGGTCTAAAGCCAGATTGATTACTAGAAAGAATATTGTTAACAGTTAAAAAATATTGTAGTTGCCTATTCAACAGTGACTCTAGAATCTTAGCCAAACAGGAGAGCTTAGAGATGGGCCGATAATTATCCAACTCACTACCATCACCTCCCTTGAGGAGTGGTAAAACAAAAGCTGTTTTCCAAGATTTAGGAATCTTTCCTACGACAAATGTTTGATTAAAAATATGCATCACTACACCAGCAATAATAGGTGCCGCACACTATTATCAGTTTGTCAGCGCCTAATGATTTCTTAGAATCTATAGCAGATAGTGCAGATAAGACCTCATCTTCTGTGGCTTTTTGAAAATTGAAAACCGTCTTACTGTTTTCCACATCAGAAAAAGTCAGAGGGGCTGAAACTATAGACCAGTCAGGATCATGTTGGTCATTTTTTATTTCAAAAAGAAAACCAGCAGAAATAAAATGCTTTATTAAAAACATCACAAATTGCAGTTTGGTCACTGATGATCCCAAATTCCGATGTAATTTGCTTCGGCAGGGATGTCAAGGAGTTTCCTTGTTTAAGTGATTTGACAGTTTTCCAGAATTTAGCTGGATCACCAGCCGACTGTCATAGCATCAAGAAAATACCTAGATTTAGCCTTTTTTATTCCTCCGATCAATTTATTTCTCAATTGCCTAAAAAGCAGCCAATCAGCTGTTTCACCAGTTTTCCTCGCCAAGGCCCATGTGTCACACCCTGACCATAGAAAGCCTTTTTATTTCTCTATTTGGTAGGTCAGGGTGTGATTTGGCCGGGCATTCTACTTTTCTATTTCTTTGTTGGCCGGGTATGGTTCCCAATCAGAGGCAGCTGTCTATCGTTGTCTCTGATTGGGAATCATACTTAGGCAGCCTGTTTTCCACCCTATGTTGTGGGATCTTGTTTTTGCACAGTAGCTGTATAGCCCTGAAGAACTTTACGTTTGTTTTTCTTTTGTTGTTTTTTGGTGTTCATTTTAAATAAAGAAGTTGTACACTTTCCACACTGTGGTTTGGTCTCATTCCGACGACGGACGTAACAGAAGATCCCACCAAAAATGGACCGAGCAGCGTGGCCAGGAGGAGTGGACATGGGAGGACATCCTGGATGGAGAAGGACCCTGGACGCAGGCCGGAGAGTATTGCCGTTAAGTCAACCACGCAAGCACGAGAGGCAGCCCCAAAACTATTTTGGGGGGGGGCACATGGAGTGGGCGGCAGAGCCGAGGGGTGAACCAGAGCCAGTCAGGGAGTCGAGTGAGGAGCTCGGCGCATGATTCCGGAGAGAGTTGCTGGCATTGAGAGCGCTGCAGAGCGGGCGTGCTGAGGAGTGTGACACCAGTCCGGGTGTCAGGTTTACCGGTTTCACGCATCTGGCCTTCGGTGCGCTTCCCCAGTCCGGTGCGTCCTTTGTCTCCTCCACGCACTCGCCCTGGGGTGTGTGTCACCGTTCAGGCACCATGTTATGCGGTTCTACGCACCATGCCTCCAGTGCGCATTCACAGCCCAGTGTGTCCTATGCCAGCGCCCCGCACTTGCCAGGCTAAAGTGAGCATCCAGCCAGGATGTGTTGTGCCAGCTCTACGCTCCAGACCTCCAGTGCGCCTCCACAGGCCAGGACGTCCTATGTCTCCTCCCCGCACTCGCCCTGAGATGCGTGTCGTCATCCCGGTGCCACCTGTACCAGTCCCACGCATCAGGCCTCCAGTGCGCCTCCACAGTCCAGAGCTTCCAGCAACAGTTCCCAGTCCAGAGCTTCCGGCGACAGTTTCCAGTCCCGAGCTTCCGGCGACAGTTTCACAGTCCGGAACCTCCAACGACGGTCCACAGTCCGGAACCTCCTGAGGTGGTCCACAGTCCGGAACCTCCTGAGATGGTCCACAGTCCGGAACCTCCTGAAACGGTCCATAGTCCGGAACCTCCTGAGACGGTCCATGGCCCGAAGCCTCCAGTGATGATCCACGGCACGAAGCCTGCAGTGATTATCCACGGCCCGGAGCCTCCAGTAATGATCCAAGGTCCAGAGTCTCCAGCGACGGTCGGCAGTCCAGAGTCTTCAGCGACGGTCGGCAGTCCAGAGCCCCCAGCGACGGTTGGCAGTCCAGAGCCCCCAGCGACGATCAGCAGTCCAGAGCCTCCAGCGACGGTTGGCAGTCCAGAGCCCCCAGCGACAGTCGGCAGTCCAGATCCCTCAGCGACGGTTGGAAGTCCAGAGCCCCCAGCGACGATCAGCAGTCCAGAGCCTCCAGCGACGGTTGGCAGTCCAGAGCCCCCAGCGACAGTCGGCAGTCCGGAACTCCTGGCAACGATCCACGGTCCGGAGCCTCCGGCGGCGACGATCTACAGTCTGGTTCCCCCGGCAATGATCCACGGTCTGGAGCCTCCGGCGACGATCCACAGTCCGGTTCCACGGAAGCGGGGTCTACGCCCCGAATCATACTTAGGTTATCATACTTAGGCAGCCTGTTTTCCACCCTATGTTGTGGGATCTTGTTTTTGCACAGTAGCTGTATAGCCCTGCAGAACTTTACGTTCGGTTTCTTTTGTTGTTTTTTGGTGTTCATTTTAAATAAAGAAGATGTACACTGTCCACGCTGCGCTTTGGTCTCATTCCGATGACGGGCGTAACACCATGCTTGATTCTTTTGCAGAAAAAGGATTTTCAAACCACAGGAGAACCAAGGATTAGTTTGATTTTTTTACCCTAAGTCACTTTAACAGGGCGTGTTTATCATCCATGAAGGTAAAAATGTATGAAAAGAAAGAGAACGCTAAAACTGGGTCCATTATGCAGTTTACGGATAAAAGCTCTGAATAATAAAGGTCATGGATAAAGAGAAGTGTTTATAATTTCTCTTTAAAATGATACGTGGGTCAGGTTTTTTTAGCCTAGTATCTCTGATACATGCAATAGGGCAGTGGTCACTGATGTCATTAGCAAATAACCCACTAGCTATATATTTGTGGAGTGTATTTGTTAAGATAAGGTCTATTAATGTAGATTTTTGGGGGTCTTTTGGATTAGGACGGGTAGGTATAGTTATTAGTTGAGTAAGATTTAGTTAGTTACAAATATCTTTTAATTTAAACAATGCTGGCATCAGCCAGTCCAGATTGAGATCTCCGATAATCAATCATTCAGAGTTGACATAATTAGACATGAACTCAAACAATGTGCTTAGTGCAGATACCGGAGCAGGGGGTGGGCGATAAACTCCCGCTAGCGTTAATAGTGCATAATGACCAAGGACCACATTTAGAACTAAGCATTCATACTGTTTCGGAACAGAAGTTGAAATGGACACAGTGACATCTAGGTTGCGTTTAACATATATGGCAATACCTCCTCGTCTACCCACTCTGTCTGCTCTGTAGACATTATACCCAGCTAACAGAACATCTGAGTCTGGAACAGAGACACACAGCCAGGATTCAGATATAATCATTATGTCAGCATGTGATTGTGAGACCAGTATTTCAATCAAATATAGCTTTTGGATCAAGCTTCTAGCATTGAAATGAATAATTCCTAGGCCACTATTTCGAGAGCTCATATCAGATGGAGCATTCAAGGTAATATTAGATGAGCGACGCTTCCTTGTGTAACTACTGACAGGCCTGAGTTGGATGGAAATAAGATGACTTCTAACAAAACCCCTCTGCCTGTGCGAGGAAGTGACAGTAGTGTAACAATAACATAAAGTCCATCAAAAGTTTCATCCATGTTAGCAGCACCTGTAGAGCTACAGTATTTAAAGCTATGGGGGGAGCAGTCCGTATAGCCTGATGGGGAATCGACCAATTCCGAGGATCAACCCCCATGGCTATATATTGTCAATTCTCAAATGCCCTGTATGAGGCTATAGTGAGAGCCAGGTTTGAGGAGAGAATGCTTGTACCATACCTATTCAGATGTAATCCATCCCAAAGAAATACATTTGGTCGATGTAGAAAAGCTGTAAAATTGTCCACATATTGTATGCTTATTGAACAACAATAACCTTTAAGCCAGATGTGTAGCTGGCGTATACGACTGAAATGATTATCCATAGAGCGTGGAGACGGGAATGGACCTGAAATAATGCATTGTTTACCTGATTTAAGTACAGTATGAATCAGTGATTTAAAGTCCTTTTTAAGTTGCTCAGATTCCTGTAGTTTAATATCATTTGACCCTACATGGACAGTGATAGCTGAAGCAGTCATGTGTTTATAATGAGTAGCGGGATCATGCAGTCAATGTCCTGGATCCGGGCACCCGGGTAACAGATGGTCTCTGCTTTCCGAATAGAAACATTTTGGATCATAGATGAGCCCACAATAACGACAGTGGGACTGCTGCGTCTCTCTCGAGTTATCTTCCTCCTAGAAGGTTGTTTGAGGCTAGTTATAGAGCTGTTTCGTTGTCAATTGTTTAGATGGCAGGGGTCCACTTGCTTCCGGGCAAAAAATGTTGTTCCTTTGGGGCCAGCGGCAGAAATCTCCAACTGTTCCAATACCCGGTATCTGTGCCTTGTTCAGGAGCAGAACGACAGATTTTTTTACCTTTTCAGCTTGGGGATTTAATCCAGCAGCCTTTCGGTTACTGTCCAAACGCTCTTACCATTTACATTTACATTTAAGTCATTTAGCAGACGCTCTTATCCAGAGCGACTTACAAATTGGTGCTTTCACCTTATGACATCCAGTGGAACAGCCACTTTACAATAGTGCATCTAGGTCTTTTAAGGGGGGAGGGGAGAAGGATTACTTTATCCTATCCTAGGTATTCCTTAAAGAGGTGGGGTTTCAGGTGTCTCCGGAAGGTGGTGATTGACTCCGCTGTCCTGGCGTCGTGAGGGAGTTTGTTCCACCATTGGGGGGCCAGAGCAGCGAACAGTTTTGACTGGGCTGAGCGGGAACTGTACTTCCTCAGTGGTAGGGAGGCGAGCAGGCCAGAGGTGGATGAACGCAGTGACCTTGTTTGGGTGTAGGGCCTGATCAGAGCCTGGAGGTAGTGAGGTGCCGTTCCCCTCACAGCTCCGTAGGCAAGCACCATGGTCTTGTAGCGGATGCGAGCTTCAACTGGAAGCCAGTGGAGAGAGCGGAGGAGCGGGGTGACGTGAGAGAACTTGGGAAGGTTGAACACCAGACGGGCTGCGGCGTTCTGGATGAGTTGTAGGGGTTTAATGGCACAGGCAGGGAGCCCAGCCAACAGCGAGTTGCAGTAATCCAGACGGGAGATGACAAGTGCCTGGATTAGGACCTGCGCCGCTTCCTGTGTGAGGCAGGGTCGTACTCTGCGGATGTTGTAGAGCATGAACCTACAGGAACGGGCCACCGCCTTGATGTTATTTGAGAACGACAGGGTGTTGTCCAGGATCACGCCAAGGTTCTTAGCGCTCTGGGACGAGGACACAATGGAGTTGTCAACCGTGATGGCGAGATCATGGAACGGGCAGTCCTTCCCGGGAGGAAGAGCAGCTCCGTCTTGCCGAGGTTCAGCTTGAGGTGATGATCCGTCATCCACACTGATATGTCTGCCAGACATGCAGAGATGCGATTCGCCACCTGGTCGTCAGAAGGGGGAAAGGAGAAGATTAATTGTGTGTCGTCTGCATAGCAATGATAGGAGAGACCATGTGAGGTTATGACAGAGCCAAGTGACTTGGTGTATAGCGAGAATAGGAGAGGGCCTAGAACAGAGCCTGGGGACACCAGTGGTGAGCACGTGGTGAGGAGACGGATTCTCGCCACGCCACCTGGTAGGAGCGACCTGTCAGGTAGGACGCAATCCAAGCGTGGGCCGCGCCGGAGATGCCCAACTCGGAGAGGGTGGAGAGGAGGATCTGATGGTTCACAGTATCGAAGGCAGCCGATAGGTCTAGAAGGATGAGAGCAGAGGAGAGAGAGTTAGCTTTAGCAGTGCGGAGCGCCTCCGTGATACAGAGAAGAGCAGTCTCAGTTGAATGACTAGTCTTGAAACCTGACTGATTTGGATCAAGAAGGTCATTCTGAGAGAGATAGCGGGAGAGCTGGCCAAGGACGGCACGTTCAAGAGTTTTGGAGAGAAAAGAAAGAAGGGATACTGGTCTGTAGTTGTTGACATCGGAGGGATCGAGTGTAGGTTTTTTCAGAAGGGGTGCAACTCTCGCTCTCTTGAAGACGGGAGGGACGTAGCCAGCGGTCAGGGATGAGTTGATGAGCGAGGTGAGGTAAGGGAGAAGGTCACCGGAGATGGTCTGGAGAAGAGAGGAGGGGATAGGGTCAAGCGGGCAGGTTGTTGGGCGGCCGGCCGTCACAAGACGCGAGATGTCATCTGGAGAGAGAGGGGAGAAAGAGGTCAGAGCACAGGGTAGGGCAGTGTGAGCAGAACCAGCGGTGTCGTTTGACTTAGCAAACGAGGATCGGATGTCGTCGACCTTCTTTTCAAAATGGTTGACGAAGTCATCTGCAGAGAGGGGGGAGGGGGAGGAGGATTCAAGAGGGAGGAGAAGGTGGCAAAGAGCTTCCTAGGGTTAGAGGCAGATGCTTGGAATTTAGAGTGGTAGAAAGTGGCTTTAGCAGCAGAGACAGAGGAGGAAAATGTAGAGAGGAGGGAGTGAAAGGATGCCAGGTCCGCAGGGAGGCGAGTTTTCCTCCATTTCCGCTCGGCTGCCCGGAGCCCTGTTCTGTGAGCTCGCAATGAGTCGTCGAGCCACGGAGCGGGAGGGGAGGACCGAGCCGGCCTGGAGGATAGGGGACATAGAGAGTCAAAGGATGCAGAAAGGGAGGAGAGGAGGGTTGAGGAGGCAGAATCAGGAGATAGGTTGGAGAAGGTTTGAGCAGAGGGAAGAGATGATAGGATGGAAGAGGAGAGAGTAGCGGGGGAGAGAGAGCGAAGGTTGGGACGGCGCGATACCATCCAGTAGGGGCAGTGTGGGAAGTGTTGGATGAGAGCGAGAGGGAAAAGGATACAAGGTAGTGGTCGGAGACTTGGAGGGGAGTTGCAATGAGGTTAGTGGAGGAACAGCATCTAGTAAAGATGAGGTCGAGCGTATTGCCTGCCTTGTGAGTAGGGGGAGGTGAGAGGGTGAGGTCAAAAGAGGAGAGGAGTGGAAAGAAGGAGGCAGAGAGGAATGAGTCAAAGGTAGACGTGGGGAGGTTAAAGTCGCCCAGAACTGTGAGAGGTGAGCCGTCCTCAGGAAAGGAGCTTATCAAGGCATCAAGCTCATTGATGAACTCTCCGAGGGAACCTGGAGGGCGATAAATGATAAGGATGTTAAGCTTGAAAGGGCTGGTAACTGTGACAGCATGGAATTCAAAGGAGGCGATAGACAGATGGGTAAGGGGAGAAAAGAGAATGACCACTTGGGAGAGATGAGGATCCCGGTGCCACCACCCCGCTGACCAGAAGCTCTCGGGGTGTGCGAGAGCACGTGGGCGGACGAAGAGAGAGCAGTAGGAGTAGCGGTGTTGTCTGTGGTGATCCATGTTTCCGTCAGAGCCAAGAAGTCGAGGACTGGAGGGAGGCATAGGCTGAGATGAACTCTGCCTTGTTGGCCGCAGATCGGCAGTTCCAGAGGCTACCGGAGACCTGGAACTCCACGTGGGTCGTGCGCGCTGGGACCACCAGATTAGGGTGGCTGCGGCCATGCGGTGTGGAGCGTTTGTATGGTCTGTGCAGAGAGGAGAGAACAGGGATAGACAGACACATAGTTGACAGGCTAGAGAAGAGGCTACGCTAATGCAGAGGAGATTGGAATGACAAGTGGACTACACGTCTCGAATGTTCAGAAAGTTAAGCTTACGTAGCAAGAATCTAATTGACTAAAATGATTAAAATGATAGAGTACTGCTGGGGTAGGCTAGCTGCGTTGTTGACACTACCCTAATCAAGTCGTACCGTTGAGTGTGAAGTTTCTACAATGCTGCTTATCGGGAGCTAGCTGGCTAGCTAGCAGTGTTGGCTACCTGCCGCCCCTATCTTGACATGTTTGCCAAAACAAATTAGATTTAATTAATTGAGTGAATCCTGAAAGTGTTGCTTTGCATATATAATTAAATTCTTTATAATATATTGGGAGGTTATATGTCTTTAAGAACTTTCTAGAAGAACAAAGACTTGTTTTTAACAACATTATCTTTGTTGTTCCACAGAAGTGCCTTGTGTGATGAGATGTTGTGGACATAACATAGTTTCCAGGTTAAAGGGCTTGTTCATGAAGTCTGGACAATTTGATGGGTCATTTTGCTGAAGAATGTAGTTAGTTGGATGCACTTGATTCACTTCAGAGTCGTCACTAGTTAACACAGCCACAAAATCTTAGTTATGGCTAAACCCCGTCCATAACTTTCTTCTTAAAATTGTATTTTAAACCTTACCCTAACCTTAACCGTAAACTTAACCACACTGCTAACTTTATGCCTAACCCTTACCTTAAATTAAGACCCCAAATTATTGTTTTTGTGCCAATTTTGACTTTGTGGCTGTGGAATCTGACTGTGGCTGTGTTATCTAGTGAAAACCAATATCCAGGACTTCTGCAGTAGTCTGGCTTGCCATTGGAGAGCAGTGTTATATCAATAGTAGATTGATGATAAAGCTCTAGAAATGTATCCCACTGTTTTTTCACCTTCCACACATTCCCATGTAGTAACTACAAAACTGAGTCAAATCCTCACAAAAGCTATCAAACACAGTGTGACTAAATCGGTGTATTTTTTTCAATGTTGTTGAGTTAACCCTGAGTAGCTCCTACATGTATATGATTATAAATGAACATTATTAGAATCATTAGAATCAAAAGCTCTGTTCTTCTCTACCTAATCTACTACTTCTTGTTTTAAGAACCATTTTACAGGCCATCCTACATAGCAGTGGATCACGTGATGATGAGCAGAATAAATACAGATCTCATGAAGTTATGAATTTGCTGCATAGAGTGGGTTCGTTTCCAAGACAACGCATGTATTCTTGTACTAACTCTCCATTGTGCCTCATCTCAATGTCTGGACAGGCAATGCACCCCCCCCCTGCCAACACACAAATACACACACCACACACACCACACACTTACATGCAAGCACTCTCCCTGGATAATGATCATATCCAATTTGCTGCTGCATGACTGGTCCCAGCGAGACGGGGAGCGTAAGGAGTTAAGCGTTGCGTGGCGCGTGTCTCCCATCCCATCCAATCCTACCACAGCCATACATGACACTCCACAGAAATACGTAATCTCTCTATAATCAAAAAATATTGTGCTCCCTGTGAAGATCTCAACTCAATGATCCCAGTTCACATATCACATATTTACTGTAATACACATACTGTTTGTCCAGGTAAAATGATGAGATTTTCTCTCATTTATTCATTCATTCAGAGCCTACTTTTAATAAAAGTATTATTTGATGTATTTGTCACTTTGAAAAATAAACACGGACCACAATTGGGCTTCAAGCTGTCGTAGCGTGCTGACATCCATCATATTGTTTTGTTCACAGCGTCTTAGGTCTTGACACTGTAACACCCCGGATCACCCCTCTTCCCCAGCCTCCCTCTTTCTAACCCCTACGCTCTTATCATATAAGGAGATAATTACATAGTGTTATTCCATAATCCCCCCCCCTTCCCAGCAGTCTATCTGTCAAAGTAGTCAAGGGATGAGGTTGTAGGCTTCAGCAACTCTATTTAATGAGGCACAAATCTTCAGGAATACCGTCAATGTAATAAACAAATAGTTGTTTATACTATAGCACGGAGGCATCCCAATGGGGTCTGTTCTGATAATGCCCCCCATTTAAGAAAATTAACCCCACCCCCAAATAAACCGGTCAAATATTAAATATGTCTGGAGCATAGGCTTAAGGATCATCCCTTATTGAGCCTGTCAATAGCAGGTCTTCCTTGGATTCGGCAATTTAATATAGAGCATGTAGAATAGGAACAGTATGTTTGTATTTGGATTAAGTAGTTGTATGGACTCTTTGATTTAGAATACTATACAAAAATGAATCAGATATGGACTCATGAGACTTAGCATGCTGTTATTGTTATTGCTCCAGCGTGTTTCTATGAGTATTTGAATGGAAAGAGTCACAGACAATCATAGAGGTCGTCCTGGTGTAAGGAATCAAATAGTAATCAAATAGTTATCTATGTTGTAACATACTGTACTGTTTTATATGAAATGTAGGCTTCCACATTTTGCAAGCTTGGGAGAAATATTATTAAATGTATTCTAATGAAAACCAGACATACGCACTTAGCCTACAGTCCTTTATAATTCTATAGCATTTTCTGTATTTGGTCCTTCAAGCCAGATTACATTAACATCTAGATATTGTATAATATTTGTCAGTAAACATATTTGTTTTGTATCGTGTTTGCCAAGATATATTGTGGGTTTTTTGCTATATTTGTACATAGAAAACACTTATCTTAATGGGGTATATTATTCATGTATCATTGTGTGAAACAGCAGTAAGCTCCTCAAGACACCTACCTCATTAGTCCTGAAATTGTTTTCTCAGATATACCAAAAACAAGCTGTTTTTCCCAGGAGGGCCCTTGGCTTTTTTTTTTCTACTTTAATCCCTGAGCTGCATGCCAGGGGATTTCATTTCGTCACTCCTAAAGGGAACAGTTTATTATGGGGCTGCAAGAAACAACTAAGACAACATGAGATTGGGAGTAAGCTGATTTTAGGTTTAAAGTGAGCAACTCAAATGTATTTGATCTTTTTCTTTTTTGGTAAATGTCTATTTTGACAAAAACAAAACCATCTGTCTCCATTACCTTGTCATTAATGCATTGTTATTGTTGTTGTCACTCGAGTACATTGTGTGCACAAAAAAAATAGATGTAGATTCATTTTCTCAAACTATTGTGTTTTTGGAATCTTCATAATGAGAGAAATGTCACAGGCTTGGTGTAATTCTTTACATCTGCTCTTACATGCAGATATTAATTGACCCCACTTGACACCAACAGCAGGGAGAATATTAATTGTATTCATTACATTACATTTACATTTAAGTCATTTAGCAGACGCTCTTATCCAGAGCGACTTACAAATTGGTGCATTCACCTTCCCAAGCAATGTGTTCAGAACAATGTGTGCACTGGGGTGCATCCTGTAAGGTTCACCAATACTCATCAGTAGGTTATTCACACCTCTATTCTTGAATTGTAGTATGATTTTTTACCAAGTACATATTTTTCAAGTACAATATCACCTAAAAAAAACTCCCATAGATGGTGTGCGGTGTGGGTTTAAATAATCTGTGGGACATTAGAACTAATGTTCCTCTATATGTTCCTTATACCTACCCAATGACCTTCCTACAAGGTTTAACAAAGACATAACCCCTGCTATACCTGGTGGTCATTGTTATGGTCCAATTACCTGGACAATTGCCTGCACATAATTTACAGAATCAGCCCAGATGGACAGCTCACTACATGCCTGGCCTTCTGCATCAGCTCATGGGTAGGAGCTGAAAGCAGGGCAGTGTGTGAGCGGGTGTAATACACTAGCTTAGTGTCTGTCTACATGTTCTGTACTCCATCGCCCTAACATGAAAACTATCTCTTTGGCGAACCTAAATGATGCCAGGGGTTTTGAGGGGGAAACCAATTTGTGTAATGAAAAATTATGAACAAATCTTCCCAAAGCTGGGAGAAGAGAAAGGGAATAGGGGAGGGAAAGAGAGAGAGAGAAGAGGATGAGCCCTTTAAATCCACAGCATTTCTGTCATTACTCTGCACTCTATATCAGGGATCCAACCAGAGCTGAAGTTTTTAGTCCTCCTGTAAAAGCTCTTAAAACTCCCAATCGGCCACAACAATCCCCAAGACAATGCCCCAGCCCGGGCCAATCTCCTCACTCTAATGGCCATTTTGCCTTTGACTTGTGTCCACTTTGGCTTTCCCATAATGCCTTTTTCCCCCACTTCGGTAAGCTGGTTAGAGCACTGGCAGCTTAGAGTTTTGATTTAACGACATAGCCTGTAGGGGCCGCTTGTGTGTGGGACAGGGAGGGCACGTGCAATATAGGAGCTCAAACGTAGTGGGATAAATTTCAAATAGCTAGGCTGGATGTTCTTTTAGTATGATTCCCCTCAAATCCATATTGTTTTTAGTTCATTGTTTGTTATTGTCATTGTTTGTTTCTCTTTTTATGTTTTTTTTTTCACGCTAATGGCATATAAGTGGGCTTTCTGTATCTGAAGAAGTGCAGTCTTAATAAGAGTATGATCCTTTTGTCCTAGTGACTTAAAATTCAAATTAATTGAATTGATGTTCTCAGAAAATGTTTGTGGAGTGAAAAGCAGATTTTTAAGTTGTTATTTGGACAATTGTCATGTTTTGAGAGAAAAATGAAGAAAACATGAATGTATTTTTTATCCTTATGCCCACAGTATACTGTGTGTGTGTAGAGTGTAGTATCTGATTAGTGCTATCAAATATTGGTACACTGTACACTGAAAGACACAGGAGGACTTGTATCTACAGGTAATACTACTTTTGAGATGTAACCTATTTAGGAGCAGGGTTGGGTAGGTTACTTTCTAAATGTAATCTGTTACAGTTAGTAGTACCTGTCCAAAATTGTAGTCAGTAACGTAACTTTTGCATTACGCAAACTCAGTAACATAATCTGATTACTTTCTGTTACTTGTGGGTTACGTTCCCCTTAAGAGGCATTACAAAAAGACAAAAAGGATTCATGAAACAAATTTTGTCTGTCATCATAGTGGTCTCTGATTTGTGGTCAGACTTGCTCAGGTGGAACAAACTTAAACTTTTTATGCTGAATTGAATGTCATTGAGAAAACAGAAAGGTGTCATAATGAATTTAAAAGTAATCAAAGAAGTAATCAAGTTTTTCAAAAGTATCTGTAATATGATTACAATATTTTTGCTGGTTACAGTTACTTTTTAAAATCAGATTACATGTAACTTATTACATGTAATCAGTTTCTCCCCAACCCTGATTAGGAGATAGTAGTATCTAAATCCATCATTATCAATGTGTTCATCATTGCTACCTGATTGATTTTAAACCATAAAGCCTGTGGTCAATTACCAAAATCATGTGATTATTGTTTCCTTATTAAAGTTGTTGAGTTGAGAATGTATTTCTACTCTTCTCGGGGTCATGTTTGCTCTGAAATCGTTTCTGTAGTTAGAAAGATAAGATCTGCATTCCCAAAGCATTATTTTGTTGAAATATAATTTGGTTTGAGAAATTAAGATAATTGATTGAACCCAAATCGGCCTTTTTAATAAAAAATGAGTAAGACATGAGGATCCAAAAACGTGGTCAAAAGACATCCACAGACCCTGGCCAGGATTCGTGGCCTGGCTAAAAGGTAAGCCACTTTAGTATGACTGGTTATCCCAAGTTGAACTCAGAGTTAACCAAAGTTACCTCACTAACTCCTCAAACCTGCTTCGTAGGATACCCCTTTGGTCCATACTCTGAGGTGTAAGAAAACCAATGTATAATTTGGGTCAATTTTCCCTTTAACAAGATTAAAGGGATAATTAAAGAGATTAAATCATATTTCAACAAAATAATGTTGCAGGAATACTAATCTTATCTGTTTATATCAATCTCAGACGGTGAGTGTCAATCTTCTTTCTTGTGCCATTTGAGGTGGATTGAGGTGTGTGTGTGTTTGTGCGTATGTGTGTGATATAAGATATTTAAGATGGTGGCGCTGAAGAGGGCGAGCATCTTGACGGTTCCTGCTCGACTTAACTTTTTAACGGCTGTTTTGGCATTAATTATTACTTTGTTTGCTCATAATGTTCGTGGAATCATTTCCTACAACCGACAAACACTTCTGGATCATGAAGAAGAGGAAGGAAAGGGGGACTCTAAGCTAGGCTGAAAAGACTGGCTACATGGCCTCGTCTTCCTAGTACCCTGATTGCTAATGTCCAATCGCTGGAAAATAAACATTCTGAACACAGAGCAAGGATTAAATAGCAGAGGGACAACAGGTAATGCCATGTCTTTGTTTTTACAGAGACATGGCTTATGGAAAATACACTTAACTCTGTTGTTCAATCAGACGACTTGTCCATTTTCTGTATGGATCGAACAGCGACTTCTGGTAAGAGTAGGGGGGAGGTGTATGCTTCCTCATCAACAATTCCTGGTGTACTGAAGTTGAAAACATCTCAAGCTCCTGTTCACCCAACCTGGAATTCCTAATGCTAAAACGCCGACCCCATTATATGCCAAGGGAATTCACTTGTGTTATTATCACAGCTGTGAACATACCGCCACAAGCAAACACCAAGGCAGCACTCAGCGAACTCTACAAGAATATTAGCCAACAAGAATTCTCTCACCAGGAAGCAGTATTTATTGTTGCAGGTGATTTTAACCAAGCACGTTTTGTATCCTGCCCCACGAGAGGAAACAACGTGCTGGATCATGTATATACAAACATCCATGACGTGTGCAAAGCCATCCCCCGCCTCCCACTTCGGCCAATAAGATCACTTCTCTCTGTTCCTACTCCCTCCTATGTGTCATCTGCAAATTTGATGATTAAGTTGGAGGCGTGTGTGGCCATGCAGTCATGGGTAAACAGGGAGTACAGGATGGGGCTGAGCACGCACCCTTGTGGGGCCCCTGTGTTGAGGATCAGCAAAGTGGAGGTGTTGTTTCCTACCTTCACCACCTAGGGATGGCCCATCAGGAATTCCAGTACCCAGTTGCACAGGGCGGGGTTCAGACCAAGGGCCCCGAGCTTCATGATGAGCTTGGAGGGTACTATGGTGTTGAATGCTGAGCTATAGTCAATAAACAGCATTCTTACATATGTATTCCTCTTGTCCAGATGGGATGGGCAGTGTGCAGAGCAATGGCGATTGTATCATCTGTGGATCTATTGGGGTGATAAGCAAATTGAAGAGGGTCTAGGGTGTCAGGTAAGGTAGAGGTGATAACATCCATAATTAGCCTCTCAAAGCAATTCATGATGACAGAAGTGAGTGCTACGGGCGATAGTGATTTAGTTTAGTTACCTTTGCTTTCTTGGGTACAGGAACAATGGTGGACATCTTGAAGCAAATGGGGACAGCAGACTGGGATAGGGAGAGATTGAGTATATTCGTAAACACTCCTTCCAGCTGGTCTGCGCGTGCTCTGAGGACTTGGCTAGGGATGCCGTCTGCGCCGGCAGACTTGCGAGGGTTAACACGCTTAAATGGCTTACTCACATCAGCCATGGAGAAGGAGAACCCACAGTCCTTGGTAGCTGACCCCGTCGGTGGCACTGTGTTATCCTCAAAGCGTGCGAAGAAGGTGTTTAGCTTGTACGGAAGCAAGACGTCAGTGTCCGCGACATGGCTGGTTTTCCCTTTGTAGTCTGTGATTGCCTGTAGACCCTGACACATACGTCTCGTGTCTGAGCCATTGAATTGCAACTCCACTTTGTCTCTGTACTGATGTTTTGCCTGTTTGATTCCTTACGGATGGAATAACTACACTGTTTGTATTCGGCCATATTCCCAGTCACCTTGCCATGGTTAAATGCGGTGGTTACCGCTTTCAGTTTTGTGTGAATGCTGCCATCTATCCATGGTTTCTGGTTTGGGTAGGTTTTAATAGTCACAGTGGGTACAGCATCTCCTATACACTTCCTGATGACCTCAGTCACCGTATCTGTGTATTTGTCTATGTTATTCTCAGAGGCTACCCGGAACATATCCCAGTCCGCGTGATCAAAACAATCTTGAAGCATGGATTCTGATTGGTCAGACCAGCGTTGAATAGACGGGTACTTCCTGTTTGAGTTTCTGCCTATAGAAAGGGAAGAGTAAAATGGAGTCATGATCAGATTTTCCGAAGGTAGTGCAGGGTAGTGCCTTGTAGGCATTTTGAAAAGTTGAGTAGCAATGGTCGAATGTTTTACCAGCGCGAGTACTGCAGTCAATGTGTTCGTAGAACTTAGGTAGCATTTTCCTCAAATTTGCTTTGTTAAAATCCCCAGCTACAATAAATGCAGCCTCAGAATATGTGGTTTCCAGTTTGAATACAGTCCAGTGTAGTTCTTTGAGATCCGCCATGGTATCAACTTGAGGGGAAATATACATGGCTGTGACTGAAACTGAAGAGAATTATATTGGGAGGTAATACGGTCGGCATTTGATTGTGAGGTATTCTAGGTTGGGTGAACAAAAGGACTTGAGTTTCTGTATGTTATCACAATCACACCATCGGTAGTTAATCATGAAACATACACCCTTGCCTTTCTTCTTCCCGCAGAGTTCTTTATTCCTGTATGCGCAATGTACTGAGAACCCAGATGGCTGTATGGACGGGGACAGTATATCCAGAGAGAGCCATGTTTCCTTGAAACAGAATATGTTACAATCCCTGATGTCTCTCTGGAAGGAGATCCATTCCCTGAGCTCATCTACTTTATTATCTAGAGACATTAGTAAGTAATATACTCGGAAGCGGTGGATGGTGTGCATGCCTCCTGAGTCAGTGGCGCGAGATGTGTATGAGCTCCCCGAATCCATTAGGGATGCAAAAAGACAATACAGACTCAAACTTGAATTTATGTTTTACAACTCAGACTCATGACTCATGTGGCAAGGACTATACACTACCATTGACTAAGGCAAACCCAGCTGTGTGGTGCTCACCGAAGCGAGATGAGCTCGTCACCCAGACGAGCTTAACACATTCTATGCTCACTTTGAGGGAGACAGTACCGAGCCATCCAGGAAGGGTCTTGTTGCTCCCGACGACCAGGTGCTTTCATTCTCCAAAGCTGACATGAGGAAAATTCTCAAAAGAGTGAATACTCACAAAGCCGAGTTTGCTGACGACACCACGGTTGTAGGCCTGATAACCAACAATGACAAGTCAGCCTATAGGGAGGGAGGTAAGTGAATTGGAGTTATGGTGACATGACAACAACAAAACTCTCCCTCAACGTCAGCAAAACAAAGGAGTTGATTGTTGACTTCAAGAAGCAGAGGAGGGAACATGCCCCTATTCACATCTATGGGACTGCAGTAGACAGAGTCAGCCATTTTAAGTTCCTCGGTTTCCACATCACTGAGAACTTGAAATGGACCAATGGCTGGCTTGAAATGGCTGAATAAATGTGCCATTCCATCCCGGGTCCTCTCCAAATACTACCACTGCATCATCGAGAGTGTTCTGGCTGGTTGCATCACAGTCTGGTACAGGTATTGCTCCGTCCATGAACGCAAGGCCCTCCAGCGGGTGGTGAAGACGGCCTAGTTGGACATCTACACGAAATGATGCCTGAGGAAGGCCCACAGCATCATCAGGGACCCCACACCCAGCCACGAGTTGTTCACTCAGGCAGACAGTATCGGGGCATTATACCAACAGGCTCAGAGACTGTTTTTTTATATAACCTTTATTTATCTAGGCAAGTCAGTTAATTAAGAACAAATTCATATTTACAATGACGGCCTACTCCAGCCAAACCCGGACGACGCTGGGCCAATTGTGCCCTGCCTTGTGGGACTCCCAATCAGGGCCGGATGTAATACAGTCTGGAATCGAATCAGGGACTGTAGGGACGCCTCTTGCACTGAGATGCAGTGCCTTAGGCCGCTGCGCCACTCGGGAGCCCTATCTACAAGCCATCAGACTGCTGAACACTTGAACAGGACTGACAACCTGCACTGACACTCCACACGTTAGCACACATGCACTCACTCATGCACACATCCACACACACATACATTCATGCAACACACACATCCCAACTGCTGCTCCCAGACTCTTATTATTATTGATAAATGCTGCACAATTTAAACACTTGCACCTAAGCGTTTCGTTGGATGGTGTATTCTGTACTGTACAATTAATAAAACTTGAAACTTGAACCTTGTGTGTCTCAATCACCAGATCTCAACAACATTGAACACTTATGGGAGATTCTGGAGTGGCACCTGAGACAGTGTTTTCCATCACCATCAACAAAATACCAAATTACGGAATTTATCGTGGAAGAATAGTGTTCCAAACACTTGCCAAGGCACATTCGAGCTGTTCTGGTCGGCTCGTGGTGGCCCAAAGCTCTATTAAGACACTTTACATTGGTGTTTCCTTTATTTTGGCAGTTACCTGTAACTTGAAGCTACATATTATTTTGACAGAGTTAATGAAATGCCTATTGATTAGCCCGAGCAATTGATAAAATGAGACCATGTTTGCAAAACAAGGGGTTCTGAGCTAATGTCAATATTACACAGATTAGCTAATGGTTACAAAAATCAGGAATGCAGACAGTTTCTATAGACCTCTCTATCAATATGTGACCGTGTCCAACACACCAGTAACTTGTTATGTTGCACACCTACTGACCAAAAAATATATGTTATTGCGAAGTATATATTTTTCTCAATGACACATGGCTGAATAACGGAGCTGTGAGGGGAACGGCACCTCAGTACCTCCAGGCTCTGATCAGGCCCTACACCCAAACAAGGGCACTGCGTTCATCCACCTCTGGCCTGCTCGCCTCCCTACCACTGAGGAAGTACAGTTCCCGCTCAGCCCAGTCAAAACTGTTCGCTGCTCTGGCCCCCCAATGGTGGAACAAACTCCCTCACGACGCCAGGACAGCGGAGTCAATCACCACCTTCCGGAGACACCTGAAACCCCACCTCTTTAAGGAATACCTAGGGTAGGATAAAGTAATCCCTCTCACCCCCTTAAAAGATTTAGATGCACTACTGTTCCACTGGATGTCATAAGGTGAATGCACCAATTTGTAAGTCGCTCTGGATAAGAGCGTCTGCTAAATGACTTAAATGTAAATGTTAAATGACACACTCACCAACATATTTATTTGGACAGTGAAGCTAAAACATTTAATTTGGCTCTATACTCCAGCATTTTGGATTTGAGATCAAATGTTTCATATGAGGCGACAGTACAGAATTTCACCTTTTATTTGAGGGTATTTTCATACATATCTGTTTTACCGTTTAGAAATGACAGCACTTCATTTATCTAGTCACCCCATTTGAAAGTTTCATACATATTTGGACAAATTCACTTATATGTGTATTAAAGTAGACAAAAGTAAAGTATTTTGTCCCATATTCCAAGCACGCAATGACTATATTAAGCTTGTGACTCTACAAATGTATTGGATGCATTACAGTTTATTTTGGTTGTGTTTCAGATTATGTTGTGCCCAGTAGAAATTAATGGTAAATAATGTATTGTGTCATTTTGGAGTCACATCTATTGTTAATAAGAATAGAATATGTTTCTGAACACTTCTACATTAATGTGGATGCTACCATGATGATAGATAATTATCCGACCTAGATTAAATCATTAATAATTATGAATGAGAAAGTTACAGGAGCTGAAATATTATACCCCCCAAAAAATGCTAACCTGCCCCTGTTATAGGTAATGGTAAGAAGTTAGCATGTCTTGCTGAAACTGAAATCAGGCTGCACATGTAGTTATCAGGCAAGTTTAACTGTATGGAATAGCTAGATAAGCAATACCCATTGCATGTATTATAAATTAGTAACATGGCAGTTTCCCAAAGTTTGGTGTTGACTAGCTAACTATGCTTTGTGGAAGAATGTAGGATATATTGACAACATTGAGGTGTGGTGCACGATCTGTCCATACAGCCAGTCTTGTTGACTTGTAGCTGGTGGCTAGTTGGCTAGTTAACTGGCTATAATAGCAGGCAAGAACGTTCGTTAGTTTATTTGTGCTCATGTGTTTGTACTCGATTACACGCAAGTGTCAAGGTCAGCAGTTTACACAGATGACGTCAGCCATATGAAAAACCTTCCATAGAAAATATAGTTTCCTTTGCTTTTAGCTTGCCTCTCATCTGGCTTGTGTAAACTAGCTACAGCCAGTTGTTAGCCGGCTACTGGTGCTTTTGCGTGACAACCCAAGTGCTTTGGGACCGGTTTTAGAACTCTTGATAATTCGTCTGGAAAAGATAGCACATTGGTTGGTTCTTAATGGGCACATGACAAAATTATAATTTTAATACAAACTGTTGCATCTAGTAATTTAGTCAATCCGACAAATGTGAAGTCTTATTGTCACTTTTTGGAAGCTATACTCTCGTTTTAATCCGATGTCTAGAATTTGAGCTATGTGGTGGCAGAAAATTATCTGAAACTCAAATACTAACGACCCTGTAAAACATATGGTATATGGTTCTCGGTAAAGTCTGTACAGATCATAATGAAAGACGGGGAGTGTGTTGTGAACGTCTGATCAAGCTGATTTGCTACATTTCATCGACATTGGTGTCATACTGATTTAGATGTGATGGTAGAAAGCTTTAAATTAAACATTGAGCATCAACCAATCCGCGACTATCGCCACAACTATAAAGTGCATATAATGAGATCCAGTTTTGTAGCATATATTCCATTATTTTCTCAGAACCTTAGTGTAGTTTGACCTAGCTGCCAGGTGGTGGCAGTGTTGTTCAGTCATCCTTTACTGCTACATTATCCCATGAATGCTTCCAAAAATGTATAGTTACAACCTAAATCATTGGATGCTGCAATCGAATATATTTTCTAAGGATTGCAAGCACACTATGGGCTCTATTCAATCCACATTGCAGAAATCCAACTTTACAGCGTGATTGAAATTTAAAGGCAATGATACTGATTTAGCAGAGACTGCATTCATGGTAAATGCTGTCAATGTAATCAGGAATTACCATTACATATCGAGGAATCTGTAACGCTTCAGCTTTACAGATTGAATAGAGCATATGTATTCATAGTGTAAATGTTTGGCTGAGATAATGAATTTAAGTTTATCATTGATGATAGAACTTTACATTGATATTTTCCTAGATATTTGTCCAGCAGTGTTTATGTTTATTAATTTGTTGACCGTGGTCTTTCTAGTTTTAATGTCATTATTGTGAGACTCTTGATAGCTGAGAAAGCTTATTGATGAGTGTTTGTTTATGTGAGCGTGTGTGCACATTGTCCTTCATAGTCATTCAGTTGGTAGAGCACGGTGCTTGCAAAACCAGGGTTGTGGGTTCGATTCCCACAGGGGACCAGTACAAAAAAAAGTACAAAAACTATGCAATCTGGATAACAGCGTCTGCTAAATGACAAAAATGTCAAATTGCCAATTGATTGAGGATATATCAGGTAGGTTATTTCAGGTGATGTACATCATTCAGCCAGCCCCACACTTTGCATTACATTTCCTTTTAGTGGGGAGACCTGGCCATTGACCACATGCTGAGGGAACACTGTCACAGGCCTGTCATGGTTTTAGTTTCACCTGTCGTCAAGGCGGCCATTCACAAACACGGGTTTCCCTGGAGACAAGCCATAGTACCCCACTCACGGCCCTGTGAAGTTGGCACCTCATAAAAATAAATAATCAATGAATTTATCCTCAAGAGTTTACGCTGGTTTGTGCTGTAAAATTAATCTAGTACTAGTATGGGTTCTTTGATACTCTTTTTACAATAACTAAAGTGCCAAATGACAGTATAAATGAATGGTGCTAAATCTACTGTTATTCATTGATTCTTCAGATAACTCCCTCTCACTCCTTCACCACCACCTCCCTGGGTCTTAACCCTCTGTTGGGCCCCGCCACACTTGAAGAAAGTGCCCTGTCTAATCTGGGGGAGCAGGCCTTGAGCCTGCAAAAGGCGCGGGAGCGGCGCTTTGCCGGATGCCCTCCTACTGAGCCAGTCAGTCAGCCCAGCTACATGCAGCCATGTGGGCAAGGCCTGCCACAGAGGGGTGGGTGGAGGGGGCCACAGGGGTGTGTGTCATACTGTACACTCTGGAGGCGTGAGTGTGCATGCATGTGTCCATGCTGGCATCGTGTTGATGCTGAGCCTAAGAGCTTGTTGGTGGGGATGCTGCTTGCCTCCCCTGTGGAGGCTCTTGGTTCTTGGCCTACTTTGGGAGAGGTGAATTGAGGGCGGCTCAAGTCTAGGGGTAAGGGGATTAAGTCCAAACGCGCTCCTCTCCAGTTTGGGATTCTGCCCCGATGCCAGACACTTAAAGTCTGCCAGAGATTAAGATAAAGAGAGAAGTAAGACCTGCGTGTGTTGTGGTGCCAGTGGGGAGATGTTTTCTAAAAGAAAGAGGGAGTAAAAAAAGAAAGATATAGAGGGTAACATGATCTAATATTTCAACTCTGCATTGTTGACCTATTTTACATCAGGCACGCGTCCCATCTTAAGTCACTGTGTTTACAATAGGTAAGATAAAATAAAGGATAAGCTGTTCTTTTGTCTTGTATGGGTGGATAATCTGTGATTTATTCACTGGTTTAATTAGGAAATGGCTTGGATTCCCCTTCGGCCGCCATTTTCCCTTGGTCTGGGAGTATCTCCTATATGGTACTCGCAGTAGGGGGTACAGTGCTAACTGTGCAAGGGGCATCCAAAGAGACATCTTCAGCTGTCTGATAGGATAGTCCTACAAGGGTCAAGCCTCTGATCGGATGGTGATGGTCATACCAGATGCCACAAGCCTCTAAGGGTTATTCTGGAGTAGCTAGCCCTGTTACTCTGCTTTACGAATGATAGAACACTAAACTTTGTCCATTATGCATCTTAAATCTTAAACACCTGCAAATATCAGTTTCCTTGATGGGTGAATGGTGACACTTAGCTAAGTAAGTGCTAACTAGAGAGCAGTATCATCAGGGCTCAGAGATGCTATCCAGCATTATGTCTATTCTTTCTTCCTTAGCATGTTGACAAAAGCCCATGTAGGGACGGACACCTTCATAAAAGCCTGTCTATCGATGGATGTTAGCATATAGTACATATAACAAACGTCGAGGTTGGGCAAAGAACTGGGACAGAGGCGTGGCAGCAATGGCCCCCAAGGACCAGGAGTCTGCCCATCCCTTTGTCTGGGGGACCCTCCACCACCCCAACCCCTCCACCCTGCCTTCTGGAGGCTCCTGGACTGGGCTGGGCAAGGGGCTGCGGCTGCTCTGTCCCGCTCCTCCAAGAAAGTGGGTCACGAGTCTGAGACTATGGGATTACTGTCCGGGAGTAGTGTGTCGTCCGCCGGGTGTCTCTTATCTGTGTTTTTTAAATCCCCATCCTCTCTGTCACACACACACACTCTTGCATGCCGCAGACTACCACAACTGCCCCCCTCCCTCCCTCCACAACCATCCTGATTTTGCTTAGCATGTTTTGGTTAGTCTGTTTGGGTTAGTCTGTTTGTGCCGTTAGAGTGACTTCCTTCTCCAGACTTCTTGATGCTTACCATAGGAAGGAAGGTGGATAAACATAGTCCAATTAACACTAAAATAGAATTTAGAGGAGGTTCAAGGAAAGAGGAAAAAGTATAAATGTCAACCACACTATGACAACTAGCTTTTTTAGCCCAGGCTCTGATGTGTGATTTTTCAGTGTTCCGATGAATTGTTTTCTAATTTACCGAATCAAGACCAGCTCAGCAATAATGACATCTAACAGTGACACCATGATAAATGTGGGCTTTTAAATACCTGACCCCTCTGATTCTTGCAGCAGGCCATTTGTCCAGCTTGCTCTGACACCGAGTATGATTCATCAGCAAATAAATGACTAATAATAAATACATTAATTTTGGAGTGAAATGATTACATCCATCATTACAGGAGAGGAGCCTCGCCCTGCTCTGTGATGAGACTGCTGATGGTCAGAGAGCGAGGGTGAAAGATAGAGAGATGGAAGCAACAAAAGGAAAAGAGAAGGAGAGAAAGGGAAAATTAAAAAGTGACAGAAGTCAAGCAGATTGGGGGGAAAAGACCAAAAGAAAGAGACGAAACAAGGAGAAAGAGTTTTTATCGATGAAAGAGGCTAAAACAAAACAAGCAAGAGGTGTGAGGACATGAAGAGGCTTTGTATTTGGGGATGGGAGCCCTGTAATTCTGGAGACCGAGAGCTATAACTCATCGCCCTCATCTCATCTTTGGGCAAGCAGAAGGGAGTAGGGAGTCTCATCTCACCTCTCTAACTGTGGCGGGGATGAGCAGGACGGAACAGAGATTTCAATTAGAATCCAATTAAGAGCCACCAGTGGCACCGATGGCCTGCTGAAGTGTCCCTGAGCAAAGGCACAACCTTGAGTGTCTCTCCTCTCCTGTCTCTCCTCAATTACAATAGGAAGTCATAACTCTCAGTTATCCAGGTGTTTGTTTAGGAGTTATAGGTTATGGGGGGGGTTATAATCACCTGGAAAAGACAAGTGATGACTTTGACCAACAATTGTTTATGCAACAATTAAATATTGCACACCCCTTGACCCTCAGATAACATCTACTTCTTAATATGGAATGATTCAGGGTTGTTTTGGATAAAATGGTTAAGGTTGGAGTGTTTTTCAATCAAGGTCCAACATCCCCGTCTTCTATCGCCCTCTCCTGTTACTTTATTCTGTCACCATTGAGTAATGCCATGAGTAATACTGGACAAAGTGGAATATAATTGGCTGTAGATTAGAAGCTACCCCTGATCTGCAATTATCTTTGCTCAGGTTAGGGTGAAGGTTAGCAATTAATCCTTTGTAACTGAAGTCTTATGTACAGTTAGCCACGGAAATATGGGGGTTATGGTAAGGGTAATATTTTTTCAAATCTGATCCAAGTCCATTATGAATTAATCTAAACGTAAATTGTCTTAAAGCTTACAGTCCCTAAACAGTCCCTGTTTCTGTCGGTCTGTTTGTCTTTCCGTCCATCTGGCAGTCTGCCCATCCGTCTGTCCATCTTTCTGGCTGTCTGCCCATCCGTCTGTCCATCTTTCTGCCTGTCTGTCTATCCGTCTGCGCCACTAGTTGCCCCTCAGAAGACCCAACAACGACCACCTACAAACCAGACAGGCATGTCCTCGACAGGTCAGCATCCCCTAAGCCAAGCTGGGAAGAGCCTTAACTCTGCCTTAGAGGTTTGAACCCTGACCTCATGACATTGTGTCTGCCCTGCAGGGTTGCCTGTCGTCGCACTAAAGAGACAGATATTCCCTACTGAAACAAAGCCCCACAAAACCCAAGAGTCCCCAGAAGGTCAGTCTTGGCCAGCCATGCAGAGTCGACAGAAAGAAGACAAAAAAGGAAAAGTGAGCATGCGAGATTCCCGAAAAGGAAGGACAGTTGTTGGTCCCTTTATTGTCTGAGAATGACACAAGTGACACATGTTGGGTTGTAAAAATGTCAGGGACTTGAGTTAAGGGCCATTGTATTGGTGTCCAGTGGTAGCGTTGGGCCTTTGTCCCCTGTGTTGTACGTCATTAGCATATCAATATTCATTTTAGAGGTTGATGTCGGGTAGAGGTGGCAGGCCTCTTTAGACCCGAGCTGAGCACTCTCTCTCTCACACAGACCCTGAGGACCTGCTGTTGAGTTAAACACTTGTGGAGATCATTGATAAGACACAACGGTAGAAAGGCAATGGCAGACTCATAACGAGAGGATGAAGTCTGAATCACTTGCTCAGCTTTGTTCAATATGTGTTTATCATTTTATTTTGTATCCATTTTCATGTTTACTTCAATACCTTTTTGTTTATGAAAAGGTTCATTATTTATATTTTTTTGTAGAACAATTTATGATATGATTAGCAGTGATAATATAATATTTTCATTGTTGTTGAAGCTGTAGTTGGCATTGTTAAGGTACTGTAGTATTGACGGTTCTACAATTTTTCCCTTATATAAAAAATATATCAACAATTGTTCTCTTTATCCCAAAATATTAACCAGGCAGTTAGTCCCTCCACTCCCCCCTTCATCCTGTCCCTACCCAGGGATGAGTAACAAAGGGCTCAATGGTGTCACCCGTCCCCTCCAATCCCTCTCCTCCACTCTCCCCCTCTCTGGCCGGCTGACCCCCTGACTGACAGTAGCTGGGGGACAGTTAGCGTAGTGGTGTGGGCCGGCCGGAGTGAGAGAGGCGGTTACTCTGAGGGACAAGCGGAAAAGCGGTTGGACAGTTTCGCCAGCTGCTGGGGGAGACATGACTGTTGCCGGCCAGTGAAACCTGACAGATGGAGGCATTTCAGAACAATGAGAGCTGTTTGATTTGGTTAAAGCTAGGGGTTTCTAGCACCCGTTTGCTACTATGCTAACTTATTGTAGATTGTGACAGAATCTGTTATGATCATTTTCTGTGTTATGCTGACTGACTATGACACCATGATGTAACATTTTCACCATTAAGATTTGAGCAGTTTTTGGCTTGACACTGGCTTAGCATTTCCAGATATTTAGGAAGGTAATGTCCTTTAGCCTAAAATCCTCTGTCCTAAGTTAACCCCTTCACAGCCTAAATTAACCCCTTCCCAGCCAACCCTGGGTCACCGCTCTTATCAGACAACAGCAGCAGTTTCAGACCAGTCTAGATCTGGATGCTTTTCGTGAGCCTCCCCATGTCATCCCAACACTACAACAAAAACTATAGTCCATCATATATCACGTCAGTGTTGTTTCTCTTCCTTCCTTCCAGCAGTCTGAGACCAAAGCCCATTATACGCCTATGAGCACCAGTCATCTTTCTATTCCCTCTCTTTCTGTGAAGCCCCGACGCCTCATACACCAGGCTCAACAGGCTGAGTGTCCTGGGACCACTAGGGCTCGGAGTAACCAAGCCAGGGTAATGAGGCGTGTGATTGGTGCCCTCCCTCCCGCACAAGGTCAGTCATTGGAGGACATGATTGATCACGACAGGCACACAATGGAGACCTGGTGTCAGAGGGGTGGCATGGGTGCGCCGAGCCAAGCGGCGGGGGTGAGCTCCCCCAAACTCAGCTGTGCATGGGCAGTTATACAAATGCAGCATGTGCACGCATATTCAAATACACTAACATGCATGAGAGGACACACTTGTAAATATGTGGTGATGGACACACACATGGGCAGAGAACGCATTGATGCATACTGGCCTACACATACACAAACTTACACACACAAACACATATTCCTTGCTTCCAGTTTAGATGCACTGAGTTGATGTTTCCACTGAGTTTTATGTGACTTCCTGATTTCTTCACGGAACATTTGCCTCTGTAGGTAATGGATGCTGTGACATCACAGAAAGCCCTTTCTTGGCTAAAAAGCGCCAACCTGGCAACATGGAGAGAGGCCAATATTCTCCCATATGGGAAGCAGGATGCATGGCAATACATTATACTGTCTCCCTAGAAAGTGTTGCAGCTGTGAAATGGACTATCTTTTCCAATGATGATTCACTCTATAGTTTGACATCAGGCGTTTAGTGACACTGTGTGTGTGTGGACCCGGCTGCCAATATAGCTCTGTTAAACTGACTCACAAAATACACTTGCTGGACCTGAAAAAATATTTAGAGCTAAACTTTTTCTGCTGATACCAGCAAGGTTCTTTTTACTCTCTAGCTGCATCTACAAGATTTACCTTTGGAGCTCTTGTGGTAATAGTAATCATTGCAAAGTCAAGAGCATAAATGTTGTGTTATGTTACAGTTTTTCTCGGTCGCTTTGGTGCATTTTTCACATCATCCCTAACATGTGCAAAATAATAAGTGCATTTCTCAGAACAATTTGTACAAACTGCAATATACAATAGATATGTTTCTAAAGCTAGTCAGTCACTAAAAATCCTTCGTACATCTCTCAAAAGTAAATATTCATGCCAATCAGTGTCATCAGAATGATAAGTCATTGAGTCATTGTTCACGAACAAGGTCGTCAAAATGTTTAGGCATGTTGTCAATGTAACTGTGTACTTTGACAGTATTACCTGATGTAAACTTAGGCTACAGTTTGGATGACAGTTACTGTATTGAAAATGCACAAGGCTGCACTTCTATGGCATATATCAATTTCAACAGTACTATTTACATATTACTGTATGTGGGTTATTGATTGAAAGAGACTGGACAACCCAAGGGGCACAAAGGAAAAAAAACTAAATTAGAAAGAAACACAGGAAACCACCCCTAAGGCACAACTTTGCCCGCAGCACTGTTGTGCTGTCTCTACACATCCAGACGTTCCTGTCTGTCGGCCCACATATTCTCATCCACATCACACCGGATATTTTCCCTTCCAATGCAACGTGGAAAGAATCTTTTGGAATGCCTTATCCATCCTCTGCAGGCGTCTACTGTGATGTCCTCTCATGCTGCATCCATTGCAGCCAGCAGGGTCATCTGTGTGTGTGGCTGACGATCGTACACCATCCACCTCCATGCTGAAAATAACTCCTCAATTGGGTTAAGGAATGGTGAATAAGGTGGGAGGAATTCTATGAGCATCCTCGGGTGGGTCACAAACCATTGCCTTATGATGTTTGATCGATGGAAATTCACATTATCACAAATGACCACATACTTTGGCAAATCCTCTCTGAACAGACCCCTCTCATCATCTGGGATGAGAGCCCTGTAGAGTCTCTAAAAAGTTGAGTAGATGCTGGGTGTTGTATGGCCCTATAAGGGGGATATGGGTTAGGACACCATGCTCCGAAATAGCAGCACACATGGTGATATTTCCTCCCCGTTGGCCTGGCAAATCCACAGTAGCTCTGTGACCGATGATATTCCGATATTCCTTCTGCATTTGGTCAGGTTGAAGCCAGCCTCATCCACGTATACAAAGTTGCGAGAGGGTTCACTTGATTCCAACTCCATTATACGCTATATCCCAGAACACACAGTTGAATTTGTTTTGGTAAGGAAGAGTGACATAAAATCTACATATATATTGCATGTTCCTTCCACAGCAATGGAAGTGTGTGCAGTTTATGTTTACTGTACTATGTATCACTATAAAATGTTTCTGTAAAGTAGTTACATAGATATATGTTTTACCTGTACATACTGGTACCGTAGCTCCTTAACTCTGTCCTCATTCCTTTGGATGGTACACGGTACAGCTGTTTCATACTCATCTGGTTTCTATGCAGCACCCTGTCGATGGTTGAGATGCTAACCGTATGGATGTTTTCAAAGACATCGTTGTCTTCTATAATGGTCCTTTGTATTTCCCTGAGTCTCGTGGCGTCCTCTGCCACCAGTTTGAGGTAATCTTGCAGTCCTATGTGGGGAAAAATGCTGTGATGCATCGCACACTTTCACATAGACAAAAACTATGCGAACACACATTTTACTGTAAAACATTGCAACTCTGTGTTGTGGTCTGTCTATATTTGCTTGCCAATTGATTCTTCATGAGATGCACCTTTGAGCAATTTAGACAACTGGTTGATTGTTGGTTGAACTAACACTTTACATTCCTTCATGAGTGAGGGTCAATTTCACCTGCACGATTCATCAATTCACGTTTTTGTACAAAAGGTCTAATAGAAATGTGTAAAACTATGCTTGACAGTTTATGACAAATAGTTCAACAATGTTGCATGTAATGGCTTATGCAAGGAAGTAATGTCTAGATGTTTTGAGGGGTAAGACTATTCAACAGAGAACCATCTACTATATTTTGATCAACATGACATGAGCAATTGATCATGTGGAAAAAAGCTGAGACTTGTACATTATCAATTGCAATGTGTTCAAAAGAATTAAGAAATTGCTTTAATGATATGCACAAGTGACTAGACGATTTGGAATTTGTATAAGTAGTATCAAGGATTGCACTTTTGATCTAAGAAATGCACCAAAGCGACTGAGAAAAACTGTAAAATTTTTACATGTTTTTTAACATGTTTGTGCCTTTGCAAGTCCAGTTGGCTGAATGTGACATGTTCCCCATCACTTAGACTTTGTTACTATGCTGTATATTGCATTATATATCACGTTTGAGTGAGACAAAAATGCAATATTACCATGCCTTAATATGCCAGTTGCATATCCAAAGAAGTTCACTGCTTGGTACTGACAGGGTGAGAAAGGAAGATTGGCAGAATGTATTCAACTTTTCTCCCTGCTCAAGTTATTCACGCAAGCAATATTTAGCAACACACATAAGCTACATTAATGCGAACTCTGCTAAACCAATTGGCTCTACTGTACTCGAGGGTGATACAGAGGATTGATCTGTTTGGGAAACATCACAAAAACACTGAGATGGGAGATGAGAGAGTGCTTTAAGAGACTCACCTTTCAGAAGAAGGGCATGTGTCATGTCTCCATATCTTCCATGTATTCTCCGACAGAAAGCGAGGCCAGACCTTTAGGCTTTGAGGGCAGGTGTACATAGGGGTGTAAACGCTGGAGCCTTTTGTGGAGAACCCTTCAAATCTGATTGTGGACACTCTCTCAAGTGGGCCCCAGGTGCATTAACACTTTACCAATCTCCTGTAATGATGCTTCCCAGTGCACAGAGAGTGGTAGAATAAAAGCCTCGGCCTTTTTAAGCTGGTCCCTTTTATGAAATCACGTCTGGGGCTTTATGTCCAAGGAAGATCTCCAAGACCAAGACTGCTGGCAATGTTTTTCTACTTTTACAACAGACAACTATAGAGGGGTCTAACACTATATGCAACCTTACAGAAATAAAGAGTGGATCGTGGTTATACTGTACACACTGCACAAAGACTATGATTAAAATATATTTTCATGATTATGAAAACTAGAACCGTTATTATTATTATTGTTGTTGTTGTTACTTTTTTATTATTTGTATTATTACATTGTTATATTCATCAGCAGCAGCATCATTCAGCAGGCTACATAGTACTCTTCTGTTTATGCATACTTCCCTCCAGCAGCGATGCATTGCTACAAAGACCTTGGTCGGGATATGGTCCTTGGATGAGCAGTGTCAGAAATAGGGTATGGTTTTATCCTGGTTTTATACAGCCGATTATTGCTTCATTCGAACTTCACATTTGACCCCACAGTAGGCCTAGTGGAAATCCCAGGGGAAAACACATTCAAGTATCTAACAGGCAGGCAGAGAAAAAGAGAAGCAACACAGTCTGTATGGCATAAAGGTTCCTTTCTTTTGTTATGCTGTTTTCCTATAAGTTCCTTTGAGGCAACGTTATATATAGGATCCTAGTTAGTGTATGGCTCCTTCCAGATTCACTGGCGTTTTTCCTTAATCTACATAAAGAGGTCAGGCTGATTTGTTGACTGGGGATTACTGTAGAACACAAAAACCTGTTCCATTCATCCATTAACCTATAGAAAAATGGATATACAGTTAAAAAAACAAACATATATATACATATATATTTACAGCCAGGCTTATAGGATGGATGGATGGATAGATAGATAGATAGATAGATAGATAGATAGATAGATAGATAGATAGATAGATAGATAGATAGATAGATAGATAGATAGATAGATAGATAGATAGATAGATAGATAGATAGATAGATAGATAGATAGATAAACATTATGATATTGGGTGAAAGGGAGGCTTAGAATATTATGTGATGTTTTTAAGTTTATAATTGTCCTGTAGAAAATATAATGAATGAAGTAATGACGTAATTGGCTCAGATCTACTGGTGAGTAAGCCTGCTATGCAGCTGAAATCAAATCAAAGCTGTAGGATGACGTCATCACTTTGTCAGATTAACTGTTACAGTGAGTCTGAGAAAGAAAAAGAATCATGAAATTATTCCCCCCAAAAATATTTGTAATTAAGTATTTTAATCGAGGCTAAATATTAAGTAAATACATGTTTGTATTTACTGTTTGTTGTTGCAATAGTCATTGTTATTAGGCGTGTAGCCTATATTCCAAAATATACATCCCACATGTTTTTGTCATTATTGAAATTGGTTAGAATCGTTATTGAAAGTTGCTGTTAGGTTCGAATATAAATACAAATACAGGATATCCGATATGTTGGTTATAGTAGCCAACAATGTTTCAGAACTGTAGTACAACTCCTAAAAACACAAATGTAGACCTGTAGGCTACATTACAATCAGATTGCAACGAAATGCCCTTGCCAAAACATCTAAATTTGCTAACAAGTGTTCGAATGCCATTGGCGTCTTCTTCAGGTCATACAGTATATAAGGAAAATGCATGCTGGTAGTTCGCCACAGATAGTATGGCCAATCTGAATAGAAACACAACAGCAAGATGGAACAATGACGCTCCGTCCACTTGTCTCTGTTGTTAGTCTACGGTATATTCTTGGCCGAACAAAAGAGGGGCACGAGAATGAAAACTCATGACAACAATGTATCGAAGAATCGCCCATTTCACTATTTTGCAGGATGAAAGGACACGTGTACCTCTAGATGGATAAGGAGCGAAGAGAAGGGGGGGGTTGAACAGCGGAGTGTGCTTGTGGGGGGGGGGCATACACTACACAAGCCTTCGGCCTCGCTCACATACAGAAACTCCCCTTTTCAGCACGGTGGACAGTGCATATTTCGCCACGCGCGACGCTCGGCATCTCGACTCGAGCTGTACTTTTGTTTTTCTAAAAACGAACACTTGTCCAATCGTGAGGTCAGCTGACACTGGTAATGGCCACCCACCCCACCCCTCTCTCTACCTCCTGTCGACCAACACACGGACTCAAACAGCAAGTTGCTGCATTTTTTAATTTCCTTGCACGGGGACCGACGAAGAGAGAGACAAGGTCGACAGGCATTATACTACTTTAGCCTCTTAGAAAAATGTACTTTTATAAACGTCAATCGCGTTATTTTTGTGACTCTCAAAGGATAAACAAATAGGATCTTGCGTTTTTGTTTTTATTTTTTCCTAATAAGCTCTTATCATTAAACTCAGCAGTCGCCCTTCTTGCTTTCCTTTCCTCGGTATATCTCACTCAACCGCCCATTGACTTGATGTTTATCTGAGCTGAAAAGCATCACTGCTCAGAATGTTGCTAGAACATCCTGGATCGAGTTGTCAAAATTCCGGGAATTTCTCCCGATACAGCGCAGGTCAAGGTAAGCAGTCCGCTTTCTTGTTTGGAGTCTTTTGCACATATGATCGAGCTTTTATACAACTTCATGTGGAAATGTAGACTACTGGTGTGTCTATTTGACGCGGTTTAGTCACCTGTGATCTGTTAATGGGTTTCAATTAGCTACGAAATATCTAGTTAGCCTCCACAACAAATCAGCACAGCGGGGGCTCCGCCTGCAGCTCAAAGTTTTACTGACAGGATCCAAACAGGCATGAAATAGCCCGTTGTAATTTCACAGCACACCCTATCATCAGCAGTTAAACAGTTTAACAAATCACTATTAGGCCTATATGCACAAAGAAGTGTTACAGGCGAGTGCTTTCCCTTTCGAGACGCGAGAAGTTGTGAAAATAGATACATTTCTACACATCGAATGGATTTCATCATATTGGCGCATGGCAATGTGTCCACTATCCATTTTAACAACATTTCACTGGGTATTCATACACTTTCGAGGTTGGATATTAAATATTTTGTTTCCGTTTCCCTGCCAGCGGGAGACGTTATGAACACGTAATGAGCTGTATTGTTGGGAATCATATCAACAGATGTTATGCGCGTGCTGTCATTGTACACCATCGCTCATTGCTGTCACTGGAGACCACCAGAGCGCTTTTGCAATGCCTGTGTAACGCGACAATGCAACAGCCCGGCTGCACACAGGCCGCCCCCCGCCCTCCCTAGTCGTCAGCCTGGGCAAAATGCTCAACAAGTGTCAGGTTCCCTTCGACAGGTGCGGTACCTACTTTCTGTTTGTAAATTAGGAATAAAATAAAGGAGGTATATGCCACCAAATATCTTCTTTCGCCGTGCGTAATGGGGGGAAACGAATAAGGCTTATGTGTGGGTTATTGCATTAACAAATCTAAATCAATAGATTGGCAATGGTTTTAGAAATAAAAGCAACAATCATATATTTACGAAAACACTTGGCCATGACTGCTCTTTCTCACGGACTATTTTGTTGATCGTAGAGCATCGCTCATGCTACGCAATTACTGTCGCCTAGCCCCTCAAACGTGAGCGATCAATAGGAGATACAAAATATTATAAAGCTGACAAGTAAGAGCGAGCACTGAAGCATCCCACACCTTTCACCAACTGTGTTTCATATACTCTGAAAATACAGGCAAATGGGGCATTGATTTTAGATTCATCAGGGGTCCACGCGGCCATGGCACTAGTCGTGATTTCCCAAGGCGCCCTTTTGCGGCTGAGATCAGTGTCAATAAAATGCATCCGAGTGTTGCTTCGATCAACATGTTATTGAAGGGCCAATCTCTTCCCTAAGTAAACAGCTGTCTTAGTGAAGTCAGAATAGGCTATAGGCCTAAGATGTGTGTGTGTGTGTGTGTGTGTGTGTGTGTGTGTGTGTGTGTGTGTGTGTGTGTGTGTGTGTGTGTGTGTGTGTGTGTGTGTGTGTGTGTGTGTGTGTGTGTGTGTGTGTGTGTGTGTGCGTGTCATTCGCCAGCCAGGTTTAACGACGTGATGGAAATGGTAGATGTGGCTTCTTTTTTTAAACTAATTGTATTGTTATTGTATTTTTATCTACCGTGAGCCCATCAATACGATGACATTTTGGGAAGATGTTCTCTTTTTTGCTTTTGAGTTGATAAGATACCATGCGTGGGATGGTTGATATAATATCAGAAATATTACTTCTAATTAAATTAAACCAATGAAATATAACTGTCACACTCTGACCTTTATTTGCGTTGTTTGTTTCTATGTTTTGTTTGGTCAGGGTGTGATATGAGTGGGCATTCTATGTTGCATGTCTAGTTAGTCTGTTTCTATGTGTTTTGGCCTGATATGGTTCTGATTGGGAACCATATTTAGGTAGCCTGTTTTGTATTGTGGTTCGTGGGTTATTGTATATGTTATGTTGCTTGTTAGCACTCAGTTTCTTTAGCGAGCACGGTCGTCTTGTTAGTTTTGTTGGTTTTGTTTTAGTGTTCATTAAAGTATGCATTCACAACACGCTGCGCTTTGGTCTCCTCAATACGACGACCGTGACAATACCATTAACTTTGGTAAAGGAATATTTTCGTCTGATCCAGATTTTTCAATTGAAAAGTGTACCGTTTAATCCCGTTATTATAAGAAGAAATGGGGATCATATTATACTCCAATGTAGGCTAATAATAGGTTTATGAGACATATGCCTCCAAATATTCGATTAAATGAGAGGATAAGCAAGGAAAACACATTTACATTGATAGAAAAATGCAATTATATCCAATATAAAACTTTTGTCTTTAATATGATGCAATTACTGTAGGCTAAAGCTGTAGGGTAGTAAAAACGTATTTCAGTGTGTCAATATTTTACTAAATAGTGGTCAAGTAGCCTGAAATGTCGTTATATTTATGTGCATTTTAGAAAGGGTAAAAAACGAATGAAACATATTGAAAACTATACTGCTATTAGGCCTACATTATGTTTAGGATGGAATGCTGTACAAATATTAGAGTTGCATTCTGTCTTGTCAACTACACATCAACTACAGAAATTCAATAATCAAGGCCAAAATGAATTTTATAATAGGCTACCTACTTTGAACATATGTATAGGCCTATTTGATTATTTGGTCTCAAAGCAGACCTCGTTTTGCGTATCTATTACAGACAACTATCTGTAATGGTACATACGTAGGCCTAATGTCACTTGGAACAGAACAGTTTCATGGCTAAATAAAAATATATATATATGTGCCAGGCTCCATTTTCGTTTGCGTTTGATAATTTGTGTAGCCTGCCCTACTATATGGCCGTGATTTGATTTGAAATAGGCCTACACACGGTCTTAGAGAAACGTGCGTAAATGGCTTTGCAAAGTTCCAATTAAAAGCCTCTTAGACCTACTACTCGTGCTGTGAAAATTTATGTTCATAAGATCATGCAAAAAAATATAGAAGTGAACCAGCTATAGCTTAATGGTCAAGTAAGAGCTTCGTGCAATAAAATGACATTTCAAATGGCATCGCCTGTATGCACCAACTTAACACACCAACATCGTCGAAACCGTAGTCAAATGTCATCTTGCGCCATGAAGTTAATTTTTTCTTCCGACGAGTACTTGGTACCCGCACCTCTCTCCAAGTTGCTGCTAGGTTATGATCAGCTATCTCCCTGCTTTAACAGGCCAGTCGCTGGGGAAACTGCGTTGCGTAATCCCCCACAGCGGACAACACACTGTATGATAAAGCAAACTCGATCGCATGCAACCACACTTGCTCGGATTTGTTTTGTATTCCTGATATACTGCATAAAATCCCAATGTGAGCGAAAGGCCTAGAACACATAAATACATTAGTTTATCGTTATCGTGTGAGGAGATCATGAGCAATGGATGGACATAATGAACGGAATTCTCCAAAAGGAGCACCGAATAACACGGAGATTCTGTTTGCCTTGCTGGCGCAGAGCGAAGAACTACGGAGGTATTCAACAGGGCACCACATGTGATTCCATCCCATTGGGCACATACTGGTTGATTCAACGTTGTTTTCACGTCATTTCAATTAAATGACGTTGAACCAGGGTGGAATAGACGTTGAATTGACGTCTGTGCTCAGTGGGATTTGTGTTAAATCGAATCTGCCTTTGGTTTGCACATTACAATAGTTAGGCCTAGATATTTAATCAATCATTTGTTGTCGCTGTTTATACAACTCAAAATAAGAGATGTTGTTTTATTTCGTTCCAACACCTTCATGTATAGCACAAGCTTATTTCTATAACGCGTACGGTATGATGAATACAAAATATAAACTTAATCGAATATTTCGATCGTTATACTTCCCTATTTTACATTTCTGAATATTTGTATAGTAACTGCAATTAAATGCTTATTTTTCCTACATGTATATGTCCAAAAATAACATTATTCTTGCATGCACAATTCGCTCCACACAACATCTCTTTTAGACTAGTTAGTGGTTAGCCAAAACAGTGGTTACATCCCTTTAATTTGTTTATACTTTTCGCTCCTGTCGCCTGTATTACAATGGATTAGGGCTAAATCTGTATGATGAAGGATTAAGGCTAAAAACGGTGAATCTATGAAATTACATAGGCATATGTCTTATCTTTTTGCTCCTGAACACCACAAAACAAGTTTTTACATTTGGACGCACAGTTTTAATCGGTTTGCAATTTCCCCATTCATTGCATATGTGTGAAGGATATTAACGACCTTCTGTTGTCAATCATCCCTCCTACTTTCTTTGTTTGCTGTAGTGCGGAGGCCTACCTGAACTTTAAAAAACGTCTCTGATATTTTACAAAATATCAGAACATTATTGTCTTAAATGCTTAAAGATATGTTTGCGTTTTGGGGGGGATGGTTTAGATTGTACCAACTGTGCCTATGTATCAACCGGCCCATGTCTGCGCATTATGTGACACATATGTATACGAGGTTAACCAGTTAACGAAATTTTTATAAATATTACTGCAATTTCTAGGGATTTAATTGGCTTTCATGGGCAGACATATAGGCTACAGGTTATATTATTGGTAAGCAAGACACCCTGATTGTTGCGTGAGACAAGGCAGCGTATTCTAATTTTACAGAACCTATTGAATTAATAATGAATTCGATGCACCTGTTCATGACGTGGCTCCCTCGCTGTTGTGCATTGCTTGCTCTTGGCAGGAAAAAAATGGTCCATTAATTTTTCATAAATTGCCCACAAACGAACAACAGGAATGCGATTCCCTGGACGGATGAAACACGAAGTGCTTGAACTTTTGAATAAATAATAAAGCCGAGTGATAACATCTCAAAACGTATTTAAGTTGCCAGTGATGCAATTTCACTCGACAAGCGTTTGTTGATAGTTTAATAACAAGTTGCTTGTTGTGAGTTGTAATGACATTCTTTGCTGAAAGAGGGCCATTTTAATTTCATGCTTTGTGTTGTCTTGACGAAGGCCATGCTTATTCCCAAAAGTTCAATGGCCTGTAAATTGTCATATTATGTTTATTTATGTTTAGTTAATTATATAAGTTAGAGCTAATCCTGAACTTGATGAAACTGAACTGAACTTGGCCATATGGAAGGACGGGTTCATCATTCCTACATATCCTGCCGTGTCTTATTGCTTATAATAATTCTAGAGCAAATAGGCTTCTTGCAGAATATAGGCCTACCTAAAAACAATTGATATGAATTATGTGGCAATGTGATAATTTTCACGGTATCATCAGCATCCCTAAACTCGTTTAATTGAACGAAACCATCCTTCCCCACTCTGTGAAGCGGGCCTGCTTCTACGTGATTTGGAAACCGGATGTAAAGTAAAACCTCATGAGCAGCCTTTGGGCCAGCGTTGATTGGGCGGCTGAGCATACAGAAGGGGATTTGACCAGTGTCGCTGCAGAGGGCTTGTTTTTTTTCTTTCCTTTTTATTATCCCTAGTGATTCTTTAGTGGGAACAAATGGACCAGTGTTTTAAAGAGAGAGGGACCCATGCGCCTGTTGTAACCTCAAACAGAGGGATAGGAATAGAATAGCCCATGGTCGCAAGAACTAGAAGGGAAACCGGGAGAGATAGAGAGAGAAAGGATTAGAGAGAGAGAGTTTTCCGGGATCCACTGTCGTTTCTGGTCTGGACTTGGATCAGCGGGTTACCATGCAAAGTAAGAATGTTTGTTTCATGGCATGCACTTTTTTTGAGGAGTGATAGTAAGAGGGTACTTTTTGATGTCTTCTTCATTAACTCAACAGATCAAACCCATAATAACTCAATCAGCCAATAGGTATTCGATGTTATTCCACTGGGCACACACTGGTTGAATTAACGTTGTTTTCACGTCATTTCAATTTAATTACGTTGAACCAACTGAATTTACGTCAGTGCCCAGTGAGATGGCTTTACTGGTTGGATTTCAACTGTGTGTGTATTGCCGTACATCTGGCACCCACACGTGGAAAAGGGTAACGTATGTTGCCAGGTTTCAATAATCATGGGAGGAACAAAATAACCATTGGCGTTTACTGTCATTTCTGGGTTATGGGAAAAAAATATGGTGATGGCGATGATGACAAAAACAAATGAATGGCTGTAATTTATAGACAGCATAGTGTATTTACTTACATCTGATACTACTGAACTAATTGTGTCCCTACATTTATACATCAATAATGAGTCCACAACACCTTCGTAAACTTAAATCCACTCCTTTTGGTGATGTTTTCTCAGTCAGCACATTCAACCGGATTATTGTATTAGGCTTACATATGTTTTATTGAATACATAACAGATGAAGAGTTTATTTCCAAAAACGCTATATCCACCAGTTTATCAAATGTGTTTTATCATCAGAAATAATTGCTTATGGGTACCTTCATTCTTCATGTATATGTAAAATAATACTGTTCTACGATGTGTTATTCATCGAGTTTTAATGTGTATGCAAATGTATTTTTTGAAAAACGACATATCCATTGTTTAGCTGGAATGGAATGTTCGTATCCTGCATATTTGACTGTGGTATGCGGTTGTCTCACCTAGCTATCTCAAGATGAATCTACGTGCTCTGGATAATAGCATTTGCTAAATGACAAAAATGTCAAATGTAAATGTTTAACATACAGATCACATATTACTGTATTGAATTCAAAAATATATTAAATATTCATGTCACAAATGTATCATTTGTACATTTCTTTATTAAAAATGTAGTTATTTGTTACATTTGACTGTGTAAAATCTAACACTACTGCTCATTTCTCTGAGCATGAGGCGGATATATAGCATTTTGAGAGAAAAAAAAAGCATGATTATTTGTCTCTGAAATTGTTAAACCATCAAGTAATAGATTTGAAACAAAAACATGTCTGTCATTGAACAACCTCCATACCATCATTAGATAGTGAAAAAAACACACCAATCTCTTTCATCATTTATTTAAATTATAAAAGCTAATTTACCAACATTTCTGAAAATGGATATAGAGCGTTTTGTAATGAAACTCTTCAATTCTCAACTATGTGACAATATATAGGCTATCGATGAAAATAAAACATATACAATAGTATAGATACAAGATCAGTGACAAAACTGTCTCATATTTGCCCTGAAATAGACTGCATTGGGATTTTCCCATTAGTTTCTATTGACTCACCCCTTTTGATGCAAATGTATACATGTGAAGTTTCAGTACTGTCAACTGTAAAACAAGTAATGTAAATGTGTGCTTAACGTGGAAAAAATAAACCAATTTAAAAATAAAAAAATGAATGTGTTCTCAATTTTGCAGCAATGTGAATAGGTCTAAAGATCACTTTCATGTATTATTTTACCAGTACACTTTGTTTTCAATTAAGCAATTAAAAATAATGTAGGCCTATTGTGTGTTTCGTTGTGAGGGCATTTTTTTTATTTCACCTTTATTTAACCAGGTATGGCATAGGCCCCTATCATTAGACTACTACGTCATTACAATTAGGTTTAGTAATTCATTACTCAGATGTAATTCATTGAATTAGAGTAATTTGTCACGGATCTCAGAATATTAAGTATAATTTATCAACAACAAAACATTGAAATTATTTGTATCGAATTAGTGTCTTTATTTAGATATTATCATAAGTAGGTATATTCTAAATAAAATGCATTAACAAATGTCTACATTTGACAATAGTATGAATAGGCTTAGCTATGTTTGAGTCGTAAACTATTTGACCACCAAATGCTAAATGATCTCTTAAGCAATGTTTTAATTCAAGATGGCTTCATGGTCATCCTGTCTTCTCCCCTTCAGAGATTCCTGTATGCGCGGGCTGTAATCAACACATCGTGGACCGCTTCATCCTCAAAGTGCTGGACCGCCATTGGCACAGCAAGTGCCTGAAATGCAGCGACTGCCAATCCCAACTAGCGGACAAGTGCTTCAGCCGGGAAGATAGAGTCTACTGCAAAGAAGACTTTTTTAAGTGGGTGCAAGAAATACGCCATGAACTATATATTATTTAATGAAAGACAAATGATTGAAAATATTTCAGGTGTGTAGCCTAATATTTAATGGAAACCGAGCCTAATTATTCGATATAATCACACGGTCTGCATTTTATTTTGAGGTTGTGAATGTGATGAAACACTCACTTGTCAATGTATTGATGATAACCTTCTTATTTCCTAAAAGGAGATTTGGGACCAAATGTGCCGCGTGTCAGCAAGGTATTCCGCCGACGCAAGTGGTGAGGAGAGCGCAGGATTTCGTGTACCACCTGCACTGCTTCGCGTGCATCGTGTGCAAAAGGCAACTCGCGACAGGTGACGAGTACTACTTGATGGAGGACAGCAGACTCGTGTGCAAGGCTGACTACGAAACCGCTAAACAGAGAGGTGAGAGGTCACGGTATACCTGAACATACCTTTATCACACCTAATTAGGGTCCCCAAGATCAGAGTGCCTAGACCTAACGCGTAATTAAGCATGTATCCACTGTCGTTGATATTTCAGCCATATCAAATAATGTGTATATCCTACAATGCCCACATCTTCATTTATGTCTGCTAAATAACGAGAAAAATGATTTAACCTATTATCTATCACGCACGCATCACCGAATAAGTTATGTAATGTTTTACTTATTTGATCCATTGACCTTTTATTGAGCAACTGCTTGGAGCTGTGAACTTGATCTACAAGACTATGAGGTCACCCATAAACACTTGACCCACCTGCGCTAATTGCGTCGTATCCCGCATCCCAATCGATAGCAATATGGATACAGCCTATCCAATTGCAGTGAAGAGAGAAAACGTAGTTCTTTCTGTTTTATTTTATTAGCAGACCGACAGTGACTAAAGAAGATTAGATTCAGCCTCATCTGCACAACAGACTATTGAGGAGGTTGGTTTAAAATGTGTTTAAAGCGCTGGTGACCATGTTTTGCTAAACTATCTCATAGGCTACAATAAGGCCTCCAATTTCAAGTAAAATCGTTTAAATTGGCTGATGTAATGATGTTAAATGCTATGGCCAAAATGGGCATGTTTTCTACCACAAACGTCATTTTGGGAAAACAAAATGAAGTTTACAACGAGATTTTTTGAATTTGAAATGAATAATTTTTAAATAAAAATGCTTATTTATTGCATGCTAAATTTAGTACAACTGACCTCAGAGAATCTGTTTTAACTCAATGAAATCCAGCAAGGGTAGGCCAACATTTTCTTTGTGAGTAGTTCGTGTTACTCAAGTTTTATCTTCCCCATCTGTTTGTGTGAATTTACTGACTAAACCAACCGCTGATTTACCCATTGAGTTTTGAGTTTAGATGAGTTTTCATGGAAAACCACACACGTCTATTTGGATAATGAGAGGGCCTCGTTACTTCCCCACTTGTAGGATGGTCTTGCATATGTTTTTGTTCGTAGGCTTTTTGTTTAATAGTTAGTATTTATTTGGGTTTAATTAGGCTTATTGAAAGTAATAAGTCAGAAAAGGAAGTTATGAAGTTTACTTGTCTTTCCATTGTTTTCTACAATACATTTTTATCAGTTCTGGTATGTCACTTGTACTTTTCAATGGCTGAACCTGAATATCTATAAATAGCCTATTTACCCATGGAATCTAAGGTTAAGACTTTTAGCATAAAGTAGGCCTAATGGGGTACATTTTTGTGTAAGGTCTGGCTTACATTGTGTGTCTTTTATTTTCAGAGGCAGACTCAACAGCGAAAAGGCCACGAACGACTATCACCGCCAAACAGCTCGAGACCCTGAAAAACGCTTACAACAACTCTCCAAAACCTGCCCGCCACGTACGAGAACAGCTATCGTCAGAAACCGGCCTAGATATGCGGGTTGTTCAGGTAACTATCCATTCCCCTCCACTATAGACCATTTCATTAGCGTCCTTATTTTATTATTATTTAAGGACATGTATGCGATTCCATTGAAATACTGCTTGAAATGGCCTCCCAGTGGGTTTGAATGGTTAGAATTTACGATGAGATGGATTAAAATGAAGTCCACACACTTGAAAGTCAGAACTGTAAGCGCGAGCTCGTTAACAATGCTAAAAGAGAGCTTGGCATATTGTCTGTCCGTGAAAGATCCCTACTGTGGTTGACTATGGTCATATATATTGTTTATTTGCAAGGACACTTAAAGTAGGTACGCGGAAGCCACTATCGCGCTTCATTATTCACGGAAGGGGAAATGGGGGTTAAGAGGGTTCACTTCGGCTGCATATCACTAATGAATATAGGCCTTGCCTATATGTAGGAGAGAAAGGAGGAACATTTTTACCTGGTTGAATTACATTAGGCTTTGCATGATGTGGATTGTAAACAACAAAATATGTGCTTACATTGAATGGTTCGTCAATCATAAGTGTCTCTTAAAAATAAAATACAAATGTTTTCAAATTATATCACACACGTTTACAGCTCAAATTTAGAACTTGGCCATAGTGAAATTTGAATAATTAAAATCAACTCTGGGTTAGTAGATCCCAGTGAGAAGGTAACATGCAACCTGTCTGCTCCCAGGGTTAAGGACAACTTGTAGCTGTCGCAAAGTTAATTAGCGTGATACATCTCAGGGCATGTTGGTCCCAACATTAGTGTTCTGCCCCACTGTTTTAATCTCCCAGTTGAGTTAAAGAAGAGGCGACATGCTTCCTAGACAGTCCTTGAAAATGAATTTTGTTTTAATGTTAATGTGCTCTACCTGACCATTTAAAAGCATAGCAGTTTCACTGAAGAAAGAGTCAGGAAAAATGATGTCCGGAATGGTCCAGTAAGTAGAATGCAATTTGGCACCAGGACTGATATGTCCTATAGTCTATGAACGAAAAATGCAGTTCAAAATAAAAAACATGTTATAAAACTGACTACTTGTGTATAGCCTACTCTTCTGTAAATGTAACACTAAATTATATATTTCTAATTTTAAGAAATCTATTTCACTCACAAGTGTATTGTAGGAGAAGGCTTATTGGAGGATCTGCCTTCAACAGGAAACTTCCCAATTATATACCTAAAATAAATAAAACAAAACCAATATGTACCAAACACCTCCTTTGTCCTCCAGGTGTGGTTTCAGAACAGGCGAGCAAAAGAGAAGAGGCTGAAGAAGGATGCAGGCAGACAGAGGTGGGGACAGTACTTCCGCAACATGAAGAGGTCGCGAGGCAGTTCAAAATCAGACAAGGACAGCATCCAGGAGGAGGGCATGGACAGCGATGCTGAGGTTTCCTTTACAGGTAGGATGAGAAAACAAACAGACAGACATCTGAGATGATATATTCACAGGAATCTACAGACAGCAGCCTTTAAGCTCCTATTTGAGGAATTAGGAGAAATGTTATTATCACAATTATAATACAAATGCCTTCTTGAAATTATTTATTTTCCCCTAAAGTGCATGGCGGAAATGGACATAGCCAATTTCTAAACCACACATTTTGGTTTATTCCCATTCAAATTTGAATGAAACCTATATTTACCCAAATAATTCCATTGAGGGAAATTGTTGACCAGAATCAAACTAATATTAGCAGGAAATGGAATAAGCACTTCCATAATGCCACACCCTGACTAAGTGTCCTCCCTTATGTTCCAGATGAGCCACCCATGTCGGAGCTCAGCCACTCCAACGGCACCTACAGTGGCCTGAGCGAGTCTTCCCTGGCCATGGGGGGCCGCCAGGAGAGCAGCCACGGCCCCTTCCCCCTAGAGCATGGAGTCCTCCAGTCCCAGGACCAGTACCACAACATCCGCTCAAGCAGCCCTTACGGCCTACCCCAGTCCCCAGGCTCGCTTCAGTCCCTGCCCAGGCACCAGCCCCCCATCTCCAGCCTGGTCTACCCTGACTCTGGCCTGTCCATCATGACCCAAGGCAGGGCCCCCGGGCTGAACCCAGGCATGAGAGGAGTGTTGGGTGGCGCTAACGGCCCCAGCTCGGATCTGTCTACTGGCAGCAGTGGGGGCTACCCAGACTTCCCAGCGAGCCCAGCTTCCTGGTTGGATGAAGTGGACCACGGCCAGTTTTGATTAGCTGGGTTGATTGGTCAACGTGGTCTAAGGACTCAAAGGTGTGTGTCACAAACTGGAAGGAGAAAGTCACACATGACCTGTGAAACAGAGAGACCGGGTCGGAAGGTTGCTGTCTTCCACCCTTCTTGGATCACTCCATCTGTCTCTATCAATTAACTGTCAATCTTTTTCATTTCTCCTCATCTGAGTGGACTGGAAGGAAGGATTGGGCCATCAAAAAGTATGAATGGCAGCACTTGGAACTCACACACTCCATTCCTCATAGAGAACCAGACTGAGAATCATGGCGTGCTAGCCTGTTATGAATGCTATCTTTGTGACAACATAACACATTTCAACTTTTGCCCAATTGGATTGTGATAGACTCTACCCCCAATCCTTTCCACCTTATTCTTCTCTCTGTTTTTTGCAGGTTTTGGTTAATGTCAGAGTCTTTACATGTCTGGTTGTTGCCAAATGTCTATATATATATATATACATATTACAGTTTATCATTGTGGAGACTTTATTTTTATACAACCCCTTCGACAATATGAATACCACAGATATTAGTACTTTGTACATTGACAGCCAGGGATCTAGACGGGTTGTAGATGTCGCCTCCCACCGATAACTAGAGGTGCAATTACTTCTATGCATTTGTGTGTTTTCAGATGCATCTTATTCTTTTCGTTCTGAGCTACCTGGGCATGCTGAAACCCAGGCTGGTGTATGTGTTTGTTTATGTGGAAGATGTTTTATGTCTTATTTATTCTCTCTGATGATGATGATGATGATGATTAAGTGATACAGGTCTTTAATAAATGTGTCAGCTAAATCCAAACTGACCAATGGCTCTTGTATCACATCTTTATTTTATTGTATTGTATTGACTATGGGCTGTATCGTAGGTTCTCTTCTATGTTAGAATGTTTTTTTTAAGTGTTTTATGCACACCTTAATTCTGAAAAACACTAACAGAAGCTAGGGTAATTGGGGTGGTGGCTTATCTCCAATATTCATCCCTAATTTTCCTGGAGTATTAATTACATTGATCTATTATCAGAATACAGATACTGCAGGAGAAAAGCAGATCTGGAGATCTGGCTGTGTCTGCAGATTGGCCGTCTGGCAAATTACCAAAGCCGTATCAAGAGTTCAACGGCTCTTTAGTGCAGAAATTTGATGCAGACTGAGAGGCAACATGTCGATTTAGAGATAACCGTGCCTTGTTTGCCCAAATGCCCCTACGGGATAAAAATCTTAAATCAATTAGCTTAGGAGGGATCGAATGCCTCTTGTAAATTTCCTCATTTGTTTACTTATTCAAAGTCGGGTTCAATTAAATAGATTAAACTGTGGTGTATGTGAGCGGCGTATATGCTTCTGTGTGACGTCAATTTCTTACATTTGTTCTCCCAGTGACAAAGACTTGCATTGCGGTTTTATCTGTGCATAGCATCACCAACAACACATTAAAAACCATCCTCACCCTGACAAAGCCCATCAATCTGTACCATCTTTTAGATGGACCCTTTCGCCATCTTCAAGCAATTTGCAACGTGTTCCAGGAGACCTGATCATGAACAACTCTGGACTTTACTTAGCTATAGCATCATAACCTAAGACGTCCTAAATATTAGTCACATTTTAGATTTAGGAGGGAAAGTTCAACCAACAGCATTTTTCACGCCCTGACCGTAGAGATCCTTTATTCTCTATTTTGGTTAGGTCAGGGTGTGACTAGGGTGGGCATTCTAGTTTCTTTATTTCTAGGTTGGCTTGGTAATGGTTCCCAATCAGAGGCAGCTGTCTATCGTTGTCTCTGATTGGGGATCATATTTAGGCAGCCTTTTCCCACCTGTTTGTTGTGGGATCTTGTTTATGGGTAGTTGTATGTCAGCACTCCATTGTCGTCACGTTTCGTTATTCTTTATTGTTTTGTTTTATAGTTTCACTTCAATAAATTATGTGGAACTGTAATCACGCTGCGCCTTGGTCCTTTTATACAAACGATCGTGACAGAAGATCCCACCACCCACGGACCAAGAAGCGTGCCCAGGAGGAGCAGGGATCCTGGGCCTGGGAGGAAAGCCAGGAGTGGAGGACATTTTGGACTTGGGACGAAATAATGTCAGGAGACAAAAGCCTGCCATGGAAGCAGGCGGAAGCAGTGAAGGAGAGACAGCGATGACACCGGGGTTCGCGGCCACGATGTAGGCCCAAGAAGCAGCCTCAAAAAATGTTGGGTGGCTGGGTGGTTGGCGATGATGAGGGGTGAGCAGGAGACCATGGAGGAATATTGGGATAGATTGAGCGAGGAGTGGTTGGCGAAAGTTGAGGAGAGTGATGAGAGAGAGCTGTTGGTTTGGCTGGAGAGGCAAGACAGTCGCCCTGAGGAGCGTGTTAGCCGCCCGATGCCACCTGTGCCAGCTCTCCGCACTCGCTTTGAGGAGAGTGTCAGTGTTCCGGGACAATGTGTGCCAGTTCTACACACCGTGTCTCCAGTATGCCTCCACAGCCCGGTACGTCTTGTGCCAGCTCCCCGCACTTGCCGTGTGAAGGTTGTCATCTGTCCAGGACATGTTGTGCCAGCTCCACGCACCAGGCCTCTTGTGAGTCTCCCCAGCCCGGTACGTCCTGTGCCGGCTCCACGCACCCGGCCTCCAGTGTGTTTCCCCAGCCCGGTACGCCCTGTGTCAGCTCCACGCACCAGGCCTTCTGCGACGGTCTGCAGTCCAGAGCCTCCAGCGACGGTCTGCAGTCCGGAGCCTCCGGCGACAATCCAGGGCCCGGAGCCTCCGGCGATGATCCACAGTCCGGTTCCTCTGGCGATGATCTACGGGCCGTAGCTTCCAGCGATGATCCACGGTCTGGTTCCTCCAGCGACGATCCATGGTCCGGAGCTTCCGGCGACAATCCCCGCACCAGAGTCGCCACCGAAGTGGGCGGATCCACGAGTGGAGCGGGGTCTATGTCCCGCACCGGAGCCTCCACCGAGGATAGATGCCCACCCGGGACCCTCCCCTATAGAGTCAGGTTTTGGGCCGGAGACCATACCTTTGGGGGGGGGGGTACTGTCACGCCCTGACCGTAGAGATCCTTTATTCTCTATTTTGGTTAGGTCGGGGTGTGACTAGGTTGGGCATTCTAGTTTCTTTATTTCTAGGTTGGCTTGGTGTGTTTCCCAATCAGAGGCAGCTGTGTATCGTTCTCTGATTGGGGATCATATTTAGGCAGCTTTTTCCCACCTGTTTGTTGTGGGATCTTGTTTATGGGTAGTTGTATGTCAGCACTCCATTGTCATCACGTTTCGTTATTCTTTATTGTTTTGTTTTATAGTTTCACTTTAATAAATTATGTGGAACTGTAATCACGCTGCGCCTTGGTTCTTCTCTACAAACGATCATGACAACATCTCACAAACGCTCTGTCCAAAAGACCGACCTCCCTGGTCTAATAATAATGATCTGCCCATGGCAGCACTGTAACATGAGGATTCACCCCACCTCACCTTTATATGAGTATAGAATACCAAGCATGTTGTTAAACAATAGGCGCTGTGTTTGAATAACTGTGCATTGTCAGATTTAACCTAAGCACTTACCATAATTGCGCCAACTAAATGTTATTTCCAGGGGTTGGAAGATTGATGCTTTTAGAAACCCTGGCTGAAGAAAGTTTCACATCCCCGTAACTTCTTCAGTTTAGGGTTGGACGGCTGGCTCTTGTTCTCAGGTTACAAGAACACAACACTTCGACTTAAAATCGAATCCTTCCACCTGAGTGGCGGCTGTCACTATTAACATGCTAAGGCAACAGGTGAGTAACCATATCCCAAGGTGCCCTGCAAAGACGGGGTGAGAGTGAAGTGTCAAAGGCAGCACTAATCTCCCCCGATCCCTGCCTTGGTCAGTTTACTGAGCAGTTCCATTTGGACTAAACCAGGCGGATTTGTCAATGAGACGGAGGAACTCGACACATCAGGATGTGTCAAGCTCCCACAACAGCCTTTCTACGCCCTACCAGCTTCCTGTTCTGACATTGCCCCTCCCCTCCCACAACAGGTATGAGGAACCCTGGGAGAAAAAAATATGAGATGGGGATGACCTGAGGATGAACTGTGTACAATGTGATCAAGTGAGATTATCCCCGTCACTCTTTCAGATTAATTTCGGTTTCCTCTGTGGCTTTGTACGTGTAAATCATTTTGGGGGTTGGATGTGTCTGGGTAATTTCCAGTGGATGGAGGAAAAGGAATTAGACAAATGTGTTAAGACATATTCCCTGCCCCCATTTGTCTGAGTGTGAAGGCATTGTGATGATATCAGGTGTGTAAGTATTTAGGGTATAATTATTTATTGTATGGGTTCAATGTTAGTGAAAGGCCTCCGTGTGTATGTGTGTGTGTGTTACATGTTTGACATGACAGTTGACTGGCACATATTCTTCTGTAGACAATAGCTGGATCCTGTAGTGTGTAGACCACTTCCCAGGAGGTCTAGATTGTTGTTGGCAGGAGGAGTATTTGATTGAAAGCTACTCAACCAGATATATAAATTCCCAATGGAGCATTTAGAAAAGACATTCAAAGACATATTTGCAAAAACAAATTGAAATGGACAATTCGTTTAAAATTTTTTTTAAATACAACTGACATCCACACACTTTTTCTCTTCACAAATAATTGTTCATATCGACAACGAGACAGCACATCGCAAGACATTCAGTAACAAAAATATAACTGCAACAATCAGTGATTTCAGGATATAACGTTACTTTGACTTTTGTCAGCTGTTATTAACAGGCTATTACATTAGTTTACTGTAACATTGGTATTTTGCATGAGGTTGTTGCTATTTACTATTGCACTGTAGCATTGTACTGTTGGTTTAAGCAGTTGTATTTCTCTGTTGCTATAATAGGCTGTTGCATTGTACTGTTGCATTGAGCTGTCCCTGCCCTTGGCAGCTTGAAGCCTGGCTGCTGGCTCTCTCCTCTCTCTTCTCCCTCCTTTCCTCTAAGACCCCAGCGAGTGTCCGCCTCGTGTCAGATGGCTGGGAGTAAATCAGGCCTGACAGTAACACCTCCCCTGGGCCCCTCACGTCACAGCAACAATTCAGGCTTAATGTAGCAGCCCTGGGGGTCTTAGAGGGAAGAGCCACCAGTCATGTTGCTGAGGGTAGGGAGGAGGAGTTTTGGAGGGAGATGGGAGAGTGTGAGGGGGGGAAGAGGGAGTGGGAGGAGAGGATTACCCCAGGCGCTGATTTCAGTAAACAATCAATTAACTCAAACTGTTAATGAATAGCAGTCTGTGGTGTGGTGGGGGTGTTTCTGTGGCCCACTAGCAGAACATATGCAGTGGTTGGTTGAGGAAGGGGAGAATGCTGAGATGTGTTGTGGCGTTGTGTTTGGTAGAGACGTTCTAACATGCTACAAGGATACAGTGTGGTTTTGGTTTCTAGAAATGGTTTGTCAGTGGTTTGACAGGAATGTTGCTTCTGAACAATTTGACAGGCATCTAAATGTTAGGGCATATCATAGTTTTAGAAAAATATATCAGCCACATGGGACACACACAAATGCGTGAAAACTGTAAACACAGCATTAACACTTGTTTATACCGCAGATTAATGTCCACATCATCGTTAGAGCGATCAAACTAATCAACACGCCCATTACCATGTTTTTACTGACGACTTCAATCAAATCCATTACAGGCCCGCCTCGCGATAATCCTCTCACAGCATAATGATCTAATTTCATACTTTGACTGGAATACAATATCTGGTAATCTACTGAAATGCATTGAGGACCATTCATATAGCAAATATGTAAGCTATGTATCATCTCATCTCTTGACCTCCTCACGCTGGCGATTAGATGTCGGCCATTTTTCATTGATGTAAAATCACTGGGAAACACATCATATACTTTATTACACAGGGTTAATACCAGGGCAACTATTAGTGAACCATGTTTATAATTACCAATTAACAAGTATGTAAATGCATTTATGTAATACTTGACTCTAAAATGTTAAGTATGGTTTTCCAAGAAAATGTGGTAAGCACTTAATGTACTTACTAGCTTGTTGCAGGATGATACAACATATGTTATGCCTAGGGACTCTGTGTAATGTCAATTGTTGTTTTACACTCTTAGCATAATATTTTGATTGAATCATTATTTGACTGACATTTACTAACTGACTACGAGTAGCAATTGTTGTATCATGTAACATTATTGCTGTACTCGTTACCAATGGGTCCTACTGCCACTACACACTGCTCCTGAACCCTGTGGCTGCATGCTGCGGTTGACACAGTAGTTCCTCACAGTTGTCATCACGATTCATAATGGCACACATTTATTTTCCCAAGGTGGGATAATCACCTGCTTTCTCATTAAGGCCCCGGGGCTTCTCTGAGGGTCCCTGGGGCCCCCTGACATCTATGAGGTGTTAACAGCTCCCAGGGGGGCCCTGTCTGGCCCTGCCAGACCCCCCCACGGCCCCACAGCCAGCCACACTGCTCAGACACAGATGGGCCCAACAGCCGCCCTCCATCCACCACACTTTTCAATTAACATCCCACCCAACAGAGGCCATTCCTCACCTGCTACCACTCTGTGACAGTACAAGGAAAGGCAGGGAGGGAGGGGGGGAAAGGTTGAAGAGAAGATGGAAGATGGGGGGAGGAAAAAAGGAGATATATACAGAAAAACAGAAGGGGGTGAAGGAGAAAAGATAAACAACAGGAGAATGACAAAAAAAGGTTGAAAAAAATCCAACATGTCTCCTGGCACACACCTGACAGTATATTGATCTGCATAGATTACACATTCCCCTTGAGCAGAAGGACTGAGGCAGCGACATTTTGACAACAGGGGAATTACATTGTTTGGTATAAGTGAGCAGCACCACGTCTATGGTGGGTGGTAGAGTGTCTCAGTCCAGGAGCAAAAGAGGCCTTCCATGCCTAGTATCAGCCTGATATCTGACTGAAGGAGGTGATAAATCACTTAGTGAGATTGTTGCTCCAGTGGAGAGGAGGGGAGATGGGAGGGGGAAGTCTGGGCACTCCTGCACACACATGTTTCCTCCAAGGCGGGGAGAGTGAGACGGGGAGCTGGGATGGGGTCCAAGAGCCACGGGCTCAGCTGACACCGCTGTACACACTTGTGAGTTTTTAATTTAAATATGGCTTTACAGGGCTTGGGGGTGTTAAAGCACTTTAAGACTTATTTTTCAGGCCCCCATCCCACCACTGCCCAACCCTCCCTCTCCTAAGAGGCCAGTTGCTTGTTGACCACAGGCTGTTGAAGGGAATAAACACAGTAAGACAGTGAGGGTAGGTGCCAGCATTGAGATAAAATCAAGATTATGTGAATCTGTTTATCCGAGAATGGTTATTGTCCATCTCTCGTTAGGATTAGGACTCTACCCCCCAGACCTCTGTTAGGGGATCCTATTCTCATTTTTTTATTTTTTAGAAAAGAGGTTTATTCAAATAATATTTCTAAACATAACCTCACCAGGCCCTCTTTACAATTAGCATTTGAACTTACAGTATATTTCCAAAAAATATTTAACCCATTTCTCCAGAACATTAAAAAAAACGTACGCTAAATCTGGAATTTTTCTTCACAACCTAAGGTTTTCTATTTTGTTCTGGCTAAGAAATCCACAAGGTCTCGTCTATACAGCTAACAGCTAACAGCTAGTTCTTGAGACAATAATACATGTTTTATATTTCATTTGAAAGTTTCCATTAAATAAGCTTTGGCAGTTATAACCACATACCTTGCTTACGAGTGGAATGCAAGTGCAATGCCAAACCAATGAACACTCCTAACCAAAATACGGAAGTACTTCCATATGTATACAGATATGCTCTCTTAATTTGACCAGTTTCTCAAAGCAGGAAAATAATTCTGTGAATTATTATGTGGATAATAATTAGAGGGGGCTGCACTTGCTGATCTGGCCTCATTTTATTGGCTTCTTCCTCAAGAAATGTTGACGGCCATGACAAAAGCCAAACATGTGTTGGCTTTGAGGTGTTTCTTGGGCGTGTCCTTGCCACCACCAAGACACACCCATCTGTCAGAACCTTGTCCACAGCTGTTTCCACCCACTCAATCACAACAAACCTCGTACAAGATGAGTTCAATAACTACAGACAGATGTATGGTGAGATGCCGGAGGAAGCTTTGAATAGGTCAGTAGCCTACAGAGGGATATGCAATCACTGAATTTATGTAGATATTCTAAACTAAAGTGTTTTGCTAACTTTCAAATGTAGTAGCAGGTCCATGTAGAATAAACAACCCTTTACATAATACCGTAGAAGCAGTGTTCTGCTAATATAACAATGTGCACCTTTCACCGTTCATTGTCATTCCCAGCCGATACAGATACTGTGCCAATTGGCATTTTGTCTGGTGGTAATGGGGCGCTTGACAAATATGCCAGAGTGGTAATTCCTTCCTGTGTGGTGTCCCGTATATTGTGAGGATTGTGAGGAAATGATCAGAAGATAGATAGGGGTTACATAGTTCAGAATACACAAGATCAAGTACACACAAATAAAAAAACATATATTTTGAAACTCATCTTTCATTGACAAGTGAATTATTGATGACCAGAGCTGGAAACACGTCAGATGGCTTCCACAACATGTGAACAATAATAGGTGGGACTCCCCCTCCCCTACAGGTGGGGCTCCCCCTCCCCTACAGGTGGGGCTCCCCCTCCCCTACAGGTGGGGCTCCCCCTCCCCTACAGGTGGGGCTCCCTCTCCCCTACAGGTGGGGCTCCCTCTCCCCTACAGGTGGGGCTCCCGCTCCCCTACAGGTGGGGCTCCCGCTCCCCTACAGGTGGGGCGCCTGTAGGGGAGGGGTGGCTCCCAAATATCATCATCCAAATCCTTTGCATCCTTCACTCTGTGCTGAACAAAAAGGGATATGTTGTTGTAAGACACACAGAATTACAGTTGACTAAATGTACAAAACAACATTACTGTAAAGTAAAAAACATCAAGCCTAAACTCTATCTGTACAGTGACTGACATAGAAGGCGTGAAGCGCACACACACAATGCAAACAGTAACACTCTGGAGACAAAGGCAGAGGTGAGAACCACAAATAAACAATGGCCATGAGAATTTAGTGGCTTCTCCAAAGTTACAAGGATGAAACTTAGAACAGCATACAGTGAACTAAGATGAAACAGACAATAACTACTTTGGAATTATATAACATCGAAACTACTTGTTACATAGGCCTATGTAAACTAAATCCAAAGCACAAAAAGCAGACAACTTATAAAACACGAAATACATGTAGTAAATTAGCTATATAAAAAGTCATGAAAATGATTTACTTTCAGATCTAAAGTGTATCCAAACCTTATAGTTAGCAATCTTTGTCAGCCGAGTGGAAATCCTCTTTTTAGGTTCCACAGTGAACTAAGATGAAACAGACAATAACTACTTTGGAATTATATAACATCGAAACTACTTGTTACATAGGCCTATGTAAACTAAATCCAAAGCACAAAAAGCAGACAACTTATAAAACACGAAATACATGTAGTAAATTAGCTATATAAAAAGTCATGAAAATGATTTACTTTCAGATCTAAAGTGTATCCAAACCTTATAGTTAGCAATCTTTGTCAGCCGAGTGGAAATCCTCTTTTTAGGTTCCTGTTTGATATTCTTAGTTTTGACCTTTTTTCCCCTCCTTGAGAATCCATTTTTACTGCTAAAACGATTAAATGAAAGCGATTAAATCGGTTTACAATGTAATATAGCATGCTTGGTGCATCTTGCTCGAGCCAGGTAGCAATAGTTTGCATTAGGCATAAAAGGTTCTAGGCCTTGCTTTGTCCCACCCAGGTCAACTGCATATCCCTGGAAAGCTTATGCCATTAGCTACAAGACTGTCACCGTGCCATAGTAGCCAATTCCCTGTGTCATCGACGCCTACAGCGCGTAAACAGCCAACGTCATATTTTTGACGCGCAAAGATGGTCACTCGGTGTACATTCGATGTTGCCATTATGTAATACATCATCAGATAACATTGGCAATAGGCTATATTGGTTCCGACCAACCTAAGGATTCATTTGATACCCCCTATAGTTCCAACACAGAACAAATCAAAGCTTACCTTGTAAGATGTTTGCTGTTTCGTGAAAACGTTGTGTAAAATAAACATGTTGACTCTCGGGTCTGGTGATCGATAACGGTAGGTCACAAGCAGACAAATAATATATCCTCATGATCTGTGGAATTTCGGGGTGTATCAACCGATTACGTGTTTATTTCATTTATGCTTCACAACGCTAACCGGAATGTAGGTAGCAGCCATCTTGAAGTTAGGTTATCGGCTCGGCCTGCGCTTATATATGTGTGTAACCATATATGGTAGTAAGCCTCACCAAAGATTTTGATGGCACCGATCAATAGCCAAGATACTCAGCTTTTCGCAGACACCCTGCATTTGCAGATAGGGGCTACCGTTCTAATACTAGACTGAATTGAATTTTAAAAAATCTAATATGGGGACTTTACATTTAAGAGGTTTCCAAGTGCCAGGTCTCTTTCCATTTCGAGACATCAGTATCAAGCCCGTCTATCAGTGTTTTTAAATGTATTTTTATTTAACCTTTATGTAACCAGGTAGGCTAGTTGAGAACAGGTTCTCATTTGCAACTGCGACCTGGCCAAGATAAAGTATAGCAATTCGACACATACAACAACACAGAGTTACACATGGAATAAACAAAACATAGTCAATAATACAGTAGAACAAAAGAAAACAAAAAGTCCATATACAGTGAGTGCAAATGAGGTAAGATAGGGGAGTTAAGGCAATAAATAGGCCATGGTGGCGAGGTAATTACAATATAGCAATTAAAACACTGGAATGGTAGATGTGCAGTCTGGACTAATCACATAATCTTGCAAGTCGCCAAGTGCTGGTGTAAAGGACGTCACACAAAAACTCCACTTTGTCCATGACAGCCGACAGAAGCTCATCATGACACCAAAGTACCACTTCCTTGCGATTCAGCCCATACCTGGCGCAAACTCTGCACCTCTGCCTAGCTATTCGCTGGCGCAAGTGGGGACACTTCAGGCTGAGAAGTAAGTTTCACACATCCCCATACACCTTTCTATAGTGACAGTGCATGTCAGAGCAAAAACCGAGCCATTAGGTTGAAGGAATTGTCCATAGAACTCCGAGGCAGGATTTTGTCGAGACACTGATCTGGGGAAGGGTACCAAACCATTTCTGCAGCATTGAAGGTCCACAAGAACACAAACTAGATGAGACTGATTTATGACCAAAATCATCCTATTTACACTTTGTAGTCAATTCTGACACTAGAATATACATTTTTGCAGGGGTCGATACATTTTTTTTGTTAAGACAAATCAAGACTGACATTTTTTATTTTAAATTACAAACTTTACAAGCTTTTATTAACCTTGAATTAACGGCACAGGAAAATGATCTGTAACAACAGACTGATCAAATTAAAAGAGCTCATCAGTAGATACTCTACCTGAGCACCAAAAACACCATAATCCATCTACATTCCATCCCAGTCGTCAGAGCTTGACTAGGGAACATAAGTAAACTGTTTTTAAGCAATGGCAGCCATTGTCTGTTTCCTCCTCGTAGCATATTCAATGATACCATGTTGTGGCAGGGGGACAGATAATCGATGAGGCCAGCGGCAGCAAACAGGGCCCAGGTCTCCTCGCATTAGGCTAGGGGAAACAGAAGAACGTCATTAACATGCTAGATGGATACATAGGTGACATGGTGAGGTGACAGATCGTTTACGAACGTTATTTGAATTCAAAGAGATTTGAATGGTTACTGGAGGAGTAATACGGAATGTATTCCAGGTCACACCTAGGCCTCTACCTGCTTTCTTGTGCTCCATTTTTTCTATTGTTGCAAACCAGAAAACACGCTTGGCAGATTTTCAACTACCTGTCTCTACAGCATACCTGGTACAACCTTTTCCCTTCATGTACCTTACATTTACTTTATGTCATGTAACATTTTGTCTTACTCCATTTCACTGGCATCGTTGTCTTTTGTTTCTCTATTTGGGGTTTTGGCAGAATCGTTTTTGCGCAATAAAAGTGCTATTAATATCAACACACAAGTCAAAGATTCCCTAGTACTAGTATTCCCTTGATGCCATTTTTCCCAGTGTAAAAGTAATCTTGACACAGGCCTCAATGACACCGAATCCCACACTCAATCTAGGTTAGAACATTTGTTCTCCCAATCCATTGTTTTTTCATAATTTTTGTCAGCCAGATCAGATAGCCTTATCTCGAGAGAAATGGGGAGAGGAAGGGGAGAAGGGGGAGGAGTTAATCCCTGGGTCAAGATTTATTTATTGAAGATTAATAACAGAGCAGCAATCTCATCATGCTCTCTATGATTTTATAATTTTGTTCCGTGTAGGATCAGGGGAAAAGACAGAGGTAGGGGCCATATTGACTGGCAGGCTACAGTATATTTTCAGCTACAGGGAACTAAATTAATATCTGAAAAGGTATGGAAAGAGGTTTATGTGGCCTTATGGGACACGATGTGTAACTATCATCTTCTTACCCCTCTGATAATTCAACATACTGAATGTAAAGAGCTAGCATGACTTCTCATATCAATGTGACGTTATATATATATATCTAAGAAATATGCATATTTCAACAGGCCATTATCCTAGTGGTGAAATGATTATAAGTGAAGCCCCAAGTAAAACACAACTTCTCACTTTTATACTCAACACTTATGGAGCAGTGGAACACCGTTGTTTGTGTCCACCTTGTCACGAACCATACAGTGACAAGTTGTAATGGCGCTGGAGAGGATGGCTTCCGTTTTATTGGCTCTTAACCAACCGTGCTATTTTATTTATTTTTTTCTCATTGTTTGTCATTTATTTTGGACATAATGTTGCTGCTACCATCTCTTATGACCGAAAATAGCTTTTGGACATCAGAACAGCCATTACTCACTCCGAATTGGCCGAATAATTTTTCTTTAATGAGTTGGACGGGAAGGATATACTCCAAACACCCGAACAGGCCCTAATCCCCATCATTCGCAGAAGAAAGAAACTGAGATATCGCGGAAGGAGATAGGGATGCCTTGTGAGGATCAGGCGATGAGTGGCTAATCTGCCTTTGTCATCCGTACTGTTCGCCAACGTTCAATAGCTGGAAAATAAGTGGGACGAACTAAGAGCATGTATATCCTACCAATGGGACATTAAAAAATGTAATATCTTATGTTTCATCGAGTCGTGGCTGAAGGACCACATTAATAACATACAGCTGGCGGGTTATACACTCTATCGGGGTGGCGGCTTATGTATATTTGTAAACAACAGCTGGTGCACGATATCTAAGGAAGTATTCAGATTTTGCTCACCTGAGGTAGAGTATCTCTTGATAAGCTGTAGATCACAGTATCAACCTAGAGAGTTTGCATCTGTATTTTTCGTAGCTGTCTATATACCTCCACACACCGATTGTGGCTCTAAGACCGCACTCAATGAGCTGTATACCGCCATAAGCAAACAGGAAAAAGTTCATCCAGAGGCGACGCTCCTAGTGGCCAGGGATTTTAATGCAGGGAAACTTAAATCAGTTTTACCTCATTTCTATCAGCATGTTAAATGTGCAAGCAGAGGGGGAAACAATTCTAGACCACCTTTACTCTACACACAGACAAGTGTACAAAGCTCTCCCTCGCCCTCCATTTGGCAAATCTGACCATAATTCTATCCTCCTGATTCCTGATTACAAGCTCAAATTAAATCAGGAAGCACCAATGACTCGGTCCATAAAAATGTGGTCAGATGAAGCAGATGCTAAACTACAGGACTGTTTTGCTAGCACATCAGCCACTGGCTTCATCAATAAGTGCACCGATGACGTCGTCCCCACAGTGACTGCACATACATACCCCAACCAAGCCATGGATTACAGGCAACATCCGAACTGAGCTAAAGGGTAGAGCTGCCGCATTCAAGGAGTGGGACTCCAACCCGGATGTTTATAAGAAATCCCGCTATGCCCTCTGACAAACCATCAAACAGGCAAATACAGGAATAAGATTGAATGCCCCTGAACAAGGCAGTTAACCCACTGTTCCTAAGCCGTCATAACCCACTGTTCCTAAGCCGTCATAACCCACTGTTCCTAAACCGTCATAACCCACTGTTCCTAAGCCGAATGCCCCTAAACAAGGCAGTTAACCCACTGTTCCTAAGCAGTCATTGTAAATAGGAATTTGTTCTTAAGAGACTTGCCTAGTTAAATAAAGGTTCAATTTAAAAAAATATGAGTAAGACCTTTAAACGGGTCAATATTCACAAGGTTGCAGGGCCAGACGGATTACCAGGACGTGTACTCTGAGCATGCGCTGACCAACTGGCAAGTGTCTTCACTGATATTTTCTACCTCTTCCTGTCTCAGTCTGTAATACCAACATGTTTCAAGAAGACCACCATAGTCCCTGTGCACAATAACACTAATATGACCTCCCTAAACGACTACAGACCCGTAGCACTCACATCTGTATCCATGAAGTGCTTTGAAATGCTGATCATCAACACTATTATCCCAGAAACCCTAGACCCACTCCAATTTGCATACTGCCCCAACAGATCATGCACTCACTATTGCACTCCACACTGCCCTTTCACACCTGGACAAAAGGAACACCTATGTGACAATGCTGTTCATTGACTACAGCTCAGCGTTCAACACCATAGTGCCCTTAAAGCTGATCACTAAGCTAAGGCCCCTGGGACTAAACACCTCTCTCTGCATCTGGATCCTGGACTTCCTGACGGAACTTCCCCAGGTGGCAAGGGTAGGTAACAACACATCCGCCACGCTGATCCTCAACACAGGGGCCCCGCAGGGGTGCGTGCTCAGTTCCCTCTTGTACTCCATATTCACTCATGACTGCATGGCCAGGCACAACTCCAACACCATCATTAAGTTTGCCCACAACAGTGGTAGGCCTCACAGACAATGATGAGACAGCCTATAGGGAGGAGGTCAGAGTCCTGACCGTGTGGTGCAAGGGTAACAACCTCTCCCTCAACGTGATCAAGACAAAAGAGATGGTTGTGGACGACAGGAAAAGGAGGTTTGAGTACAACCCCATTCTCATCGACAGGGCTGTAGTGGAGCAGGTTGAGAGCTTCAAGTTCTTTGGCGTCCACATCACCATCAAACTAACATGGTCCAAGCACACCAAGACAGTCGTGAAGAGGGCAAAACACAAAGTCCCCCTCAGAACTGAAAAGATTTGGCATGGGGTCCTCAGATCCTCGAAAGGTTTTACAGCTGCACCATCGAGAGCATCCTGACAGGTTGATTCACTGCCTGGTATGGCAACTGCTCGGCCTCCAACCACAAGGCATCAGGGCCAAACTTCCTGCCATCCAGGACCTCTATACCAGGTGGTGTCAGAGGAAGGGCCTACAAATTGTCAAAGACTCCAGCCACCCTAGTCATAGACTGTTCTCCCTACTACCGCACGGCAAGTGGTACCGGAGCACCAAGTCTAGGTTCCAGAGGTTTCTAAACAGCTTCTACCCCCAAGCCATAAGACTGCTGAACATCTAATCAAATGGCTACCCACACTATTTTCACCAGACACTTTACTCAGTACTTTGATGAAGAACCTTTGGCAGCGATTACAGCCTCAAGTCTTCTTAGGTATAACACTACAAGCTTGGCACACCGGTATTTTGGGAGTTGGGGAGCGTCGCTGCACAGCTATTTTCAGGTCTCTCCAGAGATGTTTGATCGGGTTCAAGTCCGGGCTCTGGCTGGCCACTCAAGGACATTCAGATACTTGTCCCGAAACAACTCCTGCATTGTGTTGGCTGTGTGCCTAGGGTCGTTCTTCTGTTGGAAGTTGAACCTTCGCCCCAGTCTGAGGTCCGACCAGAGAATCTTGTTTCTCATGGTCTAAGAGTGTTTTGGGTGCATTTTGGCAAACTCGAGCACTAAGGAGTGGCTTCCATCTGGCCACTCTTCCATAAAGGCCTGATTGGTGGGGGGCTGCAGAGATGGTTGTCCTTCTGGAAGGTTCTCCCATCTCCACAGAGGAACTCCAGAGCTCTGTCGGAGTGACCATCGTGGTCTTGGTCACCTCCCTGACCAAGAGGACAGCTCTAGGAAGAGTCTTGGTGGTTTCAAACTTCTTCCATATAAGAACGATGGAGGCCACTGTGTTCTTGGGAACCTTCAATGCTGCAGACATTTTTTGGTACCCTTCCCCAGATCTGTGACTCGACACAATCCTGCCTCGGAGTTCTATGGACAATTCCTTGGACCTTATGGCTTGATTTTTTGCTCTGACATGCACTGTCAACTGTGGGACCTTATATAGACAGCTTTTTATTTTCCAAAGCATGTCCAATCAATTGAATTTACCACAGGTGGAGTCCAATCATGTTGTAGAAACATCTCAATGATGATCAATGGAAACAGGATGCACCTGAAATCAATTTCGAGTTTAATTGCAAAGGGTCTGAATACTGAAAATAAAGTATTTCTGTTTTTTTTTTTTATCCATTTGTAAAAATGTCTAAAAACCTGTTTTCACTTTGTCATTGTATATATAGGGTATTGTGTGTAGATTGATGAGGAAAACAAACAAGTTAATACAATTTAGAGTAAGGCTGTAATGTAACAAAATGTGGAAAAAGTGAAGGGTTCTGAATACTTTCCTAATGCACTGTATATGTTCTACTATATTTGGAACTACTAGAAAATGGTACTCGCCCCTTAAACACAGCACTCTAAATAGTCTCATGTTAATCTACTTTCCCAGCACCAGTGCACGGAGAAGAAAATATTAAATGTTCTCGCTCTAACAAAATGGTGTCTGGGAATATTGCATATGCAGAGTTGCGGTGTCCATCTCATCTGCCTAATGGATCAAGTGCATGCACGCCAGCCCAGGGAGCGAGGGATGGAGATAGAGGTGTAGTAGAGCAAATATATATATATATCAATTCTCTCTCAAGGTAAGGGTTCATGGTTCAAGGTTCAGTCCCAATCCACATTTTTTTATATCCCTAATAAGTGAGTGGATTGAATAGATTGGTAATACCTGACCTCTGTGTTCATCGAAACCTCATCCCACTATGTTAGGGCAGACATGCATTACATACATACATACATACATACATACATACATACATACAGACATACATACAGACAGACAGACAGACAGACAGACAGACAGACAGACAGACAGACAGACAGACAGACAGACAGACAGACAGACAGACAGACAGACAGACAGACAGACGGGCAGGCAGGCAGCGAGCAGAAAGCTGTGCAGTCTGATGCCTGCCCCACTGTCAGCCTGGAGATGGGGGATGATAGGACAGAAGGCGGGAGGGATGGAGGGACCATGTGGAGGAGTAGAGTTGGGGGGTGGCGGGGCACCTTGTTTGCATTCTGTATGGAAATGAGGAGGAGCTGAAGGGTGTGTGAAGGACACAAAGGAAGGGGTGTGTGTGTGTGTGTGTGTGTGTGTGTGTGTGTGTGTGTGTGTGTGTGTGTGTGTTTGTGAGAGAGAGTGTTCCCTAAGAAAGCCTCTCACCTTTATTTAATATGATGGTCCTCTTTGCAATTCACTGATCTAGATGCTATCCCCTACCCCCTACTTACTCCGTTCTAGACACACACAAGCACACACACACACACACACACACACACACACACACACACACACACACACACACGCACGCACGCACGCACGCACGCACACACACACACACATACACACACACACGCACGCACGCACACACACACACATACTAGCATGCAGGCACACACACACACTCACACACTCTCATATGGCCCATCATTGGCGATGGGAAGGCACTGCAGAGACAGAGATATGCTGTACTGCATATTCATATGAAGGGGACTATTCATATTGAATGTTTCACTTTTCATGTATTGATGTGTATATTTGATGTTGTATATTGATGTGTATTGATGTGTTTATTATTGATGTGTATATTGCTGTGTATAGTGTATATTGATGTGCATTGAGTGTATATTGAGGTGTATAATGTATATTGATGAGTAATGATGTGCATATTGATGTGTATAGTGTACTTTGATGTGTATTGATATGTACAGTGTACAGGGCCCATCTGTATAAGAGACCTTGGTCTCAGCATCACTCCCTGTCAAAATAAAAAAGTTAAATACAAATGTCTAAAAATATACCAAAAAATCTGATGTCAATAATGAAAATTTAAATCAAATAAAACAATATATATTAGGAATATAAATTACAGGCTGATACACAATAGAGGTTAGTGGATGAGGATATTCTCTTCCAACTCAAACGTTTCAAAGCAAGTTCTCCAAGATCAGCCCAGCACTGGCCATCCAACCTTCAACAGCCATCCTTAGATATATTACATGTATTTAGATCTTACAAAGTGCTCCCGGTTGACTCAATCTCTTCTTTTAAATGACCGTGTGTTAAGAGAAAAAAAGATCAGGTGCAGGAGGGAAAAAGCGAGTGGTGGATTTATGGTGACAAAATGCCCAGGTCAGACAGGGTGTGTGGCGTTGGTATTGATCAGAGAGGCTCGCGCCGTGCCCATGGCCTGATCCCTGACCTTTAAATAGCATATGAATCTCAATCCAATAGACTGGAGTGTCTGGGCTCCTTGGGCCAGCACGCCCTCTCCCCCACCACCACCATCACACTCGCCCCCCCAAGATCGATACCCCCGGAGCATGATTTCCACATTATGGATTGGCAGCCTCCTTATTAATAGAATAGGTGTGTATGCGTGCGTGCGTGCGTGCGTGTGTGTGTGTCTTCGTGCATGTGTTTGCGCCCTTTACTTTGCTTCATATTCTGCATTCAATTATGCCTATTATCCTGTGCACATTCAAAAATGTGAATTCCAGAAATGGGTGGGGATCATTTCAAAACGTGACAAAAATAGTTCCACGCTCAGTTCGTAAACCTACATATAACTAGTATTGGCCAGATACCATAACACCAAACTAGACATTTCAGGACTGTGTTTGTGGGCCAGATGAGCTCTTATATTACCCTGTGTGGTGACTGTGGATCTGACTGAAGAGGCTATTGGATCTTCCAATCCAAGCAGCCATTCAAATATGAATTCCCCTGGGACACTTCCAAGTTCAAAAGGGCAGATGACCCAATGGGCGGTTCAGTGGACAGCATCAAACAGCAGCTTTAAGTCAAACGCATGCCGGACCTTGGAGGGAGAGGGGGGGAGAAGGGGAGAGAGGTAGAGAGGGAGGCCCAGTCCAACTAATCTCCTAATAGAATGAAAGGCAACCACCCCAACATGGTGTCAGACACACACCGAGACAGACATGCACTGGCGATTCCCCATTCAGTAAATGTTTAGAATGACAGGAAATTAGCTTTAAAACTGCAACATTTTCTCTCAGCATCATGGCAAAACGAGCTGACAAGGTAAAAACTGTTTCCCGGGCGCCGAAGACGTGGATGTCGTTTAAGGCAGCCCTCCGCACCTCTCTGATTCAGAGGGGTTGTGTTCAATGCGGAAGACACATTTCAGTTTAATGTGTTCAGTTGTACAACTGACTAGGTATCCCACTTCCCCATTACTTGTGGTGCAACAAGACCACTCATGGTCTGTAAAGTTCTCTACTTTTTTTTAGAATTAGAATTAAACCAACAATATTCGAATCACCATGGTCACAAGCATAAACTGTCAACTCCATCTGCCTGATAGAATATACATTTTGGTTCAAATATGTTACATTTAATTGGTTTTTAGAATCATAAAGCAACTGAGGAAAAATTAAATTGCTACTCTGTATACCACTTGAATGAAGAAGAAAATTGTCATTTTTTGTCAACTCTGTAAAACATCAACTCCGTCAGATTTTTGTCTTAACATCAGAGTGCTGAAAAGATCTGATAGAAAGGTTGTTTTCTTGGGGATTTTTTTATTAAAAATGTTCGATATTTTGCAAATGTTCGTATTGAACTTTTATTTTTAGAGGTAAAAATATGTCTGTTTTGAGTATCTGTTGTCAACTCTGTTAGTGGCTTTTTAACTATTTCTTTGTCAATATTGAGAAAAAAAAACATTTTAATCACTATTCTGCAACATATGCTTAAACAATTGTACTATTTTCTGTGCTACACCTAAGGAATAAAGTTAGCTTTATAAATGTTGTTTTAAATTCTAAATCTAGAAAAGCACGCCAAAATGCTAACAAAATTAGCCCTGGCACATTTAATAGTGCTATAAAACAAAACAAAAAGAAGTTTGGAGATTTGTATTATATAGTTGAATAATCTAATGTTAGAATTTAACTAAAGCTCACTATGCCACTGCGTACACACATGTTCAAAGGGACACACATATAAAACATATACACACTCACACATGGATACATACACGCACGTTGCTATACACACACACATACTGTATACACACACCTTCATAGCGTAATTTAAGGCTTTCAACCTTACATGGGGAATTCACATGACTGAGTACTGGGTATCAATAAGACATTGACAATTAGCAACAACTGTTTGCAGACATGAACATTTTCAGTATAGGTGAACAAATAGATACACAAATCGTATTTTTGGTTGTTGATAAAATAGATACAGTAGGTACAGCACACCCCACAACTAAATACAGAACATTATTATTAAGGCTGATTGAGGATCAGACTGAGGTCACTCAGTCCCCTTTCTGCTTTTTCTTAAAATATTATAATTATTGAAATTGTCCTTTTTCATTCGGTTCTATATTCAGATTGCTCACCTGCATAAGTGCATGTTAAATCTAAGATGGGCCTCCCATACTTGGATTATTTGAATGTTGGTAAAAGGCTCTCCCCTTTATTTAATATGATGGTCCCCTCCTTACTTAAATCTCCACACACACACACACAGATGCACGCACGCACACACACACTCACACACACACGCGCACACACACACACACACACACACACACACACACACACACACACACACACACACACACACACACACACACACACACACACACACACACACACACACACACACACACACACACCTTGGCTAATAAAGACCTCTACCCACACACAAACACACAACCCTTTTACGTAATGAAATTACAAGTAGTCATATGTTCCATCATTGGCTAGATTTATAGGAACGTTTTACATAAAATTCATATTGGGGGCATTGTTGGGGATGCATGTGTGCATACGGATTTACATTATAGAAGTTAGTAAAGAAATGAGCGTGGTGCAGAAAAATAGAACGGTAAAAGGGAAAAGTGTCTGTTTCTAGTCCCATAATCTTAGATCCAGGCAGTAGGAAGTAACGGTAAACTCTCTCTCTCTCACACACACACACACACACACACACACACACACACACACACACACACACACACACACACACACACACACACACACACACACACACACACACGGATTCCTGTTGTTTTCCCTCCATAAATTAAGCCCTGATGATAAGTGTCAACACCTTATGGAGATCTGAGGTTGATATCAATCTACAAAAGATCCTAAATGGCCACGACAGTTTTTATTTCTTTAGCCTGTGTTTTCTGCAAAGGAAAATCTGTTGTTTGTAGTTTTGTGATAAGCCTTGTAGTTTTTTGATATTCCCTTTAAACGCTAAAGTAAATGATTCCCACCTAAACACTTATTATGTGACTTCCAGTACATTCAGTCAGACATAAGGTTGAGAAGATCCTGATGGGGGATTATAAGAGGAGCTGGTAAGAGGAAATGGTAATACTACACTCAATAGCTTTCTTTCCCTCTTCCTTTTCTCACTCTTTTGCTCTCTCTCTCTCTCCTCTCTCTCTCTCCAATCTCTCCTCTCATTCTCTCCATCCAGAGCTGAGGGTTGAATACTGGGTTGAGGAGTCACCAGGGGGCATGAGCCACAGCCTCACCAGCCAGGCCAAACCAGGTCAAGGCCAGGTCAACCATAATCTAACATGCACCGCTGGATTCCAACAAGCAAATCTCTTATTTTTAAACACTGGATTATACATTTCTTTTATTACTGCTCAACAGAACGGAAGGGTGGGGGGCTGGTCTGACTGACAGGATTAGGAGAAAAGCCCTGCGACTTAATATTGAAGAGAGGAATAATAAAAAGTATCAAGACGAGCAGAGGACAAATATGACTGATAAAAAGCTATAAATAAAATAGGTAGAACTAGGTCTACTGTGGATGGAGTGCTAATCCTCAGTTTTAGCTTTAATGGTGGAGGTTTGCTAAAACTAACACACACACACACACACACGCTAACCAATGGCTACCGTGTGTCCAGTCAACACAGGACATCTGCGTCTCGTACTATAGATCATCTTGTCACGATACTGTCCTCATAGTTATTCATCCGTCTGTATATTTTCTCTATGTTCATCTCTTTATGTGTATAATACCATCACAGTGTGATGTCACAGCATGCTCAGTATGGCCCATCACAGCAAGACGAGAGGGGGGGTTCGTTCGAGGAAGGAAGGGAGGGAGGAAGGAAAAATGACCTTGCTAGAAATAACAACAGCAACCTTAATGTGCTGCATTACAAGATATGTTATAAAACACTTTTATGGGCTGGTAGTAAAAGGTACGGTGTCGTCCTGCACCGGGCCCACTCAGGGCCACATTTGAAGGCCACATCCACAAAATGGGTCAGGAACCAGGGACCGACGATCGCCGGGGTGAGTGCTGCCAATGACTAATGTTTTTGTTCTCACCTTGGCCCAAGTTCTGCTGCATTAAACGGGTTGGGCATTCCTCGCCTTGTGCGTTTACCTGTTATGGGCCTCTCCAATGGAGGATGTGTCATTGTGTCTTGAAGTGCATTACTTTTACGGGCGTGTGATATTGGGATGGTGATACTGGTACCTAAATCCACTATTGCCCCCTGTTGGGGATGGCACAGAATAACACTGTCAGTAGGGGATGATGGCAGGTAAATCATGTGGTAGAACAATATGTATGGATACATCAACTATGCTTGTTAACTTCTTTGTATTTGGATTGAACACAAATGGTTCTCAGTCTATAAGAGTTGAACACAAGTAGTCATTGATTTTAGAGTGCCTTCAGATGTTTTTGCCAAGTCTACAAGCTCTGCAGTCACTTGCCTTTTTCCTTAATGGCACTTTTCCCTCTCCCTGCCTCTCACACTATCCTTATGTACATAGCTCTTATTTTATCTCTCACTCTCTCTCTCCCTCACACTTTCCTTATCCACATCAAATCAAATCAAATGTATTTATATAGCCCTTTTTTTACATCAGCTGATATGTCTCAATGTGCTGTACAGAAACCCAGCCTAAAACCACAAACAGAAAGCAATGCAGGTGTAGAAGCACGGTGGCTAGGAAAAACTCCCTGGAAAGGCCAAAACCTAGGAAGAAACCTAGAGAGGAACCAGGCTATGAGGGGTGGCCAGTCCTCTTCTGGCTGTGTCGGGTGGAGATTATAACAGAACATGGCCAAGATGTTAAAATTTTCATAAATGACCAGCATGGTCAAATAATAATAATCACAGTAGTTGTCGAGTTGGCCTTTAATAGCCGTTCATTAAGAGTATCTCTACTGCTCCTGCTGTCTCTAAAGAGCTGAAAACAGCAGGTCTGGGACAGGTCGCACGTCCGGTGAACAGGTCAGGGTTCCATAGCTGCAGGCAGAACAGCTGAAACTGGAGCAGCAGATCAGCCAGGTGGACTGCGGACAGCAAGGAGGCATCATGCCAGGTAGTCCTGAGGCATGGTCCTAGGGCTCAGGTCCTCCGAGAGAGAGAAAGAAATAGAGAAAGAGAAAATTAGAGAGCATACTTAAATTCACACAGGACACCGGATAAGACAGGAAACGTACTCCAGATATAACAAACTGACCCCAGCCCCCCGACAATTAAACTACTGCAGCATATATACTGGAGGGGTCAGGAGACACTGTGGCCCCATCTGATGATACCCCCAGACAGGGCCAAACAGGAAGGATATAACCCCACCCACTTTGCCAAAGCACAGCCATCACACCACTAGAGGGATATCTTCAACCACCAATTTACCATCCTGAGACAAGGCTGAGTATAGCCCACAAAGATCTCCGTCACGGCACAACCCAAGGAGGGGGCGCCAACCCAGACAGGAAGATCATGTCAGTGACTCAACCCACTCAAGTGACGCACCCCTCCTAGGGACGGCATGAAAGAGCACCAGTAAACCAGTGACTCAGCCCCTGTAATAGGGTTGGAGGCAGATAATCCCAGTGGAGAGAGGGGAACCGGCCAGGCAGAGACAGCAAGGGTGGTTCGTTGCTCCAGAGCCTTTCCATTCACCTTCACACTCCTGGGCCAGACTACACTCATTCATATGACCCATTGAAGAGATGAGTCTTCAGTAAAGACTTAAAGGTTGAGACCGAGTCTGCGTCTCTCACATGGGTAGGCAGACCATTCCATAAAAATGAAGCTCTATAGGAGAAAGCCCTGCCTCCAGCTGTTTGCTTAGAAATTCTAGGGACAATTAGGAGGCCTGCGTCTTGTGACCGTAGCGTACGTGTAGGTATGTACGGCAGGACCAAATCAGAAAGATAGGTAGGATTCTAGCAGCCGTATTTAGCACTAACTGAAGTTTATTTAGTGCTTTATCCGGGTAGCCGGAAAGTAAAGCATTGCAGTAGTCTAACCTAGAAGTAACAACAGCATGGATTAATTTTTCTGCATCATTTTTGGACAGAAAGTTTCTGATTTTTGCAATGTTACGTAGATGGAAAAAGTTGTCCTTGAAACAGTCTTGATATGTTCGTCAAAAGAGAGATTAGGGTCCAGAGTAACGCCGAGGTCCTTCACAGTTTTATTTGAGACGACTGTACAACCATCAAGATTAATTGTCAGATTCAACAGAAGATCTCTTTGTTTCTTGGGACCTAAAACAAGCATCTCTGTTTTGTCCGAGTTTACATTTACATTTTACATTTAAGTCATTTAGCAGACGCTCTTATCCAGAGCGACTTACAAATTGGTGCGTTCACCTTAAGACATCCAGTGGAACAGCCACTTTACAATAGTGCATCTAAATCTTTTAAGGGGGGGGGGGGGTGAGAAGGATTACTTTATCCTATCCTAGGTATTCCTGAAAGAGGTGGGGTTTCAGGTGTCTCCGGAAGGTGGTGATTGACTCCGCTGTCCTGGCGTCGTGAGGGAGTTTGTTCCACCATTGGGGGGCCAGAGCAGCGAACAGTTTTGACTGGGCTGCGCGGGAACTGTACTTCCTCAGTGGTAGGGAGGCGAGCAGGCCAGAGGTGGATGAACGCAGTGCCCTTGTTTGGGTGTAGGGCCTGATCAGAGCCTGGAGGTACTGAGGTGCCGTTCCCCTCACAGCTCCGTAGGCAAGCACCATGGTCTGACAAGTGCCTGGATTAGGACCTGCGCTGCTTCCTGTGTGAGGCAGGGTCGTACTCTGCGGATGTTGTAGAGCATGAACCTACAAGAACGGGCCACCGCCTTGATGTTAGTTGAGAACGACAGGGTGTTGTCCAGGATCACGCCAAGGTTCTTAGCGCTCTGGGAGGAGGACACAATGGAGTTGTCAACCGTGATGGCGAGATCATGGAACGGGCAGTCCTTCCCCGGGAGGAAGAGCAGCTCCGTCTTGCCGAGGTTCAGCTTGAGGTGGTGATCCGTCATCCACACTGATATGTCTGCCAGACATGCAGAGATGCGATTCGCCACCTGGTCATCAGAAGGGGGAAAGGAGAAGATTAATTGTGTGTCGTCTGCATAGCAATGATAGGAGAGACCATGTGAGGTTATGACAGAGCCAAGTGACTTGGTGTATAGCGAGAATAGGAGAGGGCCTAGAACAGAGCCCTGGGGGACGCCAGTGGTGAGAGCGCGTGGTGAGGAGACAGATTCTCGCCACGCCACCTGGTAGGAGCGACCTGTCAGGTAGGACGCAATCCAAGCGTGGGCCGCGCCGGAGATGCCCAACTCGGAGAGGGTGGAGAGGAGGATCTGATGGTTCACAGTATCGAAGGCAGCCGATAGGTCTAGAAGGATGAGAGCAGAGGAGAGAGAGTTAGCTTTAGCAGTGCGGAGGGCCTCCATGATAAAAGTGTTTAAAAGTAGAAAGTCTGCAGCCATCCTCTATTCACTTCCTCTATTCACTTCATCCTTTCTTCCAAGCTGTCCTCTCTTCCTTAGTGAACCTTTTCTCTTTCCCTTTCTTCCTGTGTCCCTCTCTCCTTTCTCTCCTCTCCCTGTCCCATCTTAACATGCATTCCCTCCATAACTCCTATTTCTCTCCCTCTCAGTATCTCTCCATTCACACTCCCTTCAGTGTATAGACCCTGACAGTCCTCCCTCTTATCCCAGCCTGTGGATGTTAGTCCACGACTTATCGATCACACCATAAATTACGCTTGCATCTCTTCTCCTTCCCACCCCTACGATCAGAGACTAGGCGAATAACAGAGAAAGTGAAAGAAATAGAGAGAAAAAAAGAGAGAGAGCGAGAGAGGGGGAGAGTTTTCAAATGTCTCTGGAAAATTGTTAATTAAATACAAATCAATCCTTGGCCGTTTATCAGAGTGAGCATCCATCCACCTCACTTTTAAAAAGGGTGTCAGGGAGGGGGTGGGAGGGAATTGATGAGGCAGATTCGAGGGAGGATTGTCATTTAATTTGCCAATCAAACTGTATCATCTGTATAATCCTTAGCTGGGTATTAGGTCCCTGTGAGTGACATGTCTGAAGTTGACTTCTGAGTACTCATATTGTACCTATAAAGATGATATGCACAAGATAAGAAAAGCAATACACACAGCATATCAGTAGAGAACTTAAAGAACTCCAAATGACAGAACTCAGCCACATAATCCCATCTATGAACATGTGTTCTGTAGAATCTTCTCCTCCCAAATACAAGAGCAGGGGAGAAGTATTGAGGGATCTCAGATAACCAGTACCAGGGTAATCCCTAACTCTACAACAGCATAGATTTCGGTGGCAGATGATTTCGAGATGGTGTTGGGACTCTCGTAGGTCACTTGGTTTTCTTTAGCTAGAGGCGGAGATTGGCCATTGTGAAGAGAGATAGGCCCTACAGGCACTGTCTGCCAGACCGTTGTGATTTTTATTTTACATTTTTTGAATTTTACCCCCTTTTTTCTCCCCAATTTCGTAGTATCCAATTGTTAGTAGCTACTATCTTGTCTCATCGCTACAACTCCCGTACGGGCTCGGGAGAGACGAATGTCGAAAGTCATGCGTCCTCCGAAACACAACCCAACCAAGCCTCACTGCTTCTTTACACAGCGCGCATCCAACCCGGAAGCCAGCCGCAACAATGTGTTGGAGGAAACACCATGCACCTGGCGACCTTGGTTAGGGCGCACTGCGCCAGGCCTGCCACAGGGGTTGCTGGTGCGCGATGAGACAAGGATATCCCTACCGGCCAAGCCCTCCCTAACCCGGACGACGCTAGGCCAATTGTGCATTGCCCCATGGACTGCAGTGCAGTGCCCTTAACCACTGCGCCACCTGGGAGGCCCCGACTGTTGTGATTTTGATAGATTTCTGATGTACAATATATGAAAAGAGTGGCTCACAACATGTCACATTGTCACTTCCTGACCAGAGAGAGCCTTTATTTTCTATGGTGGAGTAGGTTAGGGTGTGACTGGGGGGTTAGTCTAGTTTATCTTTTCTATGTGGGGTTCTAGGTTGTTTTTTCTATGTTGGGGTTTTGGTATGATTCCCAATTAGAGGCAGCTGGCTATCGTTGTCTCTAATTATACTTAAGTAGCATTTTTTCCACCTGTGGATTGTGGGATATTGTTTATGTTTGGAGTTAGTGCACATAGCACCTCAGTAGTCACGGTTTGTTCATTTATTGTTTATTGTTTTGTTTTGTTAAGTTTCACTAATAATAAAGTATGTGGTACTCATATCGCACTGCGTCTTGGTCCGACCATTATTATGAACATCGTGACACAAATGACATGCACAAGTACGGTGAAATTCCTTTCTTGCGAACTAAAAAACCCTACAATGCAATAATCAATAACAACGTAATAGTAGATAAAAACACACGTAAAATAAGAATATGTAGAACACAATAAGTAAGTAAGTAAGCATACTATATACAGGGGTGTGTGTGTGTGTGAGTGTGAACGTGGGTGGTAGGGTCTGTGTCATGGTTCAGGAAGTATTTGAGCAACGGTAAGCAGACCCCCTCCCAGCTATTGCTTTACCACCTGTTGAAAGTGTCTCCTTTCCTATTGAAAAACACCTATCCATTTCCATAACATCTACAGTACAGTAGCCTCCATTACCTCAGTCTCATAACTTGACCGACTACATAATAATGACGCTATCAAGCAGGCTAGTTTTCTATATCATGTAACATAAAGGCTATGCTTTAACAGGTGCTGTCCAGTGCTGAAATCAGGCAATACTGCATGACTTTCCCTAAATGTGTGTATTCCATGACAAAATCTTTTGATGTGATGTGAGATATTATAACCTTGACCTGTGTTAGTCCACTTTGTGTATAAAACACTTAATGAATTACTTCACATACAAAAAATAGATATTCATATTGCCACGCGCAGTGCTGCAATTTATAGCAATCAGCACCATAAACAATACAACATGGCCAAAATATATAAAAACAGCATCTGAATGTGTGCAGGTGTGTGTGTGCATGTGCGTGCGTGTTTCCGTGTGCGTGCATGCTTCCATATGTGTGTGCCCAAGATGGTTTTTATCTTTATTAATTACACAATCCAGATTTATGATCATAATTGCTGCCTCAGTTCAGATCAGCAAATCATCCCTTTAATTATTTCAGTGGTGGCCTACCAAATAGACTGGCCAAAACTCTATAAATCCACTGAGACTGGGAATAACAAGGGATTTGACCCCAACTGTAAATCTGGGAGAGGCTGTAAAAGTTGCTGAAAGGACGGATACTGAACTGATAAGACTTTAACCAATGTTTAAATGTTTGATTTTGGGGTCGGTTATTCTGTTGTGATTATGGTATCATGGCAAGGTGGAAGAGGTAATATTGAATAGGAACAGGTAGTTCGTTTCTGTGAAGTTAACTTATTAATGAGCTGTATGTAAAAACTATACTAGTAAGATGCCTAGCATGGCCGTTTTATACATGATAGGTTAATGTGTACTATGTACCAATACTATTTATGTGCAATACAAGCACTATACATTCTGAAGTCAACCAACTTTATCCTTAAAATTTAAACAATGAAACCTAACCACTTTTGAGCCACATTTACTTCTATGCCGGAAGCTAAGCTAGCTTTCAGACTGAAATCTGCTACATCTGTCTTCACCCTCCATATTAACACTAAACTACAGCAGACGAAAAACACACAGACCTAGAACACATCTACCTACTTCCCATCCACATCTTTAAGGACACCCTTTAATTTATGTCACCCTTCATTTTAAATTCCTCCTGTGCCTTTTTGACCTTGACCTTATAGGTTTCCGTAGTGTAAACTTAATTGTAAACCTCAGTATAGAATGGTAAGGTCTCTACATGCTCTAAGACACTGAGCTTAAAAGGCTGTGGCCAACATCTGTCTGGAGTCAGGAGGAAGTCTGATGTCAGGAAGAGTGGTCTTATAGGAGAAACATGGTGGCATCCTGTTCCTGCTTGGCATGGTCCTGGACTGGGCCGCCCAGTGGGTGAACTGGGATTACAGTTACAGCACATCCGGTGCTCTGGCACAACTGGTGCCCTGCTTCCATATCTGATCAAGCATGAAAGATGCAAAGAAATATACTGTTTACACATGGCATGACAGATTTCACAAGGTACTGACAAGTTATTTAATATTATTAGAAATGTGGATTTCATTACGTACATTAATTTGTCCCAATCTCTGATAGTCTTTACAGTAATATAATGTAGAACAATGAACGTTCGATAATCCTATTTTATCGATGTTCGACTGTGTGTGTGTGTTTGGTCTCGGGTGGATGGGTGGCAGAGTTTGTTCCGGGTGGCTGAATTTTCTCCTAATCGCGTCGCTGCTGTCTCACACCCGTAATCCTGGCGTTGGAGCCTCACCTCGCTCCTAAGAGATCTCTCTCTCTCTCTCTCTCTCTCTATCTCTCTAAAGCACCCTTCAAAGCACCCTTCAAAGCACCCTTCAAAGCACCCTTCAAAGCACCAGAAATGTCAAACACCTAAAAGACTGTATTCTAAAAATGTACCCTGAAAACATTGCAAATCAATAACGCTATCCCAAGTGGCCTTTTAGCATTAAGTCTGGTCTGGCCCCCCAAAAATACACTTCCGCCTTCAATTGATAGCATGCTTTGCATGGTGTTCTGTAAATGGCACATCAAGAGGGAGAAGTGGGAACAAAGAGTGCTGGGCAATAATCCAGGTGGGTTTCCATGACACGGGGAAATTAAAGCTGTGAGGAATGGCGGGAAGCCGGCGCAATGATCTGGAACTGTCGGAACGCAAGAGGGAAAAGCACGGGCCGGGAATGGATTGCTGTGTTGGATTCACTGTAGTCAGGGAAAGCTAAAGAGGGAAGGAGGGAAGTAGGAAAGGAGAGGGGGAAGAGAAAGTAGTCAGAGAAGGAGGGAAGGGGGGGTATTAGAGATGAGTGTTAAGGCAGCATTTTTCCCAGCAGACAAAAACATTTGCCTGGATATCAATTTGGAGCCGGTGAAGCAGTCTTCCCCCTCTGCCCTGTCATCCATCATCTTTTTGCGAGCTCACCCCTCCACTACCCCCCCACCCTCCCCCTTACTCCTCATCCCCCTTCACCCGCATCATGTTCCACCTTTCCCCACCTCCTCCCCGCACCCCTCCCTCCACAATACATCCAGATAGCACAAAGCTGAAAGAGAAAGAGTGGAGAGGACAACATGGGCTGGTGTGTGGGAAGAACCACAAACGGGTGAGTGAGCGTGTGGGTGGGAGGGGGTTAAGGAGCAGGGCAGAGTGGTTTCCACAGCAGTCGTGGCCCCAGTCTCATGGCATTAAGCTCGGCGGGGGAGGCCCCACCCCCTTGAGGCCCCCTTATTGGCACCTTCCCCTGCACCCCATCACTCATCTCAGGCCCATCATCCATCACCCATCGCGATCAATAGGAGGCCGCGCATTCATCAGCCTTGGGTGCTGATGGGAAGAGGTAGGGGGAGGAGAGGGGGGAGTGAAGGGGGGGAGGAGGGGTGGGGGGATCACGTGGATTGGGCGGTGGTTTGGAGTCTGAGAGAATTACCAACGGGGGAGTAAAAAGAGAAAAGGGAGAAAGGAAGAGTGATGTTCAGGAGAAAGGGTAGAACAAGAAGAGGCAAAGAAGCACAGAAAGATGCATCAGCAGCCAAAAGAGGTTCTTCTCTCTTCCCACTGGGGATGGCTGGAAAAATGTCTGTCAAAAAATGAACTCTACCTTAACCTGAAAACTAAACAAAATATGAGTTACAACATAGATACTTGCAGCACACCCAGCATCTGACACATGAATGTTGAGGAGTTTGAGCCCAGGAATAGAGGTGCTGCTGCGTCCCTATAGCTCCAGGTCAGGGGGAGAGTTGCTACCTTGCCTAGCCACAGTTCAGTTGGAGAGTTAAAACCCTGCCTTGCCCCAGCACAGTTGGAGCATTAATACCCTGCATCAGTAAAGATGGAGGGTCAATACCCTGTCTAGCCCCAGTTCAGTTGGAGTGTTAATACCCTGCCAAGCCACAGTTCAGACGAAGCATTAATAACCTGCCTAGTCCCAGTTCAGTTGAAGTGTTAACACCCTGCCTAGTCCCATTTCAGTTCAGATGGAGCATTAATACCCTGCCTAGCCCCAGTTCAGTTGGAGTGTTAATACCCTGCCTAGTCCCATTTCAGTTCAGATGGAGCATTAATACCCTGCCTAGTTCCAGTACAGCTGGAGTGTTAACACCCTACATCAGTTCAGTTGGAGCATCAATATCATGCCTTGCCCCAGTTCAGTCAGAAATGTGAATACCCTGCCTCAGGTCAGTTGCAGCATTAATTCCCTGCCTAATTCCAGTTCACTTGGAGCGTTAATAACATGTCGATCCCCAGTTCATTTGTAGCGTTAATAACATGTCTAGCCCCAGTTTATTTGTAGTGTTAAAACCCTGCCTCAGTTCAGTTGGAGCGTTAATACGCTGCCTAGCCCCAGTTCAGTTGGAGCGTTAATACCCTGCATAGCCCAAGTTAGTTGGAGCATTAATTCCCTGCATCAGTAAAGATGGAGCATCAATACCCTGTCTAGCCCCAGTTCAGTTGGAGTGTTAATACCCTGCCAAGCCACAGTTCAGACGAAGCATTAATAACCTGCCTAGTCCCAGTTCAGTTGAAGTGTTAACACCCTACCTCAGTTCAGTTGGAGCGTCAATACCCTGCCTAGCCCCAGTTCAATGGAGTGTTAATACCCTGCCTAGTCCCATTTCAGTTCAGATGGAGCATTAATATCCTGCCTAGTTCCAGTACAGTTGGAGCATTAATACCCTGCCTAGTCCCATTTCAGTTAGAGCATTAATACCCTGCCTAGTCCCATTTCAGTTGGAGCATTAATACCCTGCCTATCCCCAGTTCAGTTGGAGCATTAATACCCTGCCTAGTCCCATTTCAGTTCAGATGGAGCATTAATACCCTGCCTAGTTCCAGTACAGCTGGAGTGTTAATACCCTGCCTAGCCACTGTTCAGTTGGAGCAGTAATAACCTGCTTTGCCCAAGTTCATTTGGAGTGTTAACACCCTACATCAGTTCAGTTGGAGCATCAATACCCTGCCTAGCCCCAGTTCAGATGGAGCGTTGATTCCATGCTTAGTCCCAGGTCAGTTGTAAAGTTAATAACCTGCCTAGCCCCAGTTCAGTTGGAGTGTTATTACCCTGCCTAGTCCCAGTTCAGTTGGAGCGTTGATTCCATGCTTAGTCCCAGGTCAGTTGTAAAGTTAATAACCTGTCTAGCCCCAGTTCAGTTGGAGCGTTAACACCCTGCCTAGCCCCAATTCATTTGGAGCGTTAATACTCTGCCAAGCCCCAGGTCAGTTGGAGTGTTATTAGCATGCTTAGCCCAAGTTCAGATGGAGCGATAATACCCTGAAAAGCCCATGTTCAGGTGGAGCATTAGTACCCTACATCAGTTCAGTTGAAGCGTAAATACCGTGCAGAGTCCAATATCAGTTGGAGCATTAACACCCTGTCTGGTCCCAGTTCATTTGGATTGTTAATACCCTGCCTCTGGTCAGTTGGAGCATTAATACCCTGCCTAGCCTCAGTTCAGTTGGAGCATTGACACCTTAACTCAGTTCAGTTGGAGCGTTAATACCCTTCCTAGACCCAGTTTATTTGGAGTGTTAATACCCTGCCTCAGGTCAGTTGAAGCATTAACACCCTGCCTAGCCAATGTCAGTTGGAGCATTAACACCCTACCTCAGTTCAGTTGGAGCATTAAAACCCTGCCTAGTCCCAGCTCAGTCGGTAATGTTAATACCCTGCCTTGCCCCAGTTCAGTTAGAGCATTAATACCCTGCAAAGCCCAAGTTCAGTTGGAACATTAATACCCTGCCTAGTTCCAGTTCAGTAGGAGTGTTAATACCCTAGCCCCAGTTCCGATATAGAGTTAATACCATACCTAGCCCCAGTTCAGTTGGAGCTTTAACACCCTGCCTAGCCCCAGTTCAGGTGGAGAATAAATACCCCGCCTAGCCACAGTTCATTTGGAGCTTTAACACCCTGCCTAGCCCCAGTTAATTTGGAGCGTTAAATATCCTGCCTAGCCACAGTTCATTTGGAGTGTGAATAAACTGCCTCAAGACAGTTGGAGGATTAATACTCTGCCTTGCCCAAGTTCAATTGGTGCGTTAATACCCTGACTAGCCCCAGTTCAGATGGAGAGTTAACAACCTACCTCAGTTCAGTTGTAGCATTAATACCCTGCCTAATCCCACTTAAGTTGGATCGTTCATACCATGCCTAGCCCCAGGTCAGTTGGAGCATTAATACCCTGCCTAGCACCAGTTCATTTTGAGCGTCAATACCCTGCCTAGCCCCAGTTAATTTGGAGCGTTAATACCAATCCTAGCCCTAGTTCAGTTGGAGCGTTATTATTAAAACCCTGCCTAGCCCGAGTTCAGTTGGAGTGTTAATACCCTGCCTAGACCCAGTTCAGTTGGAGAGTTAACACCCTACCTCAGTTCATTTGGAACATTAATACCCTGCCTTGTCCCACTTAAGTTGGATCGTTCATACCATGCCTAGCCCCAGGTCAGTTGGAGCATGAATACCAATCCTAGCACGAGTTCAGTTGAAGCATTAATACCCTGCCTAGCCCCAGTTCCAATGGAGAGTTAATACCATGCCTCGCCACAGTTCAGTTAGAGAGTAAATACCCTGCCTAGCCCCAGTTCAAACAGTGCGTTAATACCCTGCCTAGCCCCAGTTCAGTTGGAGTTTAGCACCCTGCCTAGCCCCTGTTCATTTGGAGTTTAGCACCCTGCCTAGCCCCAGTTCAGTTGGAGTTTAGCACCCTGCCTAGCCCCTGTTCATTTGGAGTTTAGCACCCTGCCTAACCCCTGTTCATTTGGAGCGTTAAATACCCTGCTTAGCCCCAGTTCATTTGGAGTTTAGCACCCTGACTAGACCCAGTTCAGTTGGAGAATTAATACCCTGCATCAGTTCAGTTGGGGCATTAATACCCTGCCTAGCCCCAGTTCCGATGGAGAGGTAATACCCTGCCTCAGTTCACTTGGAGAATTAATATCGTGCCTAACCCCCTGCTCAGTTGAAGCATTAATTCCATGTCTAGCCCCAGTTCATTTGTATTGTTAAAACCCTGCCTCAGTTCAGCTGGAGCATTAATACCCTGCCTAGACCCAGTTCAGGTGGAGCGTTTTTAACGCTCCAACTGAACTGGGGATAGGCATTCCAAGACACAGTTCAGTTGGAGGGTTAATAACTTGCCTAGCCCCAGTTCATTTGGAGCGTGAATACCCTGCCTAGCCCCAGTTCAGCTGAAGCATTAATGCACTGCATCAGTTCAGTTGGGGCATTAATACCCTGCCTAGCCCCAGTTCAGTTGGAGCATTAATACCCTGCCTAGTCCCAGTTCAGTTGGAGCGTTAACAACCTACCTCAGTTCAGATGGAGAATTAATACCTTGCCTAGTCCCAGTTCAGTTGGAGCGTTAATACCCTACCTCAGTTCAGTTGGAGCGTCAATACCCTGCCTAGCCCCAGTTCAGTTGGAGCGTTCATACCCTGTCTAGTCCCAATTCAGTTGGAGCTTTAATACCCTGACTAACCCTAGGTCAGTTAGAGCATTAATACCCTACCTCAGTTCAGTTGGAGCGTCAATACCCTGCCTAGCCCCAGTTCAGTTGGAGCGTTAACAACTTACCTCAGTTCAGATGGAGAATTAATACCCTTCCTAGTCCCAGTTCAGTTGGTGCATTAATACCCTGCCTAGCCCCAGTTCAGTTGGAGTGTTAATAACCTGCCTAGCCCCAGTTCAGTCAGTACGTTAATACCCTGCCTATCCCCAGTTCAGTTGGAGCATTAATACCCTGCCTAGTTCCATTTCAGTTCAGATGGAACATTAATACCCTGCCTAGTTCCAGTACAGCTGGAGTGTTAATACCCTGCCTAGCCACTGTTCAGTTGGAGCAGTAATAACCTGCCTTGCCCAAGATCATTTGGAGTGTTAACAACACCCTACATCAGTTCAGTTGGAGCATCAATATCATGCCTTGCCCCAGTTCAGTCAGAAATGTTAATACCCTACCCTGCCTCAGGTCAGTTGCAGCATTAATTCCCTGCCTAATTCCAGTTCACTTGGAGCGTTAATAACATGTCTAGCCCCAGTTTATTTGTAGTGTTAAAACCCTGCCTCAGTTCAGTTGGAGCGTTAATACCCTGCCTAGCCCCAGTTCAGTTGGAGCGTTAATACCCTGTGTAGCCCAAGTTAGTTGGAGCATTAATTCCCTGCCTAATTCCAGTTCACTTGGAGCGTTAATAACATGTTGATCCCCAGTTCAGTTGGAGCGTCAATACCCTGCCTAGCCACTGTTCAGTTGGAGCAGTAATAACCTGCCTAGCCCAAGTTCATATGAAGTGTTAACACCCTACATCAGTTCAGTTGGAGTATCAATATCATGCCTTGCCCCAGTTCAGTCGGAAATGTAAATACCCTGCCTCAGGTCAGTTGCAGTATTAATTCCATGCCTAACCCCAGTTCACTTGGAGCGTTAATAACATGTCGATCCCCAGTTCATTTGTAGCGTTAATAACATGTCTAGCCCCAGGTTATTTGTAGTGTTAAAACCCTGCCTCAGTTCAGTTGGAGCGTTAATACCCTGCCTAGCCACAGTTCAGTTGGAGCATTAATACCCTGCCTAGCCCCAGTTCATATGGACCAATAATTCCCTGCCTAGTCCCAGTTCAGTCGTCAATGTTAATACCCCTCCTAGCCCCAGTTCAGTTGGAGCTTTAACACCCCAGCTCAGTTCAGTTGGAGCATCAATACCCTGCCTAGCCCCAGTTCAGTTGGAGCTTTATCACCCTAGCTCAGTTCAGTTGGAGCATCAATACCCTGCCTAGCCCCAGATCAGATGGAGAGTTAATACCCTACCTCAGTTCAGTTGGAGCATTAATACCCTGCCTTGTCTCAGTTCACTCGGTAATATAAATACCCTGCCTAGCCCCAGTTCAGTTGGAGCTTTAACACCCTAGCTCAGTTCAGATGGAGCATCAATACCCTGCCTAGCCCCAGATCAGATGGAGAGTTAACACCCTTCCTCAGGTCAGTTGGAGCATTAATACCCTGCCTAGTCCCAGTTCAGTCGGTACATTAATACCCTGCTTAGCCCCAGTTCAGTTGGAGCGTTATTACCCTGCCTAGTCCCAGTTCAGTTGGAGCGTTGATTCCATGCTTAGTCCCAGGTCAGTTGTAAAGTTAATAACCTGTCTAGCCCCAGTTCAGTTGGAGCGTTAATACTCTGCCAAGCCCCAGGTCAGTTGGAGTGTTATTGGCATGCCTAGCCCAAGTTCAGATGGAGCGATAATACCCTGAAAAGCCCATGTTCAGGTGGAGCATTAGTACCCTACATCAGTTCAGTTGAAGCGTAAATACCGTGCAGAGTCCAATATCAGTTGGAGCATTAACACCCTGTCTAGACCCAGTTCATTTGGAGTGTTAATACCCTGCCTCAGGTCAGTTGAAGCATTAACACCCTGCCTAGCCAATGTCAGTTGGAGCATTAACACCCTACCTCAGTTCAGTTGGAGCATTAAAACCCTGCCTAGTCCCAGCTCAGTCGGTAATGTTAATACCCTGCCTTGCCCCAGTTCAGTTAGAGCATTAATACCCTGCAAAGCACAAGTTCAGTTGGAACATTAATACCCTGCCTAGTTCCAGTTCAGTAGGAGTGTTAATACCCTAGCCCCTGTTCCGATATAGAGTTAATACCATACCTAGCCACAGTTCAGTTGGAGAGTAAATACCCTGCCTAGCCCCAGTTCAGTTGGAGCCTTTAACACCCTGCCTAGCCCCAGTTAATTTGGAGCTTTAACACCCTGCCTAGCCCCAGTTCAGGTGGAGAATAAATACCCTGCCTAGCCACAATTCATTTGGAGCTTTAACACCCTGCCTAGCCCCAGTTAATTTGGAGCGTTAAATATCCTGCCTAGCCACAGTTCAGCTGGAGCATTAATACCCTGCCTATCCCCAGTTCAGGTGGAGCGTTTTTAACGCTCCACCTGAACTGGGGATAGTCATTCCAAGACACAGTTCAGTTGGAGGGTTAATAGTAACTTGCCTAGCCCCAGTTCATTTGGAGCGTGAATACCCTGCCTTGTCCCAGTTCAGTTGGAGCGTTAATACCCTGCCTAGCCCCAGTTCAGCTGGAGCATTAATGCACTGCATCAGTTCAGTTGGGGCATTAAAACCCTGCCTAGCCCCAGTTCAGTCGGTGCGTTAATACCCTGCCTAGAACCCAGTTCAGTTTGAGTGTTAATACCCTGCCTCAGATCAGTTGGAGCATTAATACCCTGCCTAGTCCCAGTTCAGTTGGAGCGTTAACACCCTACCTCAGTTCAGATGGAGAATTAATACCTTGCCTAGTCCCAGTTCAGTTGGAGCGTTAATACCCTACCTCAGTTCAGATGGAGAATTAATACCTTGCCTAGTCCCAGTTCAGTTGGAGCGTTAATACCCTACCTCAGTTCAGTTGGAGCGTCAATACCCTGCCTAGCCCGAGTTCAGTTGGAGCGTTCATACCCTGTCTAGTCCCAATTCAGTTGGAGCGTCAATACCCTGCCTAGCCCCAGTTCAGTTGGAGCGTTAATACCCTACCTCAGTTCAGATGGAGAATTAATACCCTTCCTAGTCCCAGTTCAGTTGGTGCATTAATACCCTGCCTAGCCCCAGTTCAGTTGGAGTGTTAATAACCTGCCTAGCCCCAGTTCAGTCAGTACGTTAATACCCTGACTAGTCCCAGTTCAGTTGGAGTGTTAATACCCTGCATCAGTTCAGTTGGAGCCCAGTTCAGTTGGAGCGTTAATACCCTGCCTAGCCCCAGTTCCAATGGAGAGTTAATACCATGCCTCGCCACAGTTCAGTTAGAGAGTAAATACCCTGCCTAGCCCCAGTTCAAACAATGCGTTAATACCCTGCCTAGCCCCAGTTCAGGAGAAGCATAAATACCCTGCCTAGCCCCAGTTCAGTTGGAGTTTAGCACCCTGCCTAGCCCCTGTTCATTTGGAGCGTTAAATACCCTGCCTAGCCCCAGTTCATTTGGTGCGTTAATACCCTGACTAGACCCAGTTCAGTTGGAGCGTTAATACCCATCCTAGCCCTAGTTCAGTTGGAGAATTAATACCCTGCATCAGTTCAGTTGGGGCATTAATACCCTGCCTAGCCCCAGTTCCGATGGAGCGGTAATACCCTGCCTCAGTTCACTTGGAGAATTAATATCGTGCCTAACCCCCTGCTCATTTGAAGCATTAATTCCATGTCTAGCCCCAGTTCATTTGTATTGTTAAAACCCTGCTTCAGTTCAGCTGGAGCATTAATACCCTGCCTAGCCCCAGTTCAGGTGGAGAATAAATACCCTGCCTAGCCACAGTTCATTTGGAGCTTTAACACTCTGCCTAGCCCCAGTTAATTTGGAGCGTTAAATATCCTGCCTAGCCACAGTTCATTTGGAGTGTGAATAAACTGCCTCAAGACAGTTGGAGGATTAATACTCTGCCTTGCCCAAGTTCAATTGGTGCGTTAATACCCTGACTAGCCCCAGTTCAGATGGAGAGTTAACAACTTACCTCAGTTCAGTTATTAGCATTAATACCCTGCCTAATCCCACTTAAGTTGGATCGTTCATACCATGCCTAGCCCCAGGTCAGTTGGAGCATTAATACCCTGCCTAGCACCAGTTCATTTTGAGCATCAATACCCTGCCTAGCCCCAGTTAATTTGGAGCGTTAATACACTGCCTAGCCCCAGTTCAGTTGGAGTGTTAATACCAATCCTAGCCCTAGTTCAGTTGGAGCGTTATTAAAACCCTGCCTAGCCCGAGTTCGGTTGGAGCGTTAATACCCTGCCTAGACCCAGTTCAGTGGGAGAGTTAACACCCTACCTCAGTTCATTTGGAACATTAATACCCTGCCTTGTCCCACTTAAGTTGGATCGTTCATACCATGCCTAGCCCCAGGTCAGTTGGAGCATTAATACCAATCCTAGCCCGAGTTCAGTTGGAGCGTTATTAAAACCCTGCCTAGCCCGAGTTCAGTTGGAGCGTTAATACCCTGCCTAGCCCCAGTTCCAATGGAGAGTTAATACCATGCTTCGCCACAGTTCAAACAGTGCGTTAATACCCTGCCTAGCCCCAGTTCAGGAGAAGCATAAATACCCTGCCTAGCCCCAGTTCAGTTGGAGTTTAGCACCCTGCCTAGCCCCAGTTCATTTGGTGCGTTAATAACCTGACTAGACCCAGTTCAGTTGGAGAGTTAACACCCTACCTCAGTTCATTTGGAGCATTAATACGCTGTGTAAGTGTAAATACTCTGCCTCAGGTCACTTGGAGGAGTAATACCCTGCCCTAGATCCAGTTCAATTGGTACGTTAATACCCTGACTAGACCCAGTTCCGTTGGAGCGTTAATACCCATCCTAGCCCTAGTTCAGTTGGAGAATTAATACCCTGCATCAGTTCAGTTGGGGCATTAATACCCTGCCTAGCCCCAGTTCCGATGGAGCGGTAATACCCTGCCTCAGTTCACTTGGAGAATTAATATCGTGCCTAACCCCCTGCTCAGTTGAAGCATTAATTCCATGTCTAGCCCCAGGTCATTTGTATTGTTAAAACCCTGCCTCAGTTCAGCTGGAGCATTAATACCCTGCCTATCCCCAGTTCAGGTGGAGCGTTTTTAACGCTCCACCTGAACTGGGGATAGGCATTCCAAGACACAGTTCAGTTGGAGGGTTAATAACTTGCCTAGCCCCAGTTCATTTGGAGCGTGAATACCCTGCCTTGTCCCAGTTCAGTTGGAGCGTTAATACCCTGCCTAGCCCCAGTTCAGCTGGAGCATTAATGCACTGCATCAGTTCAGTTGGGGCATTAATACCCTGCCTAGCCCCAGTTCAGTCGGTGCGTTAATACCCTGCCTAGAACCCAGTTCAGTTTGAGTGTTAATAACCTGCCTAGCCCCAGTTCAGTCAGTACGTTAATACCCTGACTAGTCCCAGTTCAGTTGGAGTGTTAATACCCTGCATCAGTTCAGTTGGAGCCCAGTTCAGTTGGAGCGTTAATACACTGCCTAGCCACAGTTCAGTTGGAGTGTTAGTACCCTGCATCAGTTCAGCTGGAGCATTAATACCGTGCCTAGCCCCAGTTCAGTTGGAACGTTCATACCCTGTCTAGTCCCAATTCAGTTGGAGCGTTAATACCCTGACTAACCCTAGGTCAGTTAGAGCATTAATACCCTGCATCAGTTCAGTTGGAGTGTGAATACCCTACATAGCCCAAGTTCAGTTGGAGTGTTTATACCCTGTCTAGCCCCAGTTCAGATGGAGTGTTTATACCCTGACTCGCCCCAGTTCAGTTGGAGCATTAATATCCTGCCTAGCCCAAGTTCAGTTGGAGCGTTAATATCCTGCCTAGCCCAAGTTCAGTTGGAGCGTTAATACCCTGCCTATCCCCAGTTCAGTTAGGGCGTTAATAACCTGCCAAGCCCCAGTTTTAGTTTGAACGTTTAATTCCATGTCTAGCCCCATTTAATTTGGAGTGTTATACCCTGCCTATCCCCAGGTCAGTTGATGTTAATACCCTGCCTAGCCCCAGTTCAGTTAGAGCATTAATACCCTGCCTAGCCCCAGTTTAGTTGGAGTGTTTATACCCTGCCTAGCCCCAGTTCAGTTGGAGTGTTTATACCCTGCCTAGCCCCAGTTCAGTTGGAGTGGTAATACTCTTCCTTGCCCCTGATCAGTGGGAGTTCAGGAGGTGACACTGATTAAGCATTCTCAGTGATAAGTGGGACTTTCATGCACAGCATCACAAGGAGGAATTAGAAAGGAGGGGTGGGGGTAGAGGGAGGAGATGTAAAAGAGTAGAAAGAGAGAAAAGGAGAGGGAACAAATAAGAAATTAGCGAGAGTGTGAGCTAGCACTTGGCCTTCATACACATGCTCACACATTCTCACTGCAGTGTCAGTGTCAGTCATTCCCTGGTTGTCAGTTTCCGGCAAGGCTCTGCACTTTGTAGTGACAGCTCATAAGTTGTACCCACACACGCTGGCTAAGGCCTTTCCACCGGCTGAAGTTGGGCTGGAATGGATCCGCACTTTGAGATGATGGATAACCGTCCTGCACAGAAAGGTTAGGGACAGAAAACTAGGAAACTATGCAGTATTTAGTTTTTTTACGTGTTATTGGTACCCCAGGTAATCTTCATTACATACAGTCGGGAGGAACTACTGAATATAAGAGCAATGTCAACTCACCATCAATACGACCAGGAATACGACTTTCCTGAAGCGGATCCTGTGTTTTTCCCACCACCCAGGACAATGGATCGGATCCCAGCCGGCGAACCTAAACAACGTCGCCGTAAAAGGGGCAAACGAAGCGGTCTTCTGGTCAGGCTCCGGAGATGGGCACATCTCACACCACTCCCTAGCATACTACTCTCCAATGTCCAGTCTCTTGACAACAAGGTTGATGAAATCCGAGCAAGGGTAGCATTCCAGAGAGACATCAGAGACTGTAACATTCTTTGCTTCACGGAAACATGGCTAACTCTCAAGATGCTATCGGAGTCGGTGCAGCCAGCTGGTTTCCTCAGGCATCGCGCCGACAGAAACAAGCATCTTTCTGGTAAGAAGAAAGGACGGGGGCCCCCGCCCTCCTTTCGGAAAAGCTGACCACGACTCCATTTTGTTGTTTCCAGCCTACAGACAGAAACTAAAACAAGAAGCTCCCGCACTCAGGTCTGTTCAACGCTGGTCCGACCAATCTGATTCCACGCTTCAAGACTGCTTCTATCACGTGGATTGAGATATGTTCCGCATTGCGTCCAACAACAACATTGACGAATACGCTGATTCGGTGAGCGAGTTTATTAGAAAGTGCATCGGCGATGTCATACCCACAGCAACTATTAAAACATATCCAAACCAGAAACCGTGGATTGATGGCAGCATCAGCGAAACTGAAAGCGCAAACAATTGCTTTCAACCAGGGTAAGGTGACTGGAAACATGACCGAATAGCTATTCCCTCCGCAAGGCAATCAAACAAGCTAAGCGTCAGTATAGAGACAAAGTAGAGTTGCAATTCAACGGCTCAGACACAAGAGGTATGTGGCAGGGTCTACAGTCATTCATGGATTACAAAAAGAAAACCAGCCCCGTCGCGGACCAGGATGTCTTGCTCCCAGACAGACTAAATAACTTCTTTGCTCACTTTGAGGACAATACAGTGCCACTGACACAGCCCGCTATCAAAACCAGCGGACTCTCCTTCACTGCAGCCGACGTGAGTAAAACATTTAGAACGTGTTAACCCTCGCAGGCCCAGACGGCATCCCCAGCCACGTCCTCAGAGCATGCGCAGACCAGCTGGCTGGTGTGTTTACGGACATATTCAATCAAACCTTATCCCAGTCTGCTGTTCCCATATGCTTCAAGAGGGCCACCATTGTTCCTGTTCCCAAGAAAGCTAAGGTAACTGAGCTAAATGACTACCGCCCCGTAGCACTCACTTCTGTCATCATGAAGTGCATTGAGAGACTAGTCAAGGACCATATCACCTCCACCCTACCTGACACCCTAGACCCATTCCAATTTGCTTACCGCCCCAATAGGTCCACAGACGACGCAATTGCAATCACACTGCACACTGCCCTAACCCATCTGGACAAGAGGAATACCTATGTGAGAATGCTGTTCATCGACTACAGCTCAGCATTTAACACCATAGTACCCTCCAAACTCATCATCAAGACCCTGGGTCTCGACCCCGCCCTGTGCAACTGGGTACTGGACTTCCTGACGGGCTGCCCCCAGGTGGTGAGGGTAGGTAACAACATCTCCACCCCGCTGATCCTCAACACTGGGGCCCCACAAGAGTGCGTTCTGAGCCCTCTCCTGTACTCCCTGTTCACCCACTACTGCGTGGCCATGCACGCCTCCAACTCAATCATCAATTTTGCGGATGACACTACAGTGGTAGGCTTGATTACCAACAACGACGAGACGGCCTACAGGGAGGAGGTGAGGGCCCTCGGAGTGTGGTGTCAGGAAAATACCCTCACACTCAATGTAAACAAAACAAAGGAGATGATTGTGGACTTCAGGAAACAGCAGATAGCACTCCCCTATCCACATCGACGGGACAGTAGTGGAGAGGGTAGTAAGTTAAGTCCCTCGGTGTACACATCATGGACAAACTGAATTGGTCCACCCAAACAGACAGCGTTGTGAAGAAGGCGCAGCAGCGCCTCTTCAACCTCAGGAGGCTGAAGAAATGCGGCTTGTCACCAAAAGCACTCACAAACTTCTACAGATGCACAATCGAGAGCATCGTGTCGGGCTGTATCACCGCCTGGTACGGCAACTGCTCTGCCCACAACCATAAGGCTCTCCAGAGGGTAGTGAGGTCTGCACAATGCATCACCGGGGGAAAACTACCTGCCCTCCAGGACACCCACACCACCCGATGTCACAGGAAGGCCATAAAGATCATCAAGGACAACACCACCCGAGTCACTGCCTGTTCACCCCGCTATCATCCAGAAGGCGAGGTCAGTACAGGTGCATCAAAGCAGGGACCGAGAGACTGAAAAACAGCTTCTATCTCAAGGCCATTAGACTGTTAAACAGCCATCACTAACATTGAGTAGCTGCTGCCAACATACTGACTCAACCCCAGCTCACTTTAATAATGAAAATTGGTGGAAATTGATGTAAAAAATGTATCACTAGCCACTTAATATAATGTTTACATATCCTACATTATATGTACATGCATATACTGTACCCTATATTATCTACTGCATCTTGCCATCTTTATGTAATACATGTATCACTAGCCACTTTAAACTATGCCACTTTTATGTTTACATACTCTACATTACTCATCTCATATGTATATACTGTACTCGATACCATCTACTGCATCTTGCCTATGCCGTTCTGTACCATCACTCATTCATATATCTTTAAGTACATATTATTTATCTCTTTACACTTGTGTGTGTATAAGGTAGTAGTTGTGGAATTGTTAGGTTAGATTACTCGTTGGTTATTACTGCATTGTCGGAACTAGAAGCACAAGCATTTCACTACACTCTCATTAACATCTGCTAAACATGTGTATGTGACAAATAACATTTGATTTGATTTGAAGATGCCAAGTACAACCTTGAATTGTCATGGATAGCCCTCAACATTGTTTAATGGAAATAATGTACCTCATGATAAGTTACAAACCACAATACACCATCTACCTGAGGCATTGAGACAACGTATCTACTTCCATTGTCAAACAAAAAACACCACCATTCCCTCCTACACAAGTGCACACACACACACGTAAAAGACCACCACCACACTATTGGCGCAACAAGCATCCCATGACGATCTACCGAAACCAGACACTCCTCACATAGCCAGGTGGAAGAGTACATTTAACCTAGCCACAACCCTCTCTGTCTCTGTCTTCTGTGACCACACCCATGGACCAGCCAGTCCCCAGGTCTCTCCCTTGTACCTCCTCAGGTGTCTCTCTCCTGTTTCAAACAACCCCAGGTCCCCATCTGCCAGCCGGCCGGTCACTCTGGTCATCTGGATTATTCAGGAGTGTCTAAACGCTCTTTGTAGTAGCATGACTGGACAAACTACCAGCAGGCCCACTAAGCCACCAGGGCTCTGCTGCAAGCCCACAGCCTGAGCCACACCGTGAAGATGCAGTTTTAGCTTTACTGTGCTTTGGATAAACCAAAGAAATGCTTATTTGGACCGTGTTCAGCTATGCATTAGAGACTAGAGGTCTTCAGGGATCCACCTGTACCTGAATACCCGAGACCCAATCCAGCACCTGAGCGGGTCCGGATCCAGAATCCTAAATAATATCATGGGTTTGGGTCGGATCTGATATAATTGTCACGCGTCTCGGGTATGTGTAATTTAAACTGACTTGTCTGGAAGGGCCCATACAGATCCAATCATGACTGCTGCAGTAGAGAGAGAGACATATTTTTGTTTATGCTGCTGCTCTTGCTTTTCACGAGAGTTGAACACGGCGCGTGTAGCTTGTTGTTGGCCAATCATGAGTCATCAAACAGCCAATAGGCTACAGTCATAGAGCCTCACTCCTTGTGTGGCAAAAAGTGAGGAGATCTCTAATCAATGGAAGATGGAATTAAAGTTAAAGGAGAAGGCTAGGTTACATTGACCAAGAGCCAACAGGTACTGTAGGCTGCTCCTTAGTATTCTGCATGGAGTTGTTGTTATTTGTAACTGTAGGATTGGAAAGCACATTCACTGCAGCGTCAGTTAGCCTAGCTAGCTAACGTTAGCTAGCTTTAACTATATAGTTTCTCTTGGTTTGATGCAGTCAAGACAGTTACTACATAATCATATTTGATGATAAATAACCTATCTATGGCAACTATTAGGCTGCTGTAAAGCGAATAGGCTTGGTTGATTGGTGTCTCTATATTCTCGCTCCCTCCTCCCTGTGTCACTCGCTCACAGCATGGTCCCTCTCACCTCTCTCCCTCCTCTCATGCTTTATTAGCTCCGGTTAATATCGTTGCTTTAAAACATTTATTTTCTGCTGCTTCGCTCACTCGGATGGGACCTAGTCTGGATCCGACCAGGTCTATACGGAACGGGTCTAATGTTCCTCGGATCCGTTCAGAACGGGTCTCTAAATTTGAACAAGTTAATTTATGCATATTGGGTTCGTGTGGGAAAGCCCCAGGTCCATTTCAGAACGTGTCAGTTGGACCTGTGAAGACCTTTAGTAAAGACACTTTAAAAAGCAGAGCACACACCATCATGGAGTTTCACTGTACATGTCAGGGTATAACTCCCTCTTGTTAATCTTGCTCATTTTCTCTTTTGGTTATCCGACCTTTAGCACCTCACAGCCTATGTGCTGTGCTTTTATAAATATTTTATCCTGGGCCTGTCCGTCTTCCTCTGTGTATGTAAATGCGTGGTCGGTAAAGAGCACCACGACCCCGCCTGTTTAAAGGGAACAGGAGGACATAATGGAGGGGTGTGATTAATATTGGAGGAGCTGAAGTAACCGCAAACCTCCCAACCTGGGGTCACCATGTGTGAAGCTTGAAAACAGACCGGCAGTCAGATCTTTAACCTGATTATGGTTGTATTTTTGTACTCTTATTTGTTTTCTTAGATCGTGGTTTACTGTATGTATTAGAAATCTTATCTTCAATTAATGTGAGAATAGGCTATGTACTGTATTGGCATAATCAGATTACAAGAGAGGTGGTTTACCTGTGATAAGCTATACCCTACTGTACGTTAACACAAAACATGTATAGCTTCAGCCTACAACTTCCAATTTCTTGAGGTCATGCCCCACACAAATTCCTGAAGAATATATCACTTCAGAAAATGTCTCCAATAAGCCAGTGATGAGACACACTCACAGGTGGTTCACCTGCAGAATGACCTATCCACACAGACTGTCCCTGTGGTGGGGTTTTCCCTGCCCTTAACTCAGACAGAACCAATCCTCCCATTTATGAGCCATATCTAGCTGCAGACTGGAATGACAGACATGCAGGGACATATAGAGAAACAGAGAGAAAACCGGAGGGGAAAACATCTCCTTCCCACCTCGCCGCCTGACCTTTCAATAAGAGGCCAGTTGTTAAGCGAATTTCGGGAATCCTATAAACACAAATTACCGTTTGTAATCTCCTGCCACAGAGCAGAGAAATATGACCACAGAGAGTGATCAATCAGATACTTAGAGCCCTGCACTGACATCTGGAAAGAGGGAGGGGGGAGGATGAGAGGAGGAGGTGGGAGAGTTGGCAAAGCCTCAGTCTAATGCATGAAAAGGAGTGAGGTAGAGGGAGGAAGGAAAATGGAGGGGAGGAGTTATACTGTAGGGAGAGGCATAAGTGTTATAAGGAGTGAAGGAGAGAGAGAGGTGAGTAAAGCATAAAATTAAAACAGAATGAGAGAATGAAGGAGGAAGAGAGAAATACCACAGTCCCCATTCCCCTCATCGTCCCCTCATCCATCCTCTCATCCCTCCATTCAGGGTGATGCAACCACAGAGTTAGGTCACCGGTTAGGCAATTTCCCCATCCTTAACCAACTGACTACTTACGTCATGTCCCTCGGTCAGTGTGGAGTATTGAGGTATTTCTTTCCAGCGGCTGTGGGAGAACCGGTTTGGTCGGGTTGAAAGAAGAATCGTACCGGAGCCGCCATTCGGTTATATTTACTGTAACATTAATAGGCCCTGAGGAATATAGATGCCTAAGCACGGGCAATGCATTACGTCGTTTGGTTCGGAAACTGCTTTTATCTCAATCTGTTTTTAGCCAGGTCATGTTTTGGTTCATGTCACATGTGGGTTTGATTAGTTTATTATTCATGGATGAACTTTTGAGCTGGGTTAGAGCTAGGGCTTTAAACAACATTCATTGGGTTTATTCAATAAGAATATTCGATTTTAGGAGCTACCGGGATTATACATTCTTACCTGCCACTCAACAATTTCTTTCAACGTCTTATTTTTAAAAGCAATCAACTAGCATCAAAAATGTACATTGTTCACGTATCAAAACACTCCCCCATTTCTAACTACAGTCAAGTACCTATGACCTAAATCTGGATGCATTTAAAATGTTCACTTCAGCGGGTCAAGAGGCTTGTGGGGCTCAGTAGCCCAGGCGCAAATCACAATATGTGACCTGATAGATTTTCTGTGTTAATGTTGCCAGGTCTTGGCATGGCCAATAACTCGGGCTATTAGAGCTAAAGGACCGGCCTTCCGTGCACTACTCCAATGGGGCTGATCATCCAATCGACAATGTGATTTACCCCTTGATTGACCCCTGTTGACCCCTTTGGCCAATCAGAGTAATGGCAGCGGTGGTCTGAGGGTCCTCAGTGACCCAACCCAACCTCACCACACACAAACACACACACAGACATACACGCACCCTTCACACCGTGTAATCTCACACCCCGGGTGTCGAACCGGTCTCAACTTTAACTGCCCGTATTGATGCTTTTCTTCATTGAGGCAGTCTCGTTAGTGCTGACCTCTCTCCTTTTCTGCAGGGCAGTTCAAATCAACAGCCCCTGCCCTCGATCACTTCATAATAATGCAGCCAAAGAGACTAGCTAAACAAGAGGACTTCATGGCTCCAAAAAGTTGGACCCGTTCCGAAATGGACCTGGAACTTTCCCACCCTGACCCGATATGCATAAATACATTTTAAAAATTAAAAAATATATAGAAACCCGTTTTGAATTGACCCGAGGACAACTAGACCCACTCCATATTTTTTACAATGATGGAAAGACCTGGTCGGATCCGATCTGAGTAGGGGAAGCAGCAGAAAAGTCCATTTTAAGCTACTATTGACCAGAGCTTATAAAACGCAAGAGGGAGAGAGGTGCAGCTCTAGCAGGTGCCATACGGTGAGCAAGTGACACAGGGAGGAGGGAGCAAAAGACTAGAGACAGCTACCAACCAAGCCGACTCGCGCAATACAAGACTAATAGTGAAGCTGCCATAGCTGTTATTTATCATCAAATATGATTACATAGTACCTGTCTTGACCGCATCAAAGCAGAAGAAGCTAGTTAAGCTAGCTAATGTTAGCTAGCTAGGCAAACTGAAGCTAATCATACAGTTACAAATAACAACAATTCACTGAGTCTGCAGTGCATGTGTTTTCTAATCCTACAGTTACAAATAACAACAATTCACTGAGTCTGCAGTGCATGTGTTTTCTAATCCTACAGTTACAAATAACAACAATTCACTGAGTCTGCAGTGCATGTGTTTTCTAATCCTACAGTTACAAATAACAACAATTCACTGAGTCTGCAGTGCATGTGTTTTCTAATCCTACAGTTACAAATAACAACAATTCACTGAGTCTGCAGTGCATGTGTTTTCTAATCCTACAGTTACAAATAACAACAATTCACTGAGTCTGCAGTGCATGTGTTTTCTAATCCTACAGTTACAAATAACAACAATTCACTGAGTCTGCAGTGCATGTGTTTTCTAATCCTACAGTTACAAATAACAACAATTCACTGAGTCTGCAGTGCATGTGTTTTCTAATTCTACAGTTACAAATAACAACAACTCCATTCAGAATATTGTCTCTGTTGTCTCTTGGTCAATGTAGCCTATCCTTCTCCTTTAACTTTAAATTCCGTCATTTTAATTCCCTCTTCCATCAATTAGAGATCTCCTAACTTCTGCGACACATGGAGCGATTCTCGAAGATTGTAGCCTATTGCCACTTAGATGACTCATGATTGGCCAACAACAAGCTAGGCGCAGCAGCATAAATTATACAATTTCTCACTCTCTATTGCAGCAGTCGTGTTCAGAGCTGTACAGGCCCTTCCAGACAAGTCAGTTGAAATTACACATACCCGAGACATGTGACAATCATATCAGATCTAACCCCGACCCGTGCCATTATTTCGAATTCTGGATCCGAACTCGGGTATTCGGGTACAGGTGGATCCGTGAAGACCTTTATGCTAAACCATAGGGGTTTTCACTAGTGTCTACATTGCAAAGTTCGAAACAAAAAGTTCTGAACAAACTTCTAGGCCAAGACAGTGAGGGGAAATCCAAATAGCCACTTGTGGACTAGGGACTATGGCATTGAACCCAGTATTACAACACATTGATTAGAGGCAGTCAACTTTGCAGTTCCAAATCAAATCAAATTGTATTAGTCACATACACTTATTTAGCAGATGTTACTACGAGTGTAGAGAAATGCTTGTGTTCCTAGCTCCAACAGTGCAGTAGAATCTAACAATTCACAACAATACACAGTTTCATGTTGGTGATACACAGTTAGTGAGCATTGTCTAAAAAAACGAACAACACAAAAGCATCACTTTCACACCACAAGAAAATGATGTGCAGGTTTGGTTGAATTCCATTCCTTTCTATGAAGACAACAAGGAACCACAGGACCAGCACCAAGTTGAGTCCGTGACTTGAAAGGCCTCCACCACACACATCGTCTCTTCCAGCAGGATGTGGAGGAAGCACTAGTTGGCAAGTGATGAAATAAGGCTGGTAGGGTGTACTGTAAATCCCATTGATTTGGTTTAGGGGAGGTTGTTGAGAAGCTGTGAGGCTGCAGGCCTGGGAGGAGGATTAGCTTCTGTAAGCTCCACACTAAGTTTCCTGATCGGTCTTCTCTTCCTGAGCCCTCCGGGCCTGGCAGGCGACGTGTCAGAGGGACTTAAGCTGGCCAGTGGGGGACAGCTGCACAAGTTTGTGTGCGCGTGTGTGTTCCAACATGTATGTGTATGTGAGTATGTGTGTGTGGATCATCAGCCCCACCACAGCTGCTTTTGCTGGTACTCTCTCTCTCTCACACACACACACACACACACCTCAATACTCCCACACAAATGTTTCTCCCCTCGTCCCCCCCATCCCTCTTCCCTGACATTCACCTAATGGTCTCAAAGCTGGCTTTTTTCATCATTACACGCACCAAAACAAAAACTGTCTCTCTCTCTCTACACCAACTCTCCTTCCTCCTCAGCGTCCCCTGTCTCCCTTGGCTTCTAAATCATCCTGCGATATTAATAGCTCTATGTATCCTATGTTACCTAGGAAATATGAATGCTTCACTAGCACCTGCTGTGTGGTCTCAGTTTCTCTAATTATTACATTTTGGATATTTATTTAACCTTTATTTAACTAGGCAAGTCAGTTAAGAACAAATTCTTATTTACAATGACGGCCTACCCCAGCCAAACCCGAACAACGATGGGCCAATTGTGCGCCACCCTATGGGACTCCCAAACACTGCCAGTTGTGATACAGCCTGGAATCCAACCAGGGTCTGTAGTGACGCCTCTAGCAATGAAATGCAGTGCCTTAGACCGCTGCGCCCCTCAGGAGGTCCTCCTTCAAATGGTGTATTTTGTATGTAAGTTGTACAGTGTTCCAATGGGCGGAGGCTAGTGTTTATGTGCAAGTTGTTTTTGTGGAACGGAAGTAAGCAAACAAAAAGTCTGGACGTGTTCTAAATTGATTCTATATTTATTATCTTTTGAACTATTATTGTGAGGGACAATATTGTTTTATGGTCTCCATGCACTACTAATGATGTTGAATGAAGGTTACGATACCAGGTGAAATGGAAGGTAAAAATAAAACAATTCCTAAACGATGAGATTGTGAAGATACACCTCAATAACATTCCATAGGCACGTAACAGAGATCTTTCTCTAAACCAAGACTCACAAGGGTTCCATCATAACATAGAAATATGATTTGATTATTTAAATATTTAACATGCAAGGCAGTCATTTACTATATCACTCTCATACCACTTTTGTTACTATTTTCAAACAAAAATGAAACCTGCTTAAATACAACACATTGCACATCTCTATTTCATATTCAGAGACATATCTATTGATTATTGCATTACAATAACTCATATCCTTAACATAGTGAATGTATTGACATGTCAAGCTCAAAGGGGTCAAAAGTCAAAGAGCTCCTGCCCCCCCCGCCCCAAACACACAAAATAGTACACAAGAATACACACACACACACACAAAAACACACACTTTGACCATGTGAACTACTAAGCAGGTTGCTGCAGTGAATACTGAAATAGATCCCGGCTGTAATTCCTGACCATAGACATCCCCCTACAGTATAATTATAGTTTTATACAATCACTAACATCCTTTTGTCCAATCTGTAGTCACATTTTCAAAACTCTAAACACAATTAGCACAACATCCGTCTGTTGTGGACCATACCATTAACACAATTCATGTTGTTTTCACAGAATATGCACTCAATTAAAACGTTTCTAAAATACTTACATTTTCTTTACATGCAAGCTTACCCAATACCAAAATATGGATCTTTCTTGTCTTACTTATAAATGCTTGCACGCAGCATGCCAGAAATGAAGACCTAATGTTCAAAACCTTAAATATAGTATAAAGCTTCTACTTCTGCAACAACAGCAGCTCAAAAGCTATATTGAAACAGCTGATAAGCATTTTTGAATGAACAGATCATTGACACATTGAGAAATAGCTGATTTACTGTAAGTTGTGTAAAATAGACCAACCACAGCTGATTCCAATCTCAATCGATAACATAGCCAGGTGTTGAAGTTATTTCAATTACATGGACATTGTAATGAATACGATGGGAAACAGAGTGCTGGTTTCAACAGCAGGTGTTAATTAGCAAAGGACCACAGGAGGCGGCAGGTAGCTGGGTCCAGGGGCAGGCAGACGGTCATACACAGGGACTCCAAAAAGGTAAGAGTACAGGCAGGGAAAAAGATAATAACGTAGTCCAGGAGATCAAGCAAGAGGTTGACGACAGGAATCTGATAGGCAAAAGCACAGGCAGGGAACAGGCTAAAAGGCATCGTTAGTGAGGATGGCCAAAAACTACGATACACGGGAGGACTAATATGGAAATAAACAGTGCTCCGACTAGAACTGTGTATCAAAACAAACAATACCTCACAATGATGGGGTGCAAAGAACTAAGTAGTGTGTGTAAATGACATACAGGTGTGTGATCAGAATTCAGGTGATTGGGATCTGGAGAGTGAACTGCATTCAGGGAATCTATGTGTTTGAGAGTGTGAGCTGGAAAGCGGGCTGGAAAGGGAGCTGCCTTCAGGGGATTTATATGTTTGAGAGTGTGAGTTGGAAGCAGACGTTACAGACATGCACAGTAAAAAGGGGACTCTTTGGATTGATTTTGTTCAATGTGGCTACAGAACAACACAGGAGGAGCAGAGAGAGAAAAAATAATGTCTGGACAAGGGAGAGGAGTAGCTGGACCAGGTAGAGGAGTAGCTGGACCAGGTAGAGGAGTAGTTGGACCAGGTAGAGGAGTAGTTGGACCAGGGAGAGGAGTAGCTGGACCAGGTAGAGGAGTAGCTGGACCAGGCAGAGGAGTAGCTGGACCAGGGAGAGGAGTAGCTGGACCAGGGAGAGGAGTAGCTGGACCAGGCAGAGGAGTAGCTGGACCAGGCAGAGGAGTAGCTGGACCAGGCAGAGGAGTAGCTGGACCAGGGAGAAGAGTAGCTGGACCAGGTACAGGAGTAGCTGGACCAGGCAGAGGAGTAGCTGGACCAGGCAGAGGAGTAGCTGGACCAGGCAGAGGAGTAGCTGGACCAGGCAGAGGAGTAGCTGGACCAGGCAGAGGAGTAGCTGGACCAGGCAGAGGAGTAGCTGGACCAGGGAGAGGAGTAGCTGGACCAGGGAGAGGAGTAGCTGGACCAGGCAGAGGAGTAGCTGGACCAGGCAGAGGAGTAGCTGGACCAGGCAGAGGAGTAGCTGGACCAGGGGGAGGAGTAGCTGGACAAGGGAGAAGGAGAGGTAGGGGGAGAGGAGTAAGAATGCGTGGTGGTGTTCAAAGGAAAGTAAGAGCTGTTGTCGCTGATGAAATAAGAGCCACCATCATAGACCATGTGATAAACCAGGGTCTATCACTGAGAGAGGCTGGTGAAAGGGGCGGCAGGGAAGCCTCGTGGTTAGAGCGTTGGACTAGTAACCGGAAGGTTGTAAGCTCAAATGACAAGGTACAAATCTGTCGTTCTGCCCCTGAACAGGCAGTTAACCCACTGTTCCTAGGCCATCATTGAAAATAAGAATTTGTTCTTAACTGACTTGCCTAGTTAAATAAAGGTTAAAATAAAAAAAATTAAGAGTCCAGCCTATCTCAGACGGTCAACTGTGGCTTCCATTATCTGGGAATTTTCAACAAATCAACAGTTAAGTAATGCATTTCACAAGGGCTTCTTCTATCATTACTGTTGCTATGTCCCACAGTAACTGTAGGCCACCAGTCCCTATGCAAATACATATGTTGTATTTTTGTTCCTCTAAAGGACGCAACGTCATCCTCCCTCTAGGGGAAGAGGAAAGCTCCTCAGTGAAGACCAAGAGCATGCTGTTGTAGGATTGGTCATTGCTGACAAAGCAATAAAACTGAGATAAACTCAGACCAGAACCTGGTATTTCACAATTTGGAAAGCATCAGCCTGACCACCATTGCTCGGACTCTGATCAAAGACAGAGTTTGAATGAAACAGTTGTACACAGTTCCTTTTCAAAGGAACAGTGAGCAGGTCAAGGAACTCCGGCACCAATACGTCCAGGTATGGTCTATCCAATATGTCTTGTTCTATAGTGAGTTTAACACTATGCTACTTTACATGTAAACATGGGTTACAGTACATACAGTAGGACATCCTGAAAAGCATTTACACATACTGTGTTTGATTTCTTTCAGAGAGTCATGGAGTTGGGGGCTAATCAGACCCCCCATGGAATCATTTATGTAGATGAGGCAGGGATAACCTGGCAAAAACATGTCGGCAGGGAAGAAAGGTCATCGGGAAAAGGGCCACCGTTGATGTGCCGGGTCAGAGAGGAGCAAATATCACAATGTGTGCTGCAATCTGGAGTGCTGATTTGGTCCTGCAGAAATGCCAGATTGGTCCCTACAACACTGAGCGCCTTTTGTTTTTAGATGACCTCCACCAACAACTGGTGCCAGAAGCAGAACGGGAACAGGAGGAAGGAAACATTTGTGATTGCATGGGACAATGTAGCATTCCACCATTCTCGTGCAATCCCAAACTGGTCTGCAGCCCATCCAAAAATCTTTTCCCTTTTCCTTCCCCCCCTACTCGCCTTTCCTCAACCCCATTGAATATTTTTTTTCTGCCTGGAGGTGGAAAGTGTATGATCATCGGCCACTTGACCAAATGTCCTTCCTGGAAGCAATGGATGCTGGCTGCAGAGACATCTCAGCTGAAGACTGCCAGGGGTGGATAAGGCAGGCCAGGCGTTTCTATCCAAGATGCAGAGACATCTCAGCTGAAGACTGCCAGGGGTGGATAAGGCAGGCCAAGCGTTTCTATCCAAGATGCAGAGACATCTCAGCTGAAGACTGCCAGGGGTGGATAAGGCAGGCCAAGCGTTTCTATCCAAGGTGCAGAGACATCTCGGCTGAAGACTGCCAGGGGTGGATAAGGCAGGCCAAGCGTTTCTATCCAAGATGCAGAGACATCTCAGCTGAAGACTGCCAGGGGTGGATAAGGCAGGCCAAGTGTTTCTATCCAAGGTGCAGAGACTTCTCAGCTGAAGACTGCCAGGGGTGGATAAGGCAGGCCAAGTGTTTCTATCCAAGATGCATAGCGAGAGATGCCAATCGATGTGATGTGGACGAGAACATGTGGCCAAATGCTGAAGATTGTTTAGATTAGAACAGGACTGGGCATTTTTGTGTTTTTTCCCTTGTGTCTTTTTTTACAGTAATTGTGTTTTATTTTTTACACATTTGGAACCAAAGGCCATGTATATTGGATTTGTTGTTGATCACTGGCAGCAATTTCATGTTGCTAATAAAGATTTTACTGCAGCAATTCTGTCACTTACAATTTTTTTCTACTGTACATTCTATAAAGTAAAGATAGTATGTTGCCAAAAATGCACACATTTGACACTCAACCAAAAAAATGTAGTGGTTTACAGTAAAAGAAAACTGAATTATAAAAAACAATGGATTTCATATTGTCTATTGTCTGCAGGTAGAACTGAAACATGAAAAGTAATGCAGTTATTGCAATGCCATCAACTGTTAGTATTTTGAAAGTCGTTGTGCTATGATTGACTATATGATACAATAATTGTACATATTTGTCCCTAAGCACATATTACTTTTTTGGTGCTATAACAATGCAAGTGCATTGTGTGTTTGTGTGTGAGAGTGAGTGAGTGAGTGAAAATGTGAGTGCCGTAGCAGGCAATTTCTAAATGTCTTTAAAAAAAATCACTCGACAAGTAACTAGAAACATAGCTACTGTTAGGGACAAACGACTGCTTGCTAGTAAGAGGCAGATGTCAGCAGCAGAACAAACTCAAATCAACTGAAAATGAGTTTGTTTTGGCAGCATAGATAACTAGCTAGCTAGTTAGCATAGTTATATTATTCGCTCTGATCAGCTGATAGCCACTCTTTTCCTGATGTCAATCGTCTCTCGTGGCCTCTAGGCCTAGGAGTCACTGGCACTAGCTTGTTGCAATGTGTGACGATGCGAAAATAAATAGGCCTCCCAAAGGTCTGTGCACTGCCCAGTGACCATGTGCTTTTTAAGAATAATATCAAGATATTCCTGATTGTGTCCCCAAGAAATCCAATATGTCATGGTTAGGCAATACCACTCACAGAAAAGCAATTCAAAACCCTGCAAAAAGGATCCGTGTGTTTTTAACCTCTTCCCAGCTTCTAATTCCATGGAATACCATCAGCCACGATTGTGGGAAAGTAGAGGGAAAGAGAAGAGACATTCAATCTTTCGAAGGGATTTTTTTTTTTTACCCAAACTGAAATTGTCCCTCAGATGCAGACACATGCTTATGCAAGCTTACACACACACACACACACACACACACACACACACACACACACACACACACACACACACACACACACACACACACACACTATAACAAACTAATGAAACAAAGCTCAACTCTGCACAAAACTCAAAACAATAAAATCAAAACTGTGAAAAACAAAATACTTTAAAAACAAAATCCACTGAAGTCCGTACCCTGGTATGTAAGGAGCCGGCCATTACACCCAGACACAGAACAGACGTCTGGCATCTGGCGACAGCCCTCATGCATCTTTACAGGGAGATTCATTGAACTAGCTCATAACGCCACACCCCCAAGCACACTTTTAATTAAACTTCCTCTCTTCTTATTGGCTCCTCCTAATTGATTTAATGTGTCTTTCCTCAACTATTGGCTGTGACCTCTACTTAGTTAATTAATTAATTGATTTACCTCAAGTATATTTGGTCTTCTAAGAGTATTTTTTACATCTTCACCCTTTAATCTTATGCTGTGTGGTCACTCTGGGGCTGGACGGCGATGTATTGGGAAATGCTGCTGGCATTTTGCTGTAGATTTAGACCAACAGCGATCGACGTACAAGGTCATATTCTCAGGCCTTCACACAACTGCAAACTTCGCATCAGGCATTTTTCTTAATGAAATTAAACATCAAATATTGAGATGGTGAAGAAATAAAAAAAGTCATCAACATAAATATAAAAGTACTGCCATTTATTTGTGGTTCGGGGTTGACGTCAGAGTTTATTCAGTGTTGAGAACAACTTTAATCCCACAGAAAAACTACACTCAGTATTTGTGGCCATAGAAGTTTGGAAGGATGTACTTGTTCCAAATGCCCTCGAGATTTAAGGGAACAACATACGAGGTGCTAATATTGCCGTAATTAATGATTAGGACCAGTATACCTCCTTTACGAGGGGCTCGGATACAGAAATCACAGACACTGGTTTATGGAAGTCGTTTTTCTTAATAACTGTGTGGGCACTGGACTAGATGCATTCATTAAGGAGACGTAGGAGGAGAGGACATCAACTTTTGGCACCATTTTAGTGCTGTTTGCTTTTAAGGAGGTAGAAACTGTAATGGCTGCTGAATCTGCCCATTTGTAAAAGGGTATGTTGTTAATGTATGAGCTGGACATTCTTCAAATTTGCCCACTTCTATGAAAAAAAGGCAGTTTGCTGCCATGCCCATGGAAGAGCTCTTTACCATTGACCCAAGTGTGTGTGTGGGTGCATGAGTGAGTGAGTGAGTGAGTGAGTGAGTGAGTGAGTGAGTGAGTGAGTGAGTGAGTGAGTGAGTGAGTGAGTGAGTGAGTGAGTGTGCATACATTTGTGCATCTTAAGTTAAGTTGGTATAAGGAAAATGTTTCCTAATAAAACTTTTTTATATTATATTATTCTAAGAACAGACCAGAAAGAAACATGTGAAATATGTTAGACAAAGAAGCTGTGAGTTATAATGTACATTGTTATCACAATAAGAGAGGTAAGCTTGCCATACTCCTTTATGTGCATCATTGTCTCCTTACTGCGTTTGAGAAGGCAGCATGCAGAGATGGACAAACAGCTCTCTCTAGTGGTGAAAGTGCAGACTGACATGATGTTATTTATGTATCTTTTTCAAGCTTGTGCTCCTATATGAGGAAAATAGCAGAATATCAACAAACCATTGGGTACAATACACAACCTACGATGTACAGTTCTTTGCAAAAGTATTCAGACCCCTTGGATTTATTCACATTTTATTGTGTTACAAAGTGAGATTCAAATGGATTTAACTGTCATTTTTTGTGAACAATCTATACAAAATACTCTGAAATGTCAAAATGAAATATTTTTATTTATTTAAGAAAAAAATATAATAATAAAATATAGTCATTGCATAAGTATTCAGCCTCTTTGTTCAGGCAAACCTAAATTATTTCAGGAATACAATTTGGCTTAACAAATCACATGATGATAAGTTACATGGACTCACTCTGTCGAACTAACCCTTCCTCTGTGCATACATACATACATACAACATCTGTAAGGTCCCACAGTCAAGTATTGGATTTCAAGCACAGATTCAACTACAAAGACCAGGGAGCTTTACGAAAGGCTCATAAAGAAGAGCAGTGATTGGCAGATGGGTAACAATAACAAATCATACATTGAATGTCTCTTTAAGCATGGTCAAGTTAATAATTATGCTGTGGTTTATGCATTAAACCACCCAGACACATCAAAGATACAGTCGTCCTTCTGAACTGAGCTGCAGGACAGGAATGAAACTGCTCATGGATGTGGCCATGAGGACATTGGTGATTTTAAAAAAGCTACAGAGTTCAATAGCTGTGATGGGAGAAAACTGAGGATGGATCAACAACATTGTAATGACTCCACAATAATGACCTAACTGACAGAGTGAAAAGAAAAATACAAATATACGGAATACAAATATTCCAAAAACATACATAGGTACGCAACAAGGCACTAAAGTTATACTGCAAAAAAACACAGCGAAGGGATACACTTTTTGGCCTGAATGCAAAGCCTTATGTTGGGCTAAATCCAACAAATCACATCACTGAGTTACTGCCTCCTTATTTTCAAGCATGGTGGTGGCTGCATCATGGTATGGGTATGCTTGACATAGGCAAACACTGGGGAGTTTTTCAGGAGTAAAAGAAATGGGATGGAGATATCCTAGAGGAAACCCTGCTTCAGTCTGCTTGACACCAGAGACTGGGAGAGGAATTTTTTTCAATAGGACAATAACCTACAGCACAAGGCCACATCTACACTGGAGTTGCTTACCAAGAAAACAGTGAATGTTCCTGAGTGGCAGAGTTACAATTTTAACTTAAATCTGCTAAAAAGAATCTATGGCAAGACTTAAATTGCTGTCTAGCCATGATCGCCAACATCTTGATAGAGCTTAAAGAATTTTGAAAATAATAATGGGCAAATATTGCACAATCCAGGTGTGCAAAGCTCTTATAGACTAACACATGAAGACTCACATATGTAACCAGAGTGTGAATTACACCATGACATTTGGGTGTCTCTATTGAGTGCACAATTATTTATGGGCCTAATAATAAAGATGTAATTTAAACAGTAATAATGAATGACCTTTTACTGTGGCATGATGAACAAAACCAGTCATAATATGTTCCTCTGATTGTCATGTTCGTCTACTCCAAAATAATTTCAGCATCCAAACTACATGTCTACTCGTGCCATTTGATGAATGGAAATAGACATCTGTCACAAAACATCAAGAAGTGTTTCTAATGACATTCAGCTATGGTCATTGATTAGGCCTACATTAATTGATGCTCCCTAGCTGACAAATTGACCTTTTTCTGTAGCCTGAAATGTCGGGACACGTGAAATGGGGGCCGGGGCTGAAACTATCCCAGGAAAAAGGGATACACACATAGTCAACTTACTTGACTGGGCTACAATGTGTATTACCATGAACTTCAAATAGGACTTCTGGTAGCCAGTGTTGTAGTGGTTAAAAATAGGTGGGTAATCTCTGATTGCCAAAAATATGAATAAAAAAAGGAACGCTCCATATACTTCAAAAGCATTTTTCGGAGAAAGTTGGCCTACACTAGGCCTACACCACTGCCGGTAGCCTACCCTCTCAGCCAAGGCAATTTTACACACATGAACACAGGCAGAACAGGGAGCCTACATTCAATGTAATATATGAGTTGAATCAAAACATGTTTCACATCTTAGTTCATGAGTTGTCCAAAACGTATGCATTAATGTCTTCACATATCATGTGACATAAAACAATACCTTTCTTTCCTTACATTAATTACATTTATGACAGTGTTATTTGTCATTGTTAAGCATTAAACACATGTTTTATTTTATTTTTTATTTCACCTTTATTTAACCAGGTAGGCTAGTTCTCATTTACAACTGCGACCTGGCCAAGATAAAAGAAAGCAGTTCGACACATACAACAACACAGAGTTACACATGGAATAAACAAACAGTCAATAATACAGTAGAAAAAGTCTATATACAGTATGTGTAAATGACGTAGGATAAGGGAGGTAAGGCAATAATGATGAGGTAGTTGGAGATGGGGATGTTGGGGATGAGGTAGTTGGATGGGATATTTACAGATGAGCTATGTACAGGTGCAGTGATCTGTGAGCTGCTCTGACAGCTGGTGCTTAAAGCTAGTGAGGGAGATATGAGTCTCCAGCTTCAGTGATTTTTGCAGTTTGTTCCAGTCATTGGGAGCAGAGAACTGGAAGGATAGGTGGCCAAAGGAAGAATTGGCTTTGGGGGTGACCAGTGAGATATACCTGCTGGAGCGCATGCTACGGGTGGGTGCTGCTATGGTGACCAGTGAGCTGAGATTAGGCAGGGCTTTACCTAGCAGAGACTTGTAGATGACCTGGAGCAAGTGGGTTTGGCGACGAGTATGAAGCGAGGGCCAGGGTTCACAATGGTTCACATTTTTTTTTTACTTTCAATTGTTAAATCGTTTAACTGTGCATTTGACAATGGGTCAATTACTTTAATCATCAATCCACCCAAAATGGACACATTAAAATGAATTAAACAGCTATGGTTAAAATTGTGAGATAATTGTAAGCCTGACAAAATCAACATCACAAAAACAATGTGTGTGCTTCAGTGGGGCAGAAGTTAGCGTGTTGTTGTAATTCTGGATGGCCAGATTACTAGCAAGAATGACAAGAAGGCCTCCCGGGTGGCACAGTGGTTAAGGGCGCTGTACTGCAGCGCCAGCTGTGCCATCGGAGTCCCTGGGTTCGCGCCCAGGCTCTGTCGTAACCGGCCGCGACCGGGAGGTCCGTGGGGCGACACACAATTGGCCTAGCGTCGTCCGGGTTAGGGAGGGCTTGGTCGGTAGGGATGTCCTTGTCTCATCGCGCACCAGCGACTCCTGTGGCGGGCCGGGCGCAGTGCGCGCTAACCAAGGTTGCCAGGTGCACGGTGTACCCTCCGACACATTGGTGAGGCTGGCTTCCGGGTTGGATGAGCGCTGTGTTAAGAAGCAGTATGGCTGGTTGGGTTGTGTATCGGAGGACGCATGACTTTCAACCTTCGTCTCTCCCGAGCCCGTACGGGAGTTGTAGCGATGAGACAAGATAGTAGCTACTACAACAATTGGATACCATGAAATTGGGGAGAAAAAAGGGGTAAAAAAAAAAAAAAAAAAGAATGACAAGAAAATGCTATATGGGGAATAGTAAATGGCTCAATGTAACAATCTATTTGAGAGTCAACAAGTGCTCAGTGTGCAAATTGTTTTCCATAAACAGAGACAAAATAGCTGACATGTTGTCAACAATCTAAGGCAAACCCTTCTGTTTTGGCCCATAGTTGCGCACGCGTCGGTTTTGTTGCTAAACAACCAATCTGTCTATTAAGTTTGGTTGAATAATGGTTTATAAATGCAAGTAAAATGGTCAAAAGACAAACTCTTATTCCATTGTGTTACCTTGCAAGGGTTTCACCAAAGATTTCATAACTAACTCCAGATAGACCATAGCCTGTCGGTTCCAATGGGATCAAATTAATCATAGTGGGCAGAACAAGCAAGGAGGTGGGTAGAGCCAAGTGTGAACTATTGAGATCCTATTGGCTCCTCCTACCATTTATTTGCATTTTTCGGTTAAGAGAAGCCTACTCTGAACTCAATTCATCCTTTCACTCCTAAACAACAACATTTTTGAAACTTTGGCAAAATTGTCTGTCTTTGTTACAGATTTTAGTTTTGGAAACAGAAAACTCTATGGAGATGAGAAAGTTAGCAGAACACTGGCCAAAATCCATCTCGCTCCATGTTCTCCCATGACAGGCCACTTGGCTTCCTCTCATCAGCATATTTGGTAGTGAGTGGAAATGCAAACCGGATGCTTCTAATTTATATAGCCGGTGAAACATGTGGGTCATTGTTCTATCTGTGGTTTCACTGTTGAGGAACATTCTCACTTTTGGAAAGGATGCATTGGTGCAATTATTTATCCCAGGAATTACAGTGTCATGTCAATATCTGCCCATTTTCACAACACGCTCAAATAACACGACCTTGAATGTGCCTACACGTGTTGACACTGACTTATGTAATAGTGCGAAAAGAACGTGGTCAAGAAGATGATCAATGTGCAAAGTCCAGACACAAAAGATACCACGAAAGAAACAGAGTGTTGTAGGTCAAAAGCATCAGCACAGGAGAGAGAAAGTACGTCTTCCATGCAATTTTTTGTTTTTTTTGTTTTTTGGATACATGAAGTCAGCTGGATGATTTAGCAAAGGTAGTTAGCTAGCAATGTTAGCTACAGTGGAGGCTGCTGAGGGGAAGACGGCTCATAATAATGTCTGGAACGGAGTGAATGGAATTGCATCAAACACATGGAAACCATGGTTAGCTAACTGTAGCTTTTGTTCGATAAAGTCCATCATTTATATCCAAATACCTCATTTTTGTTTGTGCGTTTAACCCAGTAATCCAAATTCATGAGACTCAATCACTAGGTCCAGACAAAAAGTCAAAAAGTTCCGTTACAGTCCATAGAAACATGTCAAACGATGTATAGAATCAATTTTTAGGATGTTTTTAACATAAATCTTCAATAATGTTCCAACCGGAGAATTCCTTTGTCTTCAGAAATGAAATGGAACGCAGGTCGATCTCACGTGAGTGCGCGTGATCAGCTCATGGCACTCTGGCAGGCCTCTGGTTGAATCATCTCTCATTCGCCCCAACTTCACAGTAGAAGCCTCAAACAAGGTTCTAAAGACTGTTGACATCTAGTGGAAGCCTTAGGAAGTGCAATATGACCCCATAAACACTGTATATTCGATAGGCAATTACTTGAAAAACTACAAACCTCAGATTTCCCACTTCCTGGTTGGATTTTTTATCAGGTTTTTGCCTGCCTTATGAGTTCAGTTATACTCACAGACATCATTCAAACAGTTTTAGAAACTTCAGATTGTTTTCTATCCAAATCTACTAACTATATGCATATATTAGCTTTTAGGCCTGAGTAGCAGGCAGTTTACTCTGGGCACCTTTTTATCCAAGCTACTCAATACTGCCCCCCAGTCCCAAAGAAGTTAAATCCTCAAGGTCCTTGACCTCCTGAGAATCACACCACCAATCAGAAAGACATGCTTATACCCTGGCGATCTCAACAAGACTTTGTGATTCTGTCTTTCGTAATTTATGTCACTGTTGTCTGTATGTGTCTGGGACCAACACGTAAGCCTGAAGGATAGCAGCTTTAACATGGTCATAATCTGAACTCTGGTCAAGAGATAAAGCGGCGTACACATTCTGATATTTTCCCACAAGAACACTTTGGAGGAGCAGTGACCAAATGTCCCGTGGCCATTTTAGGGATGTGGCAATCCCCTCAAACAGAGTAAAATAGTCATCCATCTCCTTTTTGTTGAAAGGCGGTACAAGCCGGCTGTTTCAATCTTTTTTAATAGAGTAGCATGCGTACATTCTTCTTGTTCTTGTTCTAGTCTGGCTGCACGTTCTCTTTCCCTTTCCTTGTGCTCAAGCTCTAATTTCTGTTGTTCACTTTTTTCCTTTAGTTCTACCTCTCGAAGTTGCACATCTGAAAAAACAAACATACACTGTGTATACCAAACATTAGGAACACCTCCTAATATTGAGTTGCGCTATCTTTTCCCTTCAGAACAGCCTCAATTTGTTGGGGCATGGACTACAAGGTGTCGAAAGCGCTCCACAGGGATGCTGGCCCATGTTGACTCCAATGCTTCCCACAGTTGTGTCAAGTTGGCTGGATGTCCTTTGGGTGGTGGACCATTCTTGATACACAGGAAACTTTTGAGCATGAAAAACCCATCACTGTTGCAGTTCTTGACACAAATCGGTGCGCTTGACATCTACTACCATACTCTGTTCAGAGGCACTTAAATATTTTGTCTTGCCCATTCAACCTCCGATTGGCACACATACACAATACGTGTCTCAATTGTCTCAAGGCTTAAAAAATATTATTTAACCGGTCTCCTCCCCTTCATCTACACTGATTGAAGGGGAATAAACAAGTCACATCAATAACGGATCATAGCTTTCACCTGGATAGAAGGTGTTACCTTTGATTGTAAACTGTCATGGTCAAAATATACAGATTCAATGGTTGTAAAGATGGGGAGAGATCTGTCCAGTTGTCCAGTCATGGGGCCAAGTGCTGCAAAGAAAGACCTATTTAAGCTGCAGCTGGCCCAGAACAGATTGGCACATTTTGCTCTTCCTTGTAATTAGGGGGCTTGTCACTTCTGCTCTAGCTCCCCTTCTCTGGCGCTCAAGGTCGCCAGGCTGCTCATCATTACGCACACCTGTCACCATCGTTAAGCGCACCAGCGCTTCATCGGACTCACCTGGACTCCATCACGTCATTGATTGCCTCCCCTATATCTGTCACTTCCTCAGTTTCATCCCTGTGTCTGCATTGATGTTGTTTTGTTTCTCTTGTCCAGATGCTGTTCTTGTTTAGTTTCATGTCTATTTATTATTAAATCCGCACCCTGCACTTTCTTCTCGTCTCCCAGCATCTGTGGTTAAGGAACCATTACAGAATGCAGACACCACAATTGGAAGCATCAGGAATAAAATCCAAAATTGTGGTGACGTCGGGTCCGGGTGCCACTGCCGAAGCAACCGGGGATGCCTCAGCTGGCTCGTCAGGCTCCCATGCCTCAGCTGGCTCGAGAAGCTCACAAGCCATGGCTGGCTCCTTGGGCTCCCGTTTCATGTCTATTTATTATTAAATCCTCACCCTGTACTTGCTTCCCGTCTCCCAAACGTCTGTGGTTACGGAACCGTTACAGGGCTAATATAAATACTATGCATGCCAGTCTCTCATTGCTAAGAGTTGAGAAAAAACTGACTGCATCACTTATTATTTTTATAAAAAACATGAATGGATTCCAAATTCCAAGTTGTTTTCATAGTCAACTTACACACAGCTCTGACATATACACTTACCCCACTAAACATGCCTCGAGGGGTCTTTTCACAGTCTACAAATCCAGAACAAATTCAAGAAAGCTTACAGTATTACAGTATACAGTGGGGCAAAAATTATTTAGTCAGCCACCAATTGTGCAAGTTCTCCCACTTAAAAAGATGAGAGAGGCCTGTAATTTTCATCATAGGTACACTTCAACTATGACAGACAAAATGAGGGGGAAAAATCCAGAAAATCACATTGTATGATTTTTAATGAATTTATTTGTAAATTATGGTGGAAAATAAGTATTTGGTCAATAACAAAAGTTTATCTCAATACTTTGTTATATACCCTCTGTTCGCAATGACAGAGGTCAAACGTTTTCTGTAAGTCTTCACAAGGTTTTCACACACTGTTGCTGGTATTTTGGCCCATTCCTCATGCAGATCTCCTCTAGAGCAGTGATGTCTTGGGGCTGTTGCTGGGCAACACGGACCTTCAACTCCCTCCAAAGATTTTCTATGGGGTTGAGATATGGAGACTGGCTAGGCCACTCCAGGACCTTGAAATGCTTCTTACGAAGCCACTGCTTTGTTTGCCTGGGCGGTGGATCATTGTCATGCTGAAAGACCCAGCCACGTTTCATCTTCAATGCCCTTGCTGATGGAAGGAGGTTTTCACTCAAAATCTCACGATACATGGCCCCATTCATTATTTCCTTTACACGGATCAGTCGTCCTGGTCCCTTTGCAGAAAAACAGCCCCAAAGCATGATGTTTCCACCACCATGCTTCACAGTAGGTATGGTGTTCTTTGGATGCAACTCAGCATTCTTTGTCCTCCAAACACGACGAGTTGAGTTTTTACCAAAAAGTTATATTTTGGTTTCATCTGACCATATGACCATATGACATTCTCCCAATCTTCTTCTGGATCATCCAAATGCTCTCTAGCAAACTTCAGACGGGCCTGGACATGTACTGGCTTAAGCAGGGGGACAGGTCTGGCACTGCAGGATTTGAGTCCCTGGTGGCGTAGTGTGTTACTGATGGTAGGCTTTGTTACTTTGGTCCCAGCTCTCTGCAGGTCATTCACTAGGTCCCCCCGTGTGGTTCTGGGATTTTTGCTCACCGTTCTTGTGATCATTTTGACCCCACGGGGTGAGATCTTGCGTGGAGCCCCAGATCGAGGGAGATTATCAATGGTCTTGTATGTCTTCCATTTCCTAATAATTGCTCCCACAGTTGATTTCTTCAAACCAAGCTGCTTACTTATTGCAGATTCAGTCTTCCCAGCCTGGTGCAGGTCTACAATTTTGTTTCTGGTGTCCTTTGGCAGCTCTTTGGTCTTGGCCATAGTGGAGTTTGGAGTGTGACTGTTTGAGGTTGTGGACAGGTGTCTTTTATACTGATAACAAGTTCAAACAGGTGCCATTAATACAGGTAATGAGTGGAGGACAGAGGAGCCTCTTAATGAAGAAGTTACAGGTCTGTGAGAGCCAGAAATCTTGCTTGTTTGTAGGTGACCAAATACTTATTTTCCACCATAATTTGCAAATAAATTCATAAAGAATCCTACAATGTGATTTTCTGGATTTTTTCCCCTAATTTTGTCTGTCATAGTTGAAGTGTACCTATGATTAAAATTTACAGGCCTCTCTCATCTTTTTAAGTGGGAGAACTTGCACAATTGGTGGCTGACTAAATACTTTTTTGCCCCACTGTATAGAGACATTATTGCATGAAACTCTCTTATATTGCTCAAATTAACAGTAAACCTGGTTTTTAAAAAACAGATAAAGCAACACCTCACAGCACAATGCCTCTCCCCTATTTGACCTAGATATTTTGTGTGTATGTATTGATATTCAGGCTGTGTGTGCCATTTTTAAATGTATGTACTTCTGTCCTTAAGCTGCACTTGTCTATTAATGTTCTTTATTATGTCATGTTTCATGTTTTGTGTGGACCGCAGGAAGAGTAGCTGCTGCATTTGCAATAGCTAATAGGGATCCTAAGAAAATACCAAAAATACCAGTCTATGTCATGGAATGAGCAGGTGATCTTAATGTTTTGTGTTTTCAGTGTATGTCTTTGTTCAATTAAATTATAAATCTAACATATATTTAACTAACTAAATCCTGTGTAACACCTAGTAATTACATTGTCCTTGTGCAGATATTATTAGTACTCTGTGGTGTACTAGTGTATATATTTTCACTTGGATGGTGCCTCCAAAAGCTTTAAAATGAAGGTCAGAATGTCTAACGTACTATATAAGTACACACTAATTACGAGAAAGTACCCCCCCCCCAGATACATTTTACAAGTACACCTCAAGATACACTTCATTTTAACTAGCTAAATCCAGTAGTACTTGCATTGTACCTATACAGATTTATCCTGTGTTTATCCTCTCACTTGGATAGTGCTTCCAGAAGCCTTAAAATGAGGCCCAAGTTGTCAGGAGGGGTAATGTCCTATATAAGTCCACATTAATTACAAGTAAGTATCCCTCAAGATACACTTCATTTTAAGTAGCTAAATCCTGTGTAACATCTAGTAATTACATTAAACTTGTGCAGATATTACATGTACTCTGTGGTGTACTTGTGGGTTTGTCCTCTTGTGGGTTTGTCCTCTTGTGGGTCTACCATATCACTGGTATGGTAGACCCCAGTCATTGAGATTGACCTATATTGTACCTATATAGATCCAACTCTTTAAATAATTATAGGCCAATCTCAAAGCTGTCACCCCTGGTGAAAATACTTGAAACCCTTGTGAGTGAACAACTAAAATAATTTTTATGTACTAACTATATTTTATAAATGCACCAATTGGGCTTCAGGAAGAAGCATAGCACAACTACAGCAGCCATGAAGGTTTTAAATGATATCACTGAAGCCCTTGACAAAAAACAGCACTGTGTCTCACTTTTTATTGATCTCTCTAAGTCTTTTGATACAGTTGATCATGCTATACTGAGGCAGAGATTGTCAAGTGTAGGTCTTTTGAAGCATGCCTGTTGCATGGTTTGCTAACTATCTGTCTGACTCAATCAAAACCCTTATGTACCACTGCACTTTATATACTAGGGTTGGCTGGCCTTCTCTAGTCACTCGTAGGTTCAGTCACTGGTATACTTTTATTTACAAAGCCATTTTGGGTTTACTACCATTTTATTTGGGCATTTTTATTGTTCAGAAATGTGGTGGGTACTCTCTTTTTATTTTTATTTAATTGAACCTTTATTTAACTAGGCAAGTCAGTTAAGAACAGATTCTTATTTTCTTTGTCTGCAGGACTTTATCCGGCTAATGGTTGAATTTGGTAAAAGGGCTTTTATGTACTCTGCGCCATCGGCTTGGAACGCCTTACAAAATATTTTAAAACTGTAAGAACTTGTCCCGATTAGTGTTTTTAAATCACTGATGAAGGATTTTGAGGCTGATTCCCTGACCTGTCAATATTTTTAATTTGCTGTTTTATGATTTTGTTTTAGTCTTGTGAATTATATGGTTTTTACTAGATTGCTTGTAGTTTTTCCTGTTGTCTGTCTGTAATTGTGTAATGACTTGGTGTTGCCTATCTTGGCCAGGACACTCTTGAAAAAGATATTTCAAATCTCAATGAGCCCTTCCTGGTTAAATAAATAAAATAATCTGTCCACAAGAGATTACAACTTTCTGAAAAGTTATTACTGAATCAGATGCAGCTGAGAAGAAACTAAACACTAAATGTATTAATTTAGTATAAACTTGCCCATTTATAACAATCATGGTAACAAGCATTTGTTGTTACACCTCTGTAATTACAGAACGCAATTATCACCAGTTACATGAGTTATTACAATTAATTACAATATTTTTACAGTGTATTTACCCCTTAAAACAAAGTGTTACCGAGGGGAGTTAAATTAGCATAACATTTCACTTTTGTTGCATTTAGGGAAACTAACGTCTCTTTCAGGGTAGCTGAGCAGGCATATTTGAGCTGTTCTTGCCATAATATTGGTGTTGGTATTTTACCAAATAGCCCTATCTTCTGTATACCACCCTTACCTTGCGTCAAACGCATTAAGAAGGAAGGAAATTCCATAAATTAACTTTTAATATGGCACACTGCCATATTTATCTGTTAATTGAAACACATTCCAGGTGAAGCTGGTTGAGAGAATGCCAAGAGTGTGCAAAGCTGTCATCAAGGTAAAGCGTGGCTACTTTGAAGAATCTAAAATATAAAATATATTTTGATTTGTTTAACACTTTTTTGGTTACTACATGATTCCATATGTGTTATTTCATAGTTTTGATGTCTTCACTATTATTCTACAATGTCAAAAATAGTAAAATTAAGAAAAACCCTTTAATGAGTAGCTGTGTCCAAACTTTGGACTGATACTGTATGTAAAACGTAATCATGTGACAGAATGGTGTTCACACCCACGAAATGGGAGCAAACTAGTGGCAGGCTACGGCTAAACATATGGTTCATCTTTTTGTGTTTGGCTGAAACTATCAGTTAGCTACAGTGCATTCAGGATGTATTCAGACCCCTTGATTCTTTCCAAATTTTGTTATGTTACAACCTTATTCTAAAATGGATTAAATTGTTTTTTCCCCTCATCAATCTACACACAATACCCTATACAAAGCAAAAACAGGTTTAGAAATGTATGCCGAAATATCACATTAACATAATTATTCAGACTCAGAACTTTGTTGAAGCACTTTTGGTAACGATTACAGCCTCGAGTCTTCTTGGGTATGACTCTACAAGCTGGCACACCTGTATTAGGAGAGTTTCTTCCGTTCTTCTCTGCAGATCCTCTCAAGCTATGTCAGGTTGGGTGGGGAGCGTTACTACACAGCTGTTTTCATGTCTCTCCAGAGATGTTCGATCGGGTTCAAGTTTGGGCCCTGGCTGGGCCACTCAAGAACATTCAGAGACTTGTCCTAAAGCCACTCCTGAGTTTTCTGGGATGTGTGCTTATGGTCGTTGACTTGTGGGAAGGTAAACCTTCGCCCCAGTCTGCGGTAGCAAAGAGAACAGTCTATGACTTAGATGATTGGAGTCTGACAATTTTTTGGGCCTTCCTCTGACATTCCTAGTATATAGGTCATGGATGGCAGGAAGGTTGGCCCCAGTGATGTACTGGGCCGTACTTACTACCCTCTGTAGCGCCTTACGATCGGATGCTGAGCAGTTGACATACCAGGCGGTGATGCAACAGGTCAGGATGCTCTCGATGGTGCAGCTGTATAACTTTTTGAGGATCTGTGGACCCATGCCAAATCTTTTCAGTCTCCTGAGGGGGAGAAGGTGTTGTCAAGCCCTCTTCACGACTGTCTTGGTGTGTTTGGACCATTATAGTTTGTCGGTGATGTTGACACCAAGGAATTTGAAACTCTCGACCCGCTCCACTACAGCTCCGTAATTGTGAATTGGGGCGTGATCGGCCCTCCTTTGCCTGTAGTCCACAACATTTAACCTTGATATTGTTCCCACATTCACCACAATCATGTTCCCCTCCACACTTGGCACATCTTTTCTTTCCTTTGCACAGAGCCGCTACATGTCCCATTCTTTGGCATTTAAGACACCTTAATGGAGGTGGGACAAACTCTCTAACAGTGAAAGCCAGGAAGCCCATCTGTACTTTCTTAGGTACAACCTTCTCAAACATGAATAATAATGACAGGCTTTCACTTCTCTGCCCCTCTTTCCTACTGAACAGACTTTTGGCTTCTACCATTTTATTTGATATAATCTATGCATATGAATAGTGGAACTCCAGAAATGACCCCCCTCAGCTTAGCCGAAGTTCCAGACATGACTGTGATTTTCTTCCCATTGAGAGAATTCATTTTCAGAATCTTCCCTTGCTGAACATGGTCAGCACAGAATGTTAACGGTCTACCATTACCAATGAACCGGGCTAACGTGACTTCCCCTATCTCTTTCTTAACGGCATTGGTTAATCGAATAGGGTCTAGATGAGACACATCATTGCTTTTGTTTTTCACTACCTTCACCCTCTTCACGTTCTCAACACTAGAACTGCTACTGCTGTCAGCAGCGCTTATAGCAGTGCCATTCTTTTAACTTGATCTTTTCAACACAGACCATCCAGGTCCATGACTTTCATCATACCACCCATACCATCAGAACTATCATCCATGTCAACCACAGTCTAGCGCTGCTGTTGCTAAAACCGCCTACAACAATATGGAACAATGGATTCTAGTGTTTCCTTGTTTGAAGTCGAACCTCGTGCGTCCAAGCTTACGGAGATTCTGTTGCAAAAACCTAGCAGTCCTCTAGTGAGAATCGTCCGACCCTTCCTACCCGTTCCACCTCCTCTGACATGCACTGTCAACAGTGGGAACTTATATAGACAGGTGTGTGCCTTTCCAATCAAGTTGTTGAAACATCTCTAGGATGATCCATGGAAAAGGGATGCACCTGAGCTCAATTGCACGTCTCATAGCAAAGGGTTTGAAAAGTTATGTAAATAAGGTATTTCTGTTAGGGTTTGAATAGTTATGTAAATAAGGTATTTCTGTTTTTTATTTTTAATACATTTTCAAATAATTCAAAAAACTGTTTTTGCTAACTCATTATGGGTTATTGTGTGTAGAGTGATGAGGAATTTTTTCAATTTAATCTTTTAGAATAAGGCTGTAACGTAACAAAATGTGGAAAAACCACCTTCCGGAGACACCTGAAACCCCACCTCTTTCAGGAACACCTAGGATAGGATAAAGTAATCCTTCTCACCCCCCTTAAAATATTTAGATGCACTATTGTAAAGTGGCTGTTCCACTGGATGTCTTAAGGTGAACGCACCAATTTGTAAGTCGCTCTGGATAAGAGCGTCTGCTAAATGACTTAAATGTAATGTAAATGTAATGAAAAAGTCAAGGGGTTTGAATACTTTCCGAATGCACTGGATGTGTCTAGTTACAAGTTGTGTTCCCCTGCTCAGACGTTGATGACACATGCCAGCTCTTACAACGCCTGAACAGGTATTTTACGTATCAGCTAACCACATCATATTGTAGTGAATTCGGAGGGTTCCCCCACCAGGACTCAAATCCGGACCCAGTGACTGGTTAGCCAATACCTTAACCATTTGGTCAAGAGGTCCCCTTCTTCGAGACAGCGTGTCTCCGCCCTTCTCTATACCAGGTACACGTGCCTCTCCGATGTCCTACTCGGTTAATGCTCACTGCTCACCATCTGGAGAGGTAGCCTTTTTAGATGTACTGTAGGCCTACGCAGGGTTATTGTTGTCATTATTTAAACCAGCAGTTTACTTTTATTAAATGTAGTTATATGTGTGTACTAAAGTTCCTGTAATACTTTTCCCTTTTGCTCTTTGGATCCCTACAAGAAAATAACAAAATCTAAACTTGGTTCCCTCCTTTCACACTCCAACACCCTTTAATCACCAGTACCATCACTGCAAGACTTAGGCTCTAGGTCTCTTTCTTACAGTCTTTCATAGCACTTTGCTGCATTTGTAGAGTTTGACAGGGCTTTGTTAGTAATAGGCTGCATGACGTTATCACAACGTTGCAAATAAGTTGTGACATTACCATGTGACAATGCTGTGACAACCTAATTTGGTTAGTAGAGCTCTCCCTACAAAGCAGTTCAGTTGGTGGGCAACTGGGCATGTAGAGAAATAAAGCATTCTGTAATGGATGGAATAGATGCCCTCCCATTTTAATCATAATCCCCAGAGCTCTCTGCAGAAGTCATTATCTCTGTGTTCGCAAATCTGATATCAATCCTCAGCCACCACTCAAATTATTACACTGTTTATTTAATTAGTAAAAGCAATCACAATCTGGAAGTAAGGTAATTGGGATCATTTATTAAGCCCTGGCGACAGCTTTATGCATGTTTGATTAAGTATTATAAGGTTTGTTTTTCAGATTTTGCATAATATACCTTTAAATCCTGTGCAAAGTAATCTGGCGCACCATTAACGACTGTAATAAACTCTTTTTAAAAATGACTCTGTTCATGATTTATTTGCATGTGCCTTGTCTCTCCCCCGGCCGTCTGGCCGGCTGACAAATAGCCGGGCAGTAATCATTTGGCCACCTCGTAAATCTGCCTAATGAAGGTTGCTTGATCTGCTGGAAAGTTAGAGAAGGGTTAGAGACAGTTTACAGGGGTGACATGCAACCCGTCCAGGGGATGGCACGGCACCATGGCCAAAAGTGCATGACCTAGTGACGTCAGAAATTGAAACGCTTCCCAGGTTTGGCTCAGTGCTTTGTAATACATTATAGTATTTGAGGATATTATGGCTATGTAAAGTTTATGGCTAGCCTAATGCTCGTACCACTGACGCGTAAATAATTATGACTAAAGGAACTATGTTTCATGAATGTATGAGTTAAAGCCCCAGTGCAGTCAAAAATGTGATTTTCCTGTGTTTTATACAGTTAAAGTCGGACGTTTACATACACTTAGGTTGGAGTCATTAAAACTCGTTTTTCAAACACTCCACAAATATCTTGAGAACAAACCATAGTTTTGGCAAGTCGGTTAGGACATCTACTTTGTGCATGACACAAGTAATTTTAACAACAATTGTTTACAGACAGATTATTTCACTTATAATTCACTGAATCACAATTCCAGTGGGTCAGAAGTTTACATACACTAAGATGACTGTGCCTTTAAACAGCTTTTAAAATTCCAGAAAATTATGTCATGGCTTTAGGAGCTTCTGATAGGCTAAGTTACATCATTTGAGTCAATTGGAGGTGTACCTGTGGATGTATTTCAAGGCCTACCTTCAAACTCAGGGCCTCTTTGCTTGACATCATGTGAAAAACAAAAGAAATCAGTCAAGACTTCAGAAAAAAATGTAGACCTCCACAAGTCTGGTTCATCCTTGGGAGCAATTTCCAAATGCCTGAAGGTACCACATTCATCTGTACAAACAATAGTACGCAAGTATAAACACCAGGGGACCCCGCAGCCGTCATACAGCTCAGGAAAGAGACGCATTCTGTCTCCTAGAGATTAACGTACTTTGGTGCGAAAGTGCAAATCAATCCCAGAACAACAGCAAAGGACCTTGTGAAGATGATGGAGGAAACAGGTACAAAAGTATCTATATCCACATAAAATGAGTCCCATATCGACAACCTGAAAGCCGCTCAGCAAGGAAGAAGTCACTGCTCCAAAACCTTCATAAAAAAGCCAGACTACGGTTTGCAACTGCACATGGGGACAAAGATCATACTTTTTGGAGAAATGTCCTCTGGTCTGATGAAACAAAAATAGAACTGTTTGGCCATAATGACCATTGTTATGTTTGGAGGAAAAAGGGGGAGGCTTGCAATCCGAAGAACACCATCCCAACCGTGAAGCATCATGTTGTAGGGGGGCTTTGCTGCAGGAGGGACTGGTGCACATAAAATAGATGGCTTCATGAGGGAGGAAAATGTTGTGCATATATTGAAGCATCATCTCAAGACATCAGTCAGGAAGTTAAAGCTTGGTAGCAAATGGGTCTTCCAAATGGACAACTGCAGAACTGAAAAAGTGTGTGTGAGCAAGGAGGCCTATAAACCTGACTCAGTTACACCAGCTCTGTCAGGAGGAATGTGCCAAAATTCACCCAACTTATTGTGGGAAGCTTGTTTGACCCAAGTTTAACAATTTAAAGGCAATGCTACCAAATACTAATTGAGTGTATGTAAATTTCTAACCCACTGGGAATGTCATGAAAGAAATAAAAGCGGAAATAAATCATTCTGTCTACTATTATTCGGACATTTCACATTCTTAAAGTAAAGTGGTGATCCTAACTGACCTAAGACAGGGACTTTTTACTTGGATTAAATGTCAGGAATTGTGAACAACTGAGTTTAAATGTATTTGGCTAAGGTGTATGTAAACTTCCGACTTCAACTGTATATATTTCCACACTATGAGATTGGACTAATACTGTGACATTTGTTAAATTATGAGTGTAAGAGCTGTTTGAAATTTCAGCCGGTTGTGGTGGGAGGGAGTTTTGGCCTGCCTCTTTACATAACCAGGTGGTGCATTAGTTAATAGACCAAAAAGAAAGAGCATTCCAAACCTCAAATCAAATCAAATTGTATTGGTCACATAGACATGGTTAGCATATGTTAATGCAAGTGTAGAGAAATGCTTGTGCTTCTAGTTCCCGACAGTGCAAAAATATCAAACAAGTAATCTAACAACTCCCCAACAACTACCTAATACACACAAATCTAAAGGGATGGAATAAGAATATGTACATATAGATATATTGATGAGCGATGGCTGAGCGTCATAGGCAAGATGCAATAGTTGGTATAAGATGCAGTATATACATATGTGATGAATATTGTAAGATATGTCAACATTATTAAAGTGGCATTGTTTAAAGTGACTAGTGAGTCTCTACGTAAGTCAGCAGCCTCTTTGAGTTAGTGATTGCTGTTTAGCAGTCTGATGGCCTTGAGATAGAAGCTGTTTTTCAGTCTCTCAGTCCCAGCCTTGATGCACCTGTACTGACCTCGCCTTCTGGATTGTAGCGGGGTGAACAGGCAGTGGCTCGGGTGGTTGTTGTCCTTGATGATCTTTTTGGCCTTCCTGTGACATCGGGTGCTGTAGGTGTCCTGGAGGGCAGGTAGTTTGCCCCCGGTGATGTGTTGTGTAGACCACACCACCCTCTAGAGAACATTGCGGTTGAGGGCGGTGCAGTTGCCGTACCAGGAGGTGATACAGCCTGACAGAATACTCTCAATTTTGCATTTTTAATGGTTTGTCAGGGTTTTAGGTGACAAGCCAAATTTCTTGAGCCTCCTGAGGTTGCAGAGGCGCTGTTGCACCTTCTTCACCACACTGTCCGTGTGGTTGGACCATTTCAGTTTGTCTGTGATGTGTACGCCGAGGAACTTAACACTTTCCAACTGATCCACACTGTCCCTTCGATGTGGATAGGGGGGGTGCTCCCTCTGCTGTTTCCTGAAGTCCACAATCATCTCCCTTGTTTTGTTGGCGTTGAGTGAGAGGTTGTTTTCCTCACCTCCTCCCCGTAGGCTGTCTCTTCATTGTTGGAATCAAGCCCACTACTGTTCTGTCTTCTGCAAACTTGATGGTTGAGTTGGAGGCGTGCATGGCCACGCAGTCATGGGTGAACAGGGAATACAGGAGGGGGCTGAGAATGCACCCTTGTGGTGTTGAGGGTCAGCGAAGTGGAGATGTTGTTTCATCCTTCACCACCTGTGGGCGGCCCATCAGAAAGTCCAGGACTCAATTGCACAAGGCGGGGTTGAGACCCAGGGCCTCAAGCTTAATGATGAGCTTGGAGGGTGCTATGGTGTTGAATGCTGAGCTGGTATCAATGAACAGCATTCTTACCTAGGTATTCCTCTTGTCCAGATGGGATAGGGCAGTGTGCAGTGTGATGGCGATTGCATCATCTGTTGACCTGTTGGGGCGGTAAGCAAAGTGAAGTGGGACTAGGGTGGCAGGTAAGGTGGAGGTGATATGATCCTTGACTAGTCTCTCAAAGCACTTCATGATCACAGAAGTGAGTGCTACGGGCCAGAGTCATTCAGTTCAGTTATCTCTCTGCCAATAACAGATCGTTTTCAGTTTCCCCCTCCAAATTCAGAACACTCCCAGACAATTCTAGCAAAATTCTTGGTTTAGAAAATGCTTTTGCAATTTATTTTTGATTGGAAAACAATCACAGTAAGGTACTTAATTGTTACCCTGAAATTATTTGATATTGAGATTTTAAAAAGGTTGCATTGGACCTTTAAACTTTAAAGTATACTTTATCAAACATATTTAGATGTACATTTGAATTCATCTACAGGTTTCAAACACACTCACTAGGTCAACATGCTTTAGGAATGACTGTTGTGGTCAGGCTATGGCTAAATCTTAGGTTAGGCCTTTTGTGTTAGGGTGAAACTATCAGTAAGCTGTCTCCCAATATTAAAATGGCAGATTGGGGGTGATCTCTGTTCTCTGAGGCTATAACATGATGTGGCCATGTATTCTCTCTCCAAACTCTCTCCAATAATTTTTTCATTCCAAAACCATATTGCAGTTTGGCTTGACTGACATTGAAACTGAAGAGTTTTTCTCTGTCATCACACATTCACAGAAATCATTAACCTCTATGCAACATGGATTTGGGGATGTAGCCTGGCAAGCCATTTTTCTCACAATAACAATCTCTATCACACCCAAGGCAAAAAAGAGAACCAACCACAGTTTTAAACTGGACAAATTTTTTTAACCCTTCTCCTTTAAATTTCAGATGTTGTCGTGAGAAGAATGACTGAAACATTTTACGACAGGATGTATTCACCAGTTGTCAGAGCAACCCTACCGCCCCTGTTGAGTTACATTGTAGCAAGCATAGCCATCTATGTCAATACAATGACGTATCAGAGGGCTGTAATTACTGTTTGTTGTTTTTGAAAGGTCTTCATGTGACGAGTTATAACATGATAACTTGCAGCAGTCGTTTCACAGCATACTACGGCGAGTTTGAGGAACTCATGTATGAGCATCGAATCGAATGCTGAGAATTCATTGCGCAAGACATCTTTCAATGACTCGAAATAATTTTTCTAAACGAACGGTATGTACAATTTCAGCTTGATAAATAAGATACATATTGTAATGTCAAGTGACGTTTCCAAGCAGTCAAGTCTATAGGCCCAGGCTACATCCATAATAGAGATTTTAAAATATTTGAGAATGAGCATTTTCAATAGACATAAGCAGCATAAACCATGATTTACTGCTTTTACTATCAAGGCTGTCCTAATGTCACACTGCTATCATAGTGTGTGAGGGAGACGGATCGCTCCTTTCAATGTCTATATTTAGTTTGGTGTGTGTAACACAAAAATGTAACATACATGTGTTGTGCCCTCTTTACAGAGCCTTGTTGCCTTTTGGATGCCTGTAGCGACATACTACAAACAGACCTAATCAGAGGCCCACATTCCATGACTGGGGTTCCGTTTAAGCTCTAAGCCAGTCAATGATGCTAACCCCCACCACCCCTGAAGCAGAGGACAAGGCTTATTGCTGCGACTCCCCACAGAAGCTTGTGGCTCAATTCTCCCACTCATGCCTGTGATCCCCATCCCTCGGCGTGTGCGTAGCTTCCATGGTCCCCACACCACCTGCATGCACTCGGCCTGTGGGTCTGCACACACCACCCAGCTTGTGCGCACCAAGTACAACAACTTTGACCTTTACCTGCGCTCACGCTGCATGTACGGCTTCCTGCGCTTCCTGCTCTACTTCGGCTGCAGCCTTCTGACCTCCCTCCTCTGGGTGGCGCTGTCGGCTCTATTCTGCCTGCAGTACATGAGCGCCCGTGTCTTCCTGCGGCTGCAGTACAAGCTGTCCGTCATCCTACTGTTGCTAGGACACCGGCGCCTTGACTTTGGGGTGCTCAACAACCTGTTTATCTACAGTATGCAGGTCACAATGTTCCTGGTGGGAGGCCTGGGCTGGTGCTTCATGGTGTTTGTGGACATGTAGCTTCTGGTGACAACAGTGACCATGGATTTTTTATTGTTTAAAAAAAATGTAACCTTTATTTAACCAGGTAGGCCAGTTGAGACCTGGCCAAGATAAAGCAAAGCAGTGCGGCACAAACAACAACACAGAGTTACACATGGAATAAACCAACGTACAGTCAGTAACACAGTAGGGGGGAAAAGTCTATATACAGTGTGTGCACTGTTATATACCAATGTCAGACCTCTACACAATGCACAGCAGCCATTTTGTACCAAAACATTACCACACAGCAGCAGTTGCGATGAAGGCGTAAGGATGGCCAGGAATAGAAGGTGGACAGAATATATGGTTACACTCTGGTGCTATTTGCCTGAAAAAAGCTGATGCATACTTAACTCTAAGACTTCTGTAATAACAAGCCTTACTTTAGTTTGGACCATGAGGGGTGGGATGCCTCTCAAGACCCTAGAAAGGAAAACATGCTGTCTTCTGTTTGACTGGAGAAAACAAATCACGCAAAATGTTGAATTCTAAGCATAAAGGATACGTTCGTATTGGTGTTGGATTCAAATCCCTTGGTGACCAACATTCTTTTTGTAACGTTATTATTTTACACATCGTCTTTTCATTTAAAAAAAGAAACAATATCGTGCTGTAAAGTATATGGATAAGTGAGTATGTGTTAGTGTTTGCAGATTGTGTCTTATTGATGCCACTAATATCTGCCATGGGCATGGCCTGCTGCTTGAGCTGTGTCATCGAGTCTGTAACAGTGCGAGTTAGTTACAGTGGGTGGCTTTGGGTGAAGTGGTCATTTAGTCCCTCACATGGTCCCAGAATCCCTCTCGCAGAGAGAACACTCTGTTCGGCCTCCCTCGGAAAACAATAGCCAATCACAGCCAGACACCTCCGTCTCTGCCAACCAAAACAATGGCTGTGGCTGTGTCCCAATGGCCTCCTTTACTCAGCTTCTTCCCTACACTAGGACTGATCTGATAAATATAGGAAAGGCTGTAATGATAGGATGAAAACCTATTCAGAATGTTTATCATTGTGGTCATGTGTAAAGCCTGTAGTTTTCACTGACCATGTGCCAATAACTTTCTCTTTGTTCATTTTAAGTACTGAAATCCTGATCAATTTCTCCTAAATTCTCCTCCTTTCCTTGTCCCCTTTTCCACAAGCCTAGGTCCTGGCCAGGAAAAGGTCTGGCCCTAGTTATAGTCACAGCCTCTGTTTCAGTACTTAAACAGTGTGCAAGCCAAGTTTCCACCATGCTACTTTCTATTCAGTCTGTTTCAGATCAGTGCTCAATACTAAGGGAAGAAAACGATTTAAAATATTTGGGACTCATCCCCAGTCGTTGGATGGAGTTCAGAGATAGAGGACTCATCTTAATATCTGTGCCATTATAGTGTCTGTGATAGCCAGTGAGGCTACAACCCATAAGAATCCCTACCCAGTTGACTACTTTGACCAATTTAAAATGGCGACATGGCTGAGGACTGGCATTGGGCCGAAGTGGGTACACAGCACAACCCTGTATTGTTCTAGGATCAACTCATCAAATGCCTCATACTCTGGGGCACTCATATTTGTTTGCCTAGTTCGTATGTCCTGTTAAAACGGAAAAGAAGGAAGAATTGTGTTTTTGACATACAGTTCCTAAAGGAAGTGTTCATACCTCTTGACTTATTCCACATTTGGTTGTGTTACAGCCTGAATTCAAAATGGATTACATTTTTTTTATTTTTTATATCTCACCCATCTACACACAATTAATTATTCCACATTTGGTTGAGTTACAGCCTGAATTCAAAATGGATTCCAATTTAAAAAATGATCTCACCCGTCTACACACAATAACCCATAATGACAAAGTGAAAACATGTTTTTAGAAATGTTTGCTAATTTATGGAAAATTAAATACAGAAATATCTAGTTTACATAAGTATTCACACCCCTAACTCAATACCTTGTAGAATAACCTTTGGCAGTGATTACAGCTATGAGTCTTTCTGGGTAAGTCTCTAAGAGAGTCTCTACTCTCTAAGATTTCCATTCCTGGATTGTGCAACATTTGTGCATTATTCTTTTCAAAATTCTTCATGCTCTGTCAAATTGGTTGTTGAGCATTGCTAGACAACCATTTTCATGTCATGGATTTTCTAGTAGATTTAAGTCAAAACTACCTCGGACACTCAGGAACATTCACTGTCTTGGTATGCAACTGTCTTGGTATGCAACTGCAGTGTAGATTTGGCCTTGTGTTTAAGTTATTGTTCTGCTAAAAGGTTCATTAATATCCCAGTGTCTGGTGGAAAGCAGACTGAACTAGATTTTCCTCTAGGATTTTGCCTGTGCTTAGCTCCATTCTGTTTCTTTTTTATCCTGAAAAACTCCTGTCCTTAACTATTACAAGCATACCCATAACATGATGCAGCCACCACTATGCTTGAAAATATGGAGAGTGGTACTCAGTAATGTGTTGTATTGGATTTGCCCCAAACATAACACTTTGTATTCAGGACAAAATGTTAATTGCTTTTCCACATTTTTTGCAGTATTACTTTAGTGCCTTGTTGCAACCAGGATACATGATTTGGAATATTTGTATTCTTTACAGGGTTCCTTCTTTTCACTCAGTCAATTAGGTTAGTATTGTAGAGTAACTACAATGTTGTTGCTCCATCCTCAGGGATCTCCTATCACAGCCATTAAACTCTTAACTATTTTTAAAGTCACCATTGGCCACATGGTGAATTCCCTGAGCAGTTTCCTTCCTCTCTGGCAACTGAGTTAGAAAGGACACCTGTAGCTTTGTAGTGACTGTGTGTGTTGATACACCATCCAAGTGTAATAACTTCACCATGCTCAAAGGGATATTCAACGTCTACTTTTTACAAATTTGTACCCGTTTACCAATAGGTGCCCTTCTTTGTGAGACATTGGAAAACCTTCCTGGACTTTGTGGTTGAATCTTTGTTTACAATTCACTGCTTGACTGAGGGACCTTGCAGGTAATTGTAATAATAATGTTAAACTTTATTATTGTACACAGACCATGCAAATTATTTTCTCCTGAACTTACACTGAATATACCATACCACTGAATATACCTTGCCCCAAGAACAGCCTCAATTCGTAAGGGCATGGACTCTACAAGGTGTCAAGAATTCCCATAGTTGTGTCAAGTTGGCTGATGGTCCTTTGGGTGGTGGGCCAATCTTGATACACAAAGGAAGCTGTTGAGAGTGAAAAACCCAGCAGCGTTGCAGTTCTTGACACAAACCAGTGTGCGTGGCACTTACTACCATACCCCGTTCAGAGGCACTTTAAATATTTTGTCTTGCCCATTCACTCTCTGAATGGCACACATACAGTACACAATCCATGTCTCAATTGTCTCAAGGCTTAAAAATAATTTAACCTGTCTCCTCCCCTTCATCTACACTGATTGAAGTGGATTTAACACATGACATCAATAAGGGATCATAGTTTTCACCTGGATTCTCCTGGTCAATCTGTCATGAAAAGAGCAGGTATTCTTAATGTTTTGTACACTCAGTGTATTTAGACTTGCCATAACAAAGGGGTTGAATACTTGAGTCAATAAGACATTTCAGCTTTTCATTTTTAATTCATAATTTGTAAAAGAAAATTAAAACAAATCTGTTTTGACATTATGGGGTATTTTGTGTAGATCAGTGACAAAATTCAGAATTTAATACATTTTTGATTCAGGCTGTAACTCAACTAAATGTGGAAAAAGTCATGGGTGTGAATTCTTTCTGAAGCCACTGTAGCTGTACAATGCAATAGATAGCCATGTATAGGAGGCCTATGGCAAGTAGGGGTGGGGTTAATTCCAAATCAATTCAGTTGAGGAATGTAAAGAATTCACATTTTATGAAATGAGAGTTGCAAGTTATTTTCACCAACATTTCAAGTCTATTCCCTGAGTTGATGGATGCCAGGTGAGTTGACCCTCCATTGAACCTGGTCGTCACTAGTTACCACACCCACAAAGGCATAATTTTGTCTAAACCCTGCCTAATTTCTACAATTTATCTTCTAAAAAATCTGATTTGAAACCTAACCTTAACCCCGCTGATAACATTTTGTCTAACCTTTAAATTAAGCCCAAAAAGGCAATGTTTTGTTTAAATGAATTTTTACAATATAGCCAATTTGGACTTTGTGGCTGTGGTAACTAGTGGCAACCATTGGCCCTCATGAACAACATCTCAATATATCCCGAAGCTGTTCAGAATGCTTATGTGGAAAAGTATGTGTGAAATGGACATGGTATGTTATTGTTTCCTCCGTTGCTGCTGTTATTCAGGGCATTGTACTGTACATTTTCATATTACCAAAGCTGCTTGGGAAGAGCATATGAATAAATGTATATATAAAATGTTAAAAATGTGTCTGCTCCTGGTGTTTTTATTTGTGTCATTCTTTACCATGCTAATGTATTCCCTGTTATATAATGAATACGGGGGCAAAGCTTGATATGCTTTAGGTGTTTGCAATGTTTGTGGACTGATAATTTATGGTTTCATAGAATTACAGAGACAAATTTTCATACTATGTTGTATTTAGATTTTTCTCATACAATTGTGTAGTATATGGAAATACATTAGGATACATTATAACATGTCTACAGTATTAATGATGGGGACCTTATGGTTATTAACCATTACCAATGACCATACATGTGTTTATTGACAGTGGGCATATTCTACATTGCACCCTCTGTGGAGATACACACACTGAAAGATATGTCTAATGATGTGTGGGAATATTTGGTCAGACATGGTTAAGGTCAGTTGCTTTTGGAGTCATGCAACTGCACAGTTGAGATTTAAGGGCATGGTCTACAAACAGTAAATATAATAGCAGATTTGATGGAAATAGAGTCATGGATAGATGTATCAGTGAATGTAAATAAATTTTGTTGTCTGGCAGTGGGTGGTATATGGCTTCACTACAGTAAAACGGATACAGCAGTTAGGGCACAGTTGACTTGAGGTCATAATATGTAGCCCGCAGTTGGTCCCCAAAATTATGAGCTGCACACATGCGCAGCTTGCAACTAATAGGTCACGTGAGGTAACCATGCATGTAAATGCACTCCAGCGCTCGCGCTCCATATGTTGCGTGCTTGAGTTTTAGCTAGATTTCGGTACAGTTGAACAATTAACTTTGTCGTGAATTCTGTCATTAGAATCGAGTGCATGTAAAGGTGTCATAATTTAGAGGTGCATACGTAGCTCAATGTTTTTTTGTATTTACAGTAAAGTGCATAACATCTGAAAGACTGTACAGTAGCATCTCTAAACGCCGAGTCTGTGTCTTTAATGAAAGTGTATCGACTGTATAATGATGTCAGTCTGTGGCTATGCGCACAGTTCATATAGCGTCCATGTGAGCGTCATTCACTTCCTGCACAAGGATACATTGGGGAGAGAGAGAGAGAGAGAGCAGCGAGAGAGAGAGCGCGCTGGGGGCGAGCAGGCAAGATAGGAGAGCGAGCAAGCAAACGAGGTGAACTCGGGGCCTGCCTATGCTACAGACGGAACCTGGAAACTTTACATCGCAAGAAATAAAGCTGTGCCCGCTACTGACAGCAACCTTTTATGGAGGAGCGACCATATCGGGTAAACATTTGTCATAATCGTGGTTTGATATGTAGGCTATAGTGTTTGTTTGTATAACGCATATGGTTTTGCCATGTTTTATTTCCTCGTATGTAGGCTAGATTGAATCTGCCCATCTTTCATATCCATCGCTTGATATATGAATTCACGAATGACATAGCGATATTGACATAAACTACAACAACGATTTAACTTTTTATAGTATTGTAGAATAGCCTAGAAATTTCGTAGATTTTGTGATTTTGTTAGAACCGTGACATTGATTTAATGCAACTGGATTCCTGAAAAATATAACCCGCCAGTATTTTAGACTAAAGGAATTTGCGCAGATGTTTGGAAATGCTACTTTAACAATGAACTTTATGAAATGTAGGCCTGACATTTTGGGACCACTTTTAATCAGTCAACGAAATACAGTGTTTCTAACGGGATATGTGGAGCATATATCGGTCATTGCGTCGCTGTCAAGTCCACAACAAAAACGCCCCCCACTTCTTTGTAGGCTGTAGGCATTATAACACACATGTAGCCGACCAAACCACACCCCAAACATACAGAATGTTATATACAATGTAGCCTATTCATAGCTGTTGATCTTAAAGTTATGGGATCCAAATGAGAGTGGTTACACTGTGAATTTAGGTCAACTCGACTCACCGCCATCAGACCAGAATATTTTGTGGCATAATATAGGCTTCAACCTTATATATCATAGTATTGTTATGTCCTCGGTGCAACCATAATTTGTGAATCATGGTGTACAGAAAATCATTCTAAGTCTGAAGCCTCAGGAGTAGACTATAAAGTAGGCTATGCAGCATGGAGAATAGTTTATAAACTTGGTATAATTGAACTATGATGTCCTATTGTAATTCTGTGTAATATTTAAATGGGTCTGTAGTTGTTTAAATGTGCCCTATATGCCTTAGCCTATGGAGTATACATTATACATGATTTTGTTTGTGAAGAGGTAATAGGCCATTATTGATTCAATGGAATCTCAATAGGCTACATCCTTGCTGTTTGTTGGCTAAACATGACAGTGACACACTAGATCAGTGCTTCTCCATGACCTGGGGTCTGACTGGCATGTTACTCACTTTCTGCCTCCCTTGAAGCCCCTGACATGTGATCAATGCCTACTGTACTGTTTGCGCCTTGCATGTGACTTGTGGCAATTTATTCATTTCCTGCTCTCTTGCTCTCTCACTCTCTCTTCTCTCTCTCTCTCTCTCCTCTCACACACACACACACACTTTCTCTCTCTAACTCTCTCTCTCTCCCACACACACACTTTATGTTGTTTAGTTATTGTTTGGAGATGATTTACAGCTGTTAGACCAGTACATTGCAAGATGTTCCCTCTATTTTCATCTATATGAGGTGGAATGGTGTCGGGTTGGTGGTTGGCCTCATTTGCCCCGTGTGTGTGTGTGTGTGTTGTGTGTGTGTGTGTAGCTTTAACTAACATGGCTGGCATCCAACACTCCAAGTCTACAGGTTTGCCTTTCACACACAGCTCTCAACACTGTGAAATCCATCTGAGCTGTCATACCAAACAAGAGAAAGATATACAGACAGAGTGACTCCCATCTCTCCGCTTATTGATTCAAACTAAATCTATAGGCACATTGTGTGTGTAGGCGTGTACTTGGCTGCCTGCCTTCCTATATACACTACATGACCAAAAGTATGTGGACTCTTGCTCGTCGAACGTCTCATTCCAAAATCATGGGCGTTAATATGGAGTCGGTCCCCCCTTTGCTGCTATAACAGCCTCCAATCTTCTGGGAAGGCTTTCCACTAGATGTTGGAACATTGCTGTGGAGATTCAGCAACAAGAGCATTAGTGTGGTCAGGCACTGCTGTTGGGTGATTAGGCCTGGCTCGCAGTCGGCGTTCCAATTCATCCCAAAGGTGGTCAAAGGGGTTTGAGTTCAGGGCTCTGTGCAGGCCAGTCAAGTTCTTCCACACCAACCTCGACAAACCATTTCTGTATGGATGGTGCATGGGGGCGTTGTCATGCTGAAATAGGAAAGGGATTTCCCCAAACTGTTGCCACAAATCGTCTAGAATGTCATTTTATGCTGTAGCATAAATATTTCCTTTCACTGGAACTAAGGGGCCTAGCCCGAACCATGAAAACAGCCCCAGACCATTATTCCTCCTCCACCAAACTTTACAGTTGGCACTGTGAATTGGGGCTGGTTAGCGTTCTCCTGGCATCCCCCAAACCCAGATTTGTCCATCAGACTGCCAGATGGTAACACGTGATTCATCCCTCCAGAGAAAGCCTTTCCTTTGCTCCAGAGTCCAATGGCAGCAAGCTTTACACCACTCCAGCCGACGTTTGGCATTGTGCAATGTGATCTTAGGGTTGTGTGCGGCTGCTCGGCCATGGACACCCATTTCATGAAGCTCCAGACGAACAGTGCTTTTGCTGACATTGATTCCAGAGGCAGTTTGGAACTTGGTAGTGAGTGTTGCAACCAAAGACAGACAATTTTTACACGCTATGTGCTTCAGCACTCGGCGGTCCCATTCTGTGAGCTTGTGTGGCCTACCACTTTGTGGCTGAGCCGTTGTTGCTCCTAGACGTTTCCACTTCACAATAACAGCACTTACAGTTGACCGGGGCAGCTTTAGCAGGGCATAAATTTGACGAACTGACTTGTTGGAAAGGTGCCATCCTATGACGGTACCACGTTGAAAGTCACTAAGCTCTTCAGTAAGGCCATTTTACTGCCAATGTTTGTATATGGAGATTGCATGGCCCTGTGCTCGATTTTATACACCTGTCAGCAATGGGTGTAGCTGAAATAGCCGAATCCCCTCATTTGAAGGGGTGTCCACATACTTTTGTATATATAGTGTGCTTCACACAATGACACCTTTTTTTCTTAGTAGTTGCTTTATTGCTGGGAAGTCAGTGAGGGCATCGAGGTGTACTGCCAAGTTCTTATCTTCAATGTTTAACACAACATACAGTACATGGAAGGAGTGTGCTCTTTGTTAACTTTTTTCTTCTTAACCAAGGCCTTCACCGCCACACGTCTTTGAGTTGGATGGCTGCCAAGCGCTGTGATGGCGCTCAACAGCTGTATTTGTGTGTGCCGTGTCCTCAGATGCCCTTCCTCCATAGGCCCCGCACTACAAAACATTCCACAGGGGGGCCAAGGGGGGAAGTGAGAAGAGAGACACACACACACACACACATTTTGATAGACACGTACATGGGAAGAGAGAGAGGTTGTAGGGTTCACTCAACTGCATCATCAGATGCTTGACTGAACAGCATGGACTCATTATCATAAGGGGCGATCGACAGTAAAGGAAATGTTTAAGTTTATTTGTTACCTTCCTTAATGTTTATTCTCCAGCATTGTAGGATCCACCCACTCTGTTCCTCGACCAGTAGAACTATTTTCTCATATTTTTGTACTACCATAACTTGAGTCCGGTTTTGTAATATGAATATTCAACTTTATAGTAATGTCTAGAGAATATGTTTTATTTAACTTCCAGTATGTGGGAGTAAATGTTATTTATTTGACAACCAATATTTGAGATGAGATTTTCCCATTCTTTGTTTACAGTGCTCACTGAAAAATGCCTAGTGTTGATTTCTGTCTCTTTGGCTCCTTGGTTTAGCTCGTGCACTTGGTGAGAGGGAGGGAGTAACCATACTACAAAGGCTCTGTGTAAAAAAGGCCTAAACGGCATTCATCTGGCCTCTGTCTGTGAGGCCCTCTAGAGATGATGATGGAACAATGGGATGACAATGTGCATGGTACGTGATACAGAGCAGGCATACATTATTTTCTCATGCGTCATCTGTATGTACAGTATGTACAGTTGCTCTGGGCCAGTGGTGTTGTCGCAGATCCCATCACAAGGTCAACTGAGTCCACTACACAGATCCTGTCATTTAGATGTGGAGTGGGTTGCGTCATACAGTATTGCATTGCCTTATTCTTTTTGACGTGTTTAGTTATGGGTATGGTTTCAAACCTTTTTCTTTTCGTTTTTCCTTCTTTTTTTCCCCATATAATATAGTGTTTAAAGATTCTTGTGTGAAATGGACTGAAATTTGAATCTGTATGGCGAGACAGATCTGTATTTCCATTTGTTTCTATCCTTCAAGCCTTTTAAGCATATGCAATCAATAAACAATAAACAGGCCTACCTATGGAGCCTAACTAGTGACGTCGACGTATGTTGACTTTATTTGAACTACTGTTGACATTTTGGGTGGCAGATTAAATCAAACTGTAGGTAGTGTAGCATGGCATGGTACTTGGTTGGTCAACAGTGTTTCCTTAACTGTTAACCCACTGTACATTCTAAATGAAGACGCACACACCAATACAAACACACACCAATACAAACACACACAAATACAGAGAGACAGACAGAGAGAGACAGACAGAGAGACAGAGAGAGACAGAGAGAGAGAGAGAGAGAGAGAGGGAGAGAGAGAGAGATTCATGAAATGTAACTGATTTGGGTGCTTTGGCTCATTCTGTGATTTTCAGGAAGTCTTCCAAGAACTGAGACAATGGACAGTAAACATGCTCTCCAGAACAATTTAACATAAGAGCTCATGTGCTCCTTGTTACTTAGGGCCTACTGCCTCAAGAACGTTGGAGAAACAGAGAAAAGTCATAAAGCTTCATATGCTTTTTCAGTGTACGTTGTGGAGAGGATTGACAAAGAGCTCTTGCATAACTAAAGGCCCTTTACTCTCCCCTTACTTGCTTCTCTCTCTCGCTCGCTCTTGTGCACTCTCTCTTTCTCTCTGTATGAGATTTCTGGTAAGTGACATGGGTTGGCCTTTGGCATAACGCCTGGCAAGATCACATGGCATGGATGTCACGGCAGTTTTGTGTGTGTGTGTGTGTGTGTGTGTTTGAGAGAGAGAGTGCGAGAGAGATTTTGTGTGCATTTTACTGTTCTAAGTGTTTCCCTATGAATGAGAGCACATAGCCATTGCAGCAAATTAAGAGAAGTACTAAGGGGTGGGATGATTCTGGAATTCTAATGACATTTTGATAGCCTTACACTTGCAGTTTCCTCTGTTCCCACTGTATACAAAAATTCAAAAGTAGATTTGTCTTGGTTTGGCTGAAAAGAAGTCAATAGAATCTATTGCAACCTCCTGAAAATCACTAAAAACCATCAGTAAATAGTTTGTAGACCATTAATAGATGTTGTGTAAATCATTAAATCATTTGTTAACGTATCATTAGCATTTGTCTATACATACAAAACACTAAATGTTAATCATTTATTATGGGGACTTGTAATCATAGAGTACATGAATTTACATTGATTTTTGAAAAAAATATAGTAATGTGTATAAAAGGTATAGCAGTCCTTCAAAAGGGAGTGTTCCCTACATTATCTATAAGATTATGCTATACAGAAGCTCTAGGTCAGTGGTATTACTAATGTGTATCCGTCCATGGACCTTGAGGTAAAATGTAAGTTAATTTGCTAAGGGGAAAACAATACCATTGGAGTTATCTCTCCAGTGAACACTAAATGGTTCTTGAGGGTGTGTGGGCTCAAAACAGTATTTTCATTTCCCTTATCTTTTTGAGGGTCCGGCTTTCTCTGATTACAGGCTTTATCTGATTACTTCTTTAGCTCAATTATAGGCTAATATATCTCAATTACCTACAGTACATGTTATTCCCTCAGTCCCCGAGGCTTTTAAGTGACTTGACAATTTGGAATACTTACAGATGTAGGATCTTAATTTGAGCCAGTTTGCTACAGCAGGAAAATAATCTTGCAGCAACAGGACATGTGAATTATTATGTGGACTATAATTAATGGACATTTTTTGTAGGTGTTGATACATTTTTCTTTAGGACAAAGAAACAACAAACTTGTTTAAACCTCCAATACACTTCAACTTTGTATTACCTGATGCAATTCAGATCCTACATCTGTATATATACACACCACACATAGATGCATGCACACACAGGCACACTCAACTTGACAGCCAAATATATAAAAAAGTAGTGTGGCTCGAGTTCAGTGTAACTTCTGCACAGTATCTTACCATGGTTTCACTTTAAACAAACTACAACTTATAAATGCTTTATATAGTATACATAACATCTCTATTTTACCATGTCAGTTTACTGAGGGCATGTGTTATTGACTTAGTTTAGCATAAACACATTAGGCCTCACATGACGGTTACACCTGCCTTGCTCCAGGCCAGAACACGAGGTATCTGCCAAGTATGGCGGTTGCATATGCAGATTAAACTGTTTATAGGGCAACTAATGTTATGTGTAATCTATAACATCATCACAGAGTACACTTCCACTGCTATGCTGATGGTACCCAGCTCCACCTCTCCACCAAACCCAAACTCAACAGCAACAAGCGGAGGTCATGCTCATCGGTTCCAAATCCACTGTCTTCCAATGGCACAAACTCAGCATCACCATAGACGGTTTCCAGGTCCCTTTGTCAACAAAGTCAAACGCCTCAATGTCACCCATGACTGTGACCTGTCATTTGAACCCCACATAAAAACCATCACCTGGACAGGATTCTTCCACATCCACAATATCTCGAGGCTCCGCCCCTCACTGTCACACTCTATCACTGAAACCCTCATCCATGCTTTTGGCCCCTCCCGACTGGACTACTGCAACACTCCTTACTGGTATTCCCACCAAACTCACCAACAAACTTCAACTGGTCCAGAATGCTGCTGCACGAATCCTCACCTGCACCAGATCAATTGAACACATCACACAAATCCTCATCAAACTACATTGGATCCCTGTCCAATTCTGTATTAACTTTAAGACACTCCTCACCTACATATCCCTCCAACAACCTGGCACCTACCTGGCACCTACCGACCTCACTGAACTCCCACTCTATGCCCCCTCCCACTCTCTTTGCTCTGTACTTGTCACCCCTCCATTACGCTTCTCCACCATGGGTGCCGGGCCTTCAGCTGCTCGACACCCAGGCACTGGAATAGGCTTGGGCTGAATACCATATATACAGTTGAAGTCAGAAGTTTACATATGCTTAGGTTGGAGTCATTAAAACTCGTTTTTCAACCACTCCACACATTTCTTGTTTAACAATCTATATCTTTGGCAAGTCGGGTAGGACATCTACTTTGTGCATGACATAAGTAATTTTTCCAACAATTGTTCACAGACAGATTATTTCACTTATAGTTCACTGTATCACAATTCTAGTGGGTCAGAGGTTTACATACACTAAGTTGACTGTGCCTTTAAACAGCTTTGAAAATTCCTGAAAATGTCATGGCTTTAGAAGCTTCTGATAGTGTAATTGACATCATTTGAGTAAATTGGAGGTGTACCTGTGGATGTATTTCAAGAACTACCTTCAAACTCAGTGCCTCTGCTTGACACCATGGGAAAATCAAAAGAAATCAGCCAAGACCTCAGAAAAACAATTGTAGACCTCTACAAGTCTGGTTCGTCCTTTGGGAGCAATTTCCAAACGCCTGAAGTTACCACGTTCATCTGTCCAAACAATAGTATGCAAGTATAAACACCATTGGGCCACGCAGCCGTCATATCGCTCAGGAAGGAGATGTGTTCTGTCTCCTAGAGATGAACGTACTTTGGTGGGAAAAATGCACTCAATCCCAGAACAACAGCAAAGGACCTTGTGAAGATGCTGGAGGAAACAGTTGCAAAAGTATCTATATCCACAGTAAAACAAGTCCTATATCGACCTGAAAGGCCGCTTAGCAAGGAAGAAGCCACTGCTCCAAAACCGCCATAAAAAAGCCAGACTACAGTTAGCAACTACACAAGGGGGCAAAGATCGTACTTTTTTGAGAAATGTTCTCTGGTCTGATGAAACAAAAATAGACTGTTTGGCCATAATGACCATCGTTATGTTTGGAGGAAAAAGGGGAATGCTTGCAAGCCGAAGAACACTATCCCAACCGTGAAGCACAGGGTTGGCAGCATCATGTTGTGGGGGTGCTTTGCTGCAGGAGGGACTGGTGCACTTCACAAAATAGATGGCATCATGAGGACGGAAAATTATATGGATATATTGAAGCAACATCTCAAGACATCAGTCAGGAAGTTAAAGCTTGGACGCAAATGGGTCTTTCAAATGGACAATGACCACAAGCATACTTCCAATGTTGTGGCAATATGGCTTAAGGACAACATAGTCAAGGCATTAGAGTGGCCATCACAAAGCCCTGACCTCAATCCCATAGAAAATGTGTGGGCAGACCTGAAGAAGTGTGCGAGCAAGGAGGCCTACAAACATGACTCAGTTACACCAGCTCTGTCAGGAAGAATGGGCCAAAATTAACCAAACTTATTGTGGGAAGCTTGTGGAAGGCTACCCGAAACATTTGACCCAAGTTAAACAATTTAAAGGCAATGCTACCAAATACTAATTGAGTGTATGCAAACTTCTCACCCACTGGGAATGTGATGAAAGAAAGAAAATCTGAAGTAAATCATTCTCTCTACTATTATTCTGACATTTCACATTCTTAAAATACAGTGGTGATCCTAACTGACCTAAGACAGGTAATTTTTACTAGGATTAAATGTCAGAAATTGTGAACAACTGAGTTTAAATGTATTTGGCTAAGGTGTATGTAAACTTCCGACTTCAACTGTACCATATACTGGGGAATTTTGAAATACAGACGGTATCATTTTCAATACCGTCCCCCCAAAAATATATATACAGTATATACATTGACTTATGTAGTAACCAAAAAAGTGTTAAACAAATCAAAATATATTTTATATTTGAGATTCTTCAAAGTAGCCACCCTTTGCCTTGATGACAGCTTTGCACAATGTTGGCATTCTTTCAACCAGCTTCACCTGGAATGCTTTTCCAACAGTCTTGAAGGAGTTCCCACATATGCTTAGCACTTGTTGGCTGCTTTTCCTTCACTCTGTGTTCCAACTCATCCCAAACCCATCTCAATTGGGTTGAGGTCGGGTGATTGTGGAGGCCAGGTCATCTGATGTAGCAGTCCATCACTCTCCTTCTTGGTCAAATTGCCCCTACACAGCCTGGTAGGTGAGTTCGATCATTGTCCTGTTGAAAACAAATGATAGTCCCACTACGCGTAAACCAGATGGGATGGCATATCGCTGCTCTGCATCTCACAAAGACACAGCGGTTAGAACCAAAAATCTCAAATTTGAACTCATCAGACCAAAGGACAGATTTCCATCGGTCTAATGTCCTTGGCTCGTGTTTCTTGGCCAGAGCAAGTCTCTTCTTATTATTGGTGTCTTTTAGTAGTGGTTTCTTTGCAGCAATTCGACCATGAAGGCCTGATTCACTCAGTCTCCTCTGATCAGTTGATGTTAAGATGTGTCTGTTACTTGAACTCTGTGAAGCATTTATTTGTGCTGTAATTTCTGAGGTGGGAAACTCTAATGAACTTATTCTCTGCAGCAGGTCTTCCTTTCCTGTGGCGGTCCTCATGAGAGCCAGTTTCATCAAAATGCTTGATGGTTTTTGCAACTACACTTGAAGAAACTTTCAAAGTTCTTGACATTTTCTGGATTGGTTGACCTTCATGTCTTAAAGTAATGAATGACTGTCGTTTCTCTTTGCGTTTTTGAGCTGTACTTGCCATAATATGGATTTGGTCTTTTACCAAATAGGGCTACCTTCTGTATTCTGCCCCTACCTTGTCACAACACAACTGATTGGCTCGAACGCATTATGATGGAAAGAAATTCCACAAATTCACTTTTAACAAGGCACACCTGTTAATTGAAATGCATTCCAGGTGACTAACTCATGAAGCTGGTTGAGAGAATGCCAAGAGTGTGCAAAGCTGTCATCATGGCAAAGGATGGCTACTTTGAAGAATCTCAAATATAAAATATATTTTGATTTGTTTTAACTCTTTTTTGGTTACTACATGATTCCATATGTTTTATTTAATAGTGTTGATGTCTTCACTATTATTCTACAATGTCGAAAATACAAAAAATGGTTCTGAATAGAAGAAAGTATGTGGACACCCCTTCAAATTAGGGGATTGCTGACAGGTGTATAAAATTCGAGCACACAACCATGCAATTTCCATAGACAAACATTGGCTTGGTAGAATGGCCTTATTGAAAAGCTCAGTGACTTTCAACATGGTACCACCTTCCCAACAATAGGATGCCATCTTCCCAACAAGTCAGTTCGTAAGATTTCTGCCCTGCTAGAGCTGCCCCGATCAACTCTAAGGGCTCTTATTGTGAAGTGGAAACGTTTAGGAACAACAACGGCTCAGCCGCAAAGTGGTAGGCCACACAAGCTCACTGAACAGGACCGCCGAGTGCTGAAGCGCGTAGAGCCCAAAAATCGTATCTCCACAGTTGCAACACTCACTATCGAGTTCCGAACTGCCTCTGGAAGCAATAACTGTTCGTCGGGAGCTTCATGAAATGGGTTTCCTTGGCCGAGCAGCCGCACACAAGCCTAAGATCACATTGCGCAATGACAAGCGTCAGCTGGACCTCTCTGCCATTAGACTCTGGAGCAGTGGAAACATGTTCTCTGCAGTGATTAAGAGCGAGAGAGGTGCTCATGAATCATGCTTCACCATCTGGCAGTCCGACGGATGAATCTGGGAGAATGCTACCTGCCCTAATGCATAGTGTCTGAAAAGTTTGGTGGAGGAGGAATAATGGTCTGGGGCTGTTTTTCATGATTCGGTCTAGGCCCCTTAGTTCCAGTGGAGGGAAATCTTAAAGCTACAGCATACAATAACATTTTAGACAATTCTGTGCTTAGTACTTTGTGGCAACAGTTTGGAGAAGGCCCTTTATTGTTTCAGTTTTATAATGCCCCCATGCACAAAGTGAGGTCCATACAGAAATGGTTTGTCAAGATCCATCTGGAAGAACTTGCCTGGCCTGCACAGTGCCCTGACCTCAACCCCATTGAACACCTTTGGGATGGGATGAATTGGAACGCCGTCTGTGAGCCAGGTGTAATCGAACCAAACACCAGTGCCTGATCTCAATAATGCTCTTGTGGCTGAATGAAGCAAGTCCCTGCAGCCATTTTCCAAGATCTAGTGAAACGCCTTCCCAGAAGAGTGGAGGCTGTTAAAGCAGCAAAAGGGGGACCAACTCCATATTAATGCCCATTACTTTGCAATGAGATGTTCGACAAGTAGGTCTCTGAATGCTTTTAGTCATGTAGTGTATATGTGACCGACTGCCTCGATTCGATCTTATGTAGCAAAATTTGAAATGGTGTTTTTTACATATGACATTTTTTTATCCAATGTAATGATATACAATTTTCAGAGCTAGAAAATCTTATATCATACACTGCAATCGAGGAACAATGGGAAGGTAATTCTGCTTTGAAAGTTGATAAACTTGTAACCCCACTTTTGGGAAAATGGCCCTTGGATGTTATGGTACACCTACTGGAGAGCGCTTCTTTGTCTATGCACACTCAGCATTGTTCACACCCTCTTAAGCCTTAGTCCCACCCATCTCTTTAATGATTCACATGTGAGGGCATGTGCTAAACAGAGTGAGTAGTTTAGTAAACAACCTAAGATTTAAAGATTAAAAGTAGTAACCTACAATAAGGAAAAACTCCAGGTAGAATTACACTTTATCTAGTGCTTGGCCTATATCCTAATCTGACCTTGGTGCAGGTCATGCTGTTCTTCACATTACCTTCTCTGGTAAACACACACTATATCAAATAAAATCTATGTTTATTTGTCACATGCACAGGAAACAGAAGGTGTAAACAGTACAGTGAAATGGTAACTTGCATACTAGCAATATCAAAAACAGAAAGTGTCCAGATAAAAATATTTTAGAAATATTTTATAATTATTAGATGACTCTTACCCGACACACTTGTCTAAATTGATGGGTCATGTGAAGGAAATGCTATGACCACCCCAAAAACACATCTAGCTAAGTGGATGGGTCGCTATTGTCTAGACATGTACTCATGTTCATGAAATACAATAGATGGCCTTACTCACCCCCAGACACACCTGGCTAACATGATGGGTCATGTAATCATTTGGCGAGTCTTTTGTTTAGACATGTAGCTAGCTAGCTAAACAATGAACCGGCATAATCCCAACTCATACTACTACCAATACAAACATTGTCTTAGCTATAGTGAGTAAGTGAGTAGTACACATCGTTGCACGAGATCTTCAGTTTCTTGGCAATTTCTCGCATGGAATAGCCTTCATTTCTCAGAACAAGAATAGACTGACGGGTTTCAAAATAAGTTATTTGTTTCTTGCCATTTTGAGCCTGTAATCGAACCCACAAATGCTGATGCTGCAGATACTCAAGTAGTCCATTTTATTGCTTATTTAACCGTTTTCAGCTGTGCTAACATAATTGTAAAAGGGTTTTCTAAAGATCAATTACCCTTTTAAAATGATAGACTTGGATTAGCTAACACAACAAGCCATTGGAACACAGGAGTGATGGTTGCTGATAAATGGACCTCTGTACGCATATGTAGATATTCCACAAAAAAATCTGCCATTTCCAGCATCAATAGTAATTTACAACATTAACAATGTCTACACTATATTTCTGATCAATTTGATGTTATTTCAAAAACAAGGACATTTCTAAGTCACCCCAAACTTTTGAACCGTAGTGTATGTCTTGGTAATCTGTCTAGCATGCATCGCTAATTCACTAAAGTAGCCGAAAGTCTGCCTCTTCCTCTCTGGTTTTATTTAAATTACACAACTTTCCCCAGGCCTTTATAGCCTATCGTCTAGTTAGGTAATAACACATAAAATAATGTTTTGTGATAGCTTTACTGATATTTACATTTTGGACTATTTATACATGTTATTGTGTTACAGCCTGAATTCAAAATGTATTCAATTGAGTTGTTTATCACTGGCCTACACACAATGCCCCATAATGTCAAAGTGGAATTGTGTTTTTTGAAATGATTGGATTTCACCATTGAGGTCAATGGGGACCTTAAAACAGTTACAGAGTTTATTTTTTTATTTATTTTTCCTTTATTTAACTAGGCAAGTCAGTTAAGAACAAATTCTTATTTTCAATGACGGCCTAGGAACAGTGGGTTAACTGCCTTGTTCAGGGGAAGAACGACAGTTTTTTACCTTGTCAGCTCAGGAATTCAATCTTGCAACCTTTACTAGTCCAACGCTCTAACCACTAGGCTACCCGCCGACCCAGTTTAATGGCTGTGATAGGAGAAAACTGAAGATGGATCAACAACATTGTAGATACGCCACTGTCACGTTCTGACCTTTATTTCCTTTGTTTTGTATTTATTTAGTATGGTCAGTCCGTGAGTTGGGGTGGGCAGTCTATGTTTGTTTTTCTATGATTTGGGGATTTGTATGTTTCGGCCTAGTATGGTTCTCAATCAGAGGCAGGTGTCATTAGTTGTCTCTGATTGAGAATCATACTTAGGTAGCCTGGGTTGCACTGTTTGTTTGTGGGTGATTGTCTATGTTAGTTGCTTGTCAGCACAGGTCTCATTTATAGCTTCACGGTCGTTATTTGTTTATTGTTTTTGTATAGTTTGTATTCAGTGTTCAGTGCTTTCTTTTATTAAATATTCATCATGAACACATACCACGCCGCATTTTGGTCCTCCGATCCTTCTCGCCTCTCCTCTTCAGATGAAGAGGAGGACGACTGTGACAGCCACACTACTAACCTAATTGACAGAGTACAAAGAAGGAAGCTTGTACAGAATACAAATATTCCAAAACATGCATACCATTTGCAAAAAGGTACTAAAGTAAATGTGGCAAAGCAATACATTTTTTCCTCAATAGAAAGTGCCATGTTTGGGGCAAATCCAATACAACACATTACTGAGTACCACTCTCCATATTTTTAAGCATAGTGGTGGCTGCATCATGTTATGGGTATTCTGTAATCATTAAAAGACTGGAGTTTTTCAGGATTTTAAGAAATGGAATGGAGGCAAAATAGGCAAAATCCTAGAGGAAAACCTGGTTTAGTATGCTTTCCACCAGACACTCGGAGATTAATTCACTTTCATCAGGCCAATAACCTTAAACACAAGGCCAAATCTACACTGGAGTTGCTTACCAAGAAGACAGTGAATGTTCCTGAGTGGTCGAGTTAAAGTTTTGGCAAGACCTGAAACTGGTTGTCTAGAATTAACAACAACCAATTTGACAGAGCTTGAATAATTATTTTAAGAATATTGGGAAAATGTTGCACAATCCAGCTGTGGAAAGCTCTTAATAAGATATTTCTGTATTTCATTTTCAATACATTTACAAACATTTTAAGAATCATTTTTTCAATTTGTCATTATGAGGTATTGTGTGTAGATGGGTGAGAAAAAAATATTGAATTCAGGCTGTAACACAAAAAAATGTGGAGTAAATCAAGGGGTATGAATACTTTCTGAAGGCACTGTTGTTCTTCAGTTTGGGAGTTCCTTGTGTGCCTTCCCAGTATCCCTTCGTGGCCTGTCCTGTTTTGTCTGGTCTTTGATTTTAATTGCACTATTGATTCATGCACATGAATCAAGGACATTATAAGATGTCCTTGAGTTCCCTGAAAGGCATCTGCTAAATAAAATGTATTATTATTATCAACAATTGCAAATTAATTCGCATGTGTTATAAAGCACATATTTTGGGAGGAATGTATATATTGAGTTATGTCACATTAGGCAACACACCTTTGATGATTTGTGAAACATCTATGTTGTGCTCATAAAGCCTTTATAAGTAGTTGTTTCTTCAAAGTGTGATTCTAACTATCATGATATGATAATACATGACATTGTGACAAACAGGGTTCTCTGCAGAGCGAAATCAAACCTAAATCAAACCTCTGTGTGTAAAGTCAGATTTCAGCAGGAGTTAGCACCATTACCCCTCTCTCCCTCTGCAGTCCTGCCCTGTATGTGCGCTGTTTGTTCAGTCTGTGCCAGAGAGTTTAGTGGACTTCCAGTGCAGGCCAATGGAAAAAGCCTGCCATCTGAAGTAGCTACAGTCTCTGCTACACAGCTCCCCTAGTCCACTGCAAAAACACATGAGCAATTAGCGTAGCTTTATCAGATGCTCATGCCTGTCATGGTAATTTTATGTTGAAGGGGGCTTTTGTCGTTTGTCAAATCCTGAAATTTCCATCCCTAACTAAAACGTTTTCCGACAAGATAGAACTGCCAAAGGGGGCGGAGTTGCAATCTACTGCAGAGATAGCCTGCAGAGTTCTGTCATGCTATCCAGGTCTGTGCCCAAACAATTCGAGCTTCTACTTTAAAAATCCACATTTCCAGAAACAAGTCACTCACCATTGCCACTTGTTATAGACCCCCTTCAGCCCCCAGCTGTGCCCTGGACACCATATGTGAATTGATCGCCCCCCATCTATCTTCAGAGTTCGTACTGTTAGGTGACCTAAACTTGGGCATGCTTAACACCCCGGCCGTCCTACAATCCCAGGTGGTGAGGGTAGGTAACAACATCTCCACCCCGCTGATCCTCAACACTGGGGCCCCACAAGGGTGCGTTCTGAGCCCTCTCCTGTACTCCCTGTTCACCCACGACTGTGTGGCCATGCACGCCTCCAACTCAATCATCAAGTTTGCGGACGACACTACAGTGGTAGGCTTGATTACCAACAACGATGAGACGGCCTACAGGGAGGAGATGAGGGTCTTTGGAGTGTGGTGTCAGGAAAATAACCTCACACTCAACGTCAACAAAACAAATGAGATGATTGTGGACTTCAGGAAACAGCAGGAGGGAGCACCCCCCTATCCACATCGATGGGACAGTAGTGGAGAGGGTAGTAAGTTTTAAGTTCCTCGGCGTACACATCACGGACAAACTGAATTGGTCCACCCACACAGACAGCGTTGTGAAGAAGGCGCAGCAGCGCCTCTTCAACCTCAGGAGGCTGAAGAAATTTGTCTTGTCACCAAAAGCACTCACAAACTTCTACAGATGCACAATCGAGAGCATCCTGTCGGGCTGTATCACCGCCTGGTACAGCAACTGCTCCGCCCACACCCGTAAGGCTCTCCAGAGGGTAGTGAGGTCTGCACAACTCATCACCGGGGGAAAACTACCTGCCCTCCAGGACACCTACACCACCCGATGTCACAGGAAGGCCATAAAGATCATCAAGGACAACAACCACCCGAGCCACTGCCTGTTCACCCCACAATCATTCAGAAGGCGACGTCAGTACAGGTGCATCAAAGCAGGGACAGAGAGACTGAAAAACAGCTTCTATCTCAAGGCCATCAGACTGTTAAACAGCCACCACTAACATTGAGTGGCTGCTGCCAACATACTGACTCAACACTAGCCACTTTAAGCAATGACACTTAATATAATTTTTACATACCCTACATTACTCATCTCATATGTATATGTATATACTGTACTCTATATCATCTACTGCATCTTTATGGAGTACATGTATCACTAGCCACTTTAAACTATGCCACTTTGTTTACATACCCTACATTACTCATCTCATATGTATATACTGTATTCGATACCATCGGCTGCATCTTGCTTATGCCGTTCTGTACCATCACTCATTCATATATCTTTATGTACATATTCTTTATCCCTTTACACTTGTGTGTATAAGGTAGTAGTTGTGGAATTGTTAGGTTAGATTACTCGTTGGTTATTTCTGCATTGTCGGAACTAGAAGCACAAGCATTTCGCTACACTCGCATTAACATCTTGATTTGATTTGAATCTCAACTAGATGCCCTCAATCTCACACAAATGATCAAGGAACCTACCAGCTACAACCCTAAATCCGTAACCATGGGCACCCTCTTAGATATCATCCTGACCAACTTGCCCTTTAAATACACCTCTGCTGTCTTCAACCAGGATCTCAGCGATCACTGCCTCATTGCCTGCGTACTGACCTCATCCTGTCAGTAGAGGATACCTGGTTTCTCTTCAAAAGTGCTTTCCTCTCCATCTTAAATAAGCATGCCCCATTAAAAAAAAATTGAACTAAGAACAGATACAGCCCTTGGTTCACCCCAGACTTGACTGCACTTGACCAGCACAAAAACATCCTGTGTCATTCTGCATTAGCATCGAATAGCCCCTGCGATATGCAACTTTTCAGGAAAGTCAGGAACCAATATACTCAGTCAGTTAGAAAAGCAAAGGCTAGCTTCTTCAAACAGAAATTTGCTTCCTGTAGCACTAATTCCCAAATGTTTTGGGACACTGTAAAGTCCATGGAGAATAAGAGAATCTCCTCCCAGCTGCCCACTGCACTGAGGATAGGAAATACTGTCATCACCGATAGATCTACGATAATCGATCATTTCAATAAGCATTTTTCCACGACTGGCCATGCTTTCCACCTGGCTACCCCTACCCCTACTCCTGCCAACATCTCAGCACCCCCTGCCGAATCTTACTCCCCCCACTTCTCCTTCACCCAAATGCAGACAGCTGATGTTCTGAAAGAGCTGCAAAATCTGGACCTGTACAAATCAGCTGGGCTAGACAATCTGGAACCTCTCTTTCTAAAATTATTTGCCAAAATTGTTGCAACCCCTATTACTAGGCTATTCAACCTCTCTTTCGTATCGTCTGAGATCCCCAAAGATTGGAAAGCTGCCGCGGTCATCCCCCTCTTCAAATGGGGAGACACTCTAGACCAAAACTGATATAGACCTATATCCATCCTGCCCTGCCCTTATAAAATATTAGAAAGCCAAGTTAATAAAAAGATCACCAACCATTTCGAATCCCACCGTACCTTCTCCACTATGCAATCTGGTTTCCGAGCTGGTCATGGCTGCACCTCAGCCACGCTCAAGGTCCTAAATGATATCATAACCGCCATCGATAAAAGACAGCACTGTGCAGCCGTCTTCATTGACCTGACCAAGGCATTCGACTCTGTCGAAATCGGCAGACTCAATAACCTTGGCTTCTCAAATGACTACCTTACCTGGTTCACCAGCTACTTCTCAGATAGAGTTCAGTGTGTCAAATCGGAGGTCCTGTTGTCCGGACCTCTATTGGGGGTGCCACAGGGTTCAAGTCTCGGGCCGACTCTTCTCTGCATATATCATTGATGTCGCTCTTGCTGCTGGTGATTCTCTGATCCTACTCCACGCATACGACACCATTCTGTATACATCTGGCCCTTCTTGGGACACTGTGCTAACAAACCTCCAAACGAGCTTCAACGCCATACAGCACTCCTTCTGTGGCCTCCAACTGCTTTTAAATGTTAGTAAAACTAAGTGCATGCTCTTCAACTGATTGCTGCCCACACCCTCCCACCCTACTAGCATCACTACTCTGGACAGTTCGGATCAAGAATATGTGGACAACTACAAATACGTAGGTGTCTGGTTAGACTGGAAACTCTCCTTCCAGACTCACATTAAGCATCTCCAATCCAAAATTAAATCGAGCATCGGCTACCCTATTTCGCAACAAAGCATCCTTCATCATGCCGCTAAACATACCCTTGTAAAACTGACTATCCTCCCGATCCTTGACTTTGGCGATGTCATTTACAAAATAGCCCCCAACACTCTACTCAGCAAACTGGATGTAGTCTATCACAGTGCCATCCGTTGTATCACCAAAGCCCCATATACTACCCACCACTGTGACCTGTATGCTCTCGTTGGCTGGTCCTCACTACATACCCATCGCCAAACCCACCGGCTCTAGGTCATCAATAAGTCTTTGCTTGGTAAAGCCCCGCCTTATCTCAGCTCACTGGTCACCATAGCAAGACTCACACTTAGCATGCGTTCCAGCAGGTATATTGCACTGGTCATCCCCAAAGCCAACACTTATTTTGTATTTTGACCGCCTTTCCTTCCAGTTCTCTGCTGCTAATGACTGGAACGAATTGCAAAAAATCTCTGAAGCTGGAGTCGTATATCTCCCTCACTAACTTTAAGCGTAAGCTGTCAGAGCAGCTTACCGATCACTGTACCTGTACACAGCCAATCTGTAAATAGCACACCCAACTACCTCATCCCCATATTATTCTATTATTATTATTATTACCTCCCTTATCCTACCCCATTTGCACACACTGTATATATACTTTTTCTATTGTATTATTGACTGTACGTTTGTTTATCCCATGTGTAACTCTGTGCTGCTGTTTTTGTCGCACTGCTTTGCTTTAACTTGGTCAGGCCGCAGTTGTAAATGAGAACTTGTTCTCAACTAGCCTACCTGGTTAACTGAAGGTGAAATCAAATAAATGGTGTCTTCACTGTTAACTGTGTGTAGTCAGTAGGGTAGGAAATGTGCTATAGATATATCAATGAAAGGCGTGGTAACACTTTACATTAAGTCAAAGAAGTAGTATAATTCTTGCTACATCATTGTACTAACATGGATTTAATAAAGTTATCACTGTCACTTTAAATAAAGCCTCTTTAATAATGTATACATATCCTACATTTGTCACGTTCTGACCTTATAATAACAGAACTATCTTTGTTTTAGTATGGTCAGGGCGTGAGTTGGGTGGGTTGTCTATGTTCGTTTTTCTCTCATTTGGGATTTCTGTGTTTGGCCTAGTATGGTTCTCAATCAGAGGCAGCTGTCAATCGTTGTCCCTGATTGAGAATCATACTTAGGTAGCCTGGTTTCACTTTTGAGTGGTGGGTGTTTATTTTCTGTCTTTGTGTGTGTCGCCAGACAGGACTGTTTCGGTTTTCGTTCGTTCACTTTATTGTTTTGTATTTCAGTGTTCATTTTTATCTATTAAAGATTACATCTTGAACACTTACCACGCTGCGAATTGGTCCTCCGATCCTTCTCGCTACTCCTCCTCAGAAGAGGAGGACGAGATCCGTTACAACATTACTCTTCTCATATGTAAACTCAGCAAAAAAATAAACTTCCTCTTACTGCCAACTGCGTTTATTTTCAGCAAACTTGACATGTGTAAATATTTGTATGAACATAACAAGATTCAACAACTGAGACATAAACTGAACAAGTTCCACAGACATGTGACTAACATAAATGGAATAATGTGTCCCTGAACAAAGGGGGGTTAAAATCAAAAGTAACATTCAGTATCTGGTGTGGCCACCAGATGCATTAAGTATTGCAGTGTATCTCCTCCTCATGGACTGCACCAGATTTGCCAGTTTTTGCGGTGAGATGTTACCCCACTCTTCTACCAAGACACCTGCAAGTTCCCGGACATTTCTGGGGGGAATGGCCCTAGCCCTCCGATCCAACAAGTCCCAGACATGCTCACTGGGATTGAGATCCGAGCTCTTCGCTGGCCATGGCATAACACTGACATTCCTGTCTTGCAGGAAATCACACACAGAACGAGCAGTATGGCTGGTGGCATTGTCATGCTGGAGGGCCATGTCAGGATGAGCCTGCAGGAAGGGTACCACATGAGGGAGGAGGATATCTTCCCTGTAATGCACAGCTTTGAGATTGCCTGCAATGATAACAAGCTCAGTCCGATGTTGCTGTGACACACCGCCCCAGACCATGACGGACCCTCCACCTCCAATTCGATCCCGCTCCAGAGTACAGGCCTCAGTGTAACGCTCATTCCTTCGACGATAAACGCGAATCCGACCATCACCCCTGGTGAGACAAAACCGCGACTTGTCAGTAAAGAGCACTTTTTGCCAGTCCTGTCTGGTCCAGGGACGGTGGCTTTGTGCCCATAGGCGACGTTGTTGCTGGTGATATCTGGTGTGGACCTGCCTTTACAACAGGCCTACAAGCCCTCAGTCCAGCCTCTTTCAGCCTATTGCGGACAGTCTGAGCACTGATGGAGGGATTGTGTGTTCCTGGTGTAACTCGGGCAGTTGTTGTTGCCGTCCTGCACCTGTCCTGCAGGTGTGATGTTCGGATGTACCAATCCTGTGCAGGTGTTGTTACACGTGGTCTGCCATTGCGAGGACGATCAGTTGTCCATCCTGTCTCCCTGTAGCACTGTCTTAGGCATCTCACAGTACGGACATTGCAATTTGTTTCCCTGGCCACATCTACAGTCCTCATGCCTCCTTGCAGCATGCCTAAGGCATGTTCACGCAGATGAGCAGGGACCCTGGGCATCTTTCTTTTGGCGTTTTTCAGAGTCAGTAGAAAGGCCTGTTTAGTGTCCTGTTTTCATAACTGTGACCTTAATTGCCTTCCGTCTGTAAGCTGTTAGTGTCTTAACGACTGTTCCACAGGTGCATGTTCATTAATTGTTTAAGGTTCATTGAACAAGCACGGGAAACAGTGTTTAAACCCTTTACAATGAAGATCTGTGAAGTTATTTAGATTTTTACGAATGATCTTTGAAAGACAGTGTCTTGAAAAAGTGACGTTACTTTTTTTGCTGAGTTTATATACTGTATTCTGTACCATCTACTGCATCTTGCCTATGCCGCACGGCCATCCATAGATTTATATGTACATATTATTTTTCCATCCCTTTACATTTGTGTGTATAAGGTAGTCATCGTGAATTTGTTAGATTACTTGTTTGATACTACTGCACTGTCGGGAACTAGAGGCACAGGCATTTCGCTACACTCAACATTAACATCTGCGAACTCTGTGTTTGTGACCAATACAATTTGATTTGATTTGACATACTACATAGTATTTTAGTGATTACAGCAATACACATTTAAAGAGATTTAAAAAGGGCTGCCACAATCAATTCCCTTATTATGAATCCTATCATGCATGGAGACTAATCTCTCATGGATGGACAGGTCTCCATGTAATCTCTGTTAACCCAGAACAAAAATGTTGTATAATTTGGTCAGATGCTCGATGTTTACATAAACATCAAGTATCTGACCAAAGGATGAGAGATTATAGTTCTGGGTTAACCGAGATTACGTGGAGACCCACGACTCTCCCTCTTTTAAGTAAACTCACTGAAGGTCAATCACATGTAAATATAATATATAAAGTCTTTGTCTATGCTGTTTATTACTAGGTCTATAGGAAAAGACACCTCATTTGAGAGGACTGCTCAGGGGCTTCCAGTAATTATTTAAGTTGAAATGTTATTTGAGTTCACGTGTATGTGGAGTGTGGGGGGGTGTAACTGCTATAATACCTAGCCAAGTCTGGTAAACCACTAACGTGAGATTCTGTCTGTGTGTGTGTGTGCATTCTTGCCTGCGTGCCTAGCTGTGTGTTTATGGAAAGCGCCATAACTGCGTGTCTAGCTGCGTGTTTGTGGAAAGCGCCATACCTGAGTGTCTAGCTGTGTGTTTGTGGAAAGTGCCATACCTGCGTGTCTAGCTGTGTCTGTGGAAAGCAAGTGGAAACAATAAAATTACACTGAACCAAAATTTAAACGCAACATGCAACAATTTGATTGACTTTACTGAGTTACACTTCACATAAGGATATCAGTCAATTGAAATAAATTACTTAGGCCCTAATCTATAGATTTAACATGACTGAGCAGGGGCGCAGCCACCCACTGGAGAGCCAGGCCCAGCCAATCAGGATGAGTTTTTCCCCACAAAAGAGCTTTATTTCAGAAAAATACTACTCAGTTTCATCAGCTGTCTGGGTGGCTGGTCTCAGACGATCACTCAGGTAAAGCAGCTGGATGTGGAGGTCATGGTCTGGCGTGGTACACGAGGTCTACGTTTGTGAGGCCGGTTGGATGTACTGCCAAATTCTTTAAAACGACGTTAGAGGCGGCTTATGGTAGAGAAATGAACATTACATTCTCTGACAACACCTCTGGTGGACATTCCTGTAGTCAGCATGCCAATTGCATGCTCCCTCAAAACTTGAGACATCTGTAGCATTGTGTTATGTGACAAAACTGCACATTTTAGAGTGGCCTTTTGTCCCCAGCACAAGGTGCAACTTTGTAATGATCATGCTGTTTAATCAGCTTCTTGATATGACACACCTGTCCGATGGATGGATTATCTTGGCAAAGAAGAAATGCTCACTTACAAGGAAGTAAACAAATTTGTGGAAGTCTGAGAGAAATAAGAGAAATACGATTTTTGTGTGTATGGAACATTTCTGGGATATTTTATTTCTGCTCATGAAACAAGGGACCAACACTTTACATGATATGTTTATATTTTTGTTCAGTATATTTTTAGAGGCATGGGTGGACCCACAGCAAAGTACAGCAGAAGTTTGCCAAGTCCTTATCATGGAAAATCTGTAGGTTATATAATAGAGCTTGCTGGATATGGAATTCAATATTTCCTGCAGGTTTACAGTAGTTTATCTGCAACCAATTCTCTGTGCAGAAGTATACTGAGGGTGTTGTGTATGTTTCGGTGTGCCGACAGTGACCGGTGATGCTGAATGATGTGTCCTCCTTTCACTTTGCGCATCAGCAGCCATGTTGCCCCACTCTAATGTCAGACGTGCATCACATGACGTACAGTAATTCACTCAGCTGAGAATGGAGGTTATGTATGTGCTCTGCTGACCTGACTAGCATGTTTTCTGTCTTTCACTCTCTCTCTTTTTGGCACCTCTCACTCAATCACTTTTCAATTTCGAGACTGCATATAGCCTACTACAGTTTGAGTCTTTCTCATTCATCACTATGTGCCTCTTCCCTCTCTTTTTCTCTCTTTTTCCCTCTTTTCTCTCTCTCTCTCTCTCTCTCTCTCACTCACTCACTTTCCCTTCATATACCATGTATCTCTGTGTTTTTCTAATCTCATTTCTCTCTCCCTTTCTCTCTCCCCCTCTCTTCTGCTGACTCATATAGAATCAGGGCGTTCCGTCCTTAAAAACAGGTGACTCAATGGCACAGGAGCAGAGTTTTTTTTGTAGATTGAGTTATAGAGTCCTCTTACCTTGCAGAGGATGTACCCAATTCTGTCCCACACACACACACACACACACAACACACACACACACACACACACACACACACACACACACACACACACACACACACACACACACACACACACACACACACACACACACACACGCCTACACTCGTTCCTCTCTCTCTGTGTCATACTGTACACAAACAAGAACACACTCAGGCACACGCCTACATTCTCTCTCGCTCTCTCTTTCAAACTCACACCAACGTACTATATTACACATGCATACATGCTACACTTTCTCGCCACCTCTCTTACACACACACACACACACACACACACACACACACACACACACACACACCTCCCATTACCTCAGACCGAGTGGAAACTACATCCCTGTATGAGACAGCAAACATTCTGCAGGCCCGAGTCTGTAGTGTTGACCCCACTGTCCTTAAAGGCCCAGTGCAGTCAAAATGATTTTCCTTGTGTTTTGTATCATATCTTACAACAGCTGATGAAACAAACACTGTCAAAGTGTGAAAACATTTCATCAGTGTTATTTCCTGATAGTTGCTTGTTGAAAATATAGTCACAGGACCTCCTAATCAGCAGGTTTGCTGATTAGAACAGCAAACGTTTGTGTCCCTGGCTAGATTGCTATGAGAGGATATTGATGCTAGTGTCGTGGAAATTCTACACAGGGACTCTCGAAGTCAATCTTAAATGAATCATTGTTTATTAACAGCAAGCTGGAGAGGGAACAGTCAAACTTAGATGCATAAAGTACCTGGTCTGAAGTGAGCTCCTTTGGGGCAGGCCTGTTAGATCTCTTATATACTGCTTACACAGACAAGTTACATGGGCATGGTTCATAGGGTTAGTTCCTGCATGTGTCTGGCACCGTCTCCTATATTAACTTATAGAACATATTCTGGGAGTTCTGCCAGATGGTCCTAAGGAGGGGGTCATGTCGCCCCCTCTCATATCTTTACCAAGCACAGGCAGGAACCAAGGATTATTTATGACACAAAAAACAAGATTAACATTTTCAAGGCTCTCTTCACACAATAACATTTTCCATCACACTAGATTATATTGTTACTGCAGTTTTACAATCACTAAGAATACATAAGCCTTCTTTGATGATGTATTAATATAGATCTTATAAAGATCATATTGCTAAAGGAATCTTTTGACGGTCTCCCCTTGAATGCCTTATATATTTGACCATGGAATAATGTACCTACACTACGTCACCAAAAGTATGTGGACACCTTTCAAATGAGTGAATTTGGCTATTTCAGCCACACCCATTGCTGACTGGTGTATAAAATCAAGCACACAGCCATGCAATCTCAATAGACAAACACTGGCACCGTCATAGGATGCCACCTTTCCAACAAGTCAGTTAGTCAAATGTCTGCCCTGTGGAAACGTCTAGAAGCAACAACGGCTCAGCTGCGAAGTGGTAGGCCACACAAGCTCACAGAATGCATAGTGCCAAATGTAAAGTTTTTGTGGAGGAGAAATAATGGTCTGGGGCAGTTGATTTGGATTAGGCCTCTTAGTTCCAGTGAAGGGAAATCTTAACGCTACAACATAGATATTCTAGACGATTCTGTGCTTCCAACTTTGTGTCAACAGTTTGGGGAAGGCCCTTTCCTGTTTATTCATGACAATTCCCCTGTGCACAAAGCAAGGTCCATACAGAAATAGTTTGTTGAGATCGGTGTGGAAGAACTTGACTGGCCTGCACAGAGCCCTGACCTCAACCCCATCAAACACCTTTGGGATGAATTGGAACGCAGACTGCGAACCAGGCGTAATCGCCCAACATCAGTGCCAGACCTCACTAATGCTCTTGTAGCTGAATGGAAGCAAGTCCCCACAGCAATGTTCCGACATCTAGTGGAAAGCCGTCCCACAAGAGTGGAGGCTGTTATACTTTTGGTCATGTAGTGTATTTGTGAGTTTATTCTAGCACCTGATTCGCACAAGGTCTATGACCCTCAAAGTCAACTTTGGACCTCGAAGCCAGTTCCACTGCATTTTTTCATTGTTCCCCTCTAATCAGGGACTGATTTAAACATGGGACACCATGTGTGTGCAATTAACTATCAAGTCGATCAGAAAACCAGCAGGCCTCATAGGGTAATAGTTGAGCACTCCTGGTCTATAATATAGACTCTGTGACAATGACTGTTGTCTTACTCAAATCAAATCAAATTTTATTTGTCACATACACATGGTTAGCAGATGTTAATGCAAGTGTAGCGAAATGCTTGTGCTTCTAGTTCCGACAATGAAGTAGCTGTTATTAGATCACATGGGACTTATGCTGCCCTTGATACACACGCTCATGTTAGCACACGCACACACACACACACACACACACACACACACACACACACATTCCTCGAGTTTGGGTTTCCCTGGACGGAAGGGAATAACCTGCACAATTCTCTAATGTAATACTGAGTTCTCTACTGCTGTCTTCTTCAAGCACTCTAATGGCATTTTTTGTGTGTTATCTATCTCTTCACCTAGGTCATTTTCTCTGTCTGTTTCTCTTTTTATGTCTCTGCCTCTGTCACTCTGTCCCCCTTTTTACCTACCTCTCGCTGTCTCCCCTGTTCCACCCCCTCTCTCTTTCTCTCTCTCCCTTTGTCATCCTCCATCCCCTCTCTCTCTCATGCTGTATTCATTGTCAGTGGGGCTGCTGTGAATGTTTGTTTGTTTAGCTCCTACGCCCACTTGGAGTCCATTAGCGCACTCACTGGCAGTCCCTCTACTGATTTTACTCCCTAGGAGTACACTGTCAGAAACCTGTGTTGAGAGACTCAAGTGGAGGGTTGGTTGAGATGTGAGTGTAATGGTTGAGAGAAATAGTAGTTAGTTACTACAATAACTACAAGGCTATGCACCAGACTAGTTAGGGAATATATGGATGTTGTGTTGTATGAATATGATAAATGTGTTATGCTCTGTACGTTTACACTGTACGTTGTGTTGTATATGTAGCCATTGTGATGATAACGAGAGCTTAGAGACAGCTAAGGAAGCCTTGAACAAAAAAAACGAAACAATATTCATACCAACAACAAACATCCCTGTATGCGTATTGCACAAGCCGTAGTTCACAAAACGATTCCAACGACAAAAATAAATGATCTGACATTGACTTTGCACAGACAACTTCTCCCTGGGGAGTAGTCAAGCAAAGCCTGACGTTGTATTGTAGGCAGCTATAAGCACTCAGACACCTCTCCTTTGTTCCTCCTTTCTATCTTTCTCTTTCACTCTCTCTATCTCTGTCTCTCTCTCACACTTCTCTCAATGCATACCATAATGCTCCTCTCAGACTGAGAGCTGAGGCTCTCTCCCGATTGGTAGAACTGTTGCCATGGAGCCGACCGTCTCAACAATGTAGATGGAATCTGTTGTCTGTTAAACTATAGACATGAGAACAACTGCAGTATCTGAATATTTATAGAGAGGGATTGTTCATATTATCAGGATAAAGATAAGACCCAGATGCAGACCGTGTCGAAGTAACAATGTTTATTACAGCAACAGGGGCAAAGGTACAGGACGGCAGGCAGGCTCAGGGTCAGGTCAGGCAGAGGTCGGTAATCCAGAGGCAGGGAAAAAGTACAGGACGGCGGGCAGGCAGAGGGTCAGGGGCAAGCAGAGTGGTCAAGCGGGCGGGCTTAGGGTCAGGACAGGCAAGGGTCAAAACCAGGAGGACGAGAAAAGAGAGACTGGGGAAAAGCAGGCGCTGATGCAAAAAACGCTGGTTGACTTGACAAACAAGACGAACTGGCAACAGACAAACAGAGAACACCGGTATAAATACACAGGGGATAGTGGGGAAGATGAGCTACATCTGGAGGGGGGTGGAGACAATCCCAAAGACAGGTGAAACAGATCAGGGTGTGACACATATTGAGAATGTATAGCTTCACTATTATAGCAGTGACTAGACTTTGTGCTGGAAAGCTGTTAGTCTATGTTTGCCTCTGTTTAACATTGTATAGAATTTGAATTGACTTGTATCTATCCTCGAAGGGATGTAGAATAACACACATTATAAACATTGAAAGGTGCTGCTGCACTATATGCATTAAAACATATATTATGTTAAGCCTACATATGTAGAGTCTTAATTTGAGCCAGTTTGCTACAGCAGGAAAATAATCCTGCAGCAACAGAAATGTTTAATTATTATGTGGATTATAATTAATGGACATTTTTGTAGGGGTTGATACATTTTTCGTGAGGGCAAATCAAGCCTGAAATTTCATAGTGGAAATTACAAACTTTATATCATTTTTTAAACTCGAATACACTGCAAGTTTGCATATCTTGCTGGGACGTTGCTGGCAGAAATTGTGTGGAGTTCCAGCATAAGCCAACGTTGCTACCATCATGCCGTCCAAAGTTAAAGAAGGTTGGAGTAATGGAGAGTACAGTGTTTCCCTATCGGCAGGGTAGCCTAGTGGTTAGAGCGTTGGATTAGTAACCGGAAGGTTGCAAGTTCAAACCCCCAAGCTGACAAGGTACAAATCTGTCATTCTGCCCCTGAACAGGCAGTTAACCCACTGTTCCTAGACCGTCATTGAAAATAAGAATTTGTTTTTAACTGATCTTGCCTACGGACGGCGATACTCCCCAGCCTGTGCCCAGGGTCCCTTGCCTTTCAGTATCTCCTCCCATGTCCATTTCTCCAGATAGCCCTGCTCTTCCTTACCACGCTGCTTGGTCCTTTGGTGGTGGGTGGTTACAGAACCACGGCTAACGGCTTTCGTCGGAAGAAGAAGAGTCATTGGACCAAAATGCAACGGGGTACATGGGGACATAAATCTGGGACATAAATCTGCTACGACAAGCTCATTGTCCACCCTCCCTCCCAAAAGCCTGGGTGAGAGAGAAAGACAAACTTCCGGGTCAGTAGCTTCAGTCCAACATCACACACACATACACCAACTGAAACTCACAAGTGCCTGATTATTGGACTCTATTAGCGAAACAATGTTTGTATTTTACTTATTTTTTTCTCCATATTATGCCTATCTCTGTCCAAATACAATGCTATTTTTCAGTTAACTACTTGCTTTCAGCATGCATATAGAGAATGGCACTCAACTTGTACTGCACTGACTCAGATGACAGACGATTGGTTAAAATAACTGGATAATAAGATAGTTGGAACTGTTTTGTTAGATTTCAGTGCAGCCTTTGATGTTATTGAAGAAACTCACTTGCTATGGCTTTACATCACCTGCCAGCACATAGTTGGAAAGTTATTTATCCAATAGAACCCAGAGAGTTTTTTTCAATGGAAGCTACTGCAACATCAGATGTGTACAGTGCAGTGTCCCACAGGGCAGTTACCTTGGGCCATTACTCTTCTCTATTTTTACATGATTTGCCACTGGTCTTTACACAAAGCTAGAATGACTATGTATGCAGATGATTCCACACTCTACATGTCAGCACCCAAAGCCAGTGAGCTCACTGAAATTCTAAGTAAGGAGTTATAGTCAGTATCTGAATGGGTGATTAGTAATAAACTGGTCTTAAATACTGTACATCTAAAACTAAAAGCATCCATTTGGTTCAAAACATTCTCTAAGACCTAAATCTCAACTGGCGTTGTGCATGAAGGGTTAACCATTGAGCAAGTTGAGGAAGCTAAACTCTGAGGTATCTCTACACTCTACTCAGCAAATTCGATGTAGTCTATCACAGTGCCATCCGTTTTGTCACCAAAGCCCCATATACTACCCACCACTGCGACCTGTATGCTCTCGTTGGCTGGCCCTCGTCGCCAAACCCACTGGCTCCAAATCATCTATAAGTCTTTGCTTGGTAAAGCCCAGCCTTATCTCAGCTCACTGGTCACCATAGCAACACCCACGTGTAGCACGTGCTCCAGCAGGTATATCTCACTTGTCATCCCCAAAGCCAACACCTCCTTTGGCTGCCTTTCCTTCCAGTTCTCTGCTGCCAATGACTGGAACGAATTGCAAAAATGATTGAAGCTGGAGTCTTATATCTCCCTCTCTAACTTTAAGCATCAGCTGTCAGAGCAGCTTACCGATCACTGTACCTGTACACAGCCTATCTGTAAATAGCATTCCCAACTACCTCATCCCCATACTATTATTTTTTTATTTTCTTTTGCACCCCAGTATCTCTACTTGCACATTATCATCTGCACATCTATCACTCCAGTGTTAATGCTAATGCAGTAGATGGTATAGAGTAGAGGTCGACCGATTATGATTTTTCAACGCCGATACCGATTATTGGAGGATTTTAAAATTTGTAATAATGACAATTACAACAATACTGAATGAACACTTATTTTAACTTAATATAATACATCAATAAAATCTATTTAGCCTCAAATAAATAATGAAACATGTTCAATTTGGTTTAAATAATGCAAAAAACAGTGTTGGGGAAGAAAGTAAAAGTGCAATATGTGCCATGTAAGAAAGCTAACGTTTAAGTTCCTTGCTCAGAACATGAGAACATATGAAAGCTAGTGGTTCCTTTTAACATGAGTCTTCAATATTCCCAGGTAAGAAGTTGTAGGTTGTAGTTATTATAGGAATACTATTTCTCTCTATACGATTTGTATTTCATATACCTTTGACTATTGGATGTTCTTATAGGCACTTTAGTATTGCCAGTGTAACAGTATAGCTTCCATCCCTCTCCTCGCCGCTACCTGGGCTCGAACCAGGAAGACATCGACAACAGCCACCCTCGAAGCAGCATTACCCATGCAGAGCAAGGGGAACAACTACTCCAAGTCTCAGAGCGTGTGACGTTTGAAACGCTATTAGTGCTCACCCCGCTAAATAGCTAGTCATTTCACATTGGTTACACCAGCCTAATCTCGGGAATTGATTGGCTTGAAGTCATAAACAGCACAATGCTTGAAGCATTGTGAAGAGCTGCTGGCAAAACGCATGAAAGTGCTGTTTGAATGAATGCTTACGAGCCTGCTGGTGCCTACCATCGCTCAGACTGCTCTATCAAATCATAGACTTAATTATAACATAATAACACACAGAAATACGAGCCTTAGGTCATTAATATGGTCGAATCCGGAAAGTGTCATTTCGAAAACAAAATGTTTACTCTGTCAGTGAAATACGGAACCGTTCCGTTTTTTATCAAACGGGTGGCATCCCTAAGTCTAAATATTGCTGTTACATTGCACAACCTTCAATGTTATGTCATAATCACGTAAAATTCTGGCAAATTAGTTCGCAATGAGCCAGGCGGCCCAAACTGCTGCATATGCCCTGACTCTGCGTACAATGAACGCAAGAGAAGTGACACAATTTCACCTGGTTAATATTGCCTGCTAACCATGGATTCATTTGAGCTAAATATGCAGGTTTAAAAATATATACTTCTGTGTATTAATTTTAAGAAATGCATTGATGTTTATGGTTAGGTACACGTTGGAGCAACGACAGTCCTTTTTCGCGAATGTGCACCGCATCGATTATATGCAATGCAGGACACGCTAGATAAACTAGTAATATCATCAACCATGTGTAGTTATAATTAGTGATTATGGTTGATTGATTGATTGTTTTTTATAAGATACGTTTAATGCTAGCTAGCAACTTACCGTGGCTTCTTACTCCATTTGCGTAACAGGCGGGCTCCTCGTGAGGCAGGTGGTTAGAGCGTTGGACTAGTTAACCGTAAGGTTGCAAGATTGAATCCCTGAGCTGACAAGGTAAAAATCTGTCGTTCTGCCCCTGAGCAAGGCAGTTAACCCTCCGTTCCTAGGCCGTCATTGAAAATAAGAACGTGTTCTTTAACTGACTTTCCTAGTTAAATAAAGGTGTTTATGAAAACTTGAAATCGCCCCTAATTAATCGTCCATTCCGATTAATCGGTTGACCTCCAGTATAGAGTACAGTATAAACATATGAGATGAGTAATGTAGGGTATGTAAACATTATAAGAAGTGGCATTGTTTATTATTTCACCTCTATGGCCTATTTATTGCCTTACCTCCCTAACCTTACTTCATCTGCACACACTGTACATAGATTTTTCTATTGTGTTATTGACTATACGTTTGTTTATCCCAACAACTCTGTGTTGTTTTTATTATTTTATTATTCGTTTTTTAAAATTTCACCTTTATACAACCAGGTAGGCTAGTTGAGAACAAGTTCTCATTTACAACTGCGATCTGGCCAAGATAAAGCAAAGCAGTGCGTCACAAACAACAACACATAGTTACACATGGAAGGAACAAACATACAGTCAATAATACAATATAAATGTATATATACAGACTGTGCAAATGGGGTAGGATAAGGGAGATAAGGCAATAAATAGGCCATAGTAGTGAAATAATTACAATATAGCAATTAACCACTGGAGTGATAGATGTGCAGAAGATGAATGTGCAAGTAGAGATAATGGGGTGCAAAGGAGCAAAATAAATAAAATAGCTAACAGTATGGGGATGAGGTAGTTGAATGGGCTATTTACAGATGAGCTATTTACAGATGAGCTATGTACAGGTGCAGTGATCTGTGAGCTGCTCTGACAGCTGGTCCTTAAAGTTAGTGCGGGAGATATGAGTATCCAGCTTCAGTGATTTTTGCAGTTTGTTCCAGTCATTGGCATTAGAGAACTGGAAGGAAAGGCAGCCAAAGTAGGAATTGGCTTTGGGGGTGACCAGTGAAATATACCTGCTGGAGCGCGTGCTACGGGTGGGTGCTGCTATGGTAACCAGTGAGCTGAGATAAGGCGGGGCTTTACCTAGCAAAGACCTATAGATGACCTGGAGCCAGTGGGTTTGGCAACGAGTATGAAGCGAGGGCCAGCCAGCGAGAGCGTACAGGTCGCAGTGGTGGGTAGCATATGGGGCTTTGGTGACAAAACGGATGGCACTGTGATAGACTGCATCCAATTTGCTGAGTAGAGTGTTGGAGGCTATTTTTTAAATTACATTGCCGAATTCAAGGATTGGTAGGATAGTCAGTTTTACGAGGGTATGTTTGACAGCGTGAGTGAAGGATGCTTTGTTGCGAAATAGGAAGCAGATTCTAGAATTAATTTTGGATTGGAGATGCTTAATGTGAGTCTGGAAGGAGAGTTTACAGTCTAACCAGACACCTAGGTATATGTAGTTGTCCACATATTCTAGGTCCGAACCGTCCAGAGTAGTGATGCTGGATGGGCGGGCAGGTGTGGTAGCGATCGGTTGAAGAGCATGCATTTAGTTTTACTTGCATTTAAAAGCAGTTGGAGGCTACGGAAGGAGAGTTGTATGGCATTGAAGCTCGCTTGGAGGTTAGTAAACATAGTGTCCAAAGAAGGGCCAGATGTATACAGAATGGTGTCATCTCCATAGAGGTGGAATCACCAGCAGCAAGAGCGACATCATTGACGTATACAGAGAAGAGAGTCAGCCTGAGAATTGAACCCAACAACAGGCCCTCCGATTTGACACACTGAACTCTATCTGAGAAGTAGTTGGTGAACCAGGCGAGGCAGTCATTTGAGAAACCAAGGCTATTGTGCCTGCCGATAAGAATGTGGTGATTGACAGAGTCGTAGCCTTGGCCAGGTCGATGAATACTGCTGCACTGCTTTGCTTTATCTTGTCCAGGTCGCAGTTGTAAACGAGAACTTGTTCTCAACTGGCCTACCTGGTTAAATAAAGGTGAAATAAATGAAAAGGTATTGGATTGGATGGTCAATTATCATGGTCAAGTCATATTGGCAGAGTTGTTGTGACGATGGGGTATGTTTGTTATAAAAATATGCTCTGCCTTTTTTACACAAAAAACAACTGTACTAGTTGTTCAGGCTCTGGTCTTGTCCCATTTTGATTATTGTCCAGTAATATGGTCAAGTGCAGCAAAAAAAGACCTAGCAAAGCTGCAGCTGGCTGAAAATAGAGCAGCACACCTTGCCGTTAACTGCACCTACAGAACTAACATCAACAACATGCCTGCCAGTCTTTCCTGGTTGAGGCTTGACGGGAAACTAACTGCATCTCTCCTAGCTTTTATGAGAAGTATTACTGTGATGAATATTCCAGATTGTCTGCATAATCAAATAACATTCAGCTAAGACATCCATACATAACCCGCAAGACATGTCAACAGGGGTCTCTTCCCTAAGTACAAAACAAATTCACGGGAACGCACAGTATTATACAGACCAATGATCGCATGGAACTCCCTTCTGTCTCCAATTACTCAAGCAAACAGTAAAATTACCTTTAAAAATGGATTATTACATCTCATGGAATGACGGGGACTGTGAAGGGACACAAATACAAACACACTCACACACAGACACACTCTAACCCACACATCATTTCTGCTGTTGTATTGTTTGTGTATCGTTGTGTATTACATTTGTGTGACTGTCCTTGTCTATCATTGTATCAGTACTTGTCATGTATTACATATTCAAATACTCCAGCCTGCTACTACAAGTAATCAGCACCAGGCCCCAGAGTGCTGCCCTGATTCAAATTTCCACCACACATTCCAACAAATTTAGAAGGAGCAGTAAAAGCATTCAAATGTCATGTCCCATTCTATAAACTACACCTACACACCCATAACTCACAGTGACACATAAAGAGTGGATGTGCGCACACACACACACACACGCATACAAACACCCTCTCACACAAGCGCATTAACTCTCTCTCTCTCTGATGAAAGTATCTTGTTATTCTTGTCATGAGGGCATCGCCCTCTCTCTCTCGCTCTCTCTCTCTCTGATGTGCTGTGCGCAGTGCTGTGTCGTCCCGTCTGCCTGACTCAACATATTTCTGGCTCCCCCTCCCCCTCTCTGCCCAGGCTGGCACGTACATGCATGTCTGTAGACTCTATACCCAGCATGCTTCACTTCTCTCTGTGCTGTGGCGCACGCGGGACTCACTGCATTGCAGCCCCGTGTGCATTGATTGGCAGAAAGACAGCAGCTCAGAGGGAAAGTGGTGTGAAGAGAGGGAGGGGGAAAGAGAAAGCAGGAGTGAGGGGAGGTATCCTAAGGCTTCAGCGTGCAGACAGACAGACAGACAGACAGACAGACAGACAGACAGACAGACAGACAGACAGACAGACAGACAGACAGACAACCAGACAGACAGATAGACAGGATGAGGGAAGAGTGTCAATGACGGTATGCAGGTGTTAAATGGGACAGAACTCGTCTGAGTTTTAGTTTTTTATACAGACATCACCACTGCTCTGACTGCTGATGTGTGACCACACTAACTGACTGTGTGATTTCCCTTCTCCATTTTCTTTCCCTGTGGTGATGTGAAGTGAGAAGTTTGCCCAGTTTTGGTATCTTTTCATTACATCTGGCAGGCTGGGTTTTTGTCTGAGAGGGAGTGGGTAAGAGAGAGAGAGCCAGAGAAGGAGGGAGTTAAAAATGCTGGTGTTGTTTACATAGCAGGTGTTGTTTACATAGCTACGCAGTGAGTAAATTACGAGTGAAACTCCAACTTTTTACAAACACACATTTCATGTTGCCCACACCCCTCTCTCTCTCTCTCTCTCTCTCTCTCTCTCTCTCTCTCTCTCTCTCTCTCTCTCTCTCTCTCTCTCTCTCTCTCTCTCATGTGTGTGTCATGGTTGTTTTATGTTCACAGCTTCCCTCATAGTCCTTAGCAGAGACACTCTCTGTACTGTAAGCTGCTGTCTAACCTTTCCCTGGGCTTTCCTCTGTCAAACTCAATGACGTCTGGGGTCCTTTTTCCTTCTCTAATCCATCCCAAACACCAGTCCGGGAGCCCTGCTTAGTGCCTGTGCAAAAATGTAACCAGACAACAACAGAGGAAATTGTCTACCTGAACAAACTAAGACAGTGAACTCAGTGACATCTCACTGGGAGAACTCACTCGCTCATGTTAGAAATCCCCCAACAGACAGTCACAGCATTTTAAACGAATCTAACGTAATACTTGCACAAACGCTAGCAAGTTCAATCTTTTCCGTCATTCAGAATCAGTAGTGGTAATAGTAGGAGCTGTTTTTGTGTGAGTCACATTCTCAATAAGATATTGCATTGACGATTTCAGAGCAAATGACTGTGTTACAGCATAGTTAACTCCTTTGCTCTCTGCTCCCCCTTTTTCTCTAATTTAACTTTAATTTTATTTACTTAGTTCTGTGATTATGTTTTCTCTCTTGGCCATTGTCTACATCCAGATAGGAGCTGAAGTTGCTCCAAACGCAATTGTCTTTCTTTGCTCGTACTGTCCTTAGATGACTTTCCCTCTGTCTCAGCCCACCCCCTCCCTCCCTTGCCCAGTCTCCATCTCTGTCTCTGTCTGTAACTGTAGCCTGTGTTTTTCTCTCTCTCTCTCTCCATCTCACTCCCTGGCTCCATCCCTCCCTCTCCCTGCGACATACGTATAGATGCTGCATTGATTGCACACAGAGAGCCTCCCACTCCCTTCATCACTGATGCGCTCTCTCCAGCTGCAGCAGCACTTGTTGAATTCAGCCCTGGGAGAGACAGAGGGAGAAAGAGAGAGAGAGAAAGAGCGCGAGGGTGAGTGAAAGGAGAGAGAGAGCGAGGGAGAAAATCTTTAAAAGAGAGAAACAGTGGGAGAGGGAAAAGCTCAGAGCGCTGAGTGAGACAGAGCAAAGCTTTGAGACAGATGAAGAGCATCAGAGCGCTTTTTTTCTCTCTCCTCCCTTCTTCTCTTCTGGTCCTGGCGTGCGGAAGCTCCATGGTGTGTCCACTCTCCTTTCCTACGGACTGGGTTGTACAGGTCAGAGTTGTCTGGGATGGAGGTGTGTGTGTGTTTGTGTTTTGGTGCTTGCGTCCATCCAAGTGTGTGTGTGTGAGAGAAAGGAGAAGAGGGCTGTGTGTGTGTGTGTCTATGGAGGGGGGTAGAGAGGGGTTGACAATTTTCCGTTTGTATTCTTGGAAACCCTCCTACAGCGTTGCTCAATAATGAAACTGGCGAGTGTGTGGTGGAGAAAAACACAGAGATAAGGTTCATGGAAAGAAGGAACGTATGCAAATATGTCTGGGGAGCATGCCTGGCTGTAACTGGGTGTTATATTGTAAAGGGAGCTATCAAAGTCACACATTTTTGTGTCTCTGAAGTTAGGTGTTTCTAGTTATTATACATCTGTTTCCTTGCTGGCTACAGCTTAGTTTATACAGTCAAAGTGATGGGAGCATACTTACTGAGTTGAAAAATACATGTAAATTACAGTGGGGCAAAAAGGTATTTAGTCAGCCACCAATTGTGCAAGTTCTCCCACTTAAAAAATGAGAGAGGCATGTAATTTTTATCATAGGTACACTTCAACTATGACAGACAAAATGAGGGGAAAAAATCCAGAAAATCACATTGTAGGATTTTTAATGAGGTCAGGATGTCAGCCATCTAACCGTCACTCTAGGCTCTAAAGGCGCCCGCATAGTAGGTTCGATTTGATCTTAGCAGAAGGTGACACAAACGTCTGTTCCTCCAATACTCCTTTTAAAAGAAAAAGTGTGTGCCTGAACAGCCTAAAGAAACCTGACGAATGCAAAAAGTCTGAACACTTCCATAATTTGTGCGCAAACTGTTTCCACTGGGAAGCATGTGACAGGCTTATGGTTGGAAGAAATCTAGGACTGTTGTATGAATGCTTCTCTAAGCATGTTTGGAGGGTCTTGATCTTGCCAATCCAACCTCAAAAACAGCTGGTTACATGCTCTGGAACTTTGGTGGCTACTGAAAATTGTTTTTAAACCTCTCGCTTTGGGCTGAATATATCAATGTGTACTTCATACAGTGGGGCAAAAAAGTATTTAGTCAGCCACCAATTGTGCAAGTTCTCCCACTTAAAAAGATGAGAGAGGCCTGTAATTTTCATCATAGGTACACTTCAACTATGACAGACAAAATGAGAAAATAAATCCAGAAAATCACATTGTAGGATTTTTAATGAATTTTATTTGCAAATTATGGTGGAAAATAATTATTTGGTCACCTACAAACAAGCAAGATTTCTGGCTCTCACAGACCTGTAACTTCTTCTTTAAGAGGCTCCTCTGTCCTCCACTCGTTACCTGTATTAATGGCACCTGTTTGAACTTGTTATCAGTATAAAAGACACCTGTCCACTACCTCAAACAGTCACACTCCAAACTCCACTATGGCCAAGACCAAAGACCTGTCAAAGGACACCAGAAACAGAATTGTAGACCTGCACCAGGCTGGGAAGACTGAATCTGCAATAGGTAAGCAGCTTGGTTTGAAGAAATCAACTGTGGGAGCAATTATTAGGAAATGGAAGACATACAAGACCACTGATAATCTCCCTCGATCTGGGGCTCCACGCAAGATCTCACCCCGTGGGGTCAAAATGATCACAAGAACTGTGAGCAAAAATCCCAGAACCAGACGGGGGGACCTAGTGAATGACCGGCAGAGAGCTGAGACCAAAGTAACAAAGCCTACCATCAGTAACACACTACGCCGCCAGGGACTCAAATCCTGCAGTGCCAGACGTGTCCCCCTGCTTAAGCCAGTAAATGTCCAGGCCCGTCTGAAGTTTGCTAGAGAGCATTTGGATGATCCAGAAGAAGACTGGGAGAATGTCATATGGTCAGATGAAACCAAAATATAACTTTTTTCTAAAAACTCAACTCGTCGTGTTTGGAGGACAAAGAATGCTGAGTTGCATCCAAAGAACACCATACCTACTGTGAGGCATGGGGTGGAAACATCATGCTTTGGGGCTGTTTTACTGCAACGTGACCAGGGTGACGGATCCGTGTAAAGGAAAGAATGAATGGGGCCATGTATCGTGAGATTTTGAGTGAAAACCTCCTTCCATCAGCAAGGGCATTGAAGATGAAACGTGGCTGGGTCTTTCAGCATGACAATGATCCCAAACACACCGCCCGGGCAACGAAGGAGTGGCTTTGTAAGAAGCATTTCAAGGTCCTGGAGTGGCCTAGCCAGTCTCCAGATCTCAACCCCATAGAAAATCTTTGGAGGGAGTTGAAAGTCCGTGTTGCCCAGCAACAGCCCCAAAACATCACTGCTCTAGAGGAGATCTGCATGGAGGAATGGGCCAAAATACCAGCAACAGTGTGTGAAAACCTTGTGAAGACTTACAGAAAACGTTTGACCTCTGTCATTGCCAACAAAGGGTATATAACAAAGTATTGAGATAAACTTTTGTTATTGACCAAATACTTATTTTCCACCATAATTTGCAAATAAATTCATTCAAAATCCTACAATGTGATTTTCGGGGTTTTTTTTTCTCGTTTTGTCTGTCATAGTTGAAGTGTATCTATGATGAAAATTACAGGCCTCTCATCTTTTTAAGTGGGAGAACTTGCACAATTGGTGGCTGACTAAATACTTTTTTGCCCCACTGTATATCATTACACTGATTATATTAACTGTTCCTTTGGTCATTGAGGCCTACTACGTTGAATACTTACTTTGCATATTACCTTAATTTATGTTTTTATACCATATTTCTGCAGTTATCCCATGTCTCTCTCTTCATACACGTTCTTCTGTCACATGTCTCTTTCTGCTCTCTCTCCAACGTCCCCCTCTCTCTTCCTCCCTTTCCCGCTGTGCCCTCTGTTTCACACATCGGTTTCACTTGTCTGTCTCACGTCTCTTTTTGCTCTCTGTTTTTCACATACTCTATTCTCCTCTCTTCTCAAGTTTTCCAATTTGTCTAATCCATCCCTCCTTCTCTCCTTGTACAGATGTCCCTTTCTCTGGCCTTGTCAGTGGTGACTCTCTGAAGCCTCTTCCTCCTCCTCCTCCTCTTTCTCCACCACCATGTCCCAGCTGCTCCACTTGGAGATCCCCAACTTCGGCAGCACGGTGCTGGGCTCCCTCAATGAGCAGCGCCTGCTCGGTCAGTACTGCGATGTCTCCATCCTGGTTAAAGGCCAGGCCTTCAAGGCCCACCGGGCTGTACTAGCCGCCAGCAGCCTCTACTTCCGCGACCTGTTTAGCAGCTCGTCCAAGAGCCAGTTTGAGCTGCCCTCGTCGGTGACTCCCGCCTGCTTCCAGCTGATATTATCCTTCTGCTACACGGGAAAGCTGACCATGGCAGCCAGTGAGCAGCTGGTGGTGATGTACACCGCCGGGTATCTTCAGATCCAGCATATTGTGGAGCGGGGCATGGACCTGATGTTTAAGGCCAACTCGCCCCACTGTGACTCTCAGACGGCAGCCATGGAGGAGCAGCAACCAGGCTCAGAGCCCCAGAGCCCCAGTAATAACACACTGGCCGGGTCAGGGACGTCCATCCTGGGGCCGCCGGGCTGGTCCCCCTCCCTGGTGCAGCCCACGCGGAGGATCAAACTGGAGGGGTGCGATCCATTGCCCAGCCTGAGTCACCATAAGAAAGGGTCCTCTTCATCTGAGCTGGGAGGGAGGTTCTCCAAGGGAAGCTCATTGTTCTACACGGGGGCGGGGGGAACCACCATCTTCCCCGGGATGCAGCCCTATCCAGTGGCAGGGGGAGAGAGGTCCAGTCCTGGGGCCTCCAGCCTGCCTACCACGGACAGCCCAACCTCCTACCAGAATGAGGATGAGGAGTTTGAGGAAGAGCCGTATGACGGGATCACGGAAGAGGCCTACAGTCAGATCTATGGGCGCTCAGCCAACCCATACGGAAGTAAGTATCAACTGTTGCTTAATAATGCAGTTCTCTGTTACTGTATATTAGTATAACTGCTACTCATTTGTTTAACTGCCAGCTATTTCCTTGGTGTTCACTGTGATATGCGGGATAAATGCGACGTTCTACACATCACCTTGAAAAGAATGGATGACCGCCGAGTCCCTTTGCGGAGTTCACTATTCCAAGGTAATGTGCAGAACGGAGGTGTTTATCCCGCATATACCACAGTTACCAAAGAAAACAATGCTTAAGCACACATTTACCGGTAGAAATGACATATAATACATGTTATACCACAGCATTGTTGAATACTCGTTTCTGATTGGCTAGAAGCGCATTCTAGAATGGACATTAAAACCAAATAACGAGACGGTTGGACAAGATATCGGGACAGTTGGAAAAGATACTGGGAAACCTTGCAATCATGATGCAATATGCACCTACACATGCAGACCATTGCGACAAAGTTACAGAAAGCTAAACCAACAACCACACAAACCCAAAATTGTATACATTGTAAAAGCAGGTCCAACATAGAAAAACATTGCTAGCTAACTAGCAATTGATTTGTTTTTGTAGAGACATATTTTTGGGATGACCTAATGTGGTGAATGATGAACATGAAATTCTATGGTAGTCATGACGCAAGTGGTGCTATGCTGTCAAATCCTCCGACATGTTTCTGGTTTGACCAGCTGTTTTCAGCAACTGATATTTTTTCATTTGGTTGTCATATTGGCAGGTTTGCTAGCAACAAACTATTTATATCGACGAGTGTCCTGAGAGAAGGCACTATGCCAGGCAAAATGTGGGCATCATCTGCTTATTGTTATGGATGTATCCAAAATAATGTCAATAGAAAACGGCTTAAGCAAATGCAAATTCAGCTAGTTCGCTGTTATTCTGTCTGCAGACGTCGTAACTGTTAACCGTAGCTATTTGGCTAGCTAGCAAGCAAGGGATAAGACCATTGCTAGTGAGCATAGTAATGGAACATATAGAATTAGAATTAGAATCCGGGTTGCGTCCTTAAATATAGAACTAATCGAGAGAATGACTGGGTCGCATCTCTAGCAACCAAAAGAAGAAAAAAAGTATGAATTTGTTATAAAAAATGAAAATATCAATGAAGATGTTTGATTTCTACCGGTAAATATTGTTTTATTTGGTAACTGTGGTATAAGCGGGATAAACTCTTCTGTTCTATACATTACCATGGAAAAATTAACTCCACTACATTGTCCATTATTTCCAAGATAATGTACAGAATGTCTGCATTTATCCCTTACATAACTGCCTAGCTGCTGTCATCATTATTACCATATATAGTCCTCCTGGTTTCTATTACTTCATAGGGAAAATAAGCACAAGTTCCATTTGGTGTAAAGTTGCCAGTTGTATTTAACCATTTCAAATGAACTCGTACAAAGCAGCCCAAAATGAATACCGACAATGAATACCAACACCTGCCAAACTGACAGACTGCCAAACTGCCAGACTGCCAATTGTTTCAAATACTTTACAGGACTGTATCAAATAAAGTGCTGCCCAGTTCTCTGACTACCTCTTGTTATGAGAATATCCTTTCATGTCAAAGCAAGGGCTCACTTGCAACATCTCACTTCATGAAGTAACTTGTTATGTTACAACATTACTTGCATTAAAAGTAACCCGTTATGTTACAATTTTTTGGGTCGATAGGTTGTTGTTCGACTGAGATTTTTTTAGTTCGGCCGTCAAAAATTGTAACAAAAAAATTCATGGCACACTAGACACGTGACTGATTTGCGCCTGTCTCATTGGACTAATCCATTGCGGAGGCCATGGAGATGGTACAGTCCATCACTCTTAGACAGATATCGGCAAGAGTGAGAGTATTAATGTGTCTTTGGGTATAATTTAAAATGTTGATTCAAGAAGAAGGGATTGTGGCTTAGATGCACCAGGCTTGTCTCTCTAGAATGTGCTCTCTCCCGCCAATTTGTGCGCATTCATTGTTTTATAACTTACTTGTGTGAATTGCCCTTTGATTGTTAATGTCTTGCAACTCACCATTACATATACCACCATATACCAGTAGTACATTTACCATTAATTCCTATCATTTCTAATCTGCAATGTTTGTTTGGTTACAGTCATTTCTGTTAATGCATTCAATATATTAATTTTCCAGTCTTTTGTCATTCTCATTGTCGGAGTGGACACGTTGTTTGCAGAGCGCACAACCTAGGTTACACTTGTGAGAAACAAGTTTTGGTTTATTTCATTCCATTTATGGGTTGTCAATTTATTAATTGTATTTTGTTGGGAGCGCTCCTGTCATATTGTTGAGTAAGGACACACACCTGATTACGTATACATGTAGGCCTAAACCACCTGGCCTGCGCGCAAAAGTATAAATGTGCTCATTTGGGCATGTATGACAGTATTTCTAATTGTTTTAACGCACCACCACTTTGGAGCTTCTCAAAGTATTTTTTTTATTCACCTCAAACAGCAAGTAAACAAAGTCTGTTTTTACATCAAATCAAATTTATTTATATAGTCCTTCGTACATCACCTGATATCTCAAAGTGCTGTACAGAAACCCAGCCTAAAACCCCAAACAGCAAGCAATGCAGGTGTTGAAGCACGTTGGCTAGGTAAAACTCCCTAGAACGGCCAAAACCTAGGAAGAAACCTAGAGAGGAACCAGGCTATGAGGGGTGGCCAGTCCTCTTCTGGCTGTGCCGGGTAGAGATTATAACAGAACATGGCCAAGATGTTCAAATGTTCATAAATGACCATCATGGTCAAATAATAGGTCTGGGACAGGTAGGACGTCCGAACAGGTCAGGATTCCATATCCGCAGGCAGAACAGTTGACATCCATTAAGAATGACAATAGTTCCTCAATGTATTTGAAAAATCTATCCAGCTCTACCCCTTTCAATAACCACCGACTCTCGGTGTGAATGGGAAAAATGTCATGCTCTGATCCAGTGTAAACGTCATAAAAAAAAGATTACTTCTTATCCCTTGCGCAAATACAGCTGTGTCTGTGAAGCTCACTGGCACAGGAAACTTTGAGAACCCAGAGTAATTTATACAATGTTGTAAGTTTGCTAGACCCAGTTGCAGGCCATACCCAGTTGATAGTTGATACAATGTTTCATGTTTGTTGAAGACAGGTAGAGTAGAGAGATGAATGCGATTGGAGAACATGAACAATCCTCCATGTGTAGCCAGTGATTTATAGGATATTTATTTCTATCAAAATATTTTCTACCTGTTTTTGTTTGTTTGCTTTATTGTAGGCTATTTTTACCTAGTTTGCAATATATCTAAAATACGTTATTATAATTGAAATTAAACTGTTCCATGAAAATGTGCTTATGAAAATCATAACTGGCACGCAGATCGGTAGAAATGGTAAGATAAATTGTAAATTGGCCCTCCACAAGAAAAAGGCAAAGGCCAGCAGGAGCGGAAGGGGGACGGTTGGGAACAGGTTTTTTCTTCTGGTTATCTTGATCGATGGCTCCCTCTTGAGTCATTTATGTGTCTTAATTATTTCATCAAACAGTACACTTAAAGTATTATACAAGCTCAGTGCATATAGTTGATTTTATTAAAACACATAGGGTGTGTCTATATATGGAAAAATGTAGAAGTATTGTAAAAGTAAGTAGTTACTTATTTGAAAAAGTAACATATTACTTAAATTGATCAGAGTACAGTAGCATATCACATTACCCCAACACTGTTCACGAAACATGCAAAAATTAAGCAATATTTTTTTCATTTTAAAGTGTTAGAATCAAGAATATGCATGTTAGGTAAATTCATTCACCTTATACACACAAAAACAGCCATGTATAAAATTGGTTTGAATGTGTCATAAATTATGTCACGTGGCCTCATAAAATGGGATTTCATATAATGCATCTCATAACATCAATCATGAACATCGTGCACTATTAGCATTGTGTCTTGTCATGCTCATTTGATGGTGGGCTTTAAATAGTCTTATTTATGTAGACTTATGAGAATGTTATATGAGGTTATAGTTACTGTATTAATTATACAACTAAAAGGCTTTGCATGGTCAATCCGACTTCTGCAGAGGCTGTACAGCATTTACTGCAATATAGCATCTGCAGTTTTCAGGGCATTTATACTTATTGCGAGCAAAGCTGTTGTGAAGGAAGTTGTTCAGGAAGTGAGTTTGTTTTTATACTGGATCTCCTGCCACCACCTACCATCAACCAATCATGTCAATGCGGTGCTATACAGAGCTATACGGAGGCGTCCACATTGTTAAAAAATGTAGGTGACGCACGGCAATGCGGTACAGAGCTCAATTTGGCCTCTGCATGCCTCCGGCGGCTCCGCAATTGCATCATACTCTCCATCTTGGGATCGAGCATGAATTGGCTTTTATGCACACACACACGCACGCACACATACATTGCATTCGAAAATTATTCAGATCCCTTGACTTTTTCCACATTTTGTTACGTTGCAGCCTTGTTCAAAAATTGATCAAATTATTTATTTTTCTTTATCAATATACACACAATAACCCATAATGACAAAGTGAAAACAGATTTTTAATACATTTGCAAACATTTTGAAAATGTCGATAATAAAAAACAGAAAAACCAAAAAAAAGTATTCAGACTATGAGACTCGAAATTGAGCTCAGGTGTATCCTGTTTCCATTGATTATCCTTGATATGTTTTTACAACTTGATTGGAGTACACCTGTGGACATGATTTGGAAAGGCACACACCTGTCCATATAAGGAATTGTCTGTAGATCTCCGAGACAAGATTGTGTCGAGGCACAGATCTGGGGAAGGGTACCAAAACATTTCTGCAGTATTGAAGGTCCCTAAGAACACAGTGGACTCCATCATTCTTAAATGGAAGAAGTTTGGAACCATCAAGACTCTTCCTAGAGCTGGCCGCCCGGCCAAACTGAGCAATCGGGGAGAAGGGCCTTTGTCAGGGAGGTGACCAAGAACACAATGGTCGCCCTGACAGCTCCTCTGCGGAGATGGGAGAACCTTCCAGAAGGACAACCATCTCTGCAGCACTGCACCAATCAGACCTTTATGGTAGAGTGGCCAGACGGAAGCCACTCTTCAGTAAAAGGCACATGACAGCTCGCTTGGAGTTTGCCAAAAGCCATATAAAGGACTCAGACCATGAGAAGCAAGATGCTCTGGTCTAATGAAACCAAGATTGAACTCTTTGGCCTGAATGCCAAGCGTCACATCTGGAGGAAACCTGGCACCATCCCTGCGGTGAAGCATGGTGGTGGCAGCATCATGCTGTGGGATGTTTTTCAGCAGCAGGGACTGGGAGACCAGTTAGGATCGAGGGAAAGATTAATGTAGCAAAGTACAGAGATATCCTTGATGAAAACCTGCTCCAGAGCGCTCAGGACCTCAGACTAGGGCAACGGTTCACCTTCTAACAAGACAGCGACCATAAGCACACAGCCAAGACAACGCAGGAGTTGCTTCAGGACGTCTCTGAATGTCCTTGAGTGGCCCAGCCAGAGCCCAGACTTGAAACCGATCGAACATCTCTGGAGATCCATAAAAATAGCTGTGCAGCAACACTCCCCATCCAACCTGACAGAGCTTGAGAGGATCTGCAGAGAAGAATGGGATGAACTCCCCAAATACATGTGTGCCAAGCTTGTAGCGTCATATCCAAGAAGGCTCGAGGCTGTAATCATTGCCAAAGGTACTTCAACAAAGTTCTGAGTAAAGGGTCTGAAAACCTAGGCAAATGTGATATTTAAAAAAAAAAATTTTTTAGAAAGTATTGAACTCATTTTAGGCTGTAATTTAACAAAATGTGGAAAAAGTCAAGGGTTCTGAATACTTTCCGGATGCACTGTACTTGCACACTCATGCGCGCACACACACACACACAGACATTAAAACACCCCACTGTCCCTACTGCAGAGGTTTTTATTTTTTTGTTGCAGAGGGCATTGCTATTGGACAGGTTTGTCTAAGTCTAGAGTTTCAGATATTTATGAAATCCATTCTATCTACAATCAGTCAGAACACCCCAGGGTGACATTGTGGGATATTTGAGAGAGAGAGATTGTGATATATTACAGAGAGAGAGAGAGAGAGAGAGAGAGAGAGAGAGAGAGAGAGAGAGAGAGAGAGAGAGAGAGAGAGAGAGAGAGAGAGAGAGAGAGAGAGAGAGAGAGAGAGAGAGAGAGAGAGAGAGAGAGAGAGAGAGAGAGAGAGAGAGAGAGAGAGAGAGAGAGAGAGAGAGAGAGAGTGTGTGCGGGCCATCTTAGAGGTCAATGTGAAGGTTTTGGGAGGGAAATTAATCCACAGTTTGAAACCAGTAACACTCCCCCCTGTGTCTCTCAAGATGCTGATACAGCACGTTGCGAATCTGGAACTTAGCTGTGCTAGGCCTTGAATCATTTATTAAACACCCTCACTTTTAATGGAGATCACCTTAACCTTGTGTGTAGGCTGATGTTAAATTCTATCTAGCTTTCTCCTTGAAATATGTAAGAGCACTATAGAAGGACTAGATCGTAGCCTGTGTGTCTGCCTGTCTCTCTTTGTCTTTCTGTCTCTCTGTATTTCACCCAGGGAGATTTTGTCTCCCTCTCATTAGAAAGGGTTTATTGTTATTTCCATAACACTTATGATTTCTTCCACTACAGAGTTAACCCACTCCCTCTCCTCACCTGTCCCTCTCCAGTCCAGGAAAAACCAGAGATGGCAGCCATGCCCCTGTCCCTGGAGAGCCGCTCCTGTGTGCTGATCCGTAGGGACCTGGTGGCCCTGCCCGCCAGCCTCGTCAGCCAGATCGGCTACCGCTGCCACCCCAAGCTCTACACCGAAGGAGACCCGGGGGAGAAACTGGAGCTGGTGGGAGGTAGGCAGCAGGAGGAGAGAATGAGAGGTGGATTGGTGAATACTGGTTAGATGAGACCAGTTTTTTTGAAGTAGCAAGGCTGAGGTCTCTGTTAGTCTTTGGTAAAAGGGTTGAGGTAGAAGGTAGAGAGATTAGATCAAATGCTGTATGAAATGTTCAAGTTGATTTGCCGTTTGTAATGAATACGATGGAAATCTTATTTATTCAAGAGGTGTCACATAAAATAAGTGATGGGAATGAAGATAAGTGATGGGGTGAAATAGCACTGTCTCGGTGAGAGTACTTTTACAGCATAAATGTTTAATGAAAGAAATGAGAGTTGGGTTATAAAGTAGCGATAGAAATACATAGGGTAATGGAGTCATGATGGGGAAACCTATTTCAATCAGGAAGCTCTCTCTCACACCACCCAAGGTACATCTGTGTTTATGACACGGGGCCAGCTAATGAACTGTCACCTGTGCGCTGGCATCAAACACAAAGTCCTACTGCGTCGCCTGCTCGCCACCTTCTTCGACAGGTAAGTCAAAGCCAATCTAAAAGGTATTGATTAACAGTTAAATGATTTACATGTTTTAGGTGTGACTCAGATCCAGAAGCTGTTGGCTTTATCAGTATAGTTTTCATGATGAAGTGTCTGTTTCATATGCGATCGTATTCAGACTCAGAATCCGTACACATATCCAACTTACATTTAGATTCCTTGTTTTCAATGCCCTTAGTTGCACAAAGTTTTGTATATATGTATGAATCTATCTTCTCAAGTCAACATAAACCTACGGTTTGCAGTGCGGACGTTTCATATGAAAGTGGTGTTCATACTGCCCTCTGGTGTTGGCTCTGTGTGCCTGCAGGAACACCCTGGCTAACAGTTGTGGGACTGGCATCCGCTCTTCCACCAGTGACCCCAGTAGGAAACCTCTGGACAGCCGCGTGCTCAACGCTGTCAAACGTGAGTCTGAAGTTGGTCAAACGGTGATCTTACATGGTAAAATATCTGGTTGTTTAGAATGGAGGATAATGGTTCAGGGGGATGGCAGCCTCTGTTGAATGATGTTACTGTTTCAGATTCAAACTATTGTAGATGGTTTATGAGACTTTGAATGAAGAAGTGTGATGTTCCAGACTAGTCTGTAGCCATTAGCCATTTTAGGTTATGAAAACACAAGCATTTATGAATTTATGGAACTGTGAGTACATAAAAATAAAAATAAATTAAGTCATACTGTAATATTCGTTTTTGGGGCTTTTGATCAACTATTCATATAGACTGAGCCACAGGCAAAACAGCGGGTTATTTAAAAAAAAATATGTCTTCCAACTCTTTCTGTCTCTTTCTCTCTCTCTCTATCTTTCTCTCTCTCTCTCTTTTTCTCTCCCTCTGTCTCTGTCTCTTGTTCTTTCTCTCTGGCTTTTTCTGTCTGTCTCTCCATCTCTCTGTCTCTTTCTATCTCTCTCTCTCTCTCTCTCTCCAGTCTACTGTCAGAACTTTGCACCCAACTTCAAAGAGAGTGAGATGAACGTGATCGCCGCAGACATGTGCACCAACGCGCGGCGCGTTCGCAAACGCTGGCTGCCCAAGATCAAGTCCATGCTGCCTGATGGTATGGAGGTCTACCGGGCCAGTGTAGGGGTGGCTGCTGGTGTGGGCCTGGGCCTGGCCCTGGGAGCCGCCGGACCCGGGGTGGTGCTCCCCTTCGAAACCGATTTTAAATCCCTGACCCCCTCTAGCCTGTCCCTGGACCAGAGGCTGTACTCAGAGCAGAAGGACCCACGCAGGACTCACTCTCTGTTGGACACAGTCAGCCCAGGGTTGGGGGAGGCTGGAGGGGAGGGCGTGGACGCAGAAATTGTCGGTCCCCAGGGAGGGGAGGAGGAACAGGAGGAAGAGGAGGAGGAGGAGGAGGCTGGGTTGGAGGAGGCCTTGATGCCGGGAGGCGAGGCCGGGGGGCGGGGTGACATGGCCCCAGGACAGGAAGGGAAGGAGTTAGGAGAGGACCTGAGAATGAACGGGCAGTGAACATCCTCTGGCGTCTATCTCTGATCCATCCACCGCCACACTTTCTTTCACTCGCTCTTTTTCTCCTCTTCCACCCCTCCTCCTCCTCCGCCCTTTCCTAAGGTAACCTCTCAGTACAAAAAGCCATGCTCTCAGAACTTACAGTACAACACACACACATGGTGTATTCTTTAGCAGGGCAGGGAGTACAAGATGTGCTATGTTGAACAGACACAAGCATTGCCGGGGAACAAACCGAATTACTTAGCGAGAATTCAAAAATCTCTCATTTGAATATGGAAGAACTTTACTTTAGACCTGAGACATCAGGTAATTTTCTCCGGACTATTTTTAGTATTCATCTTCAAGACCACATTGTAGTTAAAACTGAAAAAAGTAACACTGCTGCGTTATCCTTCCTGCATAGTTGTAGAACTTGCTACACAACAGTAACAGTTACTGTACATCTATGGAGTGTGGGTCAGATAAGACTGTAAAATGATAGTCCTCTTTCTAGGAAAGCAGCATGGGTTCTATAAATAACCTAAGTAACCTTGAAACAGATCACACTACACTGGGGGTGTGAGAGACTAAACATACAGTACTCTACAGGAGCAACATGGCTCAGTGTATTTAATACAATTTACCATATTCCTTCTTAAAGTGCCACACAGATTCTTGGAAGATATAATACGATCTCGTCGCAACATACAGCAAATCAGTTGAACAATTTCACGTTGGGAAAAAAAAAATAGCATGTGATGTTGTGAGAGAGAGAGAAAAGAAACTTTTAACCTCCCTTTGTGTTGCTTCAGGGTTGTGGTTTTCCACGCAATTGAAAAGATTATCTGGAAACACGAAGAGCTTTTTGTCTATGGATCATCCTTAGACAAGATGACGTCATCTTTGATTGGCCAGTCAATGCAATGCCTGTGTCTTTTAACGGATAGACGCACGTACATACAGTACATATACACACACGCACAATCACTGTTCCCACACACCTTGTGATTTTAACCTCTTAATACAGTACTGATGCATCTGAGACTCTGACAAATCAGATTAACAGTGCTTGCAAACTTAGCATACCCTTACAATAGTACACAGTAACGCAGACTGAGTCATGGAAATGTCAGAGACACGAACATGCACTAACAGAAAGCTTGCATGCAAAACGAATACAGAGAATCTAAAATACATCAACAACAGAGCCACTTATGAATATGCATACAGAAAAGAAACAACAGCTGCAGTTGCCTGAAGATATATCATTAATATGGAAGGAGGTACCTTTATATATGCGTTTCTTTTCAGAGTCATGCATTTCGCCTGTGTTTCACCCAGGTTTGTTAACTTGGGTATGGCCTGGCTTTCATCTGGGGTGGAGGGCACTAGAGACATGCTGAATTGAGCATACTACATAGTAGTGAGGACTTCAAAGTGAGTTGCCGGTGAAAAGCACGGTTTTACTAGCGTCACGGCGTGCTCGAAAGGATCAGCACTAAGACTACAGCACCCAGCCTACAGCTTTCTTGCATCCGCTATTTGTTTTTTGTAAATTATTGAATGAAACTAATATGATACTTTTCTGTTGGCTTATTGCATTTGCACTTGAAGAGGTTATAGGAAGAGATTGATGGGGAGCTTATGGAGATGCGTAGACTGTTATAAAGAAGTAGGCTAACTGAAATTTGCCCCCATATCTCCTTGTTCGATTGGAGGATTTGAGGTTTGTGGACTTGGATGGTCGGTCATGCTGACGGCGACTGTTGCTCTACGGCAGGGGGGAGACGAGAGACAAAATGTTGCACAGCGACATTTACTAGTTTTGTTGCACTTTAGTTTTTATATATTTTGTCTGTTCTCGCTCTGTTACTTTTTGCCAAAAGTAGGGAAGAAGTCTATAAATAGCTTCTAACGATAATGGTTGGTCGATAACCCACCGGAATAAGTTGCTTGGGGTAACACATTGATAGGCCTATCAGACACCCACACTGTATGTTGTAGTTTATGAATGTGTACTTGATCATAAGACCTGGGTAAAAACATAAGGTAAGGAGACAGTAGAATTGGAGTGGTCCCAAAAACCTAAATAATTCACTTCCAAGATAATAATTTGAATGGCCAGCCTTCTGAAAAGCCTTGCTTTTGAATTGTTGTCTTATAATCGCATGATGCAAAAGCACATCATGTTTGTCATATGTTATTGTTCTATATTAAGTGAAAATAAGATTGATCTGGTTTTGAGAAGCGAATATCAATGTCAACCGACGACAGCCTACACTAAAGCCACGATTCAAGACGCTGGCAGTTATCATATTGGCTTGGGATCTCAACAACGAAACAACAAGATCACATTTCCTCTGTCAAATTCAAATGCTTTATTATTATGTGCCATTTTTTAGACTGGGCCCGTTATGTTGTGTTGAATATCTATATGATCCAGTTGTATGGTTATTTTGGGGAGGAATTAACATGGTCCGGTTTCTTTAATAAGGAGCACAGGGTTATAATTGCACTAGGTAATGAGAAAACAAAACATGTTTACAAGAGTATTTTTTTGGAGAAATGTGACCTGCATTGGAGAATAAGGCAGGGGAGGGGGATGGGTGAATGGGTGTGTGGGACTATGGGTAAATGTAAACTGTAGAACTGCTTCACCTATCCTTGGTAGAGTATGGGAACAGTACTGTACAGTAAAAATACAGTATCTTGGTACCACAAGATAACTATTTTCTAGCACCTTGTACAGTGTTGTATGTACTCATTTAAAAGTGGGCCAGAGAATGGAATAACATGACACTTCTTTGAAAACAAAGGTGGGGTATCTGACTTTCCCTCTAAAGGCCACTAGAGCTGCTGTGTGATTTCAATAAAGTAGCACTGTGAAAGTCTTCCATTGTGGAAAATCTCCAAATATACAGTCAAACTAGCAATGTTTATACTGTAGGCCTATATACTTATTCTATCCACATCCCGACAAGAAACCAATTATCTTCCTTGTTCTCAATCTCTATTCATCTATAAGTAAACCTGCTTGTTGCAAATCACTAATACGATAGGAAAGATAGACTGTAAACCAAACCTGTAATATAGAGGTAATAACTGCAAATCGACTCCTTTGGTCAATTTGCATGTGCAACCACTACTGGCTCTAAGGGGAAGTGAAATGGCTTTCCAGTAAAATACTGTCATTAGGGAGGTGAGTTTTCCTGTTCTGAAGAAGGGGCGGGGATCAGTGCCTTAATTGAGACTGCAGGGGGAGAGAGTGTTGTGCTTAGTCACCATCTGTTTGCATTGGAACCTCAACAAATACAGAAACTAGCTTTAGAGTCCTAATGACATAATGGAGAGTTTTATGTACAGTTCTGAATGCTAAGGTAAATGATGCTGATGGGAAATAGGCTCTGTTTTCTCAGAACACATTGGCAGGTGAGGTTAGGATGGAGGTGTCTTGCTTTTTCTTGGAAAATAACCCCTACAGCTTTAAGAACTGTGTTCTTGTAAGCAAATAATAATAATGACTTTGGACTTAAGCCCCGAACCATTTGCCTTCCTAAATCTCAGCAAAACATGTGTAAACTCGAGAAAAACAATACTGTGACATTTTGCATGGAACTGCTTGTATAGGTCTAGAGAATCTGACAGACTACAATAGTGACATATTATCACATATATTAGAAACCTTTGTTAGTTTCATGCTACTGGATTGTATAACAACCAGGTTTACTCCATGACTTGTCAGTAGTGGTCTATACTGCTTGAGTGGCAGGTTATTTAGTTATTGGTGTCACTTTGTTATTTCAAAACCACCTGGATAACATGTGAACTTGATCAATCTGCAAGATATATCACACACTCAAACAGTTATCACCATAAATGTCCACAAAGACTGGAAAAGCTTCAGATGACCCATGGAGTAGGCTACAGTTATACAGACTTTCACCCATAGGAGCCCTTATGTACATTCTCTTTGTTTATTTACCTTTTTTAATGCTTCATCTCGTTTATATCTGATCCGCTTCCTGCCTGCCTTTCTGCATCTTCTGTATCTGATTCTGTCCAAGCCCCCAAAAAACACCCTCACAAACTGTACTCTTAGCTCTCGCCCTAACGTCTTTTTGTGGGGGTGAAGTTGGAAATGAAATGATGTTGCACTAGAAAACTGAGTGAAGCTCAGAGAATGTCGTGGCTAACCGAAAGAGAATGAGCTCTTTTTGTGGTGGCTGAAGAAATAAAGTTCTGTCCCATATGTAACATAATACAATGCTATAATTTACAATGTTTACGTTAGTGTAGCACTTTGCTATTTCTTCAAATAGAGGCCTATTGACTACCAGAAATCAGCGATAATCTGACATTGCATTTTGGTCCAGCTTGTCCAACAAAACCTATGAATTCAATAAGTAGGATAGAATATGGGATTGTGCTGAGTGGGTGTGTAAATCCACCATTTTGGCAATGCAATGTGAACAGTCTGCACACAGTAATCTGAGCTGTTAAGTGTTCCCCATAACCAACTGCTTTGTGTGGCATATGGTTACCCAATTCCTACAGTACACACTTCTACACAGCTCTAACTCAGTACCCCTGGTTTGGCTTTTAGTCCTGAAAGGAGAGGTTCTAAAATACAGTAACTACAAGTCCTTTCATATGGATTTTCGACATGTTGAAATAGGGTCAGCCTCAGTAACTACAGGCTTTTTGTTAAATGTCTGTAATGCATGCTGATACCCAGACACCCATTATTCCTACCTTATTGAAGTCTATGATCTTGACACATTTTACTTCTAAATTATATCAAGCTCTTTGCTATGGTCGCTTCTGACAAAGCAGACAGCCATGAATGAGTGTCCATTTTGTCTACCAATACAAAACCTATTGACTGTTAGCATAAACCCACCCAGCTTACTACAGTAAAGTCTGAGGAATTGGAAGACTGACTATTGCAATGGATGTGCATGTGAACCTATGAACAGACTAAGAAAATAACTGCACTAAGTTTGTTTGTTTGTCTTTGGACATAATGCCATTAAAATAAAGAATAAATACATTTAATTTCAAAAATATAAGAGAGAAGGTTGGACGACAGACTTAAGTCTCTGGGAGCAACCTTCAAAGCCATGTGCTCAGAGCGCTGACAATCAGAACAGGGAGGACCCACGTGCACTATGGGAGATCTGTCGTCAATAGCTGGGCTCCTGCTAATTCCTGCCTTGTTGCTTCCAGCTTTGCTATTGGTCCATGTGAGCTACTTACTCCAGAGTGGAGGCCCGTGGCAGTTCCAACTCCAGCCCTCAGGATTACCTGGGCCACTGTTTCCCAACTCCGGTCCTCGAGTAGCCCTAACAGCACACTGTTTTGTTTTAGTCCCGGACAAAAACACCTGATTCAACTTCTCAAAGGTTTGATGATAAGTTGACAAGTAGAATCAGGTGTGATTGTCTAGGGCCACAACAAAAAGATGTACTGTTAGGGGTACTCGAGGACCGGAGTTGGGAAACACTGGCTTAAGGCAACTTATTGGTTCTCAGTGCACCTCTCTCAGCTACTGTAGATTTGATTGAGAACCTGATTGTTTTTAGATAGAAGTTCCACTTAAGTACTGATCCAGGACCTGCTGTGTTTTTACTCCTAAATGTCATGTTCAGGATGAGGGTAGCTTAAGCTGATCCTAGAGCAGCGCTTTGGAGTAACTTAGCCTACTTGACAAATCTATAGGACAAGTGACTTGACATTTGTCGATCTCTTAGAGATTGGGTTCCTTAGGGTTGGAACCTGGCAAAATGGTTTTAATGGAACTCTGTGACTGCTTTATATTTTAAATGACGATGATTAAAATGTGTATGCGCTTTCTAACTCAAGCATCAATAATATATACAAGACAAACACAAGATGACACTTTTGATGTTGCATAAAGAATACAAAATCTCCATCCTCGTTATGTTTTTTCCTTCCACCATCAGTTTTAGTTGAGGTTGACATTTGTGTAGTTCAAGAGTAACTGATTTCTTTCAAATGCAACATTGAGAAGTCTGCTTTTTAATAAAACTCCTTACTTCACCATATCTTCTGTCTTCTTGTTTTATATTCCCTGTTTATCATTGTTCTTTTTTTAAATAGGCCACATCATCAACAGCTCTGGTGGACATTCCTGCAGTCAGCATGCCAATTGCACACTCCCTCAAAACTTGACACATCTGTGGTATTGTGTTGTGTGACAAAACTTTACATTTTAGAGACTGCACTGTTGGTTAGGGGCTCATAATTAAGAATTTCACTGTAAGGTCTACATCTGTTGTATTCGGCGCATGTGACTAATACAATTTTATTTTATTTGGCCTTTTATTGTCTCCAGCACAAGGTGAACCTGTATAATGATCATGCAGTTTAATCAGCTTCTTGATATGCCACACCTGTCAGGTGGATGGATTATCTTGGCAAAGAAAAATGCTCACTAACAGGGATGTAAACAAATTTGTGCACAACATTTGAGAGAAATAAGCTTTTTGTGCATACAGTATGGAGATATCTGGAATATTTTATTTCAGCTCATGAAACATGGGACCAACACTTTACATGTTGCATTTATATGTTTGTTCAGTATACATAGTCTATTTTGCTGGGTAATGGGTTTAACAGAGTGCTAGTCACTCCTTACTCCACCCACTACATTCACTGCAATGCAATACACTGAGTAAACCAAACATTAGGATCACCTTCCTAATATTGAGTTGCACCCCTCCCCCCCTCCCCTTTTGGCCTCAGAACAGCCTTAATTTGTTGGGACATGGACTTTACAAGGTGTCGAAAGCATCCACAGGGATGCTGGCCCATGTTGACCAGCAGTATTGTAGTTCTTGATACAAGCTGGTGTGCCTGGCACCTACTACCATACCCTATTCAAAGGCACTTAAATATTTTGTCTTGCCCATTCACCCTCTGAATGGCACACATACACAACCAAGCTCTTTAAATAAGACAATACAAAGGCTAAGTAATAATAACTTTTTCTAAGAAATGACAATTTGGAGAGATGGAGAGGTGGGTTTAAGAAAATTGTTAGAAGGCTGTACATAATTGGGGTGATATAAACATATATCAACATGATTTTACAAGCATACTGCCTCAAAAATATTTTATTTTGTCAGGCCAAGTGATTGACATGATGCATTTTTGGTTCATGTCAAGACTGGCCTTGGGCTGGTTTATATGTGTAAAGTTGCATCCATTTCCATTACGTTAATCTAATTTGTTTAACAGATATGTTAGTCCATTGTTTACATTGTGTTTTTGAAGCAGTTGACTTCTCGACTAATCAACTGCTAATAATTGGTATTTGGTACCTCCATTGGGGCAAGGCAAGAGTGCATGAAAGTCTAGTATGAAATGGCATTTGATTTCACACTGGAAGCGAGCAGGGTAAGCAAAAGAAAAAGTGTTATGGTGTTTTGTCTTCCCAACTGATATTCATCAAAATAACAGTACATTAATTTATTATTTTGGAATGAATATAACATTCAAGACTAAATGCATATATCTATAACACAGTCCCCTTCCAAAGTTAGACATATTTGGTTAGTAGAGACGTTACTGAGTATTTTCCACCCGACTTCAGATGATACGGGTAGAAAGGTTTTCTCTCTACAATCCAATATGTATTCTATGCACAATGTATTACATAGGGGGCTATGGAGGGGGTGGAGTGAAAACCATCAGCAGGCGGTGGGACACAGTCCCCCTCCAAAACTAAACATATTTTGTTCGTGTAGAGACCCTACAGAGTATTTCCCAACCCACTTTAGCTGAGGCAGGTAGAAAAGTTGTCTCTGCATCCCAATATTGTATTCCCCCCCAAAAGTTAACCATATATTGTTTTATTGTTTTCATAAATTACTTATTGACTTTTCTTGTTGGCACCATAAAAGTGGCCATTGGTTAAACCTCAATATCTTTTGAATGAGTTGTCCACATTGCAATGTTTTGAAATTCAGGCTTATATTTTTAAGGAATTCCTCATTATCATACGAGTGATGTCATAATTTGTGCTGCTGGTAGAATACCCGTTCTTATAACAGCCGGGTGACTGACTGCTTCTCAGAAGGAAGGCTGGCAACGTGACTATTGTGGATCCTCTGGGGAGCCTCGACAACATCGTGAAGCTGACGAGGCAGAGAAGAGTCTTTCGAAATATGAAATATTGTGAAAAATGTATGCACTCACTACTGTAAGTCACTTTGGATGAGAGCGTCTGCTAAATGACTTAAATGTAAATTGTAAGCCTGACCTCTGCTCTGTCTGTGGGGAAATGCTTTGCTCAATCAACCCATCTTAATGTACACCAGCACACACAAGAAAAAAGACATAAGGTTGCCATAGACACCATTGAAAACACAATGAATTTTGGAATGATTTGGGGTGAAGGAGGCCACTAGGTACTTACACATCCATACATCACTTACAGTCCTCATCTTATTTAATGTAAGCCTACTGAAATGTATACAAACACAATGTCAGTCCGGAGTTCACGCCAGTCAAACTCAATCAAGCCCAGATAAAGTATTTGAAATGATTTCAGTCACAATGTACACAATGTTAACAATGTAATAGTAGGTATGTTTAAGCAATGTAAAATACAAATAAAAGCTTGTTCATCACAAAAACAAAATGCGTTCTTATATTATGCCGCGTTCAAAGACAAGTTGGAACTAGGAAACTCCAACATTGCTGACTTGCTCTGTCTTTGAAAGTGGGACGTGTAAAACTACAACCAAATAGCATATCGGAAATATCCGAGTTTTCCAGTTCCGACTAATACATGAACGCGGCATAATACCTTCGTAACTAATGCTAGTGTCACTTCCGTATTGTATTTCGCTAAATTCGAGCGCGGTATGATTTCGTTTCATGTGGAAACGAAAAGTTAACCCGTGTATATTTCTTAGAGTTCGGCTGTATCCAAAACAATTATACCTGCTGTTATTTCAACATGAGTGACGACCCGGACTCTCCTCCCGAAAGGGAAATGAAGGTAGGCATATTATTGTACGTAGTGTAGCTTGCTAGGTTCAGGTTGCGGCAATAGCTTACTTGCGCAGCAAGTGGTTTGTTAGCTAGCTGGATAACGTTAGCTAAAGGCAACATAGACGGGTTAACTCGTTTTAGTGTCGGCCTGGGGATAACCTTCCAACTGAAGTACTGTATGGGCTATTCCTTACTGCAAATCCCCACAATGTTACTGGCTAACGTTAGAAGCTTGCATGTACTTTAGTGAAAGATGACTAGCTAATCGAGACTCTGCTAGGTAGCTAACAACATCACGAACATCAATATGTCTCCATAAAAGCAATGTAACTTTACGGATTAACATTTGATATCTAACGTTACCTAGCTAGCTGTGTACAATAGGGTGTCTAACATTGACCATAAGCTGTAACTTAGTAAGTAACGTTAGTTAGCTACTAACTACTGTACGTTTATTTGTTATATATATATATTTTTTAATGAACAATAGCACACATACAAAAACAGAAATATACAGACAAAGGTGCATAAACCTAGCTACATAGACATGGGTATTACATGTCTAAATACATTTTAAATTTGTCAGTTTTATTTGATGTACTTTTTTGTTTTGACATTTACTGACCATTTCAAAATATCGTTTCAGTTCTATCTTAAACAATGTAAAGATGGGTTTGTTCCTCACCCACTTCATCTTTATGGATAAATCATCTTGGCCTTCTAGGCAGAGTGGTAAAGAAAAAGCCATATCACAGACTGGCAAATAAAAATAAAAGATTTAAGATGGGCAAAAGAACAGACACTGGACAGAGGAACTCTGCCTAGAAGGCCAGCATCCCGGAGTCAACCTCTTCACTGTGGACGTTGAGACTGGTTTTTGCGGGTACTATTTAATGAAGCTGCCAGTTGAGGACTTGTGATGCGTCTGTTTCTCAAACTAGACACTCTAATGTACTTCTCCTCTTGCTCATTTGTGCACCGGGGCCTCCCACTCCTCATTCTATTCTGGTTAGAGCCAGTTTGCGCTGTTCTGTGAAGGGAGTAGTATACAGCTTTTCACGCGATCTTCAGTTTCTTGGCAATTTCTCGCATGGAATAGCCTTCAATTCTCAGAACAAGAATAGACTGACGAGTTTCAGAAGAAAGTCTTTGTTTCTGGCCATTTTGAGCCTGTAATCGAACCCACAAATGCTGATTCTCCAGGTACTCAACTAGTCTAAAGAAGGCCAGTTTTAATGCTGCTTTAATCAGCACAACAGTTTTCAGCTGTGCAAACACAATTGCAAAAGGGTTTTCTAACGATCAATTAGCCTTTTAAAATGAGTCTTGGATTAACTAACAGAACGTGCCATTGGAACACATGAAAGATGGTTGCTGATAATGGGCCTCAGTACGCCTATGTAGATATTCCACAACAAATCAGCCGTTTCCTGCTACAATAGCCATTTACAACATTAACAATGTCTACACTGTATTTCTTATCAATTTGATGTTATTTTAATCGGCAAAAAAATTGCTTTTTCTTTAAAAAAACAAGGACATTTCTAAGTGACCCCAAACTTTTGAATGGTAGTTTATGTCACAACAGGTGTAAATATATGGGTCAGGGCAGTGTTATGTCTGCTGATATGACATGGTTATAACTGTCATAATGTTATAATGGTGGGTGTTAAATAAAACGTTACCTACTACTGATGACCTTTCCTTTAAATGTACCTCTTAAAACTGCTACTCTAGCGATAACCATTTATGAATATTGTGCTCTGAATCTTGTTTTTGCTATTAATAGGAGCATTTTTCCCCAGAAGGCATTCATTCAGCTACTAGCTATCCCAACATTGGTGGTAGTAGTACTATAATAAAGCACCACTAACTATCTTTTTGACTTATTTACAAATCTAACTCATCCTATCAACAATATATGTTTATTAACATAGTCAATGTTCTTTACAGGTCTTAAACCAGTAGCCTACAGTACAAGACTTTCAGTGCTATCACGGTCATTAAGTATTTTATTATTATTTTATGCAGGATTTTCAGTTCCGGCAAATGAAGAAAACCCGAGTATTTGATTCACCTGATGACCTGCCAAAGGATAGATCAAGTCTACTTGCCATCTCAAACAAATTCGGACTGACATTTGTCGGACTAGACAAAAAGATCAAGGTGTACCGCACGCGGGACATCCTAGCTGCAGACAAAGTTGATGGGAACTCCAATGAAATAAGTAAGAATGTCCTTAAATTGGTCATTCCATCTTGTACAGTTTTTGCTAAGCGAAGACTGTTAATGGCTTGCCTTGGCCAATTTGACTTGATTTCTACCCTTTTCTCTACATCTTACTCCCTTCTCTCTGTTATCCCCTTTCTCTCTCCCTTAGTTGAGGGGATAGCAGCCTTGGCTGATGTTGCTGTGGAGTTGCCTGTGCACAACCTGGGCCTCAGCAGTGATGAGCTCACCCTGTCAGTCAGCGGCATGTCAGAGGAGTCTGGCCTGTCATTGGACTTCTACGACATCCGTACCTTCATCAACAAGGTGATTACCTGACTCATAACAACCCCCACCTGCTAATGGAGCAGATGGATCGTTTTATGTTCTAGTACCTGCTGCAATATGTGTGTTCTCTTCATTTTTCATTAGAATCTGTTATGGCCTGCTTTTTTGAGAAGCAATATGTCCATCTTTGGGGGACAGTGTTAGAAAACCACTTTTTTTCAGAGTGAAGTGATACGGTTTCATCATGGTGAAAGAGTTCAGAGTCCAAGCTTTGATATCAGCCACAAGCACAATAAGACTAGTCACCCCCACTTCTTCAATTCCGTATTTTCCCCACACACTTAATCCCCTCACTTCTATGGCTGTCCCCTTTCTCCAGGCCCGACAACAGAAGTTGCCGTTTGTGACTCTGCGACCTGGAGTCTGCCTGGGCATAATTGTGCAGGACCTCAAATGGAACCCGGTGCAGGCGTCCATGCTGGCTACCTGTCTGTCTGACGGCAGCATGATGGTGCTTGAGGTCACAGACAGCGTCACAGTGCAGGCCCAGCTCCCCGCCACCGAAGGAATCACCTGTGGTGAGTGTGACAGTCAGTGTGTCATCGCTTTAAAGATTACATGCTGAAATTATTTACATTTTTATGTGATTATCATTTATACAGTTTTGCTCACTATTTCTGTCATCCTCTCTCTTCATACAGTATGCTGGAGTCCCAAAGGAAAGCAAGTGGCAGCAGGAAAAATGAATGCGACAGTCAGTCAGTACACTCCAGTAAGTCTGACCCATCAACTCCAGCATAGTACAGTAATTGTAGACACACCCATTATTCCTGTGCCGTGTGTATGATGTAGTATACGCCCTGGTGTGACTCTGACTCTGCTCTCCTGAACAGGGGCTTCAGGAGAAGAAAGTGATCCCTTGCCCAAGCTTCTACAGCTCCGACAACCCTGTCAAAGGTAAACTGGACACAGATCCTGCTGGCCTGAAGCAATAAACCTCTTAGCCTTTTTAGACATTTTCAGTGCCTTTATTCTCCGGGCCAAATAACCCCAATCTCACAGATATGTTTTCTTTGTGTTGTCCTTTCTCTGTCAGTACTTGATGTGCAGTGGCTGAGTACGTTTGTGTTTGCTGTGGTGTATGCAGCAGCCGATGGCTGTCCAGAAACACCCCCTGAACTGGTGGTGATCTCCCTCCCTGTGAGTAGTACCGCTGCTCTGTCGTACAGCTGAATGATTAGAACATTTTGCAGTGTTTAATTGTTATAATATTACAAGGTTAATTTCACGCAGTGACAATTTTTTTCCTTCCTGATAGATTGTGACATTTTGACAATTAACAAATGAATTGTGAATCTGACAGACAAAGACCGAGAAGAGGGAGGAGAGGTACCTGAACTTCAACGACCCCGTCTACGGCACCTGCACAGAGAGACAACTGCACTACTTCCTCAGCCACATAGAGGACTGGTGAGACGCTGCCCACTCTGTATTCTGCCCTGCCTGTGTACAGAACACTGCAAAAGCTAAAAAGCTCTTGTTTGTAGAAAGTGGCTTTTGTATGCGTACTTAGTTGGTATAAGCTCTGTTCTGTTTTGAGGAACAACCGTGAGGTTGGTTAATCACATATACTCATTGTTTCTCCTTTTTTCAGGGATGTTGTTCTTGCCGCCTCGGCAGCCTCCATTGAAGTCAGTGTCATCGCCAAGCAAGAAGATAAGGTAATATTTGGGGACCCGCTATTGGTTTGATTCTCACCTTGGGTCTTAGAAACTGTAGCAGGTCAATGTGGATTTCTCAACTTCAGATGTCTTTGTGCACCACATAGTCAGATCCATTAGGTACCTCCCACAAGCAAACATCACCTCAGTATCTTCTGATAAATTATTATAGAGTAGCAAAGCCTGGGTGGCATGTAGCCTAGCGGCTAAGAGCGTTGGGACATAACCCAAAAGTTGCTGGTTCGAATCCCCAAGCTGGCAAGGTGGAAAAATCTGCCGTTCTGCCCTTGAGTAAGGCCGTTAACCCCAAACAACAACTACTCCCCGGGCGCAATGACTTGGACGTCGGTTGAAATAGCCCCCGCACCTATCTGATTAAGAGGGGTTGGGTCAAATGCGCAAGACACGTTTCGGTTTAATACATTCCGTTGTGCAACTGACTAGGTATCGCCTTTCCCTTACCAAAGGCCTAGTGATGTTGATCTAGTGAGCAACTGGGTGTCTATGTCATGTAACCTCTGCCATGTGCTGTTGTGGTGTTGTTCAGTCCAACTGGGAGCTGTGGCTGCTGGAGGACGCCAGTAGGGGAGAGCTGCCCGTTTCACAGAATAACGACGACACACTGCCTTTGGGCCTGGCCATCGTCTACACCAGCCAGCAGGAGATCCACATCAGTGAGTGGTTGCTGCTCTCTCCTCTTCCAACTTTCCACATTCTTCTATGACCCCATTCCAAACTGGTCACTTGATCCTTGACCTGCATTAGGATTTGTAAATGTTTAAAGTAAGCTATTTGACAGACACTTCCTGCCAACCTGCCATATTGTTACCAGTCCAGTTCGCCCAGATCTGAGAATGTAGAATACACTGGAAGCTTCAAGCAAAATAAGATGGTGAACCATTTGGAATCAGCTGATATGTTGGTCAACCATGGCAGGATCCGTGAATGTTGCACTTCAATTAGATGCATACTTTTTGTAATGCACTGTGCAACGTTCATCTCCTCAGTAGCAGTTGGTAGGCAACGCTGGTTGGCGCAGTGTTTTTTTTTGGGCAGCTGTGAGATGAAAAGTGATCAGCTACTGTCTCAGAATCTACTGTTTAAGGCAGTCAGACAGTCACATAGCACCGCTGATGTTGCCGTCTGGGCTACCCACTCAAAAGGACTCCACCAGCAAACCAAATCAGCCGTTTGTGCAGCATTTTGAAATGATTGTACTCTGATCAAACCTAAGTGAGACCTCAACTGTATTGGAGAGAAAGAGCGAGGGAGAGATGGTGAGGCCCACGCTCATTAGAATGACTCAGACAAATTAAATTACAACAAACAGCATAGCCAGACAAGCATATCTGAGAATGTTGATGAGGTTTACCTTGAGCTTTCCAAACTTTTGTTTTCTCTATAGAGAGCAGTCTCAGGCACACTCATTATTTGTCTCATCACACTGGCCTTAGTGATGGTGCTTGGGGCTTTGTTTCTTATTAAGACCTTAAGGTCTCTTAACTCACACAGAAATATAGCCCTTCCTATGCTCTGTCCTTGTACTTATCTCAGCTTTGTGTGGGTGTGCATCTGCCTCGAGAGCTTTAGTGTGTTTACCATGTGGGTGTTTGTGTGCCTTTCAATGGCTGTGGGTTTGCTGTTGTATTGAAGTCTGTGTGTTTATGCCTGTGTGTTTCTCTCTGACTACCCATAGTTGTACTGCGCTTCTCGTTGGCCCTCTAACATGTCTATCACCTCAACTGTCGTTACAGCCGATGAGAAGACTCTTCCCCGGTGCCTACTCTGCTGCTTCTGTCTACAGACGGAGTGTTGTGCCCCTTTTCACTGCTCAACCTTAACCCTGGGGCCAAGCAGCTGGTCGCTGCCCCCACCAACCTGGCTCTGGACGGAGAGAGACTGCCCCCTGCGGGTCTGGAGGAACTTTTTCATATTTACAAATAGTTGTGTATTTATTTTATGTCTCACTGGAGATACTTGCTATACCTATACTACTAACATACTGTGGAGTACTTATAATAGTGTTGTGATATGGCCCACTAAAAGCAGCGCTCTCCTCTGCTTTGCAGGTTCTGCAGCCCCCCCGCCCCCTTACCCAACCCCTCTCGCATCAACCCTGGGGTCGTTCCCTCCTCTCCGCCCCCCCTCGTCCCCCACGCAGACTCCCCCTGCCTCCCTGTTCACCACCACAGCCCCTGCCCCAGCTCCAGTCTCCTCATCCGGCTTCTCATTCTCCATGCCCCCTTTCTCCTCCACTGCTCCTCCCGCCTTGTCCCTCGGGGGCTACACAGCCTTCAGCACGGCCCCAGCCTCGGGCACCTCCGCTGGCTTCTCCTTCGCCTCCAAGCCTCTGACTGATACCCCCGCCGCAGCCTCCTCCTTCTCCTTCAGTGCCCCCAAGCTTCCAGTGGTGGAATTTACTCCAGAACCCTCCCCCACTCCGACGCCCACCCCCCAGCGCCTGGCCACCGCCTCCCCTATCACGGTTTTCAGAGGTATCCCCGAGCCAGCCACTCCCGCTGTGAAGATGAACCTCAGTGACAGGTAAGAGGAGAGTTTGATATAACTTGCTGAATAAATTTGACTGTGTTCACATATCTCTTAGATGCGAGCTGGCTGACTTGGCTAGATATATTTATGTTTCTGTTCCTCAGGTTCCTGGCAGTGGAGACTCCTGCTCCAGCTGCAGTTACAGCCTCCCTACCCTTCTCCTTCACCCCCAAACCTGCATTCTTTGAGCCCACCAGCCAGCCCGCCCCGCTGCCCATTGTCACCAGGCCCACAGCCATGCCAGGTAAGGAGAATGATGAGCTTTACAGCATTATTCATACATATTTATATGAATGGCTTTGATAAAATAATATTTTTTTTATTTGTATACCAACATTAGCGTATTTGTCAAATCAAATCAAATGTTATTTGTCACATACACAAGCAGATGTTAATGCGAGTGTAGCGAAATGCTTGTGCTTCTAGTTCCGACCATATCTAACAAGTAATCTAACCTAACAATTTCACAACAACTACCTTTATACACACAAGTGTAAAGGAATGAATAAGAATATGTACATAAAAATATATATATGAATGAGTGATGGCTGAACGGCATAGGCAAGATGCACTAGATGGTATAGAATACAGTATATACATATGAGATGAGTAATGAAGGGTATGTAAACATTATATAAAGTGGCATTGTTTAAAGTGGCTAGTGATACATTTATTACATCAATTTTTCCATTATTAAAATGGCTAGAGTTGAGTCAGTATGTTGGCAGCAGCCACTCAATGTTAGTGATGGCTGTTTAACAGTCTGATGGCCTTGAGATAGAAGCTGTTTTTCAGTCTCTCGGTCCCCGCTTTGATGCACCTGTACTGACCTCACCTTCTAGATGATCGCGGGGGGAACAGGCAGTGGCTCGGGTGGTTGTTGTCCTGGAGGGCAGGTAGAGCCTTACGGTTATGGGCGGAGAAGTTGCCGTACCAGGTGGCGATACAGCCCGACAGGATGCTCTCGATTGTGCATCTGTAGAAGTTTGAGTGTTTTTGGTGACAAGCCGAATTTCTTCAGCCTCCTGAGGTTGAAGAGGTGCTGTTGCGCCTTCTTCACCACGCTGTCTGTGTGGGTGGACCGTTTCAGTTTGTCCGTGACGTGTACGCCGAGGAACTTAACTTTCCACCCTCTCCACTACTGTCCCGTCGATGTGGATAGGGGGATGCTCCCTCTGCTGTTTCCTGAAGTCCACGATCATCTCCTTTGTTTTGTTTACATTGAGTGTGAGGTTATTTTCCTGACACCACACTGAGGGCCCTCACCTCCTCCCTGTAGGCCGTCTCGTTGTTTTTGGTAATCAAGCCTACCACTATAGTGTCGTCTGCAAACTTGATGATTGAGTTGGAGGCGTGCATGGCCACGCAGTCGTGGGTGAACAGGGAGTACAGGAGCGGGCTGAGAACACACCCTCGTGGGGCCCCAGTGTTAAGGATCAGCGGGTGGAGATTTTGTTACCTACCCTCACCACCTGGGGGCGGCCCGTCAGGAAGTCCAGGACCCAATTGCACAGGGCGGGTCGAGCCCCAGGGTCTCGAGCTTAATGACGAGTTTGGAGGGTACTATGGTGTTAAATGCTGAGCTATAGTCGAGGAACAGCATTCTTACATAGATATTCCTCTTGTCCAGATGGGTTAGGGCAGCGTGATTGCGATTGCATTGTCTGTGGACCTATTGGGGTGGTACGCAAATTGGAGTGGGTCTAGGGTGTCAGGTAGGGTGGGGGTGATATGGTCCTTGACTCGTCTCTCAAAGCACTTCATGGTGATTGAAGTGAGTACTATGGGGCGGTAGTCACTTAGCTCAGTTACCTTAGCTTTCTTGGGAACAGGAACAATGGTGGCCCTCTTGAAGCATGTGGGAACAGCAGACTGGGATAAGGATTGATTGAGTATGTCTGTAAACACACCAGCCAGCTGGTCTGCGCATGCTCTGAGGACGTGGCTGGGGATGCCGTCTGGGCCTGCAGCCTTGCGAGGGTTTTACTCGCGTTGGCTGCAGTGAAGGAGAGCCCGCTGGTTTTGGTAGCGGGCCGTGTCAGTGGCACTGTCTTGTCCTCAAAGCGAGCAAAAACGTTGTTTAGTCTGTCTGGGAGCAAGACATCGTGGTCGGCGATGGGGCTGGTTTTCTTTTGTAGTCCGTGATTGACTGTAGACCCTGCCACATACCTCTCGTGTCTGAGCCGTTGAATAGTGACTCTACTTTGTCTCTATACTGACGCTTAGCTTGTTTGATTGCCTCGCGGAGGGAATAGCTACACTGTTTGTATTCAGTCATGTTGTAGTTTGGTTTGTGATTCTTTATCTTTTCTGTCTCATCCCCAGTTCGCCCAGTCCAAACCAGTACACCCCCCATGGTTACACAAAAACCTGCCCCAGCCACCCAGGCAAGTGCACCCACTCCACAGGTATTAAATCATCAGCCTTCTCGGGTATTAGGCCAATCCATTTCTTGTAGTACTGGTCATAATAGTAGAGACAAAATCTGTCTGTGTTCCCTCCTGTAGGCAGCACTGAGTGTGAAGGCCCTGGAGAGACAGCTGCAGCAGAGGAAGGACTCGGACCCAGTCATGGCTGGAATACTGGAGGAGGTAACAGGTTAATCTAATGGTCTTTCTCTTAAAACTGTAATCTGCACACGTGAAACAGCACCACTGTTCGTCCCAGCGTCTTTGTTATTGTTTGGTTTGGTTGATGAAACAGAGGCGAGGAGTGTCCGGCATTGTGATTTAAAAATATATATATATACAGTACCAGTCAAAAGTTTGGACATACCTACTCATTCAAGAGTTGTCGCTGCTCTGGCCCCCCAATGGTGGAACAATCTCCCTCACGACGCCAGGACAGCGGAGTCAATCACCACCTTCCGGAGACACCTGAAACCCCACCTCTTTAAGGAATACCTAGGATAGGATAAAGTAATCCTTCTCACCCCCCTTAAAAGATTTAGATGCACTATTGTAAAGTGGCTGTTCCACTGGATGTCATAAGGTGAACGCACCAATTTGTAAGTCGCTCTGGATAAGAGCGTCTGCTAAATGACTTAAATGTAATGTAAATGTAAGAGTTTTTCTTCATTTTTAGTATTTTCTACATTGTAGAATAATAGTGAAGACATCTAAACTATGAAATAAAACCCATAAAAACAAATCAAAATATATTTTAGTTTCTTCAAAGTAGCCACCCTTTGCGTTGATGACACCTTTGCACACTCTTACATTCCTCATGAAGCTGGTTGAGAGAATGCTATTTCCAACAGTCTTGAAGGAGCTCCCACATATGCTGAGCACTTGTCGGATGCTTTTCCTTCACTTCTCGTTCTCTCATCCCAAACCATCTCAGTTGGGTTGAGGTCGGGTAAATGTCCAACTAAGCGCAAACCAGATGGGATGGTGTATTGCTGCAGAATGCTGTGGTAGCCTTGCTGGTTAATTGTGCCTTGAATTATAAAAAATCACTGACAGTGTCACAAGCAAAGCACCATCACACCATCACCTCAATGCGGTTGGAACCATACATGCGGAGATCATCCGTTTACCTACTCTGCGTCTCATAAAGACACGGTGGTTAGAACCAAAAATCTCACATTTGATCTCATCAGACCATAGGGCAGAAGTCTAATGTCCATTGCTCGTGTTGTTTGGCCCAAGCAAGTCTCTTCTTCTTATTGGTGTCCTTTAGTAGTGGTTTCTTTGCAGCAATTTGACCATGAAGGCCTGATTCACGCAGTCTCCTCTGAATAGTTGATGTTGAGATGTCTCTTACTTGAACTCTGAAGCGTTTGTTTGGGCTGCAATCTGAGGCTGGTAACTCTAATGAACTTATACTCTGCAGCAGAGGTAACTCTGGGACGTCCTTTCCTGTGGCGGTCCTCATGAGAGACAGTTTCATCATAGCGCCTGATGGTTTTTGCAACTGCTCTTGAAGAAACTTTGAAAGTTCTTGAAGTTTTCCACATTGACTGACCTTCATGTAATAATGGACTGTCATTTCTCTTTGCTTATTTGATCTGTTCTTGCAATAATATGGACTTGGTCTTTTACCAAACAGGGCTATCTTCTGTCTACTACCCCTACCTTGTCACAACACAACTGATTGGCTCAAACGCATTAAGAACATATTAAGTTTTAGCAAGGCACACCTGTTAATTGAAATGCATTCCAGGTGACTACCTCATGAAGCTGGTTGAGAGAATGCCAAGAGTGTACAAAGCTGTCACCAAGGCAAAGGGTGGCTACTAATCTCAAATGAGTGGATTTGGCTATTTCAGCCACACCCGTTGCTGACAGGTGTATAAAATCTCCATAGACAAACACTGGCAGTAGAATGGCCTTATATAGTATTGATGTCTTCACTATTATTCTACAATGTAGAAAATAGTAAAAATGTATAAAAACCCTTGAATCGGTAGGTTTGTTCAAACTTGACTGGTACTGTATATTCTGGTGTTCTGTTGCGTGTGCAATGATGGCCGTTGTTTAAAGTAACTTCTTTGTTGTTATAATATTCCAAATGGGCGTAGCTGTTTCACTAAGTAAGGATTCCAGATTTAAGCTACTGCTATTTAATTACTTTCTAATTGTATTACTTAATGCTGTTTGTTGTCATAACCTCACATAATCACTGTAATTAACCCACAAAGGAATCGAACCCACCACTTGGCTATTTCCAGCACCATGCTCCAATCATTTTACAGTAAGTATATTGTCCTCATGGTAGCTTCATGCTGATTGTGTTCCTCTCAGATTGGCCATTTCCAGAAGGAGCTGGCTGACCTGAAGGCGCGCAGCCACAAGGCAGACTTTAGAGTGGGCACCATAGAGGAGATGAAGGAGCTGAGGAAAGAGTCTAAAGACCTCCACGTCTTCACCCTGGAGATAAAAGAAACCACTGAGGTACGAACTGAATGTGATTAGATTGTATTATTAAAATGAGAGGTAAAGCCAGTCTGAATCAGGACATTAAGCTTGGTGAAGTTGCCATTGTTAATGTATCCAGTTGTGTCCAATTCAAAATAACACACAACAAACTGGTACCACACACACTACAACCTCCTAAAGACATAAACCCTTTCTATCCCTCATAGGCTCTGACCATGTGTGTGTTCTTGTTCTCCCCAGTCTCTCCATGGGGACATCAGCACTCTGAAAACCACCATGCTGGAGGGCTTTGCCGGTGCAGAGGACGCCAAGGCCATGAGTGAGCTCAACAGAGACAGAGGCTACCTGCAGCTGCTGTACAAGAAACCACTGGACCCACGCAGTGAAGACCAACTCAAGGTAAGCCTGGGGGGGAGGAGGATGATTGCTCTATACATTATGGGAGGATGAGATGGATGGTTGGGTGTGTAAAGGGAACTTCCATGATTCATCAGAGTGGATGTTTTAGAAATGGCAAAACACTATTGAACAAGATGACCCATGTTAAACAGTTTTTCGTACAGCAGACTGTTTTGTTGGGTGTTAATTTCCTCGTGGTTTTTTCCCCTTAACCAGGAGATCCGCAGGCTGTACCAGTATGTGAAGTTTGCTGTGGAGGATGTGAACGACGTGTTGGACCTGGAGTGGGAGAAACATCTAGAGAAGAAGAAGAAGAAACAGAAGTGAGTGAGAAAAAGAAAAATGGATCACTTTAATTTTTGACCTGTAATTCATTTCCTATGACAATTTTCTCATTATCATTCATTGTATGTTAAATGTTTCCTTTCTAACCAATTCCCTCTGTGACTCCTGTCTCTCCCAGACACATGATTGTCCCAGAAAGGGAGGCTCTGTTCACGGCCCTGGCCAACAACCTGGACATCATCAACCAGCAGAAGCAGAGACTGGACACACTGGTCAAAGACCTCCATGCCCTGCGGCTCTACAACAAGACTGCAGCCTGGAGTACTCCTGGCCCCACCCAGCCCGCTGCAGCCACCCCCACAGAACAGGGGTATGTACAAGGGTGTATGCCTGAAATACAATGGCCAGATATGTAGCAGCACGAGGATGTTTTTGGTCTGTTTAGTTTTTTTATATGTCAAATGTTCATTGGGGCATGTGTGTGTTGCAAATAATGATGCACAGTGGATTAAAAATGAAGTAGGCTATCAGTCCTCATGAACTCAGTTCTCATGCTGCCAAACATACTAGAGGTCGACCGATTAATCAGAATGGCCGATTATTTCGGTCCGATTTCAAGTTTTCATAACAATCGGAAATCGGTATTTTTGGACACTGATTTAAAAATATATATGTATTTTACACCTTTATTTAACTAGGCAAGTCAGCTAAGAACACATTCTTATTTTCAATGACGGCCTAGTAACGGTGGGTGAACTGCCTTGTTCAGGGACAGCACAACAAATTTTTACCTTGTCAGCTCGAGGATTCAATCTTGCAACCTTACGGTTAACTAGTCCAACGCTCTAACCACCTGCCTCTCATTGCACTCCACGAGGAGCCTGCCTGTTACGCGAATGCAGTAAGAAGCCAAAGTAAGTTGCTAGCTAGCATTAAACTTATCTTATAAAAAACAATCAATCAATCATAATCACTAGTTAACTACACATGGTTGATGAAATTACTAGTTTATCTAGTGTGTCCTGCGTTGCATATAATCGATGCGGTGGCATTCGCGAAAAAGGACTGTCGTTGCTCCAACGTGTACCTAAACATAAACATTAATGCCTTTCTTAAAATCAATACACAAGTATATATTTTTAAACCTGCATATTTAGTTAATATTGCCTGCTAACATGAATTTCTTTGTCACTTCTCTTGCAACGGAGTCAGGGTATATGCAGCAGTTTGGACCGCCTGGCTCGTTGCGAACTGTGTGAAGACTATTTCTTCATAACGAAGACAGCCAACTTCGCCAAACGGGGGATGATTTAACAAAAGCGCATTTGCGAAAAATGCACAATCGTTGCACGACTGTACCTAACCATAAACATCAATGACTTTCTTAAAATCAATACACAGAAGTATATATTTTTAAACCTGCATATTTAGCTAAAAGAAATCCAGGTTAGCAGGCAATATTAACCAGGTGAAATTGTGTCATTTCTCTTGCGTTCATTGCATGCAGAGTCAGGGTATATCCAACAGTTTGGGCCGTCTGGCAAATTAGTTCGCAACGAGCCAGAATGTTACGTAATTATGACATAACATTGAAGGTTGTGCAATGTAACAGGAATATTTAGACTTATGGATGCCACCCGTTAGATAAAATATGTAACTGTTCCATATTTCACTGAAAAAATAAATGTTTTGTTTTCGAGATGATAGTTTCCGGATTCGACCATATTAATGACCTAAGGCTCGTATTTCTGTGTGTTATTATGTTATAATTAAGTCTATGATTTGATAGAGCAGTCTGACTGAGCGATTGTAGGCACCAGCAGGCTCGTAAGCATTCATTCAAACAGCAATTTTGTGCGTTTTGCCAGCAGCTCTTCGCAATGCTTCAAGCATTGCGCTGTTTATGACTTCAAGCCTATCAACTCCCGAGATTAGGCTGGTGTAATCGATGTGAAATGGCTAGCTAGTTAGCGGGGTGCGCGCTAATAGCGTTTCAAATGTCACTCACTCTGAGACTTGGAGTAGTTGTTCCCCTTGCTCTGCATGGGTAATGCTGCTTCGAGGGTGGCTGTTGTCGTTGTGTTCCTGGTTCGAGCCCAGGTAGGAATGAGGAGAGGGACGGAAGCTATACTGTTACACTGGCTATAGTAAAGTGCCTATAAGAACATCCAATAGTCAAAGGTATATGAAACACAAATGGTATAGAGAGAAATAGTCCTATAATTCCTATAATAACTACAACTTAAAACTTCTTACCTGGGAATATTGAAGACTCATGTTAAAAGGAACCACCAGCTTTCATATGTTCTGAGCAAGGAACTTAAACGTTAGCTTTCTTACATGGCACATATTGCACTTTTACTTTCTTCCCCAACACTTTGTTTTTGCATTATTTAAACCAAATTGAACATATTTCATTATTTATTTGAGGCTAAATTGATTTTATTTATGTATTATATTAAGTTAAAATAAGTGTTCATTCAGTATTGTAATAATGACAATTACAACAAATAAATAAAACAAATCGGTTGATTAATCTGTATCGGCTTTTTTTGGTTCTCCAATAATTGGTATCGGCGTTGGACAATCGTAATCGGTCGACCTCTAAAACATACCCTCGTAAAACTGACTATCCTCCCGATCCTTGACTTTGGCGATGTCATTTACAAAATAGCCTCCAACACTCTACTCAGCAAATTGGATGCAGTTTATCACAGTGCCATCCGTTTTGTCCCCAAAGCCCCATATACTACCCACCACTGCGACCTGTATGCTCTCATTGGCTGGTCCTCGCTACATATTCGTCGCCAAACCCACTGGCTCCAGGTCATTTATAAGTCTTTGCTAGGTAAAGCCCCGCCTTATCTCAGCTCACTGGTCACAATAGCAGCACCCACCCGTAGCACACGGTCCAGCAGGTATATTTCACTGGTCATCCCCAAAGCCAACACCTACTTTGGCCACCTTTCCTTCCAGTTCTCTGCTGCCAATGACTGGAACGAATTGCAAAAATCACTGAAGTTGGAGAATTATATCTCCCTCACTAACTTTAAGCGTTAGCTGTCAGAGCAGCTTACCGATCGCTGCAGCTGTACACAGCCCATCTGTAAATAGCCCATCCAACCAACTACATACCTCATCCCCATATTTGTTTTTGTTTTTCTGCTCTTTTGCACACTAGTGTTTCTACTTGCACATCCTCATCTGCACATATATCACTCCAGTGTAAATTGATCAATTGTAATTACTTCGCCACTATTGGCCTATTTATTGCCTTACCTCTTTACTTAATTTGCACACACTATACAGATGTTTCTATTGTTTTATTGACTGTACGTTTGTTTATCCCATGTGTAACTGTTGTTTTTGTCGCACTATTTTGCTTTATCTTGGCCAGGTCGCAGTTGTAAATGAGAATTTGTTCTCAACTGGCCTACCTGGTTATATAAAGGTGAAATAAAAAAATACTTTTGTGTTTAATAGTTTGGACAACGAGCTGGAGAGTTTGAGAGATGCACTCCTGAAAGCCAGTCTAGACACCATTCCTAAGACCTTAAAATCTTCAGGTAAAGTACTTTCCAACCCGTGTCTCACTGTGTTAACTATTGTTCTTGAGTGATGTAAATGTATTATGATTCTTCCCACTTCTTCAGCCAAGATGTCTCCAGTGAAGCAGTCTCAATTGCGTAACTTCCTCTCCAAGAGGCAGACACCACCAGTCCGCTCCACCGCTCCAGGTACTCCCAACACACAGAACATAGTGAGCAGTGTAGTGTAAGTAATGTGTGGAATGTACTTCTCCTGAATGGTTCCATCTTTTACCCCAGCCAACCTGTTCCGCTCGGCCTTCCTCTCTCCCAATTACTACGAGGATCTGGACGATGTGAGCTCCACCTCCTCCCTGTCTCAGGCCCTTGACCCAGACTACTCCCACTGTTTTGAGGAGGAACCGGAGCCCGAGCCTGCCCCCCTCCCCGTGCTGCCCACCTCTATGCCCCGCCACCCCACGGTGGTACGCACCCCTTCCATAGCCCCAGGGTTTGGTGCCATCCAGTCCACTCCTTTCAGCAAGGTGCACCAAGGCCTGGGCATGGGCCTGGGACTCAGCCCCATCCTAAGCACAGGTAGGAAACTCCATTGACTTTTTAGTTTTCCTTTATTTAACCAGGTTGGTCAGATAACAAGAGGTTCTAAAACTTTGCTGTTGTACTATGTAGTTTGTATTGCATGTTTTATCTTCTAGTAACAACCATCAGGACAGAGAGTGGACAGCCAACCATATGACAATGTGCTGTTCAATGTGGTTTTCAGAGAGCTGGTCTGTTGTACAGTAAGTTATCAAATGTACTAACATCTTTAGCGATTTTTCTAGTTCCAACCAATAAGATCAACATGGGCGGTGCGGACAGCACGGCACTAGCCACTAAGACTGTGAAGCACGGAGCCCCTCCCACTGAGAAGGCCACACCCGTCCCCCTCCCTGCCCAACAGGCTGCTGCTAAAGCTGCTTTCCTCAGGCAAATGGCTAATCAGAAAACAGGTAGGCGGGGCTTGACATTTGTAGAGGTTGCAAATAATGGAAAGTGTAATGCCTTTGTGACTGTTTTTCTGTCACTGTAACTCCCATACAACGTTGCATTTACCTAGTAAAGAATCTATCAATGTTTCATTTTCTGCTCCGCACAGGACATGGGACCTGTTTCCGTATTGTTCGACCATATTATGCTCTTTTAACCTCAGTAATATAACTTGCTAGTTTGTTCATTTTTCAATCTGGGAAGAAGCTTTCATTGGTGGTCTCGCTACACTGAAAACAGTTTGACAATCCGATGTATTGACCAGCAGAGCTTTAGTGACCGGTAAAGCTTTTCTGCTCACCATCTGTCTTCATGCCATATTCATACTCTGACACCATGGGGAGACAAAGACCAGGATCACTGGTGAACTGACAACCCCATGGTTTTACGATGCAGAATTATGGTTGATAAAACTTCAGTCAACAAATTCAATTATCTAAACAGTACTTTTAATCAATTAGGCCTATTCATGGTAGTATACGTCTGTGTGTCAGTAACCCAACATAACGTGACATTTAGTACTGTTAGATGCACACAATTATGCTAGTATTGTGGATAGTCAGATTAATATAATAGTTTGAGTAAAATGTTTGCATCCTTTGCAAGAATAGCAACATGGTTTTGCATGTATTTTATCACTTTTGTATAATGATCATTTGATTTTTCTCCTTTGTGGACAACCAGTGGTCAGTTCCTCTCTGGCAGAGTCTACCCTGAAGACCGTTCCCCAGGTGGTCAACGTCCAGGAGCTCAAGGACAAAGGACCGCCACTGCCTGTATCCACTGTGATCAAGTAAGTCTTCATCTTTATTACCATCCCTCTTCATCGGGGCTTTACCTGGAGCCTACTTTCAACAATGCTAGGCACCTTTTCTGATTGCAGTTTCCAAAACATAAAATATATGCACATAGATAAGACATTTATATTTAAAAAAATATATATGTAGATAAGAAATGTGACAAAGTAAATACATTTCTCGTGATTAGGAGCACGGCTGAAGGATTCCTATCTCATACCACTACAATATTACAATAATTGGATGATTCCAATCTGACTCACCATTACTGTACACAGAACCTACAGTCCACATAAATACTGTACACAGCAGCTTTCTTGTGTGTGTTTCTGTTTGTCTAAGTTAAAGTCCTGTGCACTGCAGTGTTGGGTCTGCTGACAGTGCTGTGTCCCTCAGAGTCCCTTAGGGTCTGCCACAGCGAATCTATTTCTCTTTTTTTAAACAACTCAAGTCACAGAAAGACGTCTTCCTTAGTCTAATAAGCATAACGTGTATTTTTTTGAGTTTGAGCGATGCAGGGTCTTCCGATTGGCAAGGCTTTAAAATGAGGTCACGGTAGAGGGAGAGAATCGTTATTTTAGCTTGGTGAGGCATGTTTACAGTGACTCGCTGAGGCAGAAAGATACAGCCACATACAAATAGGGGCAATGAAAAGAACGTGGTGAGCGAGTGTGCCATATACAGTACACAAAACATACTGTGAAATATTTACCCTGGTCCAGCACATAGACGGTCACAGCACTAGACTGGCGCTGCATGGGGGGGGGCTGTGTATGTGGGGGATGGGCATACACGTGGGCAATGGACCATGATATTAAAGTATGTGTGTGAGAGCGAGAGTGTGTACGTGTTGTGAGTTTACGTCCTGGGGGAGGGGGTACTAGCCTATGCCGTTTGTCTATGCGTGTGCCTGCATACACTCATGTACAATATGTGTGGTTTGGGATCTTTTGTGCGAGTTCCATCACAGCTGGCATATCCCAGGCCTCTAGTCCATATGCTGGGGGCCACAACAGCACAAGGCACAGCACTGCCATTCTTTCTCTCTCTCCACTCTTCTCTCTCTCTCTGTGTTAGGTCTGACATTTAAAACCTCGCCCCTCGTCTCCCTTATCAGGACAAGATGACCAGCAATAAACTGATCAATTAATCTGAGAGCACAAATGCACACAGAATTGAGCAATCATAAAACGCATGGGTGAAATAAACAACCGTAGGACACCCAGGTTGTAACGCTAATGGGGTATATGTGAAGGGCATTGGTGTATAGACTAAAGCATGATATTGAACCCTTAAGAGATCAACACACACAAAAAGACATCAAGTATTTTTATGTGAATATATGTCTAGAGACTAAGCATTAAAGAGATTCTCCGGTACTTTTGTATACTTTTTAGCCAGTAGTTCTGCTGTGTGTGCATCTTGCTATCTGTCACTCAAATAGCGAGGGGCTGAAGTTCATTGGCTATAAATCGAATTGCTAGGGGGATGGCCCAGGGAAAATGGCACATAGGTTTCCAGAAAAAGTCACTTTCAAACTGAATTTTGTGGCTAATTGAGGTAACACAGTAGTACTGCTCATAGATTATGCATATACAGTGGGGCAAGAAAGTATTTAGTCAGCCACCAATTGTGCACGTTCTCCTACTTAAAAAGATGAGAGGCCTGTAATTTTCATCATAGGTACACTTCAACTATTACAGACAAAATGACAAGAAAAAAAACAGAAAATCACTGTAGAATCCATTGTAGGATTTTTTATGAATTTATTTGCAAATTATGGTGGAAAATAAGTATTTGGTCAATAACAAAAGTTTATCTGAATACTTTGTTATATACCCTTTGTTGGAAGAGGTCAAATGTTTTCTGTAAGTCTTTCACACACTGTTGCTGGTATTTTGGCCCATTCCTCCATGCAGATATCCTCTAGAGTAGTGATGTTTTGGGGCTGTTGCTGGGCAACATGGACTTTCAACTCCCTCCAAAGATTTTCTATGGGGTTGAGATCTGGAGACTGCCTAGGCCACTCTAGGACCTTGAAATGCTTCTTACGAAGCCACTCCTTCGTTGCCCGGGCGGTGTGTTTGGGATCATTGTCATACTGAAAGACCCAGCCACGTTTCATCTTCAATGCCCTTGCTGATGGAAGGAGGTTTTCACTCAAAATCTCAAGATACATGGCCCCATTCATTCTTTCCTTTACACGGATCAGTCGTCCTGGTCCCTTTGCAGAAAAACAGCCCCAAAGCATGATGTTTCCACCCCCATGCTTCACAGTAGGTATGGTGTTCTTTGGATGCAACTCAGCATTCTTTGTCCTCCAAACACGACGAGTTGAGTTTTTACCAAAAAGTTATATTTTGGTTTCATCTGACCATATGACATTCTCCCAATCTTCTTCTGGATCATCCAAATGCTCTCTAGCAAACTTCAGACGGGCCTGGACATGTACTGGCTTAAGCAGGGGGACACGTCTGTCACTGCAGGATTTGAGTCCCTGGCAGCGTAGTGTGTTACTGATGGTAGGCTTTGTTACTTTGGTCCCAGCTCTCTGCAGGTCATTCACTAGGTCCCCCCGTGTGGTTCTGGGATTTTTGCTCACCGTTCTTGTGATCATTTTGACCCCACGGGGTGAGATCTTGCGTGGAGCCCCAGATCGAGGGAGATTATCAGTGGTCTTGTATGTCTTCCATTTCCTGATAATTGCTCCCACAGTTGATTTCTTCAAACCAAGCTGCTTACCTATTGCAGATTCAGTCTTCCCAGCCTGGTGAGGGTCTACAATTTTGTTTCTGGTGTCCTTTGACAGCTCTTTCTTCTTGGCCATAGTGGAGTTTGGAGTATGACTGTTTGAGGTTGTGGACAGGTGTCTTTTATACTGATAACAAGTTCAAACAGGTGCCATTAATACAGGTAACGAGTGGAGGACAGAGGAGCCTCTTAAAGAAGAAGTTACAGGTCTGTGAGAGCCAGAAATCTTGCTTGTTTGTAGTTGACCAAATACTTATTTTTCCACCATAATTTGCAAATAAATTCATAAAAAATCCTACAATGTGATTTTCTGGTTTTATTTTCTCATTTTGTCTGTCATAGTTGAAGTGTACCTATGATGAAAATTACAGGCCTCATCTTTTTAAGTGGGAGAACTTGCACAATTGGTGGCAGACTAAATGCTTTTTTTGCCCCACTGTATGAAGTACACATTGACACATTCAGCCCAAAGCGGGAGGTTTAAAAACAATTTCAGAGCATGTAACCAGCTGTTTTTGAGGTTGGATTGGCAAGATCAAGACCCTCCAAACATGCTTAGAGAAGCATTCATACAACAGTCCTAGATTTCTACCAACCATAAGCCTGTCACATGCTTCCCAGTGGAAAAATTGCGCACAAATTATGGAAGTGTTCAGACTTTTTGCGTTCGTCAGGTTTCTTTAGGCTGTTCAGGCACACACTTTTTTCTTTTAAAGGGAGTATTGGAGGAACAGACGTTTGTCGCCTTCTGCTAAGATCAAACCGAACCTACTATGCGGGCGCCTTTAGAGCCTAGAGTGACGGTTAGATGGTTGACATCCTGACCTTGTGACTTAAAGAGTCAGATGGAACGCTGCTAATTAAAGACTTAACGTTGCTCAATAATATGAGATGTGTATTAGAGCTTTGAGGTCACACACACATACACACACTTCCCAAAAAGTACATACATTGGATGCACACACAGACTCCCGTCACGCTTGTGTGAGTGTGCTCAATTTTTGACCTCTTGTGTCACTGCAATTGCTGATATAAATGGCTGTTGATGACAGCTGTGCAAGTCATTTGTCAATGCCAGAGGGACTGAGCGGTGCAAGGTTGGACAGAATGGACAGATGTTGGTAGCTGGTGCAGGCTAGTGATGGGGGATAAATAGTTACATATCGGGATATTATTTTTGATGATGTATCGTTTTGATATCGCAATATTATTTTTATGTTAGTTAGTTGTACCTGCACCAAAACTCCAGTATTTTTCCTTCATAGTGTTGTTCTCCATCTTTTTAAATTGGGGGAAATTTGCTTTCAGCACTTTTATTTCCATGACTGATCAAAACTCGTTTCCTCATGCTCTCGCTTGTCCCTCTGTAGCAGACATACGGTGAGCAATATGTTTGGAACATTGAATCGCAATAAAAAAATCACCGTATCGAATCACATTACATATAGAATCGTGAGAATCGCAGTACATATCGTATCTGCACTTAAGTATTGTAATCTCTTGAAGCCCCTGGCAATTCCCAGCCCTAGTACAGGCCTGTGTCCCTGTTGTCATAATGACAGAGAGAGAATGTCACTCCCCAATGTCACAGCACATTCAGACTGGAGGGCGGAGGAGGACCTTCAATTTGTACTGTCAGCAGTTTCTGTTTTCATAATAATTGTTCTTGGGGGAAGGAGCAGTTGAAAGTGCATTTTATGCTTCTGAAGTGTAGATAACGAATAAACCCACAAATGTTCTACTCTTTGTAGACAGTAACTGGTATTTGGGAATGAAATAGTTTGAATGAATTGATTTATTCAGACTACTCCTTACATTTTGATTACATTTAAGACTGTCAAATGCACATTACCCATCATCCTTGTCTAGGGAGATCTTCTTTGTCTCTTACTTTGACCCTGCTCCCTATTTTTCACCACAGCATCAAGCTACATCACCCATGGCTAATAGTCACCTATTAGCAGGTTATTACTTCCCAGAAGAGCTGTACGCAGGAACAGCCATTTACTAATCCCATGTCCCCAGCCTGTCCTGTCTTTACTGCAGTAGTGGTGTTGTCCTGCCCCAGCTACGGTGTGTAACTGGGGACATAGTATAGATTATCAGAGCTGCTGCTGCCAGCCAGATGCCAAGAGCCACTGTGACCTTTCACTTGATGGCGTGCCAACGTCCGGACGGAGAATGGGATTTGGTGTATGGGGGAAAACCTAACCGCAGCAGTAATAGTGTTTTCTCTCACACAACCTCTCTCTGTCCTCTGTCCTCTGCTCTCCCATTCCTTTCCTGTATTTCTCTTTCTTGTTACTACATCTGTCATCTCATGCCCTTTTACTTACTCTCTCACACACACACACACACACACGACTGACAAAATGTATCTTACTTAAACATGCCAGTCATGGTCTTTTGAGCAGAGCATCTCCAAGCATATAGCCAGCTGTAGCTTCCTATCCTTCCTATTAAGATTTACTTTGATTAATTCATTTCATTTTATCCGTGGGTGGTCTTTTAATTTCAAGCTTCAGTGCCTGTGTGATAGAGTTACAGTGTACTATGTTCCAATTAACAGCAGGAACATTGCACTGGAGTTGGGTGGTCACTGGTGCCTGGCTGGCAGTGTCAAAGCCGGTTGACTTGTAAACCTGGGCTGATTCATAGCCAGTGCTTGTAAATGTGTGTGTCTGTTGGTGCCAGGTTACGCTATGTGCGTGCGTGTGTAGGGCTGGCTCAGTTACCATGTAACCGACTGTTATGGATGAAGACTGTCATGGGGCGGCAGGTAGCCTAGTGGTTAGAGCACCGAAAGGTTGCTGGATCGAATCCCCGAGCTGACAAGGTAAAAATCTGTCGTTCTGCCCCTGAACAAGGTGGCAGTTCCCCTGTAGGCTGTCATTGTACATAATCATTTGTTCATAGCTGACTTTCCTAGTTAAATAAAGGTAAATTTTAAAAATGAATAACTGTGTAAAAAGTATTTTAAAAAGTGTGTTTATTAATATTTCCTGGGAATGAATAGCTGACGCGTGTGTCTGCTTGACTTATAGCACCTAGGAAAGAGCAGGCGACAGCAGAGCTCTCTCTCATCTGAGTTAATGCACTGCTAAGGCCTGCCCATGCAACTTTGATGGAGAGACACTGAATTATTCAGTGGGTGTGGCTGACCCAAGGCAAGCCGCAGGGGGAGCGGTCAACACCCAGGTGCTGCTCACCAAACTGACATGTTTTTAACTATGGATGCGTTGTAGCATGGAGAAACAACTCCTAGCTGTGGCCTTTGCAGATCTGAAATAATTAGTTGGGTGTAAGCAAAATGGAGGAGTCTCCAATAAAAACCTGCCATCACCATTTTGCTTACACCTATCTAATCCTTACCGTGCTTGGAGTAATTCTGAATTATTGCATGCTTCACTGTTGGTTAACTACTTATCTACTCATGTTCCAGTGCACCGTACTGCCACAGATGGAAGAAGGAGCCAAATGTCTCACAGGATGTAGAAATCTGAAACACCTGTTTAGTCTAGTGATGTGAAGTGAGAGAAGATGGAACTAGATGAAACTTGGCTGACTTTCTGCTAATATTCTCATTGATGAAACATTCAATCTCAATTCAGGTTTCTGTACCCAAAACTAGAATCTATTAAGAAGAGTGCACCATGTTTTGTAGACTTGACCCATTGCCAAAGTTTTAAAAAATGGTTTTGTTTGGGAGTGTATGGGTGAATTGAGTTATTGGATAACGGAAAAATACTAAAACGCACCAATGTGATCTCGCTAGCTTGTGCTTGGCAATGCCCACCACCTTGCTTGTTCTGCGCACTATGCTTGATTTGCTCCCATTGAAAATGACACCAGTGACAGATCTTGAGTTGGTTACCATTAAGAGTTCGGCCGATTAATCGGAATGACCGATTAATTTGGGCCGATTTCAAGTTTTCGGAAATCGTTATTTTTCGATGCCGATTTTTATTATTTTTTAATGTATATATATTTTTTACACCTTTTATTTAACTAGACAAGTCAGTTAAGAACACATTCTTATTTTCAATGACGGCCTAGGTACAGTGGTTAACTGCCTTATTCAGGGGCAGAACGATAGAGTTTTACCTTGTCAGCTCGGGGATTCAATCTTGCCCAATGCTCTAACCACTAGCTAGCATTAACCTTATCTTATAAAAAACAATCAATCATACTCACTAGTTAACTACACATGGTTGATGATATTACTGGTTTATCTAGCGTGTCCTGCGTTGCATATATTCGATGCGGTGCGCATTTGCGAAAAAGGACTCGTTGCTCCAACATGTACCTAACCATAAACATCAATGCCTTTTCTTAAAATCAATACACAGAAGTATATCTTTTTAAACCTGCATATTTAGCTAAAATAAATCCGGGTTAGCAGGCAATATTAACCAGGTGAAATTGTGTCACTTCTCTGGTGGCTGTTGTCGATGTGTTCCTGGTTCGAGCCCAGGTAGGAGCGAGGAGAGGGAAGGAAGCTGTACTGTTACACTGGCAATAGTAAAGTGGCTATAAGAACATCCAATAGTCAAAGGTATATGAAATACAAATGGTATAGAGAGAAATAGTCCTATAATTCCTATAATAACTACAACCTAAAACTTCTTACCTGGGAATATTGAAGACTCATGTTAAAAGGAACCACCAGCTTTCATATGTTCTGAGCAAGGAACTTAAACGTTAGCTTTCTTACATGGCACATATTGCACTTTTACTTTCTTCTCCAACACTTTGTTTTTGCATTATTTAAACCAAATTGAACATGTTTCATTATTTATTTGAGGCTAAATTGATTTTATTGATGTATTATATTAAGTTAAAATAAGTGTTCATTCAGTATTGTTGTAATTGTCATTATTACAAATAAATAAAAACAATCGGCCGACTAATCGCTATCGGCTTTTTTTGGTGCTCCAATAATCGGTATCGGTGTTGAAAAATCATAATCGGTCGACCTCTAGTTACCAGTATATTTCTCACTGCCTGATGAGAGAGCTTATCCCTGGAAGGGACCCTGTTGGCAATGGAATTTCACTGGCTTTTCTTGGCCTGACTTGGGCATGCTTGAGTGAGTGTGGGCTTCAAGATGACAGCATTGGCACCCCACAGTTCAAACTCATCACCATGTGATTAAACTTTGTCAGAAGATCAGCTGTCACTTTACACTACACATCCTCCTCTGTCTGTAACCTCACTGGCTATACGTCTATAGCGGATGATCCAGGATCTATTAGCGTTTAGATTGCATATCTGTCAAGCCTGTTCAGTGTGTCTGTCTTGTTTAGTGCTTAGGCTATTTCCTCCACAGACACACACACACACAGTCCTTTTTTGTGTGTCTATTGATCCATGCGGGCTCCCCAGGGTGACGTGGTGCTCATACTGATGCAGCACTGAGACGGCCATGAGGAAAGCGGCTGATGAGCTGAGTGATCATCCCCAGCTCTGCCACCTGCTCTTCTCTGTCTCGGCGTCTCTCTCTAAATAGTTACAATGCAACTTCAGTTAACATGGAATTCTAGTTCTTAAAGGCAATTTAGTTCTTAAAATGACAAGGCAATGCATTCTTGGAGACAGTAGATATTTTACAAAATAAATAATGTATTTCAAAATAACCAGGGTAAAGCAATGAATGTACAGGATGATGTGATGGCAAAATGATGTACTAATGTGATAAGCTACAGAATCAGAGTCAGACAGGGAATGGGGATAAGAGGGCCTAAGATCAAACAAACAGTTATTCTGTATATTTCAGAATGAAACAAGGCAGGCAGGGATTATAGGAGAAATATAGATAGTAATGATAAAAGTAACAGATACAGGTTACACACACATTCAAAGCAGGGAAAAGATGGGTGGAATAGCATTCCTCATGAAGCTGGTTGAGAGAATGCCATACGTGTGCAAAGCTGTCATCAAGGAAAAGGGTGGCTACTTTGAAGAATCTCAAATATATTTTGAGTTGTTTAACACTTTTTCTTTTTTTTTTACTACATGATTCCATATGTTATTTCATATTTTTTATGTCTTCACTATTATTTTTACAATGTACAAAATAGTAAAAATAAAGAAAACCCCTTGAATGAGTAGGTGTCCAGACTTTTGACTGGTACTCTAGTCAAAAATGTTGAAAGAAATACCGTGTAAAATTCAAGTCAGTTGGGAGTAGGTTTTTGAAGTCCCAATACCTTGTTCATCGGGTCTATGACCTGACGTATAATACAACAATTGACACAGGAGGAGTGCTAATCCCACACACAAATTCTAATGGTGTGAAAAGTATGACTTCAAGTTAACTACGAGGACTATACACTATAGAGCTTTACCACAAAGATTAGAAGATTAGAATACACAACCAAGACAATTGTTTATGGATAACCAAAAGTAACTTATATACTATTTAGCGTTTATCTGAATGCACATCGACCTGGGAGTGCCTGGCTTACAGAACGAGGAAGACCGTATGGGGTTTGGTTAACCCTGGGGCATTAAAATGATGGTCACCCCCCTGGAACTCTTTTTGAGTTGCTTTGCAAAGTGGGTGGGACTGGTTGAAATTGGGAACAAACTAGGCAGCTTTTGCCTCTTTAGGGGCATCTTGTGTCATCTGTGGCCAATGGACTACCTGGAGCAGTGTATTGCATGTTGAGAGACTATCCTCCTGCAAGAGTTGCATGTACATATAAAGAGCTTGTTGGCTCTGGGAAATACACATATAAATTATGACTGGTTCAGGTTGTGTACCCTGTAATGTATAGGCTTTGATCACTAGCAATGCTAACGTGGTCACGCAAACAAAAATAGTACGCCTAACTCAAAGAGCAGGGCACTTTCAGACAACAGTTATAGGTTGTCACCTAACGTAAGTCTCAAATCAAAATTATGGCTCACGGTCAAGTTACACTAGTATGAGCAGCCTCATTAACTATCAGAAAATCATTAGCAATACCAGCGGACACTGAATATTACCTGGATAAAACTAAATTGGACACCTAATTAAAAGAGAAGGGTACCAAAAGATATAGCTTATCACCTACTACAAGGGTCAAAATTACAATTATTCAACTGTAATTAAAGTCTGCTGTAGTCTTTGAGGGAGTATGGCAGCTCCCCTTGAACTCACTATCAGAAAAATAAAAACGGTAGTTAGGTTGATCAGACCTTACTCTATTACTAGCAGGAATTCAATAATCGTAGGCTACCAGTTAGATACTGGACAGCCTAATTAGATATGTTTTCCAAAAACAGTAACTCAACTCAAAGGCACTATATTTAGCAGAAAAGCTAGGCTAATTCAATCATCACTACCTTAAAGTATGCCTTGTCCAAAGGGGTCAACACCATGTCCACCAAGTTACAATATCAGAATAATATGATTTGTCCAAGTCCATAGGTTACACAATGCAATTAGAATCCAACAATAGAATTGTCAAAGAAATGGGGACTAGAGTATGAATCATGCACGACTGCCTTGGCTCCTAATCTGGGAGGAGAGATGTATTCAACTAGGCTAAACTAAGGATAGAGGCAAGCAATTATTCTAATAATCCTAAAACGAAACAAAGGAGACATACAGCGTGGGTCTAATCATAAGGAACAACTTCATAGGCTTAATTCACAATAAGGATTTACAGATTACGCACCTGTTTCAGGCTAACATAATAGATTATTATTGACTCAAATAAACTCATATGGGCTCTCAGAATAAGGACTGTTGTGTTCGGACGGCGACCAGCCATATGGTTACTATTATGAACTACAAAACAGTCCAAGGACACCCCACGCGGGGACATTGCAAGAATTCTCTGGACTATTGAAGTGCTTTGTTTTGGACTGCCTGCCAATGTCCTCTGAAGTCATTGGTTCCAGACAGATATACAGTACCAGTCAAGTTCGGACACACCTACTCATTCAAGGGTTTTTCTTTATTTTTGTTGTAGAATAATAGTGAAGACCAACTATGAAATAACACGTGGAATCATGTAGTAACCAAAAAAGATTCTTCAGTGGCCACCCTTTGCCTTGACAGCTTTGCACACTCTTGGCATTCTCTCAGCTTCATGAGATAGTCACCTGGAATGCATTTCGATTAACAGTTGCCTTGTTAAAAGTTCATTTGTGGAATTTCTTTCCTTAATACATTTGAGCCAATCAATTGTGTTGTGACAAGGTATGGGGTGGTATACAGAAGATGGCACTATTTGGTAAAAGACCAAGTCCGTATTATGGCAAGAACTGCTCAAATAAGGAAAGAGAAATGATAGTCCATCATTACTTTAAGACATGAAGGTCAGTCAATCCGGAACATTTCAAGAACTATGAAAGTTTGTTCAAGTGCAGTTGCAAAAACCATTGCGCTATGATAACTGGCTCTCATGAAGACCGCCACAGGAAAGGAAGACCCAGAGTTACCTCTGCTGCAGAGCATAAGTTCATTAGAGTTACCAGCCTCAGAAATTGCAGCCCAAACAAATGCTTCAGAGTTCAAGTAACAGAGACATCTCAACATCAACTATTCAGAGGAGACTGCGTGAATCAGGCCTTCATAATCGAATTGCTGCAAAGAAACCACGACTTAAGGACACCAATAACAATAAGAAGAGACTTGCTTGGGCCAAGAAACACGAGCAATGGACATTACATCGGTGGAAATCTGTCCTTTGGTCTGATTTGAGATTTTTGGTTCCAACCGCTCTGTTTTTGTGAGACGCAGAGTAGGTCAACGGATGATCTCTGCATGTGTGGTTCCCACCATAAAGCAAGGAGGTGTGTGGGTGCTTTGCTGGTGTCATGAATGTCATGATTTATTTAGAATTCAAGGCACACTTAACCAGCATGGCTACCACAGTATTCTGCAGTGATACGCCATCCCATCTGGTTTGTGCTTAGTGGGACGATCATTTGTTTTTCAACAGGACAATGACCCAACACACATCCAGGCTCTAAGGGCTATTTGACCAAGGAGAGGGAGGAAGTGCAGCATCAGATGACCTGGCCTCCACAATCTCCCGACCTCAACCCAATTGAGATGGTTTGGGATGAGTTGGACTGCAGTGTCAAGGGAAAACAGCCAACAAGTGCTCAGCATATGTGGGAACTCCTTCAAGACTGTTGGAAAAGCATTCCAGGTGAAGCTGGTTGAGTGAATGCTATGAGTCTGCAAAGCTGTCAACGTAAAGGGTGTCTACTTTGAAGAATATTAAATATATTTTGATTTGTTGAAGTTTTTTGTTTGTTTTATTTCATAGTTTTGATGTCTTCTATTATTCTACAATGTAGAAAATAGTAAAATAAAGAAAAACCCTTGAATGAGTAACCAGCTCGATCTCACCTATCTTTTCCCTGCTTTGAATGTGTGTGTAACCTGTATCTGTTACTTTTATCATTACTATCTATATTTCTCCTATAATCCCTGCCTGCCTTGTTTCATTTTGAAATATAAAGAATAACTGTTTGTTTGATCTTAGGCCCTCTAATCCCCATTCCCTGTCTGACTCTGATTCTGTAGCTTATCACATTAGTACATCATTTTGCCATCACAATATCCATTATTCATTCATCCTGCACATTCATTGCTGGTATTTTTGGTAAAATATCTACCGTCTTGCATTGCCTTGTCATTTTAAGAACATAATTGCCTTCAGAATTGTAACTTAACCTTAGTTATAATTGTAACTATTTGGTGCCCTGTCAATAATTTCATAGTAAAAAGCATGCACATTCCATTTCACAACCCACCAACCTTATGTGAAACACACGCACACTCTTATAACACACTCCCTGGCATATCTACTAGAGCGGGAGATGAGCTATGCCCCTAGTCAGGCTGATATACAGTATCTCTGATGTAGAGTCATGGCACAGTCGAGGTGAGTCCATCACACGAGCCATCAGCCCTGGTTTGTGTATGTGGCCCTCAGCCGAGATAAATAGACCCCAGCTAGATAGCGGGTCACTGCCTCCATCGCATCTGATTCACTGCCAGCATAGGCTAACAATCTGAGTGCATCTCTCCTCTCATTTCTCTCCTCTCCCAACTGTCTCTCCCCCTCTTTCATCCCTCACAGCACTCTCTGCTCCAATCTCCCTTTTTTATCACTCTTTTTTTTCAGCCTCTCCCATTCTCTCAATCAAACAGCTCCCTCTGTCCCCTCCCTCCCTCATCTTTGGTTCTCCCATCTCTCTCTCCCAGTCGCTCACTGTCTTTCATTTTCTCTCTGCCTTCTCCCAAAATCTTTCTCTTTCCATCTATGCTAGTGCTGATCGATTAACCAAATTGTCATTATTTTGTGGGGGTTATTAAACAAGTAATTGCCCGATGTCGGTTCATTCACACTGTTTCTCCAGAGGGAAATCAAATCATTCACAAGAGAGTTGAAGTCTAGAACTATATGGGACACTGAGCTGAAGGAAGTTGTAGTTTTCAGTAAGCAAATATTCAACCTAGTTCAGCGTAGAAACATGGTAATTGTCTACAATGACCATAATCCATTGTGCCTGTTCTTTTCCGTCTATGATACAGATGGATACAATTTTACGCCTGCTACTTTAAGTTAGATACACACAGACCGCATAAGCCACCGCATGAGAGAGGAATGTACACAACACAACGAGAGAAAGGGATAGAGAGTTCGTGAAAGTATGTCTTATTTACTAGTTAAATTATTTAATCAGACAGCTCCGCAACATATTTAGGCAGGCTAGCCTAGCTAAATAGGTTGATTAAAAGACTGTACAGTATGGGGAGAACAGAGAACATTAGATGGTTGGTTGGCTGGCTGCTACTGCCTAAGCAGAGTTGAGATGATGAATTTAAGCAATTTAAAGTCATCAAATTAAACTAGTAATATACACGACTGAAATATTTTGTTATTTAATAGTAATTTCCTTTTTCTCGATGTGGAACATTTTCAATGTTTTGGCAATTGAATATTCAATATTTTTGGCTTTGGAATTTCCATTAAAAAGCTCTTTATAATTTTTGTCATTATTTCATAATGCATTTAATGTTCAAGAAAAATGATTGAAATCTCTAACGGTGATTTATTTTTGAATAATCGAACCAAACAGACCTCAAAAACCACTAATCGCTCAGCCCTGATTTCCACCCCTTTCCTCTCTCTCTTTCTCGCCAACTCTATCGCTCTGAGATTATGTAATTAATGCAGAAACTCTCTCACTTTCTGCTGGGCCAGGCCTCGTTCCACTGTTGTATTGAGGTTGAATACATTTTAGGCAGGACTCCCCCTGGGGCCATTTTCCAAATTAGCCCTGCTCACAATAACGAGTCCACCCCAGCCAAACCGTCAGATAGGGGGCTTATTTTAGAGATGCACTCCCCAGCCAGTCAGTCTCTCAGTCACAACACTGGGCCTGTAATGTGTCTATCCACGTCAGTATGGTTCAGTTGGCTATGGTCTGTCTGTGGCAGTAGTTATAGGGTTGATGCTGGAGAATAATTAGTGAGGCAGTGCAGTTCACCATGGCTTTTGTTTTCTGTGTTCTATTCACTACTGTAGATATTGTGCATGGCCCTGGCTTTTATCTGGGACGACATTATCCCTGGATTATGCCACGTATTGTCAGATGGGGCAGTAAATTATAGACTGATACAAAGTTCTAATGCGCACACACCCCAATTAATCAACGTGGCATGAATTGTTATCATACCTCATTTGTAGATATGTGCATGTCTCCTCATGACTGACTTGCATTCACTTACTTTCAGAAAGCAAATCCTGATGAGAGAGTGTGGAGAAGAGAAATTAGGCAACATTTAAAATTTTATGTGCTGTGTAAATCCAGGTCGTTGCTCAATTATTTTCTTTCCCCTCTCTCTCTCTCTCTTTCAGCTCGTCAGTCCCAGCCCCGGTTGGTCAGGTTGTTCAGCAGGTTTTGGCGACGGTAGCCAACACCAACCAGGCCAAACGAGTGAGTATGAAGAGTACATCTAACATCCTCCCAACTGTCAAGGCGTTTCATCTGTGTGCTTTCCGCTATCAGAGACTGAATATCTGTACACCCCATCTCTAAGAACTCAGCAACTCCGTGTAGTTCCTGGAGTTCCAGTGTACTTGGCTGACCGCTGGCCTGCGATGTTATAGGATAGAGTGGAAGGTCGTTATGACAGGGCTGTGAAATGTCCCAGGTTTCTCCCATGTGCCGGCGGAGGAGTGATACAAGTGGCGACTGGGTGGGAACGGATTCATACAGGGGAACTCTCGCACATCACACCTCAGTCCGAACCAGGTTCAAGTTCATGGGATGCATGACTCATAATCCTACACACAGAAACACTCACAGAAAACACTGCGTATACGAACACTAAAACACTGTTTTGCAAGAAACAGACTCCAAAGTCTTGAGTAGTGAGATTAACTAAATTACATTTAGCTTTGACTTAAGATAAACATGAACATTGATTGTTAGGTTCTCTAAAACACACTCTTACTTTGTGTAGTTATTCTTGAAGCCATGGGAATGAGAGATGTATAAACTTTCCTTCTGTTGTTTTTCTCCTCAGAATTCTACTCAAGGCATACTGAAGGTGTCTGCTGAGAGTATCCGCTCAGCTTCCCCCCAGGGTTTTGTGTTTGGTAAGTACATAAAGATAAGATGTTTTAGATGCTCATCATATCAAGACACGTTGGAAAATGCCTTCCACCTTTTCCCAGGTAATATTTTTTTCGGGGGGTTTTATATACTACAAATCTACACAATTTCTGGTTGAACCATTCATACATTACATCCATTTGATTACATTCATTATATTTCATATTTTATTAGCTCTTTGTATAAGGTGTGTTAACTCTTTTGTCATGCTTATTTTAATGTCGTCTCCTCCTGTCCCTCTCTCCCAGGCGGACCCCCTAAACCTGACGCCCTAGTTTCCCTGGCCTCCTCCAGCTCAGCCCCGTCACTAGGCGAGCAGAGCAGCAAAGCCTTCTCCTCCTTTACCACAGCGTGAGTCACTGGGGGTCAGGGGTCAGAGAGGGAAACTTCATGTCAGACCTTCTTGATCAGAAAACAGGAATGTTTTTTTTTAGCTCTGGCTGACTGTGTTTTCTCATACTTTATGATGCTTTCGGACAGGTCTGCCGGGGCCTTCAGTTTCTCCTCTGTGTCCCAAGGAGCTCCACCAGGTACCTCTCTCAAATATACAGCCATATATGCCACTCATTGGTGTTATTAGACAGTAAAGTCAGTGCTATAGTTCAATGAATGCCATATCAATGAATTACAGTAACTTCAATTAATATCCCGGGTGTTTATTTTCTTAAATTACTAAAGACAGGCGCATTAGAGACAGGCGGAAGACACATTTAAGTTGAATGCATTCAGTTGTACAACTGACTAGGTATTCCCATTTCTTTTTGAGCCAGATGTCTATTTCTTTAATGCACACAGCTTTTGCTCATTTGCATAGTTAATTGTTTAATTCCAGCATTCACTTACATAATTTAAATCAATTATCAAATAAAACATTAAACCTCGTAAGCAATTAATTTAGACCCACCATTTATTTTAAACAGCGAGTATTTACTATTTACTGTGCGGTTGCCCGACTATTAAAAAGGATAGGCGGCTATTTGAGACGCAGCGTTTTAATTGAAGTTTTGCGGTAGTCATGTATTAAATCTATTTGTTCAAAGTGTTTCAATGTCTGGCATAGTTTGTAAATCTGCTGTCCATGTTTCTTCCTCCCAGTGAAGGACGCCAGTAAATTCTTCTTTGGCAGCGCTGGCGCCACCGGCAAGATGATGTTCAGCTCTTCTGCCGGAGAGGAACCCTTCTCCTTCATCCCAAAATCAACTTCCCCCACCCTGGGGAGCACCAGCTCCCCTCCTCCCAGCATGTCAGGGGAGCCTGTGAGGCCCACCCCCACCTTCAGAGTGGAGCCCCAGGCAACCAAGGTGGTAGGAGGAGAGACCCTGGGGAGTTTCTCGGGTCTACGCGTGGGCCAGGGGGACGAAGAGAAGCCCTCAGCGGCCGCGTTTAGCTTTGGCCAGCCGGACAATGGAGTGGGGCTAGGTTTAGGCACGGGCACGGCTCAGTTTAGCTTCGGGTCGACCCTCCAACAAGGAAAGCCAGCTGAGGCTGCATTTGGTGAGGCGGATTCTACCGTGACAGACTTATCCAAGACTGCATTCAAGCCTCCCGAACTGGCAGCCCTGTCGATCACCAAGCCTGCGTTCTCCACTTCAACAGCCACCTCCTTCAGCAGCCTCCTAGCTGCACCCCTCTCCTCCCCTTCCCCCACCTTGGAGGAAGAGCCCCCAAAGCCCCCACCCCCTTATCAGACCCTACTCCACCCCCAGAGCCTGTTCCCTCACAGCCCAGCCCCTCTGTCAGCCCCCTGTTGCTGAGCCTGAAGTTACTACCTCCCCAGTGTCCTCAGTCACCCCCACCCCTACCATCCCTGAAAAGGCCACAACTTCCCCTGCCTCACCCCCTCCCCAGCTCCCCCATTGCCTCCACCACCCCTGTCCCCCTGCCTCTACCACCCCACCAGCCCAGGCAGCCCCCAGCACTACCCCAGACCCTGCCCCCGAGGCATCACCACCCACTATCACCCCTACCCCGGAGGCCCCACCACCAGCCTACCCGGCCCCCAGCTCTGACAAACCTGGCTCCATCTTCACCCAGCCACCTGCCATCACCACAGATAGCACCACTATAGCTGTCACCAGCCTCACGACGGTCATAAACACTGCGGCCCCTGCTACCACCACCACCACCCCTACTGACTCCAACACCGCAGCCCCGGCCACAGGCACAGTTTTCGGACAGCCTGCTCCAGTGACTGCCGGCTGCTTTAGTTCCACTGGCTTTGGTGCTCCACCTGCAGGTGCAGGGGCTGGCTTTGGAAAACCTGTATTTGGGCAGACAGTTGGCGGGTTCGGCGAACCTGTTCCCAACGCAGCCGGTGGCTTCGGTTTTGGCCAGTCTGCGTTCGGGGCCAGCCCTGGATTTGGGCAGCCTGCAGCGGCCACCACTGCTGCAGCTGCTAGTACCGCTGCTAGTGGAGGTGGTCTGTTTGGAGCCCCCAGTGCCAGCAATGCCAGCAGTTTTTCCTTTGGCTCCCCCAGCGCCAGTACGGCCAGCAGTACGGGCACGGGCCTGTTTGGGCAGCCGAGCGCAACCCCGGCCTTCGGGCAGCAGAGTGCTGGGTTTGGACAAGGCTCTATGTTTGGAAGCAACACAACCACCACATCTTCTACTGGCTTCAGCTTTGGACAGCCTGCAGGTGAGTGTATCTGTGATATGTCACATGTTTGTGAAAATGCACTAATACGAAGTAGCTGTTAGGCCTCTGCATTCCATATCACAAAACTGGAAATGAATCGTCAATGTAATGTTATATATTTTATATGTGGCAGACAGCTCAGGACAGTGGTCTTATTGGAAGAGCGTCCCTTGGACATCACCATGACACTATTAAGTTGTTTTAAGCCTCTAGCATTTACACAGACGGCCACTCAAGCTGCCAACCTGTCTTTCTTATTGACTGGATGTACAATCTCTAGGAATCAGATGATACCTTAAATGCTTATGGATTGGATTACCAGATTCTAGTTGGTTTTGATTGATCTCCAAAATCCATATTTAGGACTACTAGGCTGGTATTATTTCAGCCATGGTATGTTGACCTATATAATTGCAGCATACAGTGCCTTCGCAAAGTTTTCAGAGCACTTGACTTTTTTCCACATTTGAAGTTACAGCCTTATTCTAAAATGTATTAAATGTGGATTTTTCCTCATCAATCTACACACAATACCCCATAAGGACAAAGTGAAAACAGGGTTTTCTAAATTTTTGCTCAGTTTTTCAATTAAAATGTAATCACATTTACGTAAGTATTCAGACCCTTTACTCTACTTTGTTGAAGCACCTTTGACAGGGATTACAGCATCGAGTCTTCTTGGGTATGATGCTACAAGCATGGCACACCTGTTTGGGCAGTTTCCCCCATTCTTCTCTGCAGATCATCTCAAGCGCTGTCATGTTGCATGGGGAGCGTCGCTGCACAGCTATTTTCAGGTCTGTCCAGAGATGTTAGATTGGGTTCAAGTCCGGGGTCTGGCTGGGCCACTCGAGGACATTCAGAGTCTTGTTCCGAAGCCACTCCTGCATGGTCTTGGCTGTGTGATATAAGTCCCTTTTTGGCAAACTCCAAGCGGGCTGTCATGGGCCTTTTACTGAGGAGTGGCTTCCGTCTGGCCACTACCATAAAGGCCTGATTGGTGGAGTGCTGCAGAGATGGTTGTCCTTCTGGAAGGACACAGAGTTTTGAGCTCTGTCAGAGTGGCCATCAGGTTCTTGGTCACCTCCCTGACCAAGGCCCTTCTCCCCCGATTGCTCAGTTTGGCTGGGGGGCCAGCTCAGTTTGGCTGGGCGGCCAGCTCTAGGAAGAGTCTTGGTGGTTCCAATCATCTTCCATTTAAAAATGATGGAGGCCACTGTGTTATTGGGAACCTTCAATCCTGCAGTAATGTTTTTGGTACCCTTCCCCAGATCTGTGCATCGACACAATCCTGTCTCTGAGCTCTACGGACAATTTATTCAACCTCATGGGCATGCACTGTCAACTGTGGGACCTTATATAGACAGGTGTGTGTGCCTTTCCAGATCATGTTCAATCAATAGATTTACCACAGGTGGACTCCAAGTTGTAGAAACATCTCAAGGATGATAAATGGAACAGGATGCACCTGAGCTCAATTTCGAGTGTCATAGCAAAGGCTGAATACTTACGTAAATAAGGTATTTCTGTTTTTTATTTTTAATAAATATGCAAACATTTCTAATAACCTTTTTTCGCTTTGTCATTATGCTGTATTTTTGATTGATTTGAGGAATCTTTATTGCCATTTTAGAATAAGGCTGTAATGTAACATAATATGGAAAAAGTCAAGGTGTCTGAATACTTTCCGAAGGCGCAGTATCTAGGGAACGAAGCAATGGGGCATCCTGATAAAGGCAGTTACCTCAGTTACTCATCCAGTCAGAGCTGCTGCCAAAGTGCTTAAATTAATGTAGTTGTTTTCCCTCTGTGGGACTGAGCAGCATCATTAGGATGGGTATTTATCACGCCATTAGGATAATGGAGCTTAGAGAGAAGGCCACTACTCTCTGATGGTCTTATCCAGTCCAATCCCATCCATCCATCAGGGCCTGTTAGGATCTGCTGGTATTGGCTGGCAGACCATACTCCTCCATGGGTCATAGGCCTCTTTAAACCACTATGCTGGAGGAAGTTGGCATTGACCACTGGTATAGGGTGGTCAGTTTTGTTTCACCTGTTACCGATCTGGTTAGGGTTGAGGATGGTGGTTAGCTGATCCCTGATCTTTACTTCTAGGGGTAAGCTCTACCTTGACCCTGTAAACCCAAGTATAAGGTAAACACTCTACTTATTGCCAGGATGATACCAGTATTTCAATAGTCGTTAGTATCGTGACAAGGAAAACAAAAACAATGCCAATTTAACTTCTTTAGAAAACAGCCCTAATTTTGGAAACAAACATTGTTTATATCCAGAATCACATTTATTTATTTTCCAAAATATAGACAAAATGTACATACTGCAGGTTTTTAAAGAACCGAGAGTTACTGTTGAAAATGTTCGCGCTACTGGTATTGTCACGATTCTGTTTCATAATTGCAAAGTAGTTAAAACACTGTCAGTTCCACTTTAATTAAGCCATTATTATGGCACCACGTTAAAAAATGATTTGGGTGGTGAAGTGATGTTGAGCCGGGAGTTGCCCTCTTCCCAGGGATTCTCTGAATTCCCACCCGTGCTAAGAGGTGCTGGGCCGCGGGAAGACAGTTGACCTGTCTGTGTGTGTCACAACAACTCCGTAGTTACTGAAGCAATGTCTCGGTTCTGACTGTCCTAGGGCTCTGTGTTCCCACCCAGATAGGCTTTCTGTTATATCATAGTGGCAATGTGTCTGTCTGGCCATATGCATGTACTAATAGTGGAGATAGGCTTACACTTCAAAGCCACGTTGGGTTACTTTTTCATTTTAATTACACAAAGAATTGAATGTGGAAGCAGGGTTAGTTACGCTGTCAAATTGATGAGGTGAACAGGAAATCTGAACTAGTTATCTGTAACGGAGGAGGTTGTGATGGGGGTTAATTGAGCTCACTGGTGTGCATGGTCTGTACCACTTTCGGTGCCTTTGTCGGTCTTTACTGTATTAGATTGGCAATATGTGAGGAGAGCAGCCCTTGGCCCGTCATTTATCCGCGGAGCCCCACAGCAGGTTAAACATGAATTAGGCCTACTTACCCTGCGTCAGAGCACGCCTGGTCGATGTCGCTCTTAACAGAGCTGGATTAAGATGGTATAACCAAAGACCAGACTACATTAAATCTGTATTGAAACAGAGGAGGAACTGCCTGAACTTGTCTAATAAGAAAGCTTCATTTGACATCATAGACATGGAAGAAATCGGAGAGACTTTGGCTTTGCTCTGTAAGCCTAGGGGTGATTTCTCTTAACTCTATTAGCAGTTTGGTAGAGAGGGTAGTTAGGGGTATCTAAGGGAGTGTTAATAGCCAGGGTCATGTTTGTTTCTAAATGTCTTTGTGCAGGTCTGAGGTGACAGCAGCCAGTCTTATAGCTACAATAGCCAACTAGCTAGCAACGCCAGGACAGCAACAGGTGTTACACTATAAATGGCCCTAGAATTCCTATTGAGTCTGGATATGTGTTATGCATTCCCATGTATTATTTCTGTCCCCTTCACGGCTGGCTAGTTATTTCAGGCAGTATATTGTCAGCATAGCTATGTGAACTAGCAAAAGGGCTGCTGTTACATTTGATTTTGTTTGCACGTCCGTCGTCCGCAAACTGCACAGGAACATTCGTGAATGTATTCGTTAATAAAAATTAATGTTGACTGTTCCTTAGGGCTGTCCCCGGGGAGAGAGAGGGGGGGGGGGGGGGAATATAGACACACCATATATAGACACACCTTATGTGATTTGATCAAATCAACTAAATATGTAGGCTACTGAGCTTGTCTGATGCTTTAAGCCCACTGTGATTAAATACTTAACACATAAATGTCTTGAGGGAGCCAGAGATCAAGATAGCCTAACCAAAAGAAAAAAATATGTTCCCGAATCATCTCCTCCCTCTGCTGCTAGCCTTCGCAGAGTCTGCCACTACGCTCTAGAAGTTGCCGGTAATAGGCTACAACCAGGGGTCGGTAACCTTTTTCCATTTGGAGTGCCAATTTATCTTACAATTTCTACCAATCTGTGTGCCAGTTATGATTTTCATATGCACATTCTTGTGGAACAGTTCAATTTATTTCATAATAAAGTCTTCGTATCTCAAAATAGTTGTCATGTGATTAATAAAAATGATATCTAAATGAAAATTATACAAATCTAAAAGTATCTTCTATTGCCATTGCCAACTATGTAAAAATTAGCCTATCTGAAGCCAACAAATAAAACATTGCAGCCTGCAGGTAGAAAATATCCTGATTAAAAAATAAATTACATTGGCTAATCATGGCTTGTCTGCAAGGACCTTCAAAAATTGTATCAACTATCAACTTGGTCCAGCCTGAAGCTTGCACTAACAAACTTGCAACATTGTATAAAATATTAAGGACCCTCAGTTTCCCGGGCCAGTGAGCTTCAGACAGACACAGCTGTAGTCTATTTGCTTAAGGGATAAGTAATCAGGTATGCCTATTTTAAGACGTTTCCACCGGTTCGGAGCATGACATTTTCCCCCCACTTTTTCGAATGGGAGAGAGCTGGAAAGATTTTTCAAATGGGCTACATTGAGGAACTATTGGCATTCTCAATGTATGTAAAAACAGACTGAGTTTACTTGCTGTTTGCGGTGAAGAAAAAATTCCTTAGATGCTCCAAAGCTCAGTAGTGGTGGTGAGTTAAATCAGAAATACTATCAGATCCCCAAATGGGCACATTTATAAGCCTATGTTTGCCCCCAGGCCAGGTAGCCACGGCCTACTTCTGTGTAATCAGGTACGTGTCCTTACTCAACATTGACAGGAGCCCTCCATACGAAACACAATGAATAAATGGACAACTCGTAAATGGAATGAAATAAACCAAAACTTGTTTCTCACAAGTGTAACCTAGGTTGTGCACTCTGCAAACAACGTGTCCACTCCGACAATGAGAACTGTAAAATATTTATGTAATATTTATGTAATATTGAACGCCTATATTGAATGCATTAACAGAAATGACTGTAACCAAACAAACATTGTAGATGATAAATGATGGGAATTAACAGTACATGTACTGCTGGTGATACTGGTGTGCCATCCCCGCCTTCTCCACAATGGATTAGTCCACTCAGACAGGCGTCAGTCAAGACATGTGCAACACATTTTTGTTGTTACAACTGCGCAACTAAAATATTCTCGATCGACCAACAGCCTATCAACCAAACAATCGACCAGTCGTCTAAATGGAGTCAGCCCTACTGTTTCTTTTTATAGAAAATTAGCATACACAGTCAGAAGCATTTCATCTACGCCCTAAACTTGTTCACCAACAAAGTCACCACATGGACTAATTCAAGCCACAGTAAATGATATAGTGGGTGTCATGAATGAGTCATTACCAAGTCCCAGGTCCAGACTAAAGGCAGTCCCAGCATTCATTTGTAGACCTGTCCCCCATACTCTGAGAGAATAGCATTTCATGTTCCGCCTGATTTATTATAGGGGAGTTGACTCTCGGCATGAGGGATTTAATGGACAGTCGATTTAAAGGGAAAACGAGCAGAGGCCCAGGCAAAATGGAAGTGGAATAAAAGGGAAATGTGGAGTTGACTGGTGGAAGATATCCACCAGCCAGTATGCCTTTCTTTCTCACACGCACAGGCACGCCCACACACACACAGCTTAAGCTCTGCCACACACACAGCATGTACACATCCATCTAGAGTTTGTCAGAGGGCTTATCACACTGCATACATATCCAGTGTACATGGTGGCATTGTGTCAGAGATAAATGTGGGGATTTGTCTTTTTCTGCTCCACTGTCTTCCCCCCTCAGTCATCTATAACCTGCAAAGAAAATAGTTCTGTCGCCATAGTCTAATGCTGCTGGAACGAGACCATCCATAAAACGACTGCACTATCAGCGTACACACACACACACACACACACACACACACACACACACAGTTCTGACGTCCTACCACTGTCATCATCGCTAACCTTAAATGACTGTACGTCTAAAGGACAAATTGTGATAGTTTGTATGGTTGTATTGTACAGAGCCTGCTTAATGTATTTTATGTGCTACTTATTATTTTCTGTCCTCTTCCCTCCCAGCTTTTGGAAACTCCTCCACTACCTCAGTGTTCGGTCAACAGTCCAGTACTGGGAGTGTCTTTGGACAGGTAACATTCACATTTGACAGTGTGTACAAAATAGACAACCATCCTACCATTTTGATATGTAACACTTCAGGGAAAGACTCCCAAATGCCCCTCTTCAAATGTGCACACGCCGCACCACTCACATACACATGAGATGTATTATTGCATTTGGGTAAGAATCATGGAGAGAACTCATCAGGGAGGCTCATATGTACTTATTACTGCATAACAAACACTGATCATTGTGACCTTGTTGTGACCGTGGCTGTGCACCCCTCCCCTATCCTACCCAGCAGCAGCCATCCAGCGGTGGGGGTCTGTTTGGATCTGGCTCTGTCCCGGCTGCAGCCTCCCAGCAGGCAGGGGGAGGCTTCTTCAGTGGCCTGGGGGGCAAACCCAGTGAGGACGCCGCCAACAAGAACCCTTTCGGCACTGCCGCTGCCACCGGGGGCTTCGGACAGCCCAACCAGACAGGTGGGAGAACCAACAGGGGGCGGAAGGGTTGTAGCAGAAAGGATGACTGATCTTAGATTTAAACTTCCTGTTCAATTTTAAGACGGACGGGTGCAGTTATCATCAGCAGGGTGGGAACCCTTTGATTGACATCCCTCTTGAAAAAGGATGACAAAGTCCACTGCAATAAATTCATAGCTCCAATACTTTTGCATTAATGTTATCAAGACCGATGTTTTCATGTGGGGGGAGGTAGCGAATATAATCATATTTTTTGTTTCTAAACACAGCCTCACGTAAATTGATTTTCTTCAGCATTATGCTGCGAGTCTTAATCTCATAAGCAGAGCAGTGATTTAGCCTGTTGCTGCTGGAGGCACTGACAGCGTATGTATCTGTGCTGTCCTATCTATGACACAACATGAGTCAACACAACACAACCATCCTCTATAGCTCCCGGTCATATGTTACTGCTCAACAGACTGGCATAGTTTTCCATAGCAAATAGGCTTGTATCTCTTGTTTTCTTATTCCTCTAATGCACATAAACTGCATCGAATCATCCATGTTTGTTCTGTAGATGAATGCAAATATGTTAATATTTTCTCAACCTTTGAGACCTTGAGGTGGTACGTGATTCATTTGTGTTAAACAATGTTAATGAAACTGTGGTACTGTACATGTAGGTTTGATGAGTAGAAATATCCACTTGAGCCACCCCCATTCTGTCCTCCTATGCCCTCTTTTGTTCCGAATTGAAATGGTGCAGTATTCTGATTATGGCTATGTGAATATGTATGACCCATTTCATAGGGACTATGTGATAGTATATCGCTTGTTTGCCCACGGCTTTGATTCTTATGAGATAAGTCATGCAATGGCACTCGTATTGCTTTTTATTACATTTTCCCTGAACATATTCTTACCCACATTTTCACCCATGTCTTTGCTGCATGCAGACCATTAGCTTTTAGTCAAATTCCTCAATTCCATTGTTTCTTGGACACAATCACCTTTAGGAAGAGCACTGCAAATGACTATTTTCCTTGAGTAGCTCTTAACTGACAGTAGGCGTTGTGCCATGCTGCGTAATACATCAAGTGTCCGTCCCAATGTCTTCCACACACACCTAATACCATTTAGCCACATATCCATTTCCTCCCTCCTTGTCTCTACGATGAAAAGTGACCCCCTTTATCTGGTAGTCAGGTAACTTGTCTATGTAACCACCCAGCCACAGGAGAATCCATTTTGATTTGAAAGGTGATTATTTTATTTTATCTCACGTTGTTTGCTTTCAAGTTACTATGTTGCAAATTGTTGAAGCGTGAAGTGCTAAATTGCATCTCAAATGAGATTTCAGTGTTGCGTGTCATTTACACACAAGTACTTTCCATGCTCAGTATTACCATTATGGTGAAAGCATTGTGCAAAAAAAGTATGAAAATGGCTCCTAGAAAAGAGTCTATGCTGATTTGATATATGATGTCTGGGACTTGGAAAAGATGTGTGAAATGAACATGAGCAGGAAACCTTTTAAACATCTCTCCAGTGTCTCTCTATCAAAAAGAGAGGAAAGATTTACATGTGTATTGAAACATTGGCAGCGTTGACATGGGGGCCACATCTGCCAGTGCAGTCGGAACAGAAAGTGACCAGTGGGCTGTGAGGTTGCAGCTGATCCCAGGTCAGATGAAGAGGCAGACTTCCCAGCCATTTAAAAGTGAGACGCACTGCACTGTGAAGATCAAAAGACAGAGGGAGACCTGGGTCAACCGGAAAGTGTGTTCTCATGACACCCCCAAACAATATTCCACCACATCGTTCTAGAGATGAACATCTAATGAGCTTGGAGGGAGATGTATGGAGAGAAAGAAGTTAGGGGGCTGATTTTCCTCGCATGATTAGGATTTTGAAATGGATGTGTCTGAGTGAGGAATCATGGGCAGGAAAGAGAGCTCTGTGAAGCTGTCAATTGTTTCCCATAGCATTTCTTAGGCAGGATGCTTAGCTCAGTGGCGCTCTGTCTAGAAATATTTGGGGTTCATTTTAACTCTTATGGGAAACACATGGTTGGTTTACTTTTGTGTAGAAACTCTTGTTTTCCTCTCTATCTATTGGAAACACTAAGGCTGTTGACTTAACTATAAGTTAACTGGAACTGAGTACCGGCCCTTCAAATGTTCTGCTGCTTGAGTTCCTGCACCTCCTTATAGAATATTAGCTCAAAACTATTGCACCTAAATATGAACAGTCCCAGCACTCAAAATGAGTACAGGCACCTATTTCAGTTTAGCACTGCTATAAATCCACTGTTAACCTCTGTTTGTCCTACAGGAGGAACTACCCTGTTTGGGAACAGCGGGGCCAAAACCTTTGGCTTTGGCTCCCCAGCGTCAACATTCGGAGGGGGGGAGCAGACGGCCAGTGGAACCTTCAGCACGGGAGGGGGGAGCGTGGCCGCTCAGGGGTTCGGCTCCTTCTCCACCCCCACCAAACAAACAGGTAGGCTACACCCTCACCCCAAAACAAGTGACAAGTCACCCAGCTCTGTCAACTCCAGACTTTTGTGCCCATGGTGATGTACTGTATATGTTCAAAAGTGTTATCCAACAAAGTTACAAATAACCCTTCTTTTGTTAGCCGCACTTCTTCTTGACACACTGCCCGCTTAACCGAAGTCAGCGTGCATGCGCCCGGTCAGCCACCAGGAGTCGCTAGAGCACAATGTGACAAGGACATCCCGGCTGGCCAAACCCTCCCCTGACCTGGACGATGCTGGGCCAATTGTCCGCCGCCTCATGGGTCTCGGTCGCGGCCGGCTGCGACACAGTCCGGAATCGAACCGGGGTCTGTAGTTAAGCCTCTAGCACTATGATGCAGTGCCTTGGGCCTCCCGAGTGGCGTAGCGGTCTCTTTACAATACCTTCTACCCTCTGTGAACGCATTCCCCATCACTATCCCCTCCAGTCTCTTTGACTGTAATAGTAACAGCCATTTACATTCTTGGCTCCGTCTCTGATGTTGTCCTGTCCGCCTTGGGGTGTTGATGCGGCGGGCGGCTCTGTGATGTGTGAGGGTCAGAGAGAAAGACAGGTGGTTGTGGATGAACACTCCACACACGCATCACTTCCTCTTTGGCCCTGTGGCAGCAGCAGATCCACTCCCTGCAACCTCAGCTGCCGCCACTGCTTGCTCCCCAAGGAGAGACTCACTCTGTACTCCTTTATCATCTGAGTTACAGCTACAGTCACATTATCTCTCTCTCTCTGCCAGTACAGCACTAGTGGATCATGGTTAGGCTACATTCCACAATGTAGCATCTTTCCGAGCTAATGAACAGTCTTGGCGTCTACTTGGCTAAAGAAGTCAAAGCATCAATCAATTTAGTCAACGCAGTTATATTTCCTCAATTTAGCAAATAATATAGCATATCTTAGCAATTAGGGTCATAGCGTTCCCCAAAAGTTAGCACCACTGCAGTTTTGTCTTGGCATTTTACTCAGCTAGCTATATAGTGGTAGCATCTACCCCTAAAATCTTCTGGTCATTTTCACAAAGCATCTAAGAATAGGATTGCTATTCATCATCCCTCTTATTCATTACCTGATCATAGATTAGCACTCTTACTCTGAGACGCTTTATTAATACGGAACCTGCGTCTTTTTGGTACTGCTGTCACTTCTATAGCTACTATCACTGGCCAGGGTCCAAGGAATGTAATCCCATTACATTAACCCAATCAATTATTCACTGGGCCGTGCTTGTAGCCAGGCTGTCATTTCAGTGATCCCCTCTGTTTATGACTCTCTTTTCATCCCATAGAATGTGTGGTTGGAAATTGATTCCCATCAAGCCCTCATAGCCGCAATGGTGTGTGTGTTATCCATGTCCATTTATCTATGAGTGAGAAAGCTGTTGTCCCTGAACAGAAATGGAGGTGTTGTAGAGCAGGCAATAATACAATAAAAACTTTATTAATCATGTTGGGGCTGTTCGTTTCAGGGCAACAGCAGGTGTGACATACACATCCATCAAAGTTGAGGAAGAATATAAACATTGCCTGTGTTTGCTTCTATTTTTGAAGTATTTACTTATGTATGGTTAGTATTAGACTGTGGTAAGTGTCCCCTGAGACATTCTGTCCTGCCCGCCCATCTCAACGAATTCAAGAATATTGCTCATATACGTGTCAGCTTTATTCATGTAACCGTCCCGCTCACGTATTGTTATCAAATCAAAGTCAGCCAACTTCCTCTTCCTCACACCCCTCTATCTGTACCCCTTCAGGTGGTTTTGGGAGCGCCCCTGTGTTCGGTAGCCCCCCTGCTTTCGGGGGCTCCCCAGCGTTTGGGGGGTCAGCAGCATTTGGCTCGGCCCCGTCCTTCAGCAGTCCCATGGGCTCCTCAGCCAGCAAGGTGTTTGGAGAGGGCACGGCAGCCGCCAACGTGGGAGGATTCGGGTAAGAAAGACACCCCTCTTAGACATTTATTGGATATGCAGAGTGAGATGTTTTGTATTGTTCTAAAATGACAGTGTAGAAGATCTCAACATTCTTGATAATACTGACCATAAAGGCTGTAGAATGTCTTGCAAAGTTTTTATGCGTTTATTGCTGTATATTGGTTATTGTCTTGGTTTTCTTATGTATATTATGTATAGGGGCGGCAGGTAGCCTATGTGCGGCAGGTAGCCTATGTGCGGCGGGTAGCCTATGTGCGGCGGGTAGCCTATGTGCGGCGGGTAGCCTATGTGCGGCGGGTAGCCTATGTGCGGCGGGTAGCCTATGTGCGGCGGGTAGCCTATGTGCGGCGGGTAGCCTAGGGGCGGCAGGTAGCCTAGGGGCGGCAGGTAGCCTAGGGGTTAGAGCGTTGGCCAGTAACCGAAAGGTTGCTAGTTCGAATCCCCGAGCTGACAAGGTAAAAATCTCTCATTCTGCCCCTAAACAAGGCAGTTAACCCACTGTTCCTAGGCCATCATTGTAAATATGAATTTGTTCTTAACTGACTTCCCTAGTTAAATAAAGGTTAAATAAATAAAAAATATGATTAAGGTTGACAAATTAAAGGAAAGCTATATAGAGACGAGGGGCTTTAGCCATTCCAACTGAGAGCACGCTGACACCTCCTAGCCACTGTTTTCATATTAACACATGGATTTTGTCACCAACACTCCCTGATAAGTAAATAATACCTTGCTAACCCCCAACCTCCTTTCTCAACTTGGGGCATAATACCCTAAACCCTGCTCGGCTACACAGGCACATGAGCTTGACATTTAATTTAGAAAAGTCCACAGTAGATGAGTATTGAAGATTTACTTACTGCATTTACATCAAGTATTTAAGTATTTCTGGTATTTGTTTATCACTATACATCAGGGGATGGAAATCAGTCAGCTATAACCACCCAGACCTCTTGCAGAGTCAACCTTAGCTCTGAATTTGACCTCAACCCTCATTGTACAATTATGGGAGAAAATGGGATTATTCCTTCATCCCCTCCTGCTCAGCTCCCTCTCCCCCTGGAGCAGCCCCTGGCCATGTGCAGGCCTGCTGAGGCATTGGGCACCTCTGCCAAGCCCCAAACCACAGAGGCATGTAGAGCTAGATTATTCCAGATAATCCCACTCTGAGGTCATACTGCCAGCAGATTAAGATGGGCTAGTTCCCCCCTTCTCTCTAGCCTCCCTCTCTCTCTCCCCCTGGAGTTGTTGTATTAGGCACAGGTCTTCTAGAGGGAATTGCCAACTAAACCCCCACCCCTCAATTCTCTACCACACACTCTATACACACACACACACACGCTTTACACCCTCTGCCTCGGGTCCTGTTGGTTGCAGGGAGATGGGAGCTAGCCTTGCCGTGCGTGAACTCATCTCTCTGTTTTTCTTATTCTTCTCCCATTCTCTCACTCCTTTCTCTATTTAAGTTGTCAGGGTTTCATCCTATTGGGCTGTCAGATGGCAGCAGGCCAAGTGGCTTGGTGTTTTCATTCATTCCCTTCCTCCATTCAGTCACACTTATTTTTTATTTTTTTATGTGTTATTATGTCAGGACTCGTGAGGTAATTATTTTTGCAGTCTCTCACTTGTTATCACCCCGTCGTCTTGTTTACAAGGAGAAATATTGATAAAGTTGTTTACGAATGCCGGTCCTAGTTTTGTTTTCCAAACCCCTGCAAATATTTCTTGAAAGATGGTTTCGATGATACAGTATTTCATGACTCCCTACAACCAGTAAATGTCACCCTCCCTATCTTTTTAAAGTGGCTCAATTTAGCAGTTTGCCGTACCTAGTGATGAGGCGATTGACCCAAGGGCGGTAGAGGTGGGCGGGCTGAGCAGAAAAAGATTGTCTCCTGTATTAGGGTCAGAGGTCAGCCTTTATTTCTGTCCAGGGGTCTACCCATGCTGCCTCCAAGATTAAAACCAGCAGAGCAACTGAGCTGGCTGGACGGCCCGGACTATTCTCTACCCCTCTCTCACTATCCCTCTATATTCTCGCTCTCTTCTTTCATGTCTTTATTCGTCTGTCTATTTTTCCTCTTCCCCTCTCTCTCTGTCTCCTCTGACTACTGCAACACACTTATTACATATGCACATAGTATAATATGTCTCTCCTTTACTCGTCCTCATCCCCTCATCTCTCTGCTGATGTTTGATGACTAGTCAAATAATCCTGGTTCGGTTGTGTGACTGGCACTGGTCTTGTCTGTCTCGCTCAGGGCACCTGAAGCCTCTGTCAGAAGTAACTTCCCCTCACACTGTTCTACTACATTTAAACTCAATAAAACATCAAACAAACTCTGCTCCCTGACTGTGTCGTAGCTTCCACACACAGATCCCGGATCAGTAGGGGAAGAGCCGTGGGAGCAATAGCGACTTATTCCATTGTCATTTAAATCAAGGCTTATTGCAATATGCTTTGATGTAATGGGCTCTGATATTATTCCAGGCAAGGCTGTTCCTCTGCATATTTTAGGTTACCTCTCCTCTCTGGGTTAGAATGGTAATGGGTACAGAGTAGAGTGACTGGGGTAGTGTGCTAGACTAGCTGTACTAAACAGTCTACAGACTGGAGGGAGAGGGAGTTAAGGAGCACAGAGCATAGTAATTCGTCCTCTGACTGTATGGTCTCAGGACTGACGTAGACATAGAGTATTATAAAGTGGATGTAAACGGACCAGTGCCTCAATAACGTAAGAAATCAAATGTAGCAATGGTTATTCAACACATTTCCATTAAATGTTTATTAGGCTATTGTTAGACTGTAATATTGAATATTCAGTCTTTTAATGTTTTTAATCTTTTATGTGCATTTCTCTTCCTTCACAGCTTTGCTTCCACTCAACAAAGCACAATGTCATTTGGTGCTCTGGCCAACCAGAGTGCCCCATCATTTGGTAACCTGGCCCAGCAGCAGCAGGGGTCAGGGTTCGGAGCTCCTCAGCCCAGTGGCTTCTCTGGGTTCGGACAGCAGGGAGGAGGAGGTGAGTAGTAATATCTCACCCGTTCAGTTCTTTCAGATCATTGCATGGGAACGCTGCTCCAGATTATCCAGATGCACCCCAAGCCTTAATTGACTCTTCCCTCCCTATTCTTGTGACTAAACTGTATGAAAGGAGTCCAACCCCCAGTTTAGTCATTTCTGCCCCCAGTCTCCTCCCCACTCCCCCAGCCAATACGGAACAAATAAACAAGGTCCTCGTTTGAAGCCTTGCCAGTGAGTCCCTTCCCCTATTCCCCTGAAGTAAAGCCACTGTTTTTTTAATATAACCTTTATTTATCTAGGCAAGTCAGTCAATTCTTATTTACAATGACGGCCTACTTGGGGCAGAACGACAGATCTTTCTTTACCTTGTCAGCTCGGGGATTTGATCCAGCAACCTTTCGGTTACTGGCCCAACGCTCTAACCACTAGGCTACCTGCCGCCCCCTCCTAAGCTTGTTTTAAATAGCAGTCATTTAGCCTAGTGGCTAATGCTATCCCCAGCACTCTGTCTGCTGTGCAGTACAACAGGGCCACAAGATGCAGCACTAGGTTCATTCTAGGCTAGGCTAGCCGTGGGGATGGTGGAATCCCACAAGTGGCTTCCTATTAACGCACATTCCTACTGCGGTCACATGCCGCCATGCAAGTTATCTTTTTTGTTTGTATATGGCAGTTTTCTCAAGATGGGAAGAGGAGGGTGGGAAGAACTCTTTCAGCATCTTACACTGAACGAAAATTTAAATGCAACATGTAAAATGTTGGTCCCATGTTTCATGAGCCAGAAATGTTCAAGAAGTTGATTAAACAGCATAATCATTACACAGGTGCAGAGGCAATAAAAGGCCACTCTAAAATGTGCAGTTTTGTCACACAACACAATGTCACAGATGTCTCACGTTTTGAGGGAGCGTGCATTTGGAATGCTGACTGCAGGAATGTCCACGAGAACTGTTTCCAGAGAATTCTCTACCATAAGCCGCCTCCAACGTTGTTTTAGAGAATTTGACAGTACATCCAACCGGCCTCACAACCGCGGACCACGTGTATGGTTTTGTGTGGGTGAGCAGTTTGCTGATGTCAATGTTGTGAACAGAATGCCCCATGGTGGAGTTATCGCATGGGCAGGCATAATCTACGGACAACGAACACAATTGCATTTTATCGGTTGCAATTTAAATGCAGAGGTACCGTGATGAGATCCTGAGGCCTGTTATGAGGCCCATTTTTTTTGTAAGGTAGAGTACCAGTCAAAAGTTTGGTCACCTACTCATTCAAGGGTTTTTCTTTATTTTTACTATTTTCTACATTGTAGAATAATCGTGAAGACCTCAAAACTATGAAATAATACATATGGAATCATGTAGTAACCAAAAAAGTGTTAAACAAATCTAAATATATTTGAGATTTTAGAGTCTTCAAAGTAGCCACTCTTTGCCTTGATGACTGCTTTGAACACTCTTGGTATTCTCTCAACCAGTCTTGAAGGAGTTCCCACATGCTGAGCACTTGTTGGCTGCTTTTCCTTCACTCTGTGGTCCAACTCATCCCAAACCATCTCAATTGGATTGAAGTCAGGTGATTGTGGAGGCCAGGTCATCTGATGCGGCACTACCATCACTCTCCTTCTTAATCAAATAGCCCTTACACAGCCTGGAGGTGTGTTTTGGGTCATTGTCCTGTTGAAAAACAAATGATAGTCCCACTCAGATTTAACCAGATGGGATGGTATTGCTGCAGAACACTGTGGTAGCCATGCTGGTTAAGTGTACATTTTGAATTCTAAATCAATCACAGACCGTGTCACCAACAAAGCACCCCCATACCATCACACTTCCTCCTCCATGCTTCACGTGGGAACTACACATGCGGAGATCATCCGTTCACCTACTCTGCGTCTCATAAAGACACAGCGGTTGGAACCTAACATCTCAGTTGGACTCATCAGACCAAAGGACAGATTTCCACCGGTCTAATGTCCATTCCTCGTGTTTCTTGGCCCAAGCAAGTCTCTACTTCTTATTGGTGTCCTTTAGTGGTATCTTTGCAGCAATTCGACCATGAAGGCCTGATTCACGCAGTCTCCTCTGAACAGTTGATGTTGAGAAGTGTCTGTTACTTGAACTTTATTTGGGCAGCAATTTCTGAGGCTGGTAACTATAATGAACTTATCCTCTGCAGCAGAGGTAACTCTGGGTCTTCCTTTCCTGTGGCGGTCCTCATGAGAGGCAGTTTCATCATAGCGCTTGATGGTTTTTGTGACCGCACTTGAAGAAACTTTCAAAGTTCTTGAAATGTTCCGAATGGAATGACCTTCATGTCTTAAGGTAATGATGAACGGTCGTTTCTCTTTCCTTATTTGAGCTGTTGTTGCCATAATATGGACATGGTATTTTACCAAATAGTGCTATCTTCTGTATACCAACCCTACCTTGTCACAACGGCTTAATGGCTCAAACGCATTAAGAAGGAAAGAAATTCCACAAATTAACTTTTAACAAGGTACACCTGTTAATTGAAATGCATTCTAGGTGACTACCTCATGAAGCTGGTTGAGTGAATGCCAAGAGTGTGCAATGCTGTCATCAAGGCAAAGGGTGGCTGCTTTGAAAAACCTCAAATATATTTTGATTTTGTTTTTTGGTGAGTACATATGTGTTATTTCATAGTTTTGATGTCTTCACTATTATTCTACAATGTGGAAAATATATAAAAATATAAATCATTGAATGAGTAGGTGTGTCTAAACCTTTGACTGGTACTGTATCTGTGACCAACATGCGTATCTGTATTCCCAATCATGTGAAATTCATAGATTAGGGCCTATTTCAAATCCTGTTAGGTCTAGAGGAACTAGATAAGCAATCCCATTATTATGGTTTGTGTTGGCACCCAAGTGGTTGACTGGCTCTGGAACAGAGGTAATAAGGTGGAAGTAGTAGTAACTCACCCAGGTTTCTCTCTGTGTTATTCAGTCAACATTTTACAGGGTCATTTTAAATAGTCTCTACTGATAATTCTATCTAGATCGAGGATGTTAAACAAATCGGGGGGAGGCAGGCAACTCAATCAAATTTAAAATGACTAAAACCAAATTGAAACTGTAGAAATGATACTGAACCTACATTCATACAGTTTCTTGACTGTGTCCAGCTGGCTAATAATCACTGAAATGAAAGCTAGACAGTCGGAGCACTGAAAATACCCCCCAAAAATGGCACATTTTGACAACAAGGAAATCTAATCATTTTTCAGTGCCCCTGGGGCAAAAAGAGTTTGATCTAAATTCAGTGTGTTTTGTTTTTCTGTGTCTATTTTTTTGTTGCAGGCTTTGGGTCTGCTGGCGGTTTTGGATCAAATCAGTAAGTATCACTCATCTTTGTGTGTGTGTGGATGGGTGTTTGGTGTCTGTTCACATTTGTTGTGTTCATGAGTGTCTTTGCTTGAGTGTATACATTTGTATGTTGAGTGTTTGAACCCTCCCTATACGCACTCGCTTGTGTCTCTGGCAGTAGCGTGTGAAGGAAAAGTGTGACCACAGCCCACTTATAAGAATCTGATGGGCAGCACGAATTCATAACAAGCTGCCCTAATATATCATCCCTCCTTCCCCCCTTTGTCTCTCCTGTACCTTATTCAACCCTCACCATTCTCATCTCTAACACCACTGATCTCCTCACCCTCGAGGCCTCACCCCAGACACTCGCCTACTCGAGCCGCTTCCCCCTCTTTGCTCTCCTTTTCCCCCTATCTCATCTACCGCTCTCCTTTTCCCCCTACCTCTACCTCTTCCCTTTCTCCCTCCTTTCTTTATCTCCTGCCTCATCCCTCCTTTATCTCTGCCCTCTCTCCCATCCTGCCTCCTCCCTCCCTCTCTCTCTCTCTCTCCCTCCCCCTCTCTCTCTCCCTTCCTGCTTCTCACTCTCTCTCCCTTCCTGCCTCCTCCCTCTTCCCCTCCTGCCTCTTCCCTCCCTCTTTCTCTTTCCCCTCCTGCTTCCTCCCCCTCCTTTTGTCTCTGCCCTCCTTTTCCTCCTCCCACTCTCCCATGCCTCCTCTCATTGTGCTGCTGTGTCACATGGCCCCTGTGTATCCCCCAGGGTGCATTGCAGTGGAATGCGATCTGAAGTGCTCAGGAGAGTGTGGCAACACGGCCCAGCTCAGTCATTCACACGCTGTTAGATAAGCTCCTCTGTCTCCCTCTGTTCCGCTTCACCCTCTCCCTCCTCTTCTCTCTGTTCTTGTCTTCTATTGCTTGCTTTCTCTTCCTCGTCCCTCCTTTAACACCCCCATTTCTGACCTTGCTCCCTCCCTCATCCCCCCCTTCTTCCTAATTCTCCTTCTCACTCGCTCCTCTATTCTTCCTCATCCCCTCATCGTACCCATTTTATAATTGTTGATGAGAGCAAAATGCTGCCAAATGCTTTCAGATGGGTCCTCTGTGTATGTTTTAGTTTCATTTGATGCAACTAGAATGTATATGCTTAAAGAAACATGGTTTATATTAATACTCTGACACAAGCAAGCATTGCGTTTTTTTTAAAACAAGTCCTGATGTCATTCTGAATACATTTTCATGAGGCAAAGTGTTTTCATGTAGACAGAATTTACAGTACATAACGGCAGCTATATGTAGTTCTTAAGTCAAATTAATTTCATTCCCCCCTCTGTCCCATAGAAACTGACACCACTCTTCATGTAGCTGCATCCTAGTATGACTCTAACCACCCGGACATATCTCAAGTGCCTCTCATCACTCTTCCTCCTTCTAGTCCCATTCCTACTTTCTTCTCTCCACCTCCCTCAGTTCTCCCCCTCGCCCACCTATCTCAACCCTCTCTCTCCTTCTCTGTTCCACCCATCCATTTACTCCTTCATCTTCCCTTTTTAGTGTGCTATGTGTTGATATGTATCGTGTGCCCTCCAGGACTCCCTCCTCATATATGTTGTATGTCCCTGTGTATACAGTACGTACATCCCTCACAGTACTGTCAGACAGCAGTAGTATTCCTCATAATCATCAGTCAGGGCAAGGCAGGGCCTAGGGGGAAAAGTCCAAACCATCACATAATAAGGTAGCTAACTTTCCAAGCAGAATTTCGTTTTTTTTGTTTTGTTTCTGTCTTCATTGTTTGTTTTTTCTTCAGATCATCTTCTCAAACGTTTGGAGCCGGTCCGGGTTGGAGAAGCTAGTTTTTGTTGTCCCGCCCCGGGCGAGTGCACCCCTGGTGTGTGTGACCAGCAACACTGCTCTCTGCAATCAAGCTCTTTGAGTAGACGACACCTAAAGGGAGAAGGGGGAGGAAGGGTGCGCAGGTTGGGGGTGGAAGGAAGGGGGGTTGAGGTGAGACAGTCCAAACTAGTTGTAAAGTATGTAGACTGATCTCATAGACCATCGTAATAGTCTTACGTCAAGTACATCAGTGGTGACTACCATGTGGAATGTGTATTTGGATGAGTGAATTTACATTTTGTGTGTGTTTTTCAAATCAGAACAGTTGGCTGTAACGCTATAATAGATTTGTTCATCCATATGAACTTTGTTTTCCTCTATAAAATAATTCTGCAGTTCATAATTGAGCCTCGTTCTCACATATTTTGAATCTGGGAAAGTTTTAAACTTTCAATTGAAGTTTTAAGATATCTTATATTACAAGCTTTAGTAGTTCTGATAAGAATCAAGTTCTTAATGTTTCTCAAAACATGTCTTGTCTCACTAAATGGAGTAGGAAATACCATCCTCCGCAACAATAATTCATCATTTACTGACTCCAGGCAAGACTTCGGCAGGTCGTTGATAGAAGTATCAACTCTTGATTGCGTACAATGAACTGCAATATGAGAAAATATTTTGCTTTTTATAATGCCTACTGCTGGTACCCCCATTCCTATAAATATGTATATTTTATACATGGAAAATGGGAAATAAACTTGGCAATTCTCAAATCTGTATCTAATGTAGTCTCTCTTTTTTTGACAACGCACTGAAGATGAGCACTAATTGATCGCCTTTTGTTGTTTTAATGATGACAGCCTCTGGCTATTTTCCTATTGCCTTTGTGTCTGTTTTTTTATTTAACTAGGCAAGTCAGTTAAGAACAAATTCTTATTTACAATGACGGCCTACCGCGGCCACATCCTCCCCTAACCCGAACGACACTGGGCCAATTGTGCCCCACCCTATGGGACTCCCAATCATGGCCTGTTGTGATACAGCCCGGAATCAATCCAGGGTCTGTAGTGATGCCTCTAGCACTGCGATGCAGTGCCTTAGACTGCTGCGCCACTCGGGAGTCTGTCTGTCTGCTTATTAAACAGAAGATTTCATACATGATTAGCTTGCTGTTTAACAATTAGATGTCTTTGGACTAAATACTTTACTGTCTATTGTATCCGTGGGGCAAATTTGTTGCAAATTTGTGGCAGTATCATGTAAATTGATGTATTTAATTGATGTAATTAATTCATCAACCTTGGATTAAGAGTATTTGAATCAGAGAAGAGCTGCTGAAGAGGGTTGTCTCTGGCATTAGCTGGTGAAAAATGAAGTAATTGAATGCAGCATAAGTAAGGTAAGGGAGCTCCAGGTGGGTGGATGTGGAGGAATTCACTGGCCCTGATTAAGTATTAGACATTTGGATGTAAGCCTAAGACATTGCAGGAATGAGTGTATAGTGAAAAGAGGGGTGCTAGTGTTTTGTAGTGGTATCTGGTGTTTGTGGCTGTCACCAGAATGCCATCCATGGTCACCGCAATTGAGAATGTCACCGTCGCTCTGTCCCCTTAACTCTGGCGGGCCTGGCAATGGGGGGAATGTTGCAAGCCCGGACACTCAAGTGATTGGGGAATGTTGCAGTCACAACATGTGACCTAGAGTCCTAGCTTCCCACTGTAACAGTTGAATTTATCCTCCCCTGTTTGCTAGGATATGATTGGTCACACACACTGTGTTCAGGGCAGATAATATTAGAGATGGATAACTGTCAGTGGTATCAGAGGTAGGCAAGACGAGAGAGAGGGAGTTACATTTGTATTGGACTTAAGGATGTTTTCTACCGCTTATCGTTCATACTAATGTACAGTACCAGTCAAGTTTGGAGACACCTACTCATTCCAGGGTTTTGTTTTATTTTGACAATTTTCTACATTGTAGAATAATGGTGAAGACATCAAAACTATGAAATAACACATGGAAACATATATTACCCAAAAAAGTGTTAAACAAATCAAAATATATTTGAGATTCTTCAAAGTAGCCAGCATTTGCCTTGATGAAAGCTTTGCACACTCTTGATATTCTCTCAACCAGCTTCATGAGGTAGTCACCTGGAATGCATTTCAATTAACAGGTGTGCCTTGTTAAAAGTTCATTTGTGGATTTTCTTTCCTTAGTGTGTTTGAGGCAGTCAGTTATGTTATGACAAGGTAGGGGTGGTATACAGAAGATGGTTATATTTGGTAAAAGACCAAGTCCATATTACGGCAAGAACAGATCAAAGAGAAGTGACAGTCCATCATTACTTTAAGACATGAAAGTCAGTCAAACATTTAAAGAACTTTGAAAGTTTGTTCAAGTGCATCCGCAAAAACCATCAAGCGCTATGATGAAACTGGCTCTCATGAAGCCCGCGACAGGAAAGGAAGATCCAGAGTTATCTCTGCTTCAGAGGATAGGTTCATTAGAGTTACCAGCCTCAGAAATTGCAGCCCAAATAAATGCTTCACAGAGTTCAAGTAACAAACACATCTCAACATCAACTGTTCAGAGGAGACTGCGTGAATCAGGCCTTCATGGTCGAATTGCTGCAAAGATACCACTAAAGGACACCAATAAGAAGTAGAGACTTGCTTTGGCCAAGAAACACGAGGAATGGACATTAGACATTTTTGGACATTAGACATTTTTGGTTCCAGCCGTCTGGTCTTTGTGAGACGCAGAGTAGGTGAACGGATTATCTCCGCATGTGTGGTTTCCACCGTGAAGCATGGAAGAGGAAGTGTGATGGTGTGGGGTTGCTTTGCTGGGGACACTGTCTGATTTATTTACAATTTTAAAGGCACACTTAACCAGCATGGCTACCACAGCATTTCAACTGGACAATGACCCGACACACCTCCAGGCTGTGTAAGGGTTATTTGACCAAGAAAGAGAGTGATGGAGTGCTGCATCAGATGACCTGGCCTCCACAGTCACCCGACCTCAACCCAATTGAGATGGTTTGGGATGAGTTGGACTACAAATTGAAGGAAAAGCAGCCAACAAGTGCTCAGCATATTTGGGATCTCCTTCAAAACTGTTGGAAAAGCATTCCAGGTGAAGCTGGTTCAGAGAACGCCATGAGTGTGCAAAACTGTTATCAAGGCAAAGGGTGGCTACTTTGAAGAATATAAAATATATTTTGATTTGTTTACCACTTATTCTTACTACATGATTCCATATTTGTTATTTCATAGTATTGATATCTTCACTATTATTCTACAAATAGTAAAGATAAAGAAAAACTTTTGAATGAGTAGGTGTGTCTACACTTTTAACTGTATGTTTTGCTGTTATTGCCCAAGGTGAGGTGTGTTTGTGTGGTGTGTGAAATGTCAGTCATAGGTATACGTATGTGGAATATCTGCTCCGTTTCAATATCTCACTTGGCAATTTATTATAAATTTTGCTACACATGCTTCAGCACAGTATCCACCCTCCTTCCCACAATTGACTTATTTGAACAGATCAAGAACAGTCTACTTTGTGTTGTGGATTTGCTGCTGCTGTGCAACGCTGATACGTACTCAGTGTCCTGTGGTGCTCAACAATGACAACTCCCAGACTGCAGCACTGCCTTCTCTCTCGTCCTTTTCTCTCCCTCTGTCGTTGCTCTGACAGAGAGCGGGAGAGTATAGCAGTCATACAAGCACCCGTGGGGACAGCAGCTGTTTTTGAGGAATTCAGATAAAAACAACCACTCGGTCGGTTTCTCTCTCCCTCTTTTTACAGAGGGATGATTGGCATTGTTCACGCTCTCGCTGCTTCATCGGTCCAGCCTTTTCTGCTCGCTGGCTTGTCTACAAGCCGGCAGAGTGTGTAATGCAATAAGCCTACCCAGTGTTGGATGCGGAGCTGATTTCTGGGGGGTCAACCTATGTTGATGTACCCAGAGACCTACAGTTAAAGTCGTAAGCTTACATACACTTAGGTCATTAGAAGTCATTAGAACTCATTTTTCAATCACTCCACAAATTTCTTGTTAACAAACTATAGTTTTGGCAAGTCGGTTAGGACATCTACTTTGTGCATGACACAAGTAATTTTTCCAACAATTGTTTACAGACAGATTATTTCACTTATAATTCCCTGTATCACAATTCCAGTGGGTCAGAAGTTTACATAACACTAAGTTGACTGTGCTTTTAAACAGCTTGGAAAATTCCAGAAAATTATGTCATGGCTTTAGAAGCTTCTGATAGGCTAATTGACATCATTTGAGTCGATTGGAGGTGTACCTGTGGATGTATTTCAAGGCCTACCTTCAAACTCAGTGCCTCTTTGCTTGACATCATTGGAAAATCAAAAGAAATCATCCAAAACCTCAGAAAAACAATTGTAGACTTCTTCAAGTCTGGTTCATCTTTGGGAGCAATTTCCAAATGACTGAAGGTACCACGTTCATCTGTACAAACAATAGTACGCAAGTATAAACACCATGGGACCACACAGCAGTCATTCTGCTCAGGAAGGAGATGTGTTCTGTCTCCTAGAGATGAACATACTTTGGTGTGAAAAGTGCAAATCAATCCAAGAACAACAGCAAATGACCTTGTGAAGATGCTGGAGGAAACATGTACAACGTATCTATATCCACAGTAAAATGAGTCCTGTATCAACATAACCTGAAAGGCTGCTCAGCAAGGAAGAAGCCACTGCTCCAAAACCGCCATAAAAAGCCAGACTAGGGTTTGCAACTGCACATGGGGACAAATATCATACCTTTTGGAGAAATGTCCTCTGGTCTGATGAAACAAAAATAGAATAGAATAGATCGTTTGAAGCAAAAAGGGGGAGGCTTGCAAGCCGAAGAACACCATCCCAACCGTGAAGTACGGGGGTGGCAGCATCATGTTGTGGTGGGGATTTGCTGCAGGAGGGACTGGTGTACTTCACAAACTAGATGGCATCATGAGGAAGGAAAATTATGTGGATATATGGAAGCAACATCTCAAGACATCAGTCAGGAAGTTTAAGCTTGGTTGCAAATGGGTCTTCCAAATGGACAGTGACCCCAAGCATACTTCCAAAGTTGTGGCAAAATGGCAACAAATGGCAACAAAGTCGAGGTATTGGAGTGGCCATCACAAAGCCCTGACCTCAATCCTATAGAAAATTTGTGGGCAGAACTGAAAAAGCGTCTGCGAGCAAGGAGGCCTCCAAACCTGACTCAGTTACACTAGCTCTGTCAGAAGGAATGGGCCAAAATTCACCCAATTTGTGGAACGATACCTGAAATGTTTGACTCAAGTAAAACAATTTAAAGGCAATGCTACCAAATACTAATTATGTGTATTTGAACTTCTGACCCATTGGGAATGTGATGAAAGAAATAAAAGCTGAAATAAATCATTCTCTCCTCTTATTCTGACATTTCACATTCTTAAAATAAAGTGGCGATCCTAAAACAGGATTTGTCAGGAATGTCAGGAATTGTAAATGTGAGGAATTGTGAAAAACTGAGTTTAAATGTATTTAGTTAAGGTGTATGTAAACTTCCGACTTCAACTATATGTAGCTAGCTTTTAGAGGTATGGTACCTGTCCTGTTTTTTCGTCAGATTTATGCCACTTTTATGTTATGGGAAAGTTATTGGCTTTAAATGGAAGGTTTGGTCGCCTGTTGTCACTGGCTAATAGAGCTTACTTGCTTTTCAACTCGTTCATCCTAGGAGAATTGGATTTGATTGTCTTCAAATCCCCAGTGACTCATTTAGCAACAGAGGCATGGGTGCCAGTGAGGGTAGCATTTGATAACCTTGGTAAAAAATATCCCTTTCTCCCCACCACACAGATTGGACAGGGAGAGAGGTAAACAGATGTTTTAAAGTCTGATTTGGAGAGTGTAGTCAGTAATCACTATGGTCTAGCTTTGTGGCTGGCAGCTTATTTTATTATGTAATGGGACGCAAGCAAGCGAGAGCACACCGGAGACTCCAAATTCAAGATCAGTGAGAGGTTTGCAAATTCGCACATCAAACAGTGATTGCGTTCTTATTGCCTGATATACAGTGGCATTAGAGGTGTAGTTAGATGTGTGTGTGTGTGTGTGCGCCATCTCCCAGCTGCCCAGTGCTATCCCAACAATACCATGTCATGCCAAGTGCATGTAGCCAATGTTCCCTTCACGTGGTCAGAGGTTTTGAAATACTGCTCGCTCTCTGTGTGTGTGTGATAGATAGATAGTTGACCCTACTCCCAGTCTCTATTGCCTTGTCTGATTGGACAGTAAGGGTGCAGGAATCAGTCTGTGTGCCCTCTAGGGCTTTTACAGTAATTACATGCAGACATTTTGTATTTGATTGCCGTCTGTGTGAGGGCGCGCCAGTGAAATCAGCCATGCGACCCTGACTTTAACATCACATCAGCCAGCCAGTTATCTGATGGAGCCACAATCCACTAACTGAGGAGAGAGGAAATAACCTTCCATATCTTAGGTTGTGTGCTGTCAGTGTTTCTGTGTGGATGTATAGATTTACCTCAGCCGAGATAAGAGTGCCGCAGGCAGACATCGTAAATGAAATGAATTACAATTAGTGTCCACGCTCATCACTGATACCGGGAGAAGGCCGCTATTATTTAAGAGGCTCTCGGTCTTTGCGCTGTTAGCGGAGGCTAGGTATTCATGCCCGGAGTGGAAACACTCTTTACTGTAAAAACAACCTTCTCTCTCTTTATACTCCCATCTGATAATATAGTCCTCAATGTGTAGGTTTATATATCCATGGGTTTAGACTGCTTGCTGTGAGTTCAGCTGCTGAATGCATCCCATGTGATAACAACATATTAGCCTTAGCCCACTAGCCCCTTAGCCCACTAATATTAGCCTTAGCCCATTAGCCCCCCTCTTATTTCATCCAATTATTTAACTCATCCCTTGGTTGGTGTCACAGTTAATGGTGCCCCCCCCCCCCCCACTTTCATTGTTTGGGCATTAGCTTATCAAGTAGGAAATGGTCTTTAAACACAAATAACCTAAAAAGAAGTTGTTTCTTTCAGATGATCCAGTGAGGTCCCCTAATCCAGGAGGAAACTAAATGGTGTGTTTTCAAGTTGAGAACAAACCTGCTACAGTTAATAATGGAGGCCTGTGCAGCCATGCCGTGTCTAACACTGATGTTTCTGTGCTTTTACAGACCAAGATGGCCTGGACTACAATAAAGAATCTACGCTGTTTTAATTTTGGAGGGAGGGAGATCTGTTATTTTGGCCCACAATATGTTTATTATGTAAGCTTGGTCTACAGTATCCATAAAGAAATTATATATATATATATATATTATATATATAATATTTTTCATCACAGGAAAAGAGCCTAATTAAACTCAAACTTGATGTTTGTGGCAGTCATGCTTTACTGTACCTTTACAATATTGCGAGGGATTATGCTGGAAAACACTAGCCTGACACCTCACACTAAATTTGTCCGCTGTTCTGTCGTTCACTACATACTTTAGTCTAAGACTGCCATCATTGAAGTTGTTTGTGGTGACGAGGCGTTGTACAAGAATTAATCAGCAATTGTACTGTCTCTAACCAATCAGAGTATGAAAGCCAATGACGAACTTTCAAACCACCGCTTTACTCACGTGTGTTCTGGCTCTGGCCCAACCCATAGGTTTCTGGACCAATCAGACTGCCCCAAATGTGGTCCTATTCGGTGAAGGAAGTACTCGGATGCAGACTCATTGCAGAGAAGAAACTAACGTCCGTGGGCATATGGTGTAGTGTTTGACCTGAACAAGGAGTGTGGGTAGCCAGGCAAGAAATACACTGGACCCTTGCCGTTTTCAGAAACAGTAGCACATTATTGACCTTACCAGGACACCATAATAGGAGTTTATCCAAAAATAGCAGAGTTGTGATTAAATTCCCTTCACATGATATTTACAGCCTGATTTTTAAATTAGCAACAACAAAAAAATCCTGTTATGGGGTATTGTATGTAGGTAGATTGAAGAGAAAAAAATAACAAAATAATACATTTTTGAATAAGAATGTAACCTACCAAAATGTGGAACAAGTCTAGGGGTCTGAATACTTTCTGAAGGCACAATATACATATTGATATCAAAATCAATAGTGGTGGTTGAGAAATTAGTCTCATAAAATTCCAGCGCAGTGAATATTTAATACTTCATGTCAAACCTTGCTTGTTGAAGATACAGTCACACCTCACGGTCTGAATTGTTGCATAAGAACCACAACAATATGAATACATCTCATTTGAGTTTAATTCCTTCTCAAAGCTTCCCTTCCTGTTCCAGCAAATCTATAGCAGAATTATTAACTGTATCACTGTAGAGGCAGATCTTTAACTGCTTCTGGTGATCATTCATTCTTTACCATTAGAAAAATAGGGTCCAATTTATTCACAAGTCTTGCCTGTCGATCAGCTGTCTTGCTTTAGCATGGGAATAGTAGGGAACATGTTCGTGACCAGGCAACACCGGTTGTTGTGGATGTTGGAAGGTGTTACACATGAAACGGGCATGTGGAATTTGAAGTGCACGCCGATTAGACCCACACTTGGAGTGCAGTAAAAATGTTTTGTAGGTGTGCACCGTATAATGGCCTGGAGAAATGTCATCTAGGTTCAATGTGCAGAACGTTTTATTAATATGCTGGTACTATTGCAAGGCACATGCAACTGGATGCGAACGTGCACTCTACACAACTCATTCTGACCATGGAAAGTATGTTTCAATGGGGCACTCCTTGTTCTGTCACACACAGATGCCAGTCGGCAGTGGTGCCCCCCCCCTTCTTAATCCTGTCATTCTTTACCTCGGTCCCCATTGCGTGTAATCCCTGTTGGATGATAAACTGTGGGGGATTGGAAGATCTGGGTGAAATGAGAGGAAGCGGCCACATGTTTTATTAATGGCAGTGTGTGGGTGCAGGACTGACAGTGTCAGCTTAAAACTCTGACAGGAGAAGATCCCTTGCACAAGCCTATTTTCCTCAGTAATCTGTAAGGAAGCGTTGGTGAATTTGAAAGCAGTGTTGAAGCAACTGATCTCAGATGCAACCTCTCGTAAATAAATTGCATTGGTTAAGTATATTATGCTTCAAAATGACTTTTACTGTGTTTTGTATTGGTTGTAACAGTGAGTCTTGCAAATTATGCTGAGTGAATTGAATTCTGCATGGATCCGATTTTCAAAAGGCGTTGTGATTTATTTGACACACAGTATTGTAGTATCATTAGTCAAGCTGGCCTTTCACCACATCTACTTTTTCTCTGTTACCCATGCCGTTTCCCCCAGCTGCACTCTGTCAACTCTAATCTGCCCACGAAGCATCGATCAATCTGTTACATAATGTAGACATGAAGGTCGCAGCCAGGTTTTCTACACAGATCTATCTTTTTCCAAGGAACTGTTTTTGCACCCATTACACAGCATGTCATTCATTTTGCCACCATCGCAACAAAGCTTAAATAATTAAAGTTGTTAACAGGTATAAAACACCTGATTCTCTCACTGGCAGCTGTTGCTAAGGTGTTAGACTGACCAGGTGAATCCAGTTGAAAGCTATGATCCCAGTGGTGGAAAAAGTACCCAAGTGTAAAAGGAAAGATACTTTACATGTACATATTCTCATTCACGCCTTTAGGTTGGTGTGTATTAGGTAGTTGTTGGGGGTTGTTATATTACTTGTTAGATATTACTGCATGGTTGGAACTAGAAGCACAAGCATTTCGCTACACTTGCATTAACATCTGCTAACCATGTGTATGTGACAAATACAATTTGATTTGATTTGACCATACAAACTGACTCGAGTGAATGTCACCCAGTAAAATACTACTTGAGTATGTGTCTAAATGTTTTTGGTTGTAAATATACTTAAGTATCAAAGGTAAATGTAATTGTTAAAATATACTTAAGTATCAAAAGTAAAAGTATAAATCCTTTCAAATTCCTTGTTATGGAACACTGGTCACTTGTATAATGTACATACTGTTACATACAGTACTTACCTATTTCATATGTGTATATACTGTATTCTAGATAAGACCATCCTATTCAACTATTGCTGTACATTTATTATTATATCCTTTTGTATTCTTCATATATACTACATATTCTTTCCACATACTGTCCATAATGTCTATACATCCCATCACATACAGTGCCTTCGGAAATTATTCAGACCCCTTAACTTGTTATACATTTTGTTACATTTGCCTTATTCTAAAATGTATTAAATAGTTTTTCCCCCTCATCAATCTACACACAATACCCCATAATGACAAAGCAAAACGTTTTTAAATTTTTTTTGCTCATTTATTAAAAATAATATCACATTAACATAAATATTCAGACCCTTTACTCAGAACTTTGTTGAAGCACCTTTGACAGCGATTACAGCGTCGAGTCTTCTTGGGTATGACGCCACAAACTTGGCACACCTGTTTTTGGGGAGTTTCTCACGTTCTTCTCTGCAGATCCACTCAAGCTCTGTCAGGTTTAATGGGGAGAATTGCTGCACAGCTATTTTCAGGACTCTCCAGAGATGTTCAATCGGGTTCACTCCTGCGTTGTCTTGGCTGTGTGCTCATAATCACTGTCTTATTGCAACGTTCACCTATAGCTGTGCAGCGACTCTCCCCGTCCAACGGATCTGTAGCGTCATACCAAAGAAGACTCAAGGCTGTAATCGCTGCCATCTGTACTTCAACAAAGTACTGCGTAAAGGGTCTAAATACTTATGTAAATGTGATATTTCCTTTATTTTTAATACATTTGCAAACATTTCTGAATCTGTTTTTGCTTTGTCATTATGGGGTATTGTGTGTAGATTGATGAGGGTGAAAAACAATTTAATCAATTTTAGAATAAGGCTGTAACGTAACAAAATGTGGGGGGGGAATCAAGGGGTCTGAATACTTTCCGAATGCACTGTATGTTGGTGTTTCATTTATTTTGTCAGTTACATGTTTTAAAATGTAATATTGGTCCACAAAATATCAACGGGATGCAAAAGGAACCTATTTCGTGGAAGGACCCTCAAATTGAAAAAACTACCCCCGGTTTAACTAGACACTAATGACTACATCAATTGATGTATACATACAATTAGGTCCATAGTTATTGGTACCCTTGATAAAGATAAGCAAAAAAGACTGTTTGAAAATAAATAATACAAATACTGAGCTATATTGTATGCTAAAAATGTATACAATTTATATTATTTTATACTAACACAATTACTCAGATAAATATTTCTTGTTTGGAGAACATGTTTGGATGGATAGACCGTTCCTCCATACAGAATCTTTCCAGATCCTTGATATCCTTCATCTGTTCTTATGGACAGCCCTCTTCAATTCAAACCACAGTTTTACAATGGGGTTCAAGTCCGGAGACTGAGATGGCCTTTGCAAAATGTTGATTTTGTGGTCGATGAACCATTTCTTTGTGGATTTTGATTAGTGCTTGGGGTTATTGTCATGCTGGAAGATCCACTTGTAGCCAAGTGTCATCCTCCACAGTGAGCTCCACAGTGAATCCCTGAGCCATAGGAAAAGATCATGGATTTTCTCCTAGGTCTTGGAAAGCTTATTCTAAACTCCAACCTCTTCCATGTATACTGGGATGATATGCTATTTTATCAATTCAGAAGGACTGGAAGGTGTGTTTTTAGAATCTTTTTGACATAAGGCTGAAAATTAAACCACAGATACCCGCAGAGTACACACAGTATTTCATTCTCAATGCTTTTTTTGAATGAGTATTTCTGTGCCACCGAATTCAATTTGTCTTTGTATGCACAGCACTTGAGAAACACTGGATCTGTGTACACCACTGTGAGACTTTGATTCTAGTTGCCAGTGTGTTATGTTACAAACCTGTGTTTTGTTTGTTTGTGTTTGTACCTCAGGGTGTATTTCTGTAGGTTAGTACTATGATTCTTAGACATACACTATGAGTTTGAACATGCATTCTATGTCCCTATGGGAATCTGCGCTGTATACACACACAGTATATCTCTGTTGTCATTTCCCCTGTGTGTCTGTCTAGTTAGCCACATCTATTCCTTTCTGTCTGTCATGTGACGCGCATCCCCACTCCACTCCCAGTGGAATGGCCACAGCCAGTATCCAACATTTGATTGGTGCCTCCCAGAGCGGACCGTTCCATCCCAGCGCTCCTTTCTCTCTCCATGGGGGACACAGGGTGCACTTTTGATTGACACACGTATGAGTCCATGTTCCGTGCCACTAGTCATGCCCCACACCACGCTGGCAGCACTGTGACAGTTAGGCAGAGAGCCCAGTAGTGCAAGTCCAAGGGGAGAGGGACTTACAGACAATGCATAGGTGGGGAGATAGCAGCTATTTGTCTTGCTTAATGTCTGTCTGCCTTTACTTCCACTTTACCGTGATAATTTAGCATTTTAGAGTCAATAGCGCCTCCAAATTGTCTACCCACTTGTTTATATACGTAGACATTCTTATTGTCTACTGGGGGAACAAATGGTTGTACGATCAGAGCAGTGAATATTTTCATTCATACAGTAGGAGAAAGGAATGGCTATTCCCAAAAAGGGAGAGACCTGGAGTTGGGGGAAAAAAAGATCTGTGAGATGGAAAGAAGGGATGAAAAGGAAGAGAGAGAACAGGGTAGAGCGATGGAGTGACTGTCTCCCTCAAAGGTTGTTTACAGCTGGGCCAGTGGGGGAGTTGATATTCTGCTCACCGCAGCAGACGGTACAGCACACTCCACCCCTGCTTCAAAAGCACCAGCCAGTCAGTCGCATGGACTTGGCTTCAATCAAAGAAGATCCATCATTACTGTTTCAGTTATTTACTTTATCACCCAGAGAGGAAATGATTGAATCCACACAACCATGGGCTGTCAATCATTCACTACTAATGGCTAAAAGAATGTAGTTGCTGAAGAGAGAAAGGAGCTGCCATTGGATGAAATGACTGATTATCCTGCCCTGATTGAATCCATTGAGGTTCACACACCATACTATATAGTACATGCCTTTATATCACTTGTGCTGTGTGGTTATATTAAAGCAGTGTAGAAATATGCACATGTCAATTAAACATGTATAACATAAGCTATTCTATACAAATGTAATTCATAATTCACGAACACACGACTTTAGCAAAACTATAGAGCCCCCAATCTTCAGAAGACATACTTTTGGAATGTCTGAAAACTAGCTGACGGTGTGGTGGCTGTGAATCTATTTGCCTGCCCTTTCATACAGTTTGTCAAGATATCTCAGAGGAGCAGCCTTGGGATCCAATCTAAATGTCACCTCTCCCTCTAATACCATAAGCCCCAAGGCTGGTCTGCTTGATGTGATATTTCAATCAGTCTGGACTGCTGGTTGCTCCTTGATGGAGGCTTGGCAGACATACTCTCTAACACATGTGAACACACATGAGGAAGGTTCAGATCAATCAAGTAAGCTTTTCCATGTTGGTTGATGATCTCATTCTGGTCATTTTAACAGAGGCATTGGTCTTGAAGTCTAGTCACAAAATCATCACTATCAACCCAAGATGGGTGATATCTTTTATGATTTCTCTCCCTCCAACTGACACATAGATGTATAAAACGTAAAGATATTTCCTCTAGGCATAATAAGGATTCAAATGTATCCAGGACAACTCTAAAGACTACTCTATAGTGCCACAAATACACGTCTGTTTTATTCTTCTGGATGTAGCAGCAGTTATTGTCCCCCCACTTAAAGAAAGTGCTGTAGAGGTGGTGTAATGGAGGTTTCGGGTCATAGCACAGGCTTGTCGCTGTCATGGCTTTGGATGTTGATGATGATGTCAGAGGTTATCATCACCACTGTGTTCCCATCTCTGTGCTTACACATCTCTCCTCCTAGATTATACTGCTCTCTATCAATCTCTCTCTATATTTATCTTTGTATCTATCCCTCGGGTTTATCCTTGTCTCTCTCCTCTCTGTCTCTTTCTCTCTCTCACTCTGTGTCTGTCTCTCTGTACAGTAGTGGTGTTTTTAAGAGGTATTTCACAGCCCATGCACATCAGTTCATTGATTTATTGTTCCCCTGTGGCAGAGGCACTCACCAGGCCCAATGCCCGAGCAGCATCATTAATAACCTGCCAATCCCCTCTTTCCCTTTTCTCTCTCTCTCTTGCTCTCTCTCCTTGACCATCTCTCCCTCGCTCATCCTCCCCTATTCTATCACTCTTTCCACCCCACCCGCCCCCCTCTTGTTTGTACAAGGCTTACATCATCAGAACTGAGGAGATCAAAATAAGTAATGTTCAGCAATGTGTGTCCTATGTACAGCAAGGTGTCCAACCCCTGGCCATAAGGGGCCCTGATGCATACAGGGTTCTTTCCCTTGACACTATAAGTAAATGAGTCATTGAGGTGTCTACACACCTGGGGGGTATGCGACGACACAAGCTAGATCTTCTCAGGTTTTCTAAAGATTCAGTTAGCTTCCCATTCCAGCTAAGGCTTCATCCGTACAATGACGGTGGATTTTGCTCTCCTCCTACAGCTAACTAACAGGCTTGCAACTGCATGTGCATGTCGCACGTGGCTATCCAAATGCCAAACTCTTCATTGAGACAATGCTAAAACATCAATCGATGGTCAGTGCCATGTTTTTATTTGTGCCGAAATCAAAATGAAAGACCAATTATGTTGCGAATTCAACAGGCTGTGGTGTGAAATAGGCTTTTAGAAATGCCGTCTTTATTTGATTTCTTCGGTGTGTTTGGGTGTGGTTATCAATGCACAAGCACCTTTTTCTACTCCTATCGATTAAAATAATTGTATTAAGTCATACAAAAGTTTTACTGTGCATGAAGTTTCAAATGCATTTGCCATTACTGAATGTGTAATGTAATAGGTATTTTAACATTATATTTTAGCACACACATACATTTAATATTAAAATAGTTAATCAGTTGTCGTCCTCAAATGAAGTGGATGATGATGCAATCTTTGCGAGAGGGAGGTAATCTGATTTCATTGGTCCTCAACTCGGGGCTCAGACACTTCATCAGAATAAATGGAGTTGGTCCTGAGTTATCCTGCCCCGGAGCAGGTTAGATCTGAATGATTCGTTGCCATAGCAATTTACCTGGCTAAAAGGTGAGCCACTTTCGTGGTACCGGTTATTCCAAGTTGATCTCTGAGTTGACCAAAGTTACCTTACTAACTCCTCAAACTACATTTGTGGTGTTGGGCTCTGATTTTACTCTGAATCAGGCAGTTTAGAGGAGGAGACAAAAAAACAGCAGACACATGATATGTGGTCCTTGTATCCTTGCATTAGACACCCACTTAGTCAGGGTGGCGCAACATGAAATGCTTGCAACTGTGAAATGCTTAAGAATTTGTTCCTAAATGACTTGCCTAGTTAAATAAAGGTTAAATAAATAAAACAATCATTCACGACTGTCTTTGTGTGTTTGGACCATGATAGTTTGTTGGTGATGTGGAAACCCTCGGCCCGCTCCACTACAGCCCCGTCGATGTTAATGGGGACCTGTTCGGCTCGCCTTTTCCTGTAGTTCACGATCAGCTCCTTTTGTCTTCTCTTGTCACCGTGGCAGATATAATGTTGCCTTACCACCTGGGGGGTGGCCCGTCAGGAAGTTCAGGATCCAGTTACAGAGGGAGGTGTTTAGTCCCAGGGTCCTTAGTTTAGTGATGAGCTTTGTGGGCACTATGGTGTTGAACACTGAACTGTTGTCAGTTAACAGCATTCTCACATAGGTGTTCCTCTTGTCCAGGTGGGAAAGGAGTGCGATTGAGATTGCGTCATCTGTTGGGGCGGTGTGCAAATTGGAGTGTGTCTAGTGTTTCCGGGATGATGGTGTTGATGTGAGCGATGACCAGCCTTTCAAAGCTCTTCATGGCTACCGACGTGAGTGTTACAGGGCGGTAATCATTTCGGCAGGTTACCTTCACTTTCTTGGGCACAGGGACTATGGTGGTCTGTTTGAAACATGTAGGTATTACAGACTGTCAGGGAGAGGTTTAAAATGTAATTGAAGACATTTGCCAGTTGGTCCGCACATGCTTTGTGTACATGTCCTGGTAATCAGTCTGGCTCAAAATTGTGCCCCATTACTCAAATAATTCAATTATGTAATTTGTTATACTATACCCCAGCCTTACTCATAGCACTGGAGTACAATGTTTAAAATATTGCTGAGAGAAATGTCATGTATAGAGCTGATACAATCATTTCTGTTGTACGCAATACATTTCTATCTTAAGGCTCTGTCATGGTGGTAATGTCTTCAAGGAGGGGGACACTAATCCGGACGCTTATAAGAAATTCCGCTACGCCCTCAGACGAACCATCAAACAGGCCAAGCGTCAATACGGGTGTAAGATTGAATCCTACTACACCGGTCCTGATGCTATTACGGTCTATAAAGGCAAACCCATCCACAAGCTGCCTAGTGATGCAAGCCTACCACCTCTAAATGCCTTTTTATGGTCGCTTTGAGGCAAGCAACACTGAAGCATGCATGAGTGCACCAGCTGTTCCGGACGACTGTGTGATCACGCTCTCCGTAACCGATGTGAGCAAGAACATTAAACAGGTCAACATTCACAAAGCCGCGGGGCCAGACGAGGTCCCGAGTTGGAATTCCGAGTTGGATGACCATTCAAAACGATTTTTCCCAGTTGTCTTGAACACACTGAAGTCGAAAGTCGGAGATTTCCCAGTTCCCAGTTGTTTTGAACGCGGCATCAGATTGTAACTTTGGTACTTCAGAGTTGCCAGCCCCTTTCCAGGGGTTTTATTTAGCGTATAAACTTCTCTTGTGTTTGCCCCCCATTTAATGATAAATCCCCCATCATAGTAATATTTCCTGCATCATATCCCCCCACGATACATTTGCCCCCCCCCCCCCCCCCAAAAAAAAAAAAACTAAAATGGTTTTGGGTGATGATCTGTGAGGTGATAACATTTTATTTGCTTTGTGATTGGTCAAAACTGAAAACAACTTGTCAAGTCACGTGCTCCTGTTCTTGTATACACTGTAACAAGTACATTGACAATTTGTAATATGCTGAAAAGTGGCTAAACTAAGTGGCTAAACTATTTAGACTGTGTTATGGAATGAGTTTGGCTGTGGATGTGTTCCGTGTGATGCTTGGATGATGAAGTTTGCTTTTATCTTTTACAATAAAAGGTCAAATTGAGTAATAAAGTTGAAGACCTTTATTTTCCATCAGTACAAAAAATAATATTTAGATGCTGTTTAGAAATCAATGCTATTTAGCCGCGTTTGTTGCGTCATACGTTATGTTGCTACTGTTCCAATCACATATTTGAGATCGTTCGCTGCAGGGACCACTTAACAATGATCACAAATGCATGATCATATGCATCAAAGGGTTAACAAGTATAACACTAGATTGGGGTGAATAGCCTAATTAGTCAAATACATACAGTGGTAATTGCCCATTAAAGCTCTGGCATTCTGATCAAAGCCGGGAAATTCATCTTAGCAGGGCCAGAGCAGAGGGGAAGGACGAATGCCTCTGGTCTTCAATAGGGAGTTTAATTAATACTCTCAAACTCTAAACCAAGTCTGCCTTAGTGAAAAAATAACAAGAAAATGACTGTATTTACTGATGTTAATAGATGGTATATTATGTATTCCAACGTTGACTAATGGATATTTGACTGTTGATTATGGTTAAGAAATAGTTTATAAGCAGACTTTCAAATAAGTGTCACCAACTCTTTTCCTTCATAATGTATGACATGGTATCAGAGTTGATAAAAGCTAGGGTGTTGTGGGTGCTGTGTGTGAAGCATCTTGGCAAGGTGCTTTTGTAGATAGAATCACCATGTCACAGGGTGCATATTCTCCCATCACAACACTTTAGGAGACAGATGCCAGGGAACAAATAACATTTGCAATTTTTTTTTAATTCATGAAAAATACCACTCTTTTCATTTTCAGTCATTTTTTAAAATCATTGTGCATATTCACGGTTTTAAATATTTGCCAGTACTGTTCCATTTTCAAGTATCGAGTATCAGTGTCAATGACAAAGCACAACAAGAAAATACTGTATTTTTGTTTCAGTGCTGTGAAATATATTAGAGCATTTTTCAGAAGACAAACCAACAAACCCAAAGAAATTAGAAATACATAGCCTATTGTGTATAATCTGCTACAGTTAGCCATGGGGCTACTCTACTGAAAACCTAGTCAGAGGTGAAGGGAGTGAAGGGTAAGATGGACAGACAAATGGAATATCCAATCAACTCTTTTGTTTACATGGGGTAAGCCAATAGCAAAGGATAGGAAATAATGATGGGCAATCCTGAGAGTGAGCTTGGGCCTGTAATTGGTTGAACTAAAGCTACATCTTTTCTGCTGGTCTCTGAAGAGTTGCTGGACTGTTTACAGGACTCTTTTACATAAAGATCCATAGAAAAGGTGGTAGCCTTCAACTAGGAGTTGTGGGTTTAGGAAAGGAAGGTTCTACCCAGTGGCACAACCCCAGAAGGAGAAACATGAAGTCAATGAATTTCACTCATTCAATGATGGCATCGTAATCTCATAAGAACGTTTACGTAAATGTCCATTTTTAAAAACAGAACTCAGTTAGAGGTGTGTTTCCAGGAAGCACTTGTACATTATGAGATGGCCTCATCAGTACCACATAACAACACGGTCAGACTCAGAGACATTGAGGCAATCGTCTCCTCTGTGACCTCCCTCTCGTGTGTGTGTTTTGCTGGGGGCCAATAAGCGCTGTTCACACTCAGTCAGTGTGATGATGTGACGATCCGATAGGATGCAAGGAGAGACCGTCCCCGGGGGCCTCTGTCCCTGCTGTCTTATGACAACTGTGTGTGCCCCACCCCTTCTAACACTGACCTTTGCCCTCTAGCCCTAAGAGCCCATCATATATCACTCCAGCCACCCTTGGCACAGCTGAACACAGTGTATCTGAAGGGGGCTCAGTATTTCACAGCAGATATAATAATGGCAGCACTTCCACCCACCAGTCCCCTCCTCCCTCAGCCCAGATGATTGAGTCCAGAGCAGGGGCTATCTCACAGAGCTGACGCAGGGCAACGAGGGCCATCTGATTAGGCTATTATGCGGGTCCAAAATGTAATTATAACAAGAGAGAGCTGCAGTATACATACTGTATCATAGCTATCATACTGAAGATCTCATTTGGCGAGGCTATCAGTCTATCTAGTTTCCTAACCCTGTCTCTTTTTTAATTATGTTCAGCTACTACACACTTGGCTGCTCTGTCTTTTCTCATCAGGCAAAGATGTCAAATTACGGTTGATATTTGGTTGAGACGTCAACAGATTTGAGTAATTTTAAATAAACCAAACCACGAGGTAGGCTAAAATAACGAAGGAAACAATGGTGACTCAACACATTTTTGGCCAGTTGTTGGTGGCATTTGATGGTAATATTACTCTACCAAGAAAGCTTTGCCTCCAAAAAATATCAAACCACAATGGCATAGCATCTATACTAAAACAATACCATCAGTGGCAAAAGTGGAGATGCTGTTTTCTCAACCACTTCAAAATGGCAGCTTGACCCCGGTGTTACAAAACACAAACATCAGTCCCTGTTCCTTTTTTCTTAGCCTGTTGTTGTTGTTGATGATGTTATAAGGAGATAAAAAAGCCTGATGCCAAATTCTGCCCCACAGTCATCCCTCTACCACACCCCCTCCCTCCCTCCTCCATGAGAGAGATTTCAGCCCGGGGTAAAGCTGCCGTTCCCACAGATAAATGAATGACTAGACATTGTCCCATTTATGGAGGTATTTAGCTAGCCGGGGCTCTGTGCATTATCCCTGGGAGAGGAGGAAAAAAAGCACCACATTTCTACACCGGTGGATACCCCTCAAGTGGGTCTTCTATATGCCAGGCTGAGCCTCGCTTTTCTACTACTGCCTGCTCTTCCTCCACACAAGGAAGACAGAGGAGAGGGTGAAGAGAGGAGGGATGGAGGAAATAGAGAGATGGATCGAGGGGAGCAGAGAGAGACAGATGGATCAGAGAGAGGAGAAAGTGGGGACAGGATAAATGGGGACGAACATCAGAAGTGGAGAGAGGGTGAGGGGAGCGGGGAGGACAAGGAGAGAGAATAGAGAGGGAGGGAAGTGGGATACATCCAGTTAACCTCTGCAGAGCCACCCCACACACAGGGACCCTAAAGCCAAGATTATTTATCTCCAATAGCATTGCATGGAGGACTGCTTTCTTATTGCCCCTGGATTTGAAACACAGTCATTTCCCCTGGCTACTGCTTGCTGTGATTGCTTATTAATACCAATATTGATTAGGTGCTAGCATACCCCTCTCTTCTGACAGCTGTAGAGAGGAGAAGAAAGGCAGAGGGATGGATGGATGGCGCGAGGGAGGTGTGTGTGACAAACACTTTACAGGGGCAGGGGCCCTAAAATGGAGGGAGTGGTGATAAATCAAATAAAAGATAACATGATGAAAGACAGTATTCTCTCTGTAAAGGGAGGTTGTTGTCAACCCTTGCTGTCTATCTGAATGTCAGCTGAATGGGTCTCAATGGGTTTGAATGTTGTCAGAAAACCTTTTACACTGCCAAACATAACATGTGCGTTTGCATTGATGAGATGAGCATACTGGCATTGTGAAAGGGTTTGTTTGAATTCATTTTCTCTGTATGTTCTGTGGGAGTAAAGAGTTCTAGCAGTATTAGGACCCAATTTTGTTCCCTGTAACCCCGTAAATAATGCTAATTTAACCATTCTCCTATTTGTTTAAAATACTATTTGTCCCGCTACAGTGGTAAATATTTCTACAAAAATGACAATTGCTGAATGTCATTACACTTTTTGGTGTTTTGTAACAGATGCCTCTTTCCATATATCAAATGAGTGCGCGTGTTTGGGATGCTGGAATTATTTTGGTGTGGACGAACATGTGCAGGTAGCCTACTTTTTGAAGAGATTTGTTTGACAATCAAATGAAACCACTGTGACTGGTTGTGTACATACCACATGAAAAGGTCATATATTTCAACGATTGAAATGCCGTGTGTTTACTATTAGACCCATAAAAACAGGGGTCTAATCATTTGCACTCAGTTGTCACTGTTCCATTCCTAAACCCACACACAACAGCACCAACAATCTGGATGGAAGAAGAGACAAGACATGGCAAGGGATATTGCATTGCACGTGATTAAAGGCTCAAAGTTAAAAGCGATGTAAACTTAAGGCAGCATGGATTGAATGTCTCGCATGTTTAAAAAAAAAAGTACTAAAACTACACGTCTCCCAGATGTGGTTCCTATTCACTATCCCTCATGTAGAGCACAGAAGAGTGCTTATTCACAAAAAGTGCACTCTCTCCAAGACCATAAATAAAAACACAACTTTGTGCATGTACCATGTACATAAACACGAACATGAATACTATGTTATTTGTTCCACCAACACACACTCCCCAACCCTCCCAAATTACAATCCCCAAAATGCAACAAAAAATGCAAAGTTTCTGTGGGTATTTTTTTGCAATGACTTCATCTAGCACAGTGAAACCCGACCCCAATTGAAGGTAGAATGGTTGCAGTTTGTTCATTCCTGTTTTTAAAGTCTGCTCCAGCTCCCACTTATAGGCAACGAGTGTCCTCTTTCTCCAAGCTGCTCTTGTCCTTGTTTCACTTTCTCTCCCTCTCTCGCTCAATTTTTTACAAAAAGCGAGAGAAGAGATCGGAAACGTAGAGGCAAATAGAGGCAAGGAGCTTGAAGGAAGGTTAAAAGGAGAAGAAAGGAAAAGGAAAGTAGATCAAAAGAGAAGAAAGGAAAAGTGAGGTGTAGGTAGTGGGAGAAGAGAAAGAGCGTTTAACCTCCAGAGGTCAGTCAGTATTTGGGCGGGATGACCACGACGGCTTCCCCGGTCTTTGGCCGCCACATGAGCACCTGAGCGTCGTTGGCATTGGGCTTGACCATGGCGTTTGGGGGGATGGGTTCATTCTTGCCCAGGATGTGGGGCTGCTCCTGGGCCACGGGCTCACGCAGCATAGCCCTCTGGCCCAGGAGCTTGTCAGGGTCCACCTCGATGTGGAGCTGCATCCTCCAACGGATGGTCTGCAGCACCAGGGTCTCGGCCGTGGCCTGATTGATGGCCACCAGCCAGGTGGTGAAGCTCTGGTCGCGGCGGATGCTGCTGAGCTGCGGCATGTTGCTGTCGCTCACAGGAACTCCCCACGTAACGCTGGGGTAGAAGTTGTCGTTCATGCTGACCGTGAACTTGGTGTCCTTCTTGGTGGGGCCCACAATGGTGCACGTTTCCGTGGTGTTGCCATACCAAGGGTAGTTGACGCCATCCGAGTCGCTGATGGCCTGGATCTTGCCATCCCGCAGGTCAGGGAGTTCCCAGCTCGACCTGGAAGTGGAAAAGCAGGTAGTTATATTTAACCCGGAAGGTTAAAAAACAGAGTGAGGTTTAAAGTTCACGGCAAAATCAAAGATGGTGCCAATCACTCACATTCATATGGGATTGAAGTATTCTTGTGTGTATATATAGCTAAATGTACACAACAGATGGTGTGAACTGTCAAAGGAACTCAATTTTAGAGCACTTTTTTAATGTGAATTTTGGAAAAACTATTCCTTTAACCTGGAAGTGGAAACAAGAAGGGGAGACTTGTTTTACATGTGGGAATCTCTCTGCATTTGGTTACTGCTTTCCTGACAAAACTTGTTTGAGAGATGTGTCAATCGTAATAGGCTCTTACCCACTGTTAAATAATGGCTGGAGGATAAAGGTGGAGACTATCTCCCTGAGAGGCTCAAACAGCCTGGCTGAGTGGGTTTGTTATTGAGAATCAGGGCAGCACAATCACAGCACATCCCAGGTTCCCATTGTTAACAGCCTCCCCGCCTGTCTAACCCACTCCTGTGTAGTAAGTCACTGTAGATGCATGTCAATGATCTCAAATGGCTTCCTTTTCTCATTTCTCACTGACCAATGATCTGTCAACACAGGATAGGTGAAAGTCCTAAGCCTATCGGGATTGCTTTGCTTCGTCCACCCTTAATTTAGATCTGAGTGAATTAAGTGACAGTGAATTTTGTAGTATTGAGATGTAGCGGGTGAAATTGTGGGACAGAGGCACCTAATAAACAATCCTGTCCGCCCCCTCGGCAGGAAGAAAATTACCTTTCTCCCAGAAGTGGAGGATCAGCAGAACTGCTGTAGATAACAGTGTGATCACCAGTCACATGACAGGTCTGCATGGACATTGGTTCAGTTTCTGTATAAGCACTTTGTGACAACTGCTGATGTTAAAAGGGCTTTATAAATCAATTTGATTTATTTATTCAAAGAGGTTCTAGATTGTGATCTTTAGGCAAGCCCCCGTGTGTGTGTGTGTGTGTGTGTGTGTGTGTGTGTGTGTTATCCATGTCCATTCTTGTCGCTACAAATCACTATCCTCTCTATCGATCTGGCTCCAAAACAACTTGAACAATCTTTACATCTATAAATATATCTCTGACAGGAGCCAAATTGTAACATCAATTTCACTGTAAAGGGCCAACTACTACAGACAATGGCCAACAAAGCACCCCCCGTATTTTTATCTTGATAACACATGGTTTCATGAGAACAGAACATGCCCCAGAGCAAGAACATTTGGCTTTTTCTTTCTCCCTCTATTGGAGGCCTAACGATACTACAGGATCTACCTACTCTTTATAGACTGTATTTTATTATAGTACTTTTCTGTTTTCAGTACTGTATTCAAAACCATGGGAGGTGCTCTATTGAAATAGATAGGAAGAACCCAACAGATGTGTATTTGTGCCATCTGGGGGGATAGCTGCTCTGAGAGAGAGTGAAGGACCTGTTAATACCAGTTTCATCTCTCTCTCGCTCACTATCCTCTCTATTCTCTTTTCATATTATGTTTCGTTTGCAGAGCTGAGGGACGTCTCTCTAATCTCCACACAGCATAATTTTATTTGTTTTATTTTGTTTTTTTCCATTCAGTAGCTCTTTAGGCCCAGTGTGAGAGATTAACACACATACACACAAACAAACACACATCTCAGAGCAGCTATCACCTCATATGGCACAAATACTGCACGCATCCTCTATTCTGGGCAGATCAATGGCCAAAGTAAATGTGCCTCTCCTATTTCATCTAAGTGACACATTTCTGCTGGTTTGGGGTTCAAAAGAAGAATGCCCCGGTACTCTGATTTGTAAGAGGGCACAACAAAACCTATTCCCCCTCAGGACACTGAAAATATTTGGCATGGGTCCTCAGATCCTCAAAAGGTTCTACAGCTGCAAAATCAAGAGCTGGTTGCATCACTAACTTGTATGGCGACTGCTCGGCCTCCAACCGCAAGGCACAACAGAGGTTAGTGCGAACGGCCCAGTACATCACTGGGGCCAAGCTTCCTGCCATCCAGGACCTCTACACCAGGCGGAGTCAGAGGAAGGCCCTGAAGATTTTCAAAGACTCCAGCCACCCTGGTCCTAGACTGTTCTCTCTGCTACCACATGGCAAGTGGTACCGGAGCACCTCCAAGAGGCTTCTAAACAGCTTCTACCCCCAAGCTAAGACTTAAGACACAACATCTAATCAAACAGCTACCCAGACTATTTGCATTGCCCCCCCCACCTTTACCCCACTGCTACTCTCTGCTGTCATCTATGCATAGTCACTTTAATAACTCTACCTACATAACCACCTAAAATTTGTTCACCATCTACAGTTGAAGTCAGAAGTTTACATACACCTTAGCCAAATACATCTAAACTCAGTTTTTCACAATTCCTGACATCACCGCTTTATTTGAAAGAATGTGCCATGTCAGAATAATAGTAGAGAGAATGATTTATTTAAGCTTTTATTTCTTTCATCACATTCCCAGTGGGTCAGAAGTTTACATACATTCAATTAGTATTTGGTAGCATTGCCTTTAAATTGTTTAACATGGGTCAAACTTTTCAGGTAGCCTTCCACAATAAGTTGGGTGAATTGTGGCCCATTCCTCCTGACAGAGCTGGTGTAACTGAGTCAGGTTTGTCGACCTGCTTGCTTGCACATGCTTTTTCAGTTCTGCCCACACATTTTCTATAGGATTGAGGTCAGGGCTTTGTGATGGCCACTCCAATACCTTGACTTTGTTGTCCTTAAGCCATTTTGCCACAACTTTGAAAGTATGCTTGGGGTCATTGTCCATTTGGAAAACCCATTTGCGACCAAGCTTTAACTTTCTGACTGATGTCTTGAGATGTTGCTTCAATATATCCACATAATTTTCCTCCCTCATGATGCAATCTATTTTGTGAAGTGCACCAGTCCCTCCTGCAGCAAAGCACCCCACAACATGAAGCTGCCACCCCCGTGCTTCACGGTTGGGATAGTGTTCTTCGGCTTACAAGCCTCCCCCTTTTTCCTCCAAAGATAACGATGGTCATTATGGCCAAACAGTTCTATTTTTGTTTCATCAGACCAGAGGATATTTCTCCAAAAAGTATGATCTTTGTCCCCATGTGCAGTTGCAAACTGTAGTTTGGCTTTTTTATTGCGGTTTTGGAGCGGTGGCTTCTTCCTTGCTGAGTGGCCTTTCAGGTTAGGTCGATATAGGACTCGTTTTACTGTGGATATAGATACTTTTGTACCTGTTTCCTCCAGCATCTTCACAAGGTCTTTTTTTGACACCACAGTACGTTCATCTGTAGGAGACAGAACGGGTCTCCTTCCTGAGCGGTATGACGGCTGCGTGGTCCCATGGTGTTTATACTTGCGTACTATTGTTTGTACAGATGAACGTGGTACCGTCAGGCATTTGGAAATTGTTCTGAAGGATGAACCAGACTTGTGGAGGTTTACAATTGTTTCTGAGGTCTTGTCTGATTTCTTTTGATTTTCCCATGATGTCAAGCAAAGAGGCACTGAGTTTGAAGGTAGGCCTTGAAATACATCCACAGGTACACCTCCAAATGACTTAAATGATGTCAATTAGTCGCTCTGGATAAGAGCGTCTGCTAAATGACTTAAATGTAAATGTAATTAGCCTATCAGAAGCTTCTAAGGACATGACATCATTTTCTGGAATTTTCCAAGCTGTTTAAAGGCATAGTCAACTTAGTGTATGTAAACTTCTGACCAACTGGAATTGTGATACAGTGAATTATAAGTGAAATAATCTGTCTGTAAACAATTGTTGGAAAAATTACTTGTGTCATGCACAAAGTAGATGTCCTAACCGACTTCTCAAAACTATAGTTTGATATTAACAAGACATTTGTGGAGTGGTTGAAAAACGAGTTTTAATGACTCCAACCTAAGTGTATGTAAACTTCTGACTTCAACTGTACATACTACCTCAACTAACCAGTGCCCCTGCACATTGACTCTGTATCAGTACCTCCCTGTATATAGTCTCGCTATTTTTATTTTACTGCTGCTCTTTAATTACTTGTTACTTTTATCTCTTATTCTTATCCGTATTTTTTTGAACTGCATTGTTGGTTAGGGGCTCGTAAGTAAGCATTTCACTGTAAGGTCTACCTACACCTGTTGTATTCGGCGCATGTGACTAATAAAATGTTATTTGACATAGCCAGACTAGGGCAAGGGGTGGAGGTTATGTTGGGGATTGTAATATTGGGACAGTGTGTGTAATCTTTGACATGCAGACCCGAAACATCCCATGCTGTAACGGGTGTAGATAAACCCTCTGCATTCTGGATATACAGTGCCTTCAGAAAGTATTCACTTCCGATGGGGCAGGGGTCTAAGGCACTGCAACTCTGTGCAAGAGGCGTCACTGCAGTCCCTGGTTTGAATCCAGGCTGCATCACATCCGGCTGTGATTGGGAGTCCCATAGGGCGGCATACAATTGGCCCAGCGTCGTCCGGATTTGGTCGGGTTAGGCCGTCATTATCAATAAGAATTTGTTCTTAACTGGCTTGCCTGGTTAAATAAATAAAATACAAATTCACACCCCTTGTTACGACTCCCACCGAAGGTGGCTCCCCTGCCTGTTCGGGCGGTGCTCGGCGGTCTACTATCCGCCGCCGATCCCTTTTCTGTTCGTTTGGTCTTATTAGTTGCACCTGTTCCTTATTGTGTTTCTTGATTTTGTCTATTTAAGCCTGTTAGGCCCGCCTAGGTTTGTGCGGGATTGTTAGTCTGTGAGTTTGTGAATGTTCGATTGTATTTTATTTTTCCGGACATTTTGGGTCCTGTGTATGCGCCAGTTGATGCGCCTTGTGTTTTTGGCGTGACCGTTTCTTCCTGGTAATAAAATGTACATTTATTTGAACCCTCTGCGCCTGACTCCAAACCCACTGTTCTTAAAGGACTCTGACACCCCTTGACTTTTTCCACATTCTGTTGTGTTACAGCCTAAATATAAAATGGATTAAACTGAGATGTTGTGTGTAACTGGCCTACACACAATACCCCATAATGTCATAGTGGAATTATGTTTTTAGAAATGTTTACAAATGAACAAAAAATGAACAGCTGAAATGTATTGAGTCATTAAGTATTCAACCCCTTTTTTATGGCAAGCCTAAATAAGTTCAGCAGTAAACATTTGGTTAACAAGTCACATAAGTTGCATGGCCTCACTCTGTGTGCAATAATAGTGTTTAGCATGATTTTTGAATGACTACCTCATCTCTGTTACCCACTCATACACTTGTCTGTAAGGTCCCTCAGTCGCGCAGTGAATTTCAAACATTGATTCGACAGCTGTAATCGCTGCCAAAGGTATGTACTTACTCAGGGGTGTGAATACTTATGTAAATTAGATATTTATGTGTTTAATTTTCCAAACATTTGCAAAAATGTCCAAAAACATATTTTCACTTTGTCATTATGGGGTATTGTGTGTAGAAGGGTGAGGAATAAAAATAAGAATCCATTTTGAATTCAGCCTGTAACACAACAAAATGTGAAATAAGTCAATAGCTATGAATACTTTCTGAAGGCACTATACGTCAACTTATGGTCCCCTGCCACAGGATGTGGGACGAACTGAATTTGTGTCAGTCACAGACATCTGTTAATAGACAGGGGGAAGTCAATTTGAGCGAACTGCCTGAGCTCACTTTAACTCATTTCGTAATATTTGGAAAATAATGTGATTTCTCATACCATACAGCTTCTGTTGACTCCAGTAGCCTACCTAACAATGAAACCCAGCTTGAATGGATCCATTTAACAAAGTGTTTATGAAAGCCTTGGCTTTAGAGAAAATGGTGGACTCAGTCCTTGCCCACCACCGCTCTATAGAATCCAACAGTGCTAAAGCGTACTGCATCTTCAAGGACACTATCACCTCTCTATGCACCAGAGACAGTGAATTGATACACTATATATGCAAACAGCCGATTCTGGGTTTGGCGGATGCCAGGAGAATAGTACCTGCCTGAATGCATAGTGCCAACAGTAGAGTTTGATGGAGGAGGAATAATGGTCTGGGGCTGTTGATTCGGACTAGGCCCCTTAGTTCCAGTGAAGGGAAATCTTAACGCTACAGCATACAATGACATTCTAGAGGATTCTTTCCAATTTTGTGGCAACAGTTTGTAGAAGGCCATTTCCTGTTTCAGCATGATAATGCCCCTGTGCACAAAGCGAGGTCAATACAGAAATGGTTTGCCGAGATCAGTGTGGACGAGCTTGACTGGCCTGCAAAGAGCCCTGACCTCAACCTCATCAAACACCTTTGGTATGAATTGGGACCGCCGAACCAGGCCTAATTGCCCAACATCAGTGCTCGACCTCACAACTGCTCTTGTGGCTAAATGGAAGCAAGCAATGTTCCAACACCAACTCAATATTAAAAAAGCTGTTCTTAATGTTTTGTACACTCGTGTATGTATTACATATCTATCAAAAAGGCTAAAGTTACCTATTAACATTTGAGGTTTTGAATGATATAGGGACATAAGGTTTATCCCCATGGACATGGGATATAAAAGTGGATTTTTGTAAAGTCTTGATGGTTTGGTTTTTTCAATCTAATAATTGATTTGATTTCGCAAAAGCATGGAATTGCAAAATGAATAAAAATGTGCCTTGGCTTTTCTGCCTTTCCTAATTTCCACTAACTTTTCTCGAACTTTTCTCCGGAAATCATCATGACGCAAGTGTGTTCCAGCATCGAGGTACAGTAGACTGTTGACGTTCTGAAGTTAGCCCTCCAATCTCCAAAAATATCTTGGAGGTGTCAAAGCCCCAGCGCCATTGAGAGGTGAATATGAAAAATGTAGATTACGGATGGCAGGTATGGTCTGGAATTTTAATTCAGGGTTATTTATATTAGGTCTTAGTCTACTCAAATGTGATTGCCTCTGCACCTGATCAAACTGTAGCCCTAAGTAGCCTAGTCCCATCACCTGCACCGTTGGTGAGTGAGACCTAGACCTACATTTCACATGATTGTTTACGAATTCCCTTGTAATGCGAGTTGAGTTTAGGTTGATACTCACATCCCTTTGGTTCCATATTTGTTGTAGAACTCCATGTGGTTGCATGCTTGAATCCAGCCAACAGTCCACGTCTCTTTACCGGCCACCTGCGGCACTAATACTCGAGCAGAGGCTCGGAAGTGCGGTGTTCGATAGCGCAGAACCACATTGGATGACTCGTCGATGCTGGTTGGATTGGAGTCGATGGAGGAGTTCACCTCGAGAACGATGATACTTTCACGGAAACACTTGGGCTTACACCTGATACTCTGGATACAGCCCATTGCATTAAATAGCAACACAATCCACAACAACGTCCTGAGATCTGGAGGAGAAAGACGCATGGAAACAGCAACTAATTCACAATTGCATCCATATTTTCAATAGTTAAAAAATACAAAAAAACGAAAAAGGGTGGCACTGGCAAATGGCCACTCCACTGTTCTCCGTTGAGAATGACTAGACTATCACTTTGCTGACATGTTCATAAAAGCCATGCATTTTGCAACCAGTTCTGTATTCCAACACTATGAGGAAAAATGTAGTGTTTTACTCAATAATAGAACTGTGCTTTCTGCTTTTCGTTAGCGATCCGCTCACATCACCAAAAAAGGGCCGATGCAACTTTCTTTTCCGTGTCTTGAAGCTTCCTCCATCAATAGAAGTGCCTATTCAGATGTCTGTGCTGTATGATCTGTTTCACCCCCACAAGAAGCTTGAGGTCGCCCGCGATCACTGGCAACTTGCGACCATCGGAGATGTACACCAGAAAAGATTCACATTTAGGCCTACTTTGTGATCTAATAAAGCAGACGAAATAGCTCATTGTGACGCATAATTTACAAAAACTGCTAACGTAACATTTCGACGTCATATTGGCGGAGCTCAGCGCCTCTCATCTGCGAGCCTATTCATTTCCACTTTCATTATCCTCCTGAGTGTGCGTAAAATCAACTTTCCCTCGGATACGCATTCTGTTTTCCATAAGCCACCAGTTCGGTCACTGGTGAAAGGTTTTTATTCCCCCCAAAAATGTTTTTGTGTGGATAAGAGGTCTGCAGCCAGCAACGGCTTGCATTGAGCAACGTCTTAATTATGTAACAATAAACGATTAACACTTAATGCCACAGTAATAAGCCCCCTTTCACTGACCCCAGTGTTACGACAATTATAACAATGTCACATCAAAAATACGTTACGACTAAATGAGGTGCACACCTCATGAGGTGCATGTACATAATAAATAACCCAGCTAGAATAAGTTGCTGAAGGTCTTCACTTACAACAGACACACAGCCCGCGTGCAATCCTATAATAACTCTATGCACGGGGATTATATGAGGGATAAGAATAAATATTGCTGTCCGTACCCGAAGTCGACGAACATTTTAGACATGGTATGCAAAAGGCAATAGGGCAAGTGAAACGGTTAGCTTAAAATTCAACAATTGGACGTAGTATCATTGCAAAACGCCTGTTGTAGCATATACCCAATATATTCTATTTAAAAAAAATAGAGGTTCACCACACATTTGAACAATGTAAGGCAAGACCGTCTTTTTGACTTGTCCCCTCAAGACAGTTTATTGGACTGCCCTATATGCGTGCGCACGTGGTTTGAGTGGTAATTCCGTTATCTTCCCAGTTGGTTCCTTTCTCTTTTATTGTAACGATCAATTGCAAGGTCCAGTAGTGGTAACATTTCAATGTACAGTTATTTCATCGTCGGTTATTATAATGAACACCGCGCAACATTCAAAGGCAACCAGGTCAACTTTCCCCTCTCCGTTTGGATCCCCATCTTCTTGTAGATCAACTAATAAAAACCTATTTGAATTCTAATCATGGAATGTCCGATAACCCAACCAGGCTCCCTCCTCGATCCCTGTCCTTTGGGTATAATTTAGTCCCAATTCCAGAACAGACTGTAATTTCTCTGCGCTTGTCCCATTGCGGCCACAGCAGGTTCACCCTCCCGTATTGGTCTATTTCAGCGGCTTGAGCTGCAGCTCCTTTTAAGTAGCCTACCTTTCAGACGACACTTCCCCTCGCCATTGCAAGCATTCTGGGAAATGTAGTGATGGGCTTTTTTGCTATATTTATTAAATGACATATAATTCAGGCTATAATAGGCCTACTTCTATCAGTCAAAGTGAAGTGAAATATTTTTGAGCGATGTTATAGGCTATAGGCTATAGCTCACATCAATTTGGATGAATTACCAATTAAAAAATATAAATTGGTGAATATTCAATAACAAAATAAATAATTTAAATGTAGGCCTACTTTGAATGCTCCTGAGAAAACCCCTTTTATTTTCTATAGGATAAAGTAAGTTTTCATAATTGAATGTTTGTTATTTTCCTTTCTTCTATTTTGGTTCGTGCTGAGAGCGTCTCTGTCGCTGTCCATTTAAGCACCTTGGAGAACTCCCATCTGGAAGAGCGCGTCCGTAGAAGAGCGCGGTGGAAGTGGGATTGTGCGTAGGCTACGTCATGTCCACGGAAAACGACTGCCGATCGAAAAATAGAGCTCTCATCTTTTGTAAATACTGAATGACTCGCCGAGCTGACTATGGATGCTTGTTCCTTGATTGACTTTAATAGTATCGGGGCTACAGTCTATCTGTCTAACTAAGAATTCATTGACGCGTTCTCCAAATTCCAATCGTGTTCCAAACGAGATGGATCTGAACGATAGCCCATTCTTATACATTGGCCTGGTAAGACGATAACAAAAATGTGTCTTTGTCGTTGAGCATAACAGACAAAGTAAAACCAGTGTATTTAGTTTCTACCGTTCAGGATCAAAACAAAACATTATGCCATTCCATGTTAGTTGCTGATGGTCGTATATTTTAGTTTATGACATGTTAAAGCTGATAATGTTTCACTGTAGATTGTATCTCGTTTGATTGGTCCAGGCAGATGCCAGTCAAGCCTCTTTGTGCCTGCATGGATCCGGTTGTAGGCTTAACACAGCAGCATGGGCAGCGCGCATTCCAACCGGCCTAAATATATCTGGTTAGGGACGCATTGGGGGAAGGAGAGGGCGACAGGGCTTAGCTTTGGATATTTAGGCTTCGTGGTTAAAACGAGAAATTGACCTTCTGAAACGTAGTACAGTAACTTTTTCCACCAAGGAGGCGAAGTGGGACCAACCCAAAATGCCCGCAATTCCGAGTTCTAGGTGCAGGACGCGGGATCGGAACAACGTCCTGAGCAGACCCGAGTTCATGTCCCTGAACCAGCCCCTTAGGGGCGGCAACTCGGAGAGCCAGGGAAACTCAAGGCGACCTGGTCAACCCAAACACCAAGCAAACCTGCCGTGCGACCCGCAGGAACCTACTGACAATGCCAACAAGGATCGGAAAGAGCCCACGAAACTGCCAGAGGAGGACTGTATCCAGCTGAACCCTTCCTTCAAGGGGATAGCGATGAGCTCCCTCCTCGCCATTGACATTTGTCTGTCCAAGCGCCTGGGGGTCTGCGCCTATACGTCGTCGTCTTGGGGCACGGTTCGTTCCATGGTCACCCTACTTGCGTTCACGGGGCACGGCATCACGTGGATCATTGGCACTATCGTGTGTTTGACAAGGAGTAATACGCTGGCGGAACAAGAGGTCTTGGTCAATCTATTACTTGGTAAATGCACGCCTCATAATTAAGTTATTTAATTGTACATGTATGATTCAGCTCTTATTTAATGGTTTTGTTATTATGCTATAGTGTGTCTATCAATGCATGCATTTTTAATAGGTATAGGCTATGCAGTCTACTGATATGATCACATCTCTACTTCCTTATCCCAGGGCCTGTATTAGGCCTATATAACCCATGTCAATAGGTTAATATTTATGCCATGAAATGTTAACTTGTTAATGCTTCTCACTAAAATATGTCATTGTCCACCAGAATTTAAAGCATCCCATGTTAGAGGATCAGAAGCAGGTAATTAGGAAATCCCTTCATGGTCCCTCTCTCCTTCACCCAGCACAGAAGCAGGCCTGGAGAACAGGTGCTAGGCTCCACATATCACAAGTTTCTTTGGACTAAATAACTATAAGTAGACATTTTACCAAGCCAGGGGCCTACATCAAAAGACTCCGTGAAGTCATTATCATCAGTGTCAAGCATAGCACTTCTTATCCCCACTATGGCAGATGGTACAACATCTACAGTATAATAATTTTCCAAAGTACCTTATTTAAGTAAATATACTTGATTATCCTTACATCCATAATAGGTGTTTTCCCTACATTAGATATAGTAATGCGAATGTAACAGATTTCTCTAACTAGCGGTAATGGAATCAACCTACAGTTGAAGTTGGAAGTTTACACACAGTAAACTTAGGTTGGAGTCATTAAAACTCGTTTTTCAATCACTCCACAAATGTCTTGTTAACAAACTATAGTTTTGGCAAGTCAGTTAGGACATCTACTTTGTGCATGTCACAAGTCATTTCTCCAACAATTGTTTACAGACAGATTATTTCACTTATAATTCCCTGTATCACAATTCCAGTTAGTCAGAAGTTTACATACACTAAGTTGACTGTGCCTCACAACAGCTTGGAAAATTCCAGAAAATGATGGATTGGTGTTGGTGTGTCAATGGGACAGTTGTAAATCATGCAGCGCGTTTTGTCAAGATCACAGACTTTAGAGAAACAACAAATGTCGGTACATACAGTGGGGCAAAAAAGTATTTAGTCAGCCACCAATTGTGCAAGTTCTCCCACTTAAAAAGATGAGAGAGGCATGTAATTTTCATCATAGGTACACTTCAACTATGACAGACAAAATGAGGAAAACAAATCCAGAAAATCACATTGTAGGATTTTTAATGAATTTATTTGCAAATTATGGTGGAAAATAAGTATTTGGTCACCTACAAACAAGCAAGATTTCTGGCTCTCACAGACCTGTAACATCTTCTTTAAGAGGCTCCTCTGTCCTCCACTCATTACCTGTATTAATAGCACCTGTTTGAACTTGTTATCAGTATAAAAGACACCTGTCCACAACCTCAAACAGTCACACTCCAAACTCCACTATGACCAAGACCAAAGAGCAATTATTAGGAAATGGAAGACATACAAGACCACTGATAATCTCCCTCGATCTGGGGCTCCACGCAAGATCTCACCCCGTGGGGTCAAAATGATCACAAGAACGGTGAGCAAAAATCCCAGAACCACACGGGGGTCCTAGTGAATGACCTGCAGAGAGCTGGGACCAAAGTAAAAAAGCCTACCATCAGTAACACACTACGCCACCAGGGACTCAAATCCTGCAGTGCCAGACGTGTCCCCCTGCTTAAGCCAGTACATGTCCAGGCCCGTCTGAAGTTTGGAGGAATGGGCCAAAATACCAGCAACAGTGTGTGAAAACCTTGTGAAGACTTACAGAAAACATTTGACCTCTGTCATTGCCAACAAAGGTTATATAACAAAGTATTGAGATAAACTTTTGTTATTGACCAAATACTTATTTTCCACCATAATTTGCAAATAAATTCATTATAAATCCTACAATGTGATTTTCTGGATTTTATTCTAATTTTGATGAAAATTACAGGCCTCTCTCTCATCTTTTTAAGTGGGAGAACTTGCACAATTGGTTGCTGACTAAATACCTTTTTGCCCCACTGTATAAGTGTCTTACATTGGCAGAAAGCTTAAATTCTTGTTAATTTAACTGCACTGACCAATTTACAGTAGCTATTACTGCGAAAAAATGCCATGCTATTGTTTGAGGAGCGCTCCTAACAACAAAACACCTTTTTCACCATGATAGGTTTCATAAATTCACCTCTGAAGGTGAAATGTGTACTTACATTCGGAAATCTTGCTCTGATTTATCATCTAAAGGGTCCCAGAGATAACAGGTAGTGTCGTTTTGTTAGATAAAATCCTTTTTCACATCTTAAAAAGGTCCATATAGCATGCACGGTCGATTTTGTATTTCCATTCGTTCAATTTGCAAAGAAAGGAATCTGTGAAAATCTCACCCTAAACATTGTTTCAACAACTCAAATCACATTCATATGTATTCCTCAGAGATTCTAGAAGGTAACAAGACTTCACTATGTCATTAGGGGTGTAGTATATCCTATAGGACACCATATTTGGTCAGAGAGCGACTCCTTCATGGCACGCTGATGACGCAGGCGGCCATCACTTGACCGACTGTATCTTGACCAATCAGGGTCAATCAGGGTCAAACAAAGCTAGCTAGACTGTATCTAGACCAATCAGGGTCAAAGAAAGCTAGCTAGATAGCCAATGATCTGGCTTTACGGGAGTATCCGGAACCCATGTATATGTCGTAAAATGTAGCTACTAACCTTGTATGCCTTTCAGCATACAGCATGCCTTTCAATTTAGGACAAAAATTATACAGATTTTCAGAGTTATGAAGTTATGAAAATGGGTTGTTTTGCAAATGTTGAACTTATAATATGGCTACTAATACATGGAAAGCTAAATCAAAGTCCAAGTATACAGATCTGACGATATTCTTGCAGAAAACTTTAATATGAATGTGAATGTCTCCTTCACGATTTGCCTAAATGTGCCTGGCGACTTCACACTAAAAGTCTTGTAGTTCACTCATACTTCAAGTTATCCATCTGAAACTTTGCACAAGCACTGCTGTCATCTTGTGGACGCTATCAGAATTGCAATGAAAGTGATAGAACTGTGCCCTTTCTCTTGCATTTCAAAGGTGGAAGAAAAAGACTTGTTTTTTTCTTTGTATTTTCTGCTACCAGATCTATTGTGTTATATTATCCTATATTCAATTCACATTTCCACAAACTTCACAGTTGGCTTTCAAATGGTACCAATAATATGCTTATCCTTGCTTCAGGGCCTGAGCTACAGGCAGTTAGATTTGGGTATGTAATTTAGGCGAAAATAAAAAGAAGGGGGCTATCCCTAAGAAGTTTTAAACAGCTTGGAAAATTCCAGAAAATGATGTCATGGCTTTAGAAGCTTCTGATAGGCTACTTGACATCATTTGAATCAATTGGAGGTGTACCTGTAGATGTATTTCAAGGCCTACCTTCAAACTGAGTGCCTCTTTGCTTGACATCATGGAAAAATCTAAAGAAATCATCCAAGACCTCAGAAATAATTGTAGACCTCCACAAGTCTGGTTCATCCTTGGGAGCAATTTCCAAATGCCTGAAGGTACCACGTTCATCTGTACAAACAATAGTACGCAGGTATAAACACCATGGGACCACATAGTCTTCAAACAGTCTTCATACAAAGTTGTGGCAAAATTGCTTAAGGACAATAAAGGCAAGGTATTGGAGTGGCCATCACAAAGCTGACCTCAATCCTATAGAAAATTTGTGGACAGAACTGAAAAAGCGTGTGCGAGCAAGGAGGCCTACAAACCTGACTCGGTTCCACCAGCTCTGTCAGGAGGAATGGGCCAAAATTCACCCAACTTTTTGTGGGAAGCTTGTGGAAGGCTACCCGAAACATTTGATCCAAGTTAAACAATTTAAAGGCAATGCTACCAAATACTAATTGAGTGTATGTAAAGTTCTGACACACTTGGAATGTGATGAAGAAATTAAAGCTGAAATAAATCATTCTCTCTACTATTATTCTGACATGTCACATTCTTTAAAGTAAATTGGTTATTCTAACTGACCAGGACAGGGAATTTTTACCAGGGTTAAATGTCAGGAATTGTGAAAAATTGAGTTTAATGTATTTGGCGAAGGTGTATGTAAACTTCTGACTTCAACTGTAGATGGTGAACTAATTTTAGGAGGTTATTTTGACACATGTCTGTGAAGGAAACCAGCAAGCTATACTCCAGACTGATTGTGTCAATTCATGCATTTCTCAGAACAAATTGGGGCCACTGTGCAGATATTTTCTTTTGATGGGGGTGAGAGAGAGAGAGACTTCAAAAGTACTATACTCACATTGTTCCCATTCAGCTATGTGCCACTGAAGCTAAGCAGTGTTGGTCCTGGTCGATCCCTGGATGGGAGACCAGATGCTGCTGGAAGTGGTGTTGGAGGTCCAGTAGGAGGAACTCTTTTCTCTGGTCTAAAATAATATCCCAATGCCCCAGTGCAGTGATTGGGGACATTGCCCTGTGTATGGTGCTGTCTTTTCCGGATGGGATGTTAAACGGGTATTCCTCACTCTCTGTGGGCTTCCAATATGGGCTGGTTCATACCAGTGAATTCACCATGTCCCTTTTGACACCTGAAATCTTGAGGGATTTTATTGTTACACCAGTAGAGTGTTTACTCAGAAAAACACTGCAAATCTGTGGACTGAATCTATATTGTGTTCAGTTTATAATCTGTTTAATTTGGTCAAGTTTGGGCTATTGTGTTTGTAGCAATGTTCAGGTCATTGTTCAGGTCATTAATAGAGATCCTTGATAGGATAGGGAACCACCGTGTTTAAACAAGCATCCTGATTAAGGCAGCTGTGAATGCAGTATCATTCACAATAGCATCTCTATCTCGCTTCATTTTGCCTTCAGGTTGAGATCCGGTGACTGTGCTGGCCACTCCATTATAGACGGAATACCAGCTGACTGCTTCTTCCCTAAATAGCTATTGCATAGTTTGGAACTGTGCTTTGGGTCATTGTCCTGTTGTAGGAGGAAATTGGCTCCAATGAAGCACCATCCACGGCATGGCGTTGCAAAAGGGAGTGATAGCCTTCCTTCTTCAAGATCTCTTTTACACTGTTCAACTCTCCCACTTTACCACCACCAAAGCACCCCCAGGCCATCACATTACCCCCACCATGCTTGACAGATGGCGTCAAGCACTCTCCAGCATCTTCATTTTTTCCTCGTCTCACGAATGTTCTTCTTTGTGATCCGAACACCTCAAACTTAGATTTGTCTGTCCATAACACTTTTTTCCAATCTTCCTCTGTCCAGTGTCTGTGTTATTTTTCCCATCTTATTGCCCAGTCTAAGATGGCTTTTTCTTTGCAACTCTGCCTGCCAGCATCCCAGAGTTGCCTCTTCACTTTTGACGTTGAGACTGGTGTTTTGCGGGTACTATTTAATGAAGCTGCCAGTTGAGGACTTGTAAGGCATCTGTTTCTCAAACTAGGCACTCTAATGTACTTGTCCTCTTGCTCAGGTGTGCACCGGGGTCTCCCACTCTTCTTTTCTATTCTGGTTAGAGCCAGTTTGCACTGTTCTGTAAAGGGAGTAGTACACAGCGTTGTACAAGGTCTTCAGTTTCTTGGCAATTTATCACATAGTCTTCATTTCTCAGAACAAGAATAGACTCACAAGTTTGAGATGAAAGTTCTTTGTTTCTTGCCGTTTTGAGCTTGTAATCAAACTCAAATGCTGATGCTTCAGATACTCAACTAGTCTAAAGAAGGCCAGTTGTATTGCTTCTTTAATCAGGACAACAGTTTTCATCTGTGCTAACATAATTGCAAAGGGTTTTTCTAATGATCAATTAGCCTTTTAAAATGCTAAACTTGGATTAGCTAACACAACGTGCCATTGGAACACAGGAGTGATGGTTATTTTTATTTAATTTTTTTTTTTTTTTTTTGCAAGTTTCAAGTTTTATTTGTCACGAGTACAGTGAAATGCTTATTAACTTGCAAGCTCTTCCCAACAGTGCAGTAGTCAATATCAAAATAGTATATACAAAAAAAAACATGAGAAATAACAAAGAAATAAAAATGCATAGAGTTGCTAAAGCATAGACACGTATCCATCAGACTATCTCACTCTGTTTTCTAAGTGGCTGGACAGAGACCCTGCCTGTTTGTTTTGGTGGGGTAACCCTGGCTGTAGACACTAAAACAAACCTTTAATACTGAGAATACACCATCAATATTGTCACTGTCTGACTCAGTCAGCAGGGGATTTGGAATGGAGACGGAGACAGGGAGCGATGTGAGGGCTTTATAGTGGAATCTTCCATATGCCGTCACTGAGAGTCAACAGGGAAATGGAGGTGTCTGTGGACAGAAAGCCAGTTAAGTGTCTATTGTATGATCTTTCTTTCACATTGAGTGAACTCATCTGACAGAGCTTGATAATCTTGATAACTGAACGTCAGGAGCAAGATTAAAATTGAATTATGGTCTTAAAATCGAGTATGGTGGACTTCAGTTCGGTCTTAAGGTGTCAAAGGATGTAATATACTCAGTTATTGTAACCAGTGGTTAAATAGCTGGGAAACAGTGGAAGGGTTGAGTTCTATTGGACTGATTGGACTGGTCATTTTATGGGCTGAAAAGTGTTCATTATGAGATGATTTTAGCATGCCAAGTTGCCAACAGACTCATCTAAATGCAACAGTATATAGGCTAACCCCCTTGGCCCTTGTCTCAATATGTAATGGATTACCGCTGGGCACAAACTAGTTGGATCAATGTTGTTTCAACATAATTTGTCAATTTTTTGTTTTGTGGAAATATATGGATTTGTTGTTTTTACGTCATTATGGTAACCAAATTTCAACATAGGCAAACCTTGTATAAAATATTTGTACCATTAAAAAAATAATAATAATTAAATGTTACAGTGTTCATAACCCTTGACTTATTCCACATTTTGTTGTGTTACAGCCTTCATTCAAAATTGATTAAATGTATTTTACTGCACACAATACCCGATAATAACAAAGTGAAAACATGCTTTGACGAAGTTTTGAAAATTATATTGAAAAATGAAATACAGGAATATGACATTTAAGTAACTGTTTATGTAGGGTAACTTTGGCAGCTATTACAGCTTTGAGTCTTTCTGGGTAAGTCTCTGAGAGTGTACCACACCTGGATTGTGCAACATTTTCCCATTATTCTTTTCAAAATTATTTAAGCTTTGTCAAATTGCTTGTTAATCATTGCTAGACAACCATTTTCAGGTCTTGCCATAGATTGTCAGATAGATTTCAGACAGAACTGTAACTCGGCCACTCAGAAACATTCACTGTCTTCTTGGTAAGCAACTCCAGTGTTAATTTGGCCTTGTATTTTAGGTTATTGTCCTGCTGAAAGGAGAATTTCATCTTCCAGTGTCTGGTGGAAAGCAGCATGAACCAGGTTTTCCTGTAGGATTTTGCCTGTGCTTAGCACCATTTTGTTTATTTTTTTAATCCTAAAAAAGTCCCTAGTCCTTATCGATTACAAGCATACCCATAACATGATGCAGCTACCACTATGCTTGAAAATATGGAGAGTGGTACTCAGTGATGTGTTGTGTGGGATTTGCCTCTGTCACACTCTGACCTTTATTTGAGTTGTTTGTTTCTATGTTTTGTTTGGTCAGGGTGTGATAATGAGTGGGCATTCTATGTTGCATGTCTAGTTAGTCTGTTTCTATGTGTTTTGGCCTGATATGGTTCTCAATCAGTGGCAGGTGTTTGTCGTTGTTTCTGATTGGGAACCATATTTAGGTAGCCTGTTTTGTATTGTGGTTCGTGGGTTATTGTCTATGTTATGGTGCACGTTAGCACAATGGTTTGATAGCAGTCACGTTTGTATTGTATTGTTAGTTTGTTTGTTAGTTAGTATACTTTGTGTTTTTTTCTGTCTTTCACTAAAATCATGCATTCACACCACGCTGCGCTTTGGTCTACTCAATACGACGATCGTGACAGCCTCAAACAAAACAATTTGTATTCAGGACAAAAAGTTAATGTGGATTTTATTTAAAAGTATTACTTGAGTGCCTTGTTGCAAACAAGATGCAGATTTTGGAATATTTGTATTCTGTACAGGTTTCCTTATTTTCACTATGTAATTTAGGATAGTATTGTAGAGTAACTACAATGTTGTTGATCCATCCTCCATTTTCTCCTATTACAGCCATTAAACTCTTTAACGTTTTTTTTGTTTTTTTATTTAAAAAAAATATTTTTATTTCTTAATTTTTTTAATTAAACAAACTTACAAACAGAAATTAAACAAAAAAGCTCAGTTTAAACCAAGAGGTTAGGTTCCACACATGGAACGTACAGTGTAGTTCTGAAATACATAGATCCCCGCCATTCTAAGAGAATCCTTGCAGCATAATAGCTGATACCTCAGGTTCTAGGTAATTTAGATAAGGTTCCCATACTTTGTAGAACTGGTCTGTTTTAGAATGCAATGTACATGTCAGATATTCCAGAGGCACCCATTCAAATAGTATCTTATGCCAGTCTTTAATAGAAGGAACCTTATCACTAATCCACTGTAAAAGGATGTTTTTCCTCGCTGCGAAGGTAAGGATGTTGTAAAGCCTTCTTTTACAGACAGAAGTAACATGCCTACTAGGGAGACCTAACAGTAAAGAAACTGGGTCCAATTCTAGATCAACCCCTAGGATCTTTTCAATTTCTTGCAGGACACCAGACCAGTATCTTTGTATTTTGGTACATGACCTTAAACAATGTGTTAGGGTGCCTGTATCAGTTTTGCATTTAAGACACTGAGGGGAAGAGGAAGTGGGGCTAAAAGCATGTCTGCGATTTGGGGATATATGCAATCTGTGTATTATTCTTAATTGGATTGCTCTAGTACGGTTACATATAGATATTGTTTTTGCATATCTCCAAATGTCCTCCCACATCTCTTCGTCAATAGTAACAGACAATTCTTTCTCCCACACTTGTTTCACCCTCTGTGTGTTGACAGCAGAAAAGGACCTTAAAGTATCATAAAACAGACTTACAGACATTTTCCTTTGTGGGAAAAAAAGCATTCTTTCAATGACAGACTAATCAGGGTTACCAATTAAGGTGGTGCTCTCCAGAATATAATGTCTTACTTGTAGGAAGCGGAAAAAGTCCTGCTTTGGGAGTCGATATTTCTCGACCATCTGCTCAAATGACAACAAAATCTTGTCAGCAAATAAGTCGTTTAGCCTGCGTATGCCCTTATTAAGCCATAAGTTAAAGCCAGCATCCAGCAATCCTGGACTGAAATCTGGGTTGTTAAGAATTGGGGTAAGAGCAGAGGTTAGTTTGGACCTTCCCAGGAAGCGTTGAACTGACCTCCATACTTTGAGTGTGTTAAGTGTAACTGGATTATTGCAGTGTTCTTCTACAGACTTGAAACTTCTGAAAAATAAAAGATCCTGTAAGGGGTATTTTGAAAGAGAAGTCTCAATGTCTAACCAAATAGAGGAGTCATCATTTGTGATCCAGTCAGAAATATAACAAAGGTGGGCACACCATTGATAGAACTTGATATTGGGCAGGTCCAAGCCGCCCATAGAACTTGGCAGCTGCAATATTGCCATCTTAAGTCTTGGCTTGCGTTTACTCCATATAAAGGAACTTAGCCATCCATTTACATCCTTTATTACCTTATTGGGGAGTAATACTGGGATCATTTGGATTGGGTAAAGTAGTCTAGGTAAAACGTTCATTTTCAGGAGGGATATTCTACCCAACCAAGAAATGGGGAGAGAGTTCCAGCGCTCCAGATCCTGTCTTATTGTATCAAACAAGGGAACAAAATTGGCTTTGTACATTAGCTGGAATTTAGGAGTTACAAATATACCCAGATACATGAAACCTGAGGGAGACCATTTAAAAGGGAAGGGGGAGAAGTATTAGGTACAGAGTGTAGGCTACCAAGTGGCATAGCCTCTGACTTAGGTTAATCTTGTAGCCTGAGAATTCACTGAATAATTCAATTATATTAATAAGAGATGTAATTGAAGTCTCGGGACTAGAGATGAATATCAGGACATCATCAGCATACAAGCTTATTTTATGGTGAACATCACCAATGAGCAGCCCCTGTATAGCAGGCGTTACCCTGATGGCCTCGGCCAGTGGTTCCATAACGAGTGCAAAGAGGAGGGGGGATAAAGGACAGCCCTGTCTGGTACCTCTGTGTATAGAGAAGCTATTTGACCGTAGCCCATTAGTTAGGACAGCAGCCTGAGGATCATCATACAAAACTTTCACCCATTTTATAAAGTTGTCCCCCAGACCAAATTTATTTAGAGCAAATAATAGGTAAGACCACTCCACACGATCAAATGCTTTCTCAGCATCTAGGGAGAGCACAAGACCATCTACAGCACTTTGTTGGTAGGCTTGAATTACATTAAGAAGCCGCCTGACGTTGTTGCATGACTTACGGCCCCTAATGAAGCCAGTTTGGTCTCCTTTCACAATTAGTGGCAATGAGTCCTCTAATCTTGTGGCTAGAATTTTAGAAAGCAATTTTCTATCCACATTCAGAAGGGAAATTGGTCTGTACGAGGAACAAGACTCTGGACATTTTCCCTTTTTGAGAATAAGTGAAATGTTGGCTTCTCTCAGCGTTTGAGGGAGTTGGTCATTTGAAAATGAGTGGTTAAACATATCACGCAATGGCTCAAGGATCAGGCCATGGAACTCTTTATAGAACTCACTACAAAACCCGTCTGGTCCTGGGGCCTTACCATTTTGCAGATTCTTAATTGCGAACATTATCTCTTCCTTGGTAATAGGGGCATTAAGGAGGGACCTCTGTTCTTCGGAGATAGTAGGGAGCTCAATCTTACCAAAGAAGTTCTCCATTAATTTGGGTGCATCCTTTGGCAGTTCTGAGGCATAAAGGTTTGTATAAAATTTCTTAAATGAGTCACTTATCAATTTATTTTCATATAAATGATTACCATCAGAATCAGTAATAGTAGCAATTGACTGAGAGTCAGCCCTCTTTTTAGCTAGGTATGCCAAGTACTTTCCTGGCTTATCGCCATGTTCATATAGCTTTTGCCTGACAAATCTCATTTTCTTTTCAGCGTCCTGTGTTAGGAGAGAGTCTAGCGTTGATCTAATGACTGATATTTCCTTTAATAGGGCAGGAGTGGGCGTTTTAATGTAGTCCTTCTCTTTAGTTCCTAATTCACCCTCTAACATTTTTGCTTTTCCCGCTTTTTCCGTCTCTTAGTAGCTGTGTATGACATAATCAGACCCCTGGCATACGCTTTACAGGTCTCCCAAAGGAGCGAGGGGTTATCTGTTGATTGAGAGTTAATAGAGAAAAATGCTTTAAACTCTGTTATAAAGTATGATGTGAATGTATGGTCTTTAAGAATGGTTGTGTTCAACCTCCAATGTCTTGACCGATTGAATGCCCCGTTGAGTTTTATGTCCAGGATCACCTCAGCATGATCAGATATGACTATGCTTCCTATCCTAGCAGATAAAACAGACTGCAAAGATGTCTTGGGCATAAAAAAATAATCTATTCTAGTCTGACATCCATGAGGTGCAGAGAAAAAAGTGAACTCTCTGTTGGAGGGATGGAAAGCTCTCCAGACATCCGCATACCCCAGATCATCACAAATAGCTTTAAGTGACTTAGCTTGAGGAGAGAGTGAAGCTATACCACTGGGAAACCTATCAATAAGGGGGTTCAACAAGCAGTTAAAATCTCCTCCAACCACTGCAGTGTCTGAGTTTAATTCTGAAAAGTCTAGAAATGCCTTAGTGAGGAAATCAGGGGGGTGAGCAGGGGGGAAGTAAATGTTCATCATGGAAATGTTCTGCCCTTGTAAAGTACCATTAATTATAACAAAGCGACCAAATGTATCTTTCACACAATTCAAGACCTTAAGTGGTAAGTTCTTTTTCACCAGAATTGCTACACCTCTACTTCTGGATGTAAATGATGAGAAAAAAACTTGACCAAACCCCCCCTTGTTGTAATTTCAGGTGCTCCTTATCATCCAAATGGGTTTCTTGCAACAGTGCAATATCAATATTTTCTTTTTTCAAAAAAAGACAATACTTTCTTCCTCTTAATGGGGTTATGGCTCCCTCTAATGTTCCACGTACATACACGCAGTCTGTTATCTGCCATTGTATCTTGACCATTCAATATTCAGACTGGATCCTACTGTAAAAGTGGGGTGGTACCTTTTTCCATGTGTTGAACTCTCCTCTATCTCACTGAGCATAAACAAAAAATATGAACCCTGAACTCGAACTATACTAAACCCAAAAATTAAACATGTAAAATTCCAAAAGGGGGTTTTCCCACTAGCTAACATGCAGGGGATTTCAACTCTCCAATGTAGACTCTTAAGTCCGCATTGCCGCTCAATAGCCTCATCCTTTATATATATGGAAAAGAAAATCAATAGAAGAAGATTGAGGCTCTTCCACCTAAAACCAAGCCTGGGCACCAATATGGATTCACACATATCTCAGCCTGAGCTATAGCGGCTATTAATTTAGCAAGAAAAATAATAAAGTTACGAATATTACTGAGCCGAGTACGTGGGGACTCACACCACTGTTTCGTGATCAGATTCAACCAAAAATAAGCAAAGTTATTCAATGCTGTGGAGGTGCAGCTTAAAGTTATTTACCCGAGAGAGTCAATAAACGCAGCAGCCTCTTCAGGTGTGTAGAGCTTTTTAGGTGATCCGTTGACCATAATCTTCAATGTGGCCGGGTACAACAGTGCGTAGTCCATCTTCATTCTCCTGAGTCGAGCCTTCGCCTCATCAAACGCTTTGCGTCTTCGTACAACCGCTGTGGAATAATCATTGAAGAATGAGACCTTTGGACCTTTATGTTGACTACCATCAGAGCCGATGTTTCTAGCCGCATCCATGACGCGCTGCTTGTCGGTGAAGTTGTGGAACTTTATAACCACCGGCCGTGGGCGTTGATTGGGGCCCGGTATCGGTGCTTGAGAGCGATGGGCTCTGTCCAGCTTCACACGACCAGCCTTAGTGTCCATTTGTAGGTAGCCAGGGATCCATTCCTCAAAGAATTTTACTGAACGTGTCCCTTCAGAATTTTCCGGGAGTCCCACAACACGAATATTGCATCTGCGTCCTCGATTATCCAAGTCGTCAATGTGCTCCGCCATTTCGCGCACCTGTTTCTCAAGTGCTTTTATCTTAGCGTCCATAGATGTAGTTGAAGTTTCCACTGCAGCAATTCTTCCTTCCGCCTCAACAACACGTTTCACAACGCTCTGTATTTCAGCTGAATGGCCTGCTATTGCTTCCAAGACCGTTCTTATCTTAGCATCGATCACTTTAGTAATGTTATCAGTCATCTTTTGAATCATCAGGTCCATTGTGCCCGGGTCCGCAATGGTGTTAGCTTCGCTAACGTTAGCTAGCTCCTCATGCACATCCACAGGGGTGGTGGTTTTGGTCGACTTCTTAGTATTTCTATTGGGCATGTTGTCGGAGATTTTTGCGAAATAGTCGTCAAGACTCATTATATGGTAACTTATTTAGCCAATTCTACCACTTTTTCAAGCTAGGAGATTAATGTAAGAATATAAATTTACGAATGCCACGAGAGCTCGCTGAAACACCGTGTTCTCTCTACGGCGCCATTTTGTCCCCCCAGTGATGGTTATTGATAATGGGTCTCTGTGCGCCTATGTCGATATTCCATTAAAAATCAGCCATTTCCAGCTACAATTGTTAATGTTGTAAATGACTATGTCTACACTGTATTTCTGATCAATTTTATGTTATTTTAATGGACAAAACACTTGCTTTTCTTTCAAAAACAAGGGCATTTCTAAGTGACCCCAAACGTTTGAACGGTAGTGTACATATTTTTAGCTTGGAAGTGCATCATAGATAACATTGACTCTAGGCTGGTGAAATCCGTGGCTTGGCTCTCCTCCTCCCTCACCTTCAGTAGTGCTGAGGTGGGCTATATCAGGGGGCAGAGCACCATTGACTTTCATTGGGAGCTCAGCACTGTGTCCCCACTGTCCCAGAATGACCCAAAGGTACCTCATACTCACTTCCATGCTGTCCATTCCCCTCTCTCTGCCTTCTTTCAATTTCCTCTAACTTTCATTTTTCATCCTTTTTCATCCTTAACTCCTTTCTTTCTTCCTATCTTTCCTTCCTTCATTTCCAACATCTCTCCCTCTCTCATTCCATGCTTCCAACCTCCTTCATTCCACCAACTCCCAAATCTGTGAATTCTAATTTGCTAGAAGTCTACTTCACAATAGAACTAGGGTGTTGTGTGTGTGGGTGTACAGGAAGGAGACGGTGTCATCAATGTCTGAATCCTGAGCCCTGACAGGTTCCACAGGGTGGGGTGGAAGCCGGGTAATCAAAATGAAAGGTGGGGATATTTTGGGCCGCACATAGAGGTTTGGATGCTACTAAAAGGAGACACTTTAGGATGGGATCAAGTACTCTAGGTTAGTCATATCCAAATAATTAATAATGATCTATCACACCCAATCATAAGTAAGTCTATTATACTGTACATCTGTATTATTCAAGTCTTTTCCATTCTTATTACAAAGGTTTCAGGTGGAAAACGTTTCTATCTCAGTATTTCACTTGCAAAACCTCTCAGCGACAGTCGCCTCAGATCAAATCACTACACAGATAGCCAAGTGCACATACAGTAAGCCAAAGCTGAACTATAAGCTAGGTGCTCTCAGTTTTGTGCTAGCTTCAAATTTGGACTCCAGACCAAAGAACAAATTTCCACCAGTCTAATGTCCATTGCTCGTGTTTCTTGGCCCAAGCAATTATCTTCTTATTATTGGTGTCCTTTAGTAGTGGTTTCTTTACAGCAATTCTACCATGAAGGCCTGATTCACGCAGTCTCTTCTGAACAGTTGATGTTGAGATGTGTCTGTTACTTGAACTTTGTGAAGCATTTATTTGGGCTGCTATTTCTGAGGCTGGTAACTCTAATGAACTTATTCTCTGCAGCAGACGTAACTCTGGGGCTTCCTTTCCTGAGGCTGTCCTCATGAGAGCCAGTTTCATCAAAACGCTTGATGGTTTTTGCGACCGCACTTGAACAAACTTTCAAAGTTCTTGAAATGTTCCATATTGACTGATCTTCATGTCTTAAAGTAATGATGTACTGTCGTTTCTTTTTGCTTATTTGATCGGTTCTTGCCTTAGCCATATTTGGTAAAAGACCAAGTCTATATTATCTTCTGTATACGCCCCTAACTTGTCACGACACAGCCGATTGGCTCAAACCGATTGGCTCAAAAAATGTATTCCACAAATAACTTTTAAGAAGCCACACCTGTTAATTGAAATGCATTCCAATTGACTACCCCATGAAGCTGGTAGAGAATGCCAAGAGTGTGCAAAGCCGTCATCAAGGCAAAGGGTGGCTATTTGAAGAATCTCAAATCTCAAATATATATTTATTTAACACTTTTTTGGTTAATACATTATTCCATATATGTTATTTCATAGTTTTGATGTCTTCACTAGAAAATAGTAAAAATAAAGAAAAACTCTTGAATTAGTACTTTTGACCGGTAGTGTACATCACAGAAGACTGAAATATAACAAAACTGTTTGACATAGAAACACCAGATTTTCTGCAGATAATTTTTTTTTTAAAGTGTATTAATTATGAAATTATGAAAAATATTAATAACATTCCACCATGAGGCCACAAGGTCATTTGACTGCAGGAAAGGGCTACCAGCCACTGTGTCATTGCTAGGGTACCGCCTGGCCTGCCTCATTGCTTCATTTCTGATGCTTTGCCCTATAACAGATATAGAGAAAATTACATGAACTATAAGCTAATTGGTCTCCATGGGTTTTTGACTGGAGATATTGTGGTTGTGGTTTACTGACCTTAATTGATTTAGTTTGGCTGTTTCATGCAACATCTTCTCTCCTCAGCCCTCCTGCTTGACGTCATGACAGTGGCCGGAGTCCAGAAGCTGATCAAACGCAAAGGACCCTGGGAGATGAGTCCGGGATTCCTGGACTACTGTGTCATGGATGTGTACTCCTTCCCAGCGGCCCACGCCAGCCGCGCCGCCATGGTGTCCAAGTTCTTGCTTTCCCACCTGGTCCTGGCCGTCCCTCTTCGCATCCTGCTGGTGCTCTGGGCCTTCCTGGTGGGCATGTCCCGGGTGCTGTTGGGTAGACACCACCTGACCGACATGGCGTGCGGCTTCGCCCTGGGCCTTCTGCACTTCAGCCTGGTGGAGACAGTGTGGCTGTCGTCCAGCACCTGTCAAACCCTCATCTCTATAGGGACCCTCAGCTGGAGCTCCTTCTACTGAACACAGGGCCAGGAGTTCTTCCTGATGTGATCTGAGTTTTCCCTGATCAAGGCCTACTGTCAAAGGCTGCATTAGACCTACGTATAGGCTTTATCTTGATTTCCTTTCAATTATGTTGTTTGTATTTTTCTGCTGGAAACTATCATTTGTTTAAACTACACATTTTTGAGAGACAGGTGGACTGGACTCCAAATGTGAATAGATTTTTGCTGTCTTTGAATTGTGCTGTATGTGTTAAAAAAAACATGATTTTTGTCTTGAAGATCAGGGATTTTGCTACAAGGTTAAATATTTATCCTATCCAAATAGGTTTCAAAAGATAGTTTTGATTAGTTTAAGGCAAGCTGTTTCATCATAGATCTGTATGTTGTATATTCCACATTGTTTGCCTTCTCTGCTGCAATCTAAGCATTAACCAAGCAGATAGACACAGTTAGTTTATGGTGCTGATTTCATGGCTCACTGAGTAACTGAAAAACGTCTGTGTGAAGTCAACTACAGTACATCAGGCTTGGGGTTACCATTGATACTGTGACATATGTGTGTGTATATGTGTGATTGTGTGTGTGCATATGTGTTACGCTCGTCGTTGGAAGGAGTAGACCAAGGTGCAGCGTGGTAGGCGTACATCTTTCTTTTATTGATGACACTGAAAAAACAACAAAATACAAAACGCACAATTCTGTAAGGCTGGAAAGCAACAGTACAAAAACAAGATCCCACAAACTAAGGTGGAAAAAAGGCTGCCTAAGTATGATCCCCAATCAGAGACAACGATAGACAGCTGCCTCTGATTGGGAACCATACCCGGCCAACAAAGAAATAGACAACATAGATTGCCCACCCTAGTCACACCCTGACCTAACCAAATAGAGAATTAAAAGATCTCTAAGGTCAGGGCATGACAATATGTCTGTGTGTGTTTGTATGCCTCCATGCAAGATTTCTTATGTGTGTACCTTTGTGAGTCAAACGTAATGTCTTCTGGAGGGTAAAAGTCACTGAGTAAACCTTTGCTGGGTAAAGTCCGGAATGTTCACTGGCATGTACAAAAAATGAATTATACCCAATATCAAAGGCTTTTTACCTACTGTATGCCTTCATGTATTTCATTTATTGGTCTTCTGCTATGTCTTTTTTTTGTTTTTTTTGTGATATTATGGACTTGGCAACCAAACTATTTAAGCTGTAGTCTTTTTGCTTTCGGATTGTGTGTGTGTGAGCGTGCGTGCGTGTGACATTCATTTTTTGATTGTGGTGGATGCTTTTAAGAACATGTCCATGTGCTAAACCCAAGTAATGGCTGTATTTGGACTCATTGACCACAAAATTGATTGGTAGCCACCACCTGAAAACCATTGATTTACATAACTCCACTCCATCAATATGCCTCACTGTCTGCAGTTACTCATCAGTAATGAAGCTGAAACAACAGCTTCCTTATTTATTCAGGGCAAACCTATTGAAATACATGTATCACAGCTGACCACACACACACACACAAAGTTGCATGTGTCTCCCCTTTTACGGGGAAGAAGGACGGGAACAAAGGAGGGATAATCTGTCTCAGCAGATGGGAAAATGGCATTTACGGTGCCTTCAGAAAGTATTCACACCGCTTGAGTTTTCCCACATTTTGTTGTGTTACAGCCTGCATAAAATTGATAACATTCGGATTTCACTGGCATACACACAATACCCCATAATGTCAAAGTGGAATCATGTTTTCCATTTTATTTGATTTTTTATACAAAATTAAAAGCTGAAATGTCATGAGTCAATAAGTATTCAACCCCTTTGTTATGGCACACTAAATAAGTACAAATGTGCTTAACAAGACAATAAACAATAAACAATAAATTGCATGGACTCACTTTGTGTGCAATAATAGTGTTCCTCTCTCTAAGCCACACAGACAATGATATGTAAGGTCCCTCAGTCAAGAAGTGAATTGTAAACACCGATTCGACCACAAAGGCCAAGGAGGTTTTCTAATACCTCTCAATGAAGGGCAACTATTGGTAGATGGGTCAAAAATAAAAAACAAACATTGAATATCCCTTTGGGCGCAGTGAAGTTATTCATTACACTTTGGATGGTGTATCAATACACCCAGTCACTACAAAGATACATGGTCCTTCTTCACTCAGTTGCCGGAGAGGAAGGAAATTGAGTTATTGAGGAATTACAGAGTTTAATGGCTGTGATAGGAAAAGACTGAGGATGGATCAACAACACTGTTTTTACTCCACAATACTAACCTGAATGACAGAGTGAAAAGAAGTAAGCAGGTACAGAGTAAAAAATATTCCAAAACATGCATCCTGTTTGCAATAAGGCACTAAAGTAAAACTGCTAAAAATGTTGCAAAGAAATTAACGTTGTACCCTAAATACAAAGTGTTATGTTTGGGGTAAATCCAACACAACACATTACTGAATTCCACTCTTCATATTTTCAAGCATGGTGGTGGCTGCATCATATTATGGGTATGCTTGGCATCGGCAAGGACTATGGAGTTTTTTAGGATAAAAATAAAAAATCCTAAAGGGAAACCTGGTTCAATCTGCTTTCCAACAGACACTGGGAGACAAATTCACCTTTCATTAGGACAATAACCTAAAACACAAGGCCAAATATACACTGGAGTTGCTTACCAAGACGACATTGAATGTTCCTGAGTGGCCGAGTTACAGTTAGGACTTAAATCCTAAATCGGCTTAAAAATCTAAGGCAAGACTTGAAAATGACTGTCTCGCAATGATCAACAACCAGCTAGAGCTTGAATCATGTGTTTAAGAATAAAGTGCAAATATTTTATAATCCAGATGTGCAAAGCTCGTAGAGACTTACCCAGAAAGACTCACAGTTGTAATAGCTGCCAAATGTGATTCTAACATGTGTTGACTTATGTAATGAGATATTTCTGTATTAAATTTTCAATACATTTGCTAAAATGTCACTTTGTCATTATGGGATATTGTGTGTAGATTGGGTGAGAAAAAAATCTGTTGAATTGATTTTTAATTGACTGTAGGGGGGTGTGAATATTTTCTGAAGGCACTGTACGTATCATAATTCCTCCATCCTCTGCTTTTGTCTTGTCCAAAGGTCACATATTATTACACCTATTTACATTCAATATTATTCATACATGCATCCATGATGGAATGCAAACAGCATTGCACTGCATAGCTTGTATTTGCCTGCCTGTGTGACAGATACGTCTCCCGGGGGTTTCCCAGAAAGAGTTTAATTTAAGAGGCTAATTCTACTTAAATGAAGTAAGGACTAACCAGTTAAGTACTTGGTGCTGACCAGAGGATTCTTAAAAGAGCAGAGATGGGACACTAATACATAAACATTGTGTGGAATTGGAACAAGTCACCTAAACCAAACAATGGATGGAGGTCAAAGAAAACGTTCAAAGAATTTCAGTGACTTTGAAAAAACCCTCTCGATGCAAATTGTGTCAAACCAACCAATTATCTAGAACAGCATGACTCATCAGCAGAAAACAAAAAAATAATGCCCGGACTACCATTTGTAATGAATTAAAAGTAAACAAAAGGTCGGTTTGAAACGGCACTTTTCTTGTCTAGCACAACACAGTGGGGCCTAAATGTATTTGTGTGACAAAACTGTAACACAAACGATATCATACATAATCTCGGATATAATTTCTATATTGTCTAGTCTTTCTAAGGTCCTGTGGAAAAACAAAAATCAACTTAAAGAAGACAAATGCTGTTGCTCGTAGGGAGCCTTTCAAGACGGGTGCAGACCCCCAGTAAGACCAGAGACAGATGAGCTGGTGGACGTGTTGACCGGCATCATTGATAGCCACCAACCCCTAGAAGGTATCCCCGATGATGACCAATTTGGACAGTTCAGATGGGGGACTGTTCCAATCCTCATTTGGTAGGACACTTTCATTCAACATGTGCCATCCCCAGACTGCAGGCTATATGTAATGTTTCCAGTCATCTCTTGACTCATGACTCACATAATAAAAACGATGTAATGAACACAACTCTTAAAGAAATAGTGGTCTCTAATGCGGCACTGTAATAATTTTCTAGAGGCAGAGGATCACCATAGCTTAAAGCGGATAAGACAGGAAGTTACCACATCAGTCACCGGGTTTATTTATTTATTTATTATTATTTATTACAAAAAACACAAGGAAGGGGTAACATTAAAATATTAGAACATGAAGGACAAACAATACAGCATCAAGACACTATCAAACATGTATCAGTGTTTCCGCAACAGAGCCATCCTTATGTGTGAGGGTGTCTACTACCACTATCAAACATGTATCAGTGTTTCCGCAACAGAGCCATCCTTATGTGTCTACTACCACTATCAAACATGTATCAGTGTTTCCGCAACAGAGCCATCCTTATGTGTGAGGGTGTCTACTACCACTATCAAACATGTATCAGTGTTTCCGCAACAGAGCCATCTTTATGTGTGAGGGTGTCTACTACCACTATCAAACATGTATCAGTGTTTCCGCAACAGAGCCATCTTCATGTGTGAGGGTGAGTGTGCATGATAGTGATATAAAATATATGTCATAGTTTCCTTTTTCATGATCACAATCTTGTGAAGCCCAACCCTCCAAGATCCCCCCACAGTTCCCCAATAGCTGTCCCTCAACCATTCTAGACCCTTCCCACAGTCCCCCCCCCCCCTCGGGAATAAATACATTTTAAAAAATACCATCAATTCCATTCCCCACCCCCAAGAACCCCCCCTATGCACCAACAACCAAGAGAATGAACTGAAGAGAAAAAAAGCAGAAGACAGAAGAAAACAGCAAACAACAATTACATTTTGTTTCTCACAAAATAATACATTTAAAACAAAGGACATCAAGGACAACTGAAATCATAACAGCAATGCCAACTGTATATGTTTGTGTGCATGTCTGGCACTATTACATGTATGTGTGTGTTCTTGTATGTGTTTATTTGAATGAGAGTGGGTGTATATGCTTGTGTACAAACACCTGTACGGCATCAGCCTCAGGCAAACCGGCATTAGTTGTAAAAACACTGCCACTTAGTATCATTCAAATGTACTTTTATTATGTTTTATTTAGACTTTTTTTCCCTTTATCTTTTGACCATCATTCTCTCTCTCACACAGCAACTCCACTCCCACTTGTCTCCAATTCCACATACCAACCCTCAGCCCATCCCATCTATCTCTGCTGGCCACCCACTTTGTGTTTCGACGCAACACATATCTTTCAACTATGCTATGATGTTTAACGTACAATTTGAATCTCTAACTTATTTTGTATCTCTGTAGTATCGTTTTTATTGCTATTTACCTGTACTATTAGTTCATGGATTTCCCTTGTTAGTCTTAGAAACTGCTTTTTTATGATTGATGAATATTGAATTAAATGACCCCTGAAGGTACATTTAAAGGTATCCCAAACAATAAGGGGATTTTCTGAACCAATATTATACTTGAAAAATTCAGTTATAAATGATTAAAATAAGTTGTCCTCCAGTAAACTTTGATTAAATTTCCAATATCTCCGTCCACGTGGAAAATATATAAGAGTTATGAGAATACCAGTTAGATGATGATCCGATCTCATTCTGTCTCCTATTAAAACTTGTTTGACCTTTGATGCAAGAGAGAAAGAGACAAGAAAGTAGTCAAGATAACTAGCTTGATTAAGTCTCCTCCATGTATGTCTCACTAGGTCGGGGTTTTTAGTCTCCAAATATCCACTATTTCTAATGTGTCCATAGTATTTTTGATTTCCTTAAGGGCACAGTGATGATAGTTTGTAGAGTGATTACCTTAATGGTTCATTGAGGCACTTAACGCTGTGTTATAGTCTCCTACCATAATTATTAGATCATTTGTTGCCTGTAAATTAATAAATTGATATAAATGTTTTCGAAGAAGTGTGGATCATCCTGATTTGGACCATATAGATTAATGAGCCAAATCTCTTTTTCATTCAATTTCATATTCAAAAGGATCCACCTTCCTTGCGAATCATTCCTGATTATTTGCACCTTCAGATCGAAATGTTTGCTAATTAATATCATCACACCCTTTGAGTTCCTTTGTCCATGACAGAAAATTATTTCAACACCCCATTCCTTTTTCCACGCAACTTCATCTAAGGATGTAGAGTGAGTTTCCTGTAAACAGTTATATGTTATATTCCTTTTCTTTTAGCCATGTAAAAACTGATCTTCTTTTTTTATAATCTGCCAAAACGTTACAATTATAACTAGCTATACTTATTTCCCCCCTTACCATAACTAGATATTATTAACTATTCTTAACTATTCTCAGGCTAAAATTACCATAATTAGTGCTTGTAAAGTTACTGTCATCAGAGGTATTATGAAGGTCAAAACTAGAGCTTTCAAATGTCTGATATTTAGAATTCAAGAAATAGGTCCTCGCAATATTTTTTAAATTCCCTTGCCTGTTTGCCTGTGAGCCAATGCCACCGCGTTTATTAATAAGTGTATCGAAGACATTCCCAAAGTGACCGTAAGTACATATCCCAACCAGAAACCATGGATTACAGGCAATATTCTCAATGAGCTAAAGGCTAGAGCTGCCGCTTCCAAGGAGCGGGACACTAATCTGGACACTTTAAAAGAAATCCCGCTATGACCTCCGATAAACCGTAATAAAAACGTCAATACAGGCCTAAGATTGAATCCTACTACACCGGCTCTGATGCTCATCGGATGTGGCAGGGCTTGCAAACTATTATGGACTACAAAGGGAACACCTATCTGAGAATGCTGTTCATTGACTACAGCTCAGCGTTCAACACCATATTGCCCACAAAGCTCATCACTAAGCTAAGGAAACTGGGACTAAACACCTCCCTCCGCAACTGGACCCTGGACTTCCTGACGGCCGCCCCCACGTGGTAAGGGTCGGCAACAACATATCTGGGGCCCCTCAGGGGTGCGTGCTTAGTCTCCTCCTGTACTCCTTGTTCACCTACGCCTGCGTGACCAAGCACGACTCCAACACCATCATTAAGTTTGCTGACGACACAACAGTGGTAGGCCTGATCACCGACAACGATGAGACAGACTATAGTGAGGAGGTCAAAGACCTGGCAGTGTAGCGCCAGGACAACAACCTCTCCTTCAACGTGAGCAAGACAAACGAGCTCATCGTGGACGACAGGAAAAGGAGGGCCGATCCCTCTCCCATTCACATCGACAGGGCTGTAGTGGAGTGGGTTGAGAGTTAAGTTCCTTGGTGTCCACATCACCAACAAACTACCATGGTCCACATTTTTAGCAACAAGAAAAATAAATATATATACAGTAGTTATATATTTTTTTAATTGGGAGGGGCTTGACGGTTTTGCATATTATTTTGGTATTAATACGTTTCACATATCAATTTGCAAAACATGTAAAAAAATATATATCATTGAGTTAATAAAGCCACATATACACATGGTCTCTTTTTTGTTTTCTTGAGTAAGGCAGCTCCAAAATGCAGGTGTTTCAGCCTAGCTTAGTGATTTCTGTGGTGGCGGGGTGAGCCAGCATAAAATAGGAGCATTGCGCCGTGATTGTGTTCTGTCACTCATGGGGACACCACGTCATTGGCAGGTTTAAGTCCATAGTAAGGGTAGACAATTCAAAATCTCAGCCCTTTGTGTCCAGCCATAGAGTTATATTATAAGTGCCCTTCCAAGAAGGCTCAAGGTCCTTGGCCACAGATAAAATGACGTCAAATCACGTTATATGTATAGTAGCTTTGATTGGACTGATGTCAACATCTTACTTTCAAAGTCTTAGCTAGCAGTCATTTACATTTACATTACATTTAAGTCATTTAGCAGACGCTCTTATCCAGAGCGACTTACAAATTGGTGCTTTCACTTTATGACATCCAGTGGAACAGCCACTTTACAATAGTCATCATCATGAATCAAGTCGACAATCTACTGGCAAATTATTTTTAATCCGTGTCATATGAAGAGAAATAATGAAGAGAAATTATAGAGAAAACGTATCGGTGCTCATTGGCCATTGGGCATAAAGATTACACAACAAGTTAGAAATCGCAAATTCAACAATGAGTCGTTTGGAAGGAATCAGTGGCTAACTGCAAGTATTGCAAAGCAACCACTAACGTTAGCCTGCTATTCAAGGGAGTGGCTGCGCGCTTTCTTTCCAGAGTTCCCAACATAATTCCAGAGAATGCCAGACTTTGATGATAAAGTTTGATGACAAAATTTGCCCACAAAGAACCACCTTCACAAGGTGAATCCAAAAATGTTTTGTATGCTGCTGCATAAATGATGTAACATGCAAGGGAGTTATGTATACTGTAGCTAAGAAAGTAATAATAAGTGTATGTTGTGTAGTAAGCTATTATTAGCCCATATAATTAGGGTGCCTCACCCTAATAATTTGGTCTGTTTTCACCAACACGGTATTGTTAAACACATCGTTCGTGGCCGGTGTTTGCTTGTTTGCCAACTTCTTTTGTACAACTTTGATAGTGGTGGCGCTTGGCTTTCATGTGTAAATTCAGCATACACAAGATTCTATAATAGAAGTGTGTTATTTGACATGTCAAATTAAAAGCTTATTTAGCACGTCAAATAGTGTTATATGACGTGTATCTTTTTTGACACGCAAAGACCCAAAAGGTGTTCAATGTGCCTCACACCAATAATTTGGTCTATTTTCACCTCTTAATTTCGCCTCCTGTTCTAACTTGGTGGTGCACATGTAGCCTATAAGCTGTTTTAGAGAAATTTAATAATCAAATATTGTGAGCTCCTTCATTGACTGTTTATATGCTCCCTATATTTATCCTATGGTTCTGACTTGGTGTACAGGGAGTACACTGTATGAACGGCCCATGTTCTGAATTCTGTCGCTGTACATTTCAAAGGTGCTGAACAAATAGCTCTATTGACTATGTTCGTCACTCGCTCATTAATGTCTTAATTGAAATTACGGATTGCCTCTTATGCGCTTGTCATCCCCTTATGCCATAGTTTGTACTATGGCATCTCAATTGTCAGTAGAAACCACATTTGTTCAAGCAAGTCAGCCATACAGTGCCTTGTGGAAATATTTACCCCCTTTGGCATTTTTCCTATTTTGTTGCAATTCATGTATTGTTTAGTGTTGTGTTGTGTCGTGGCTTTACTGGCATGCACATCCAAAGTTTTTTTTTTGCCCCACCAAGATTTACATGCTAAAATCACCACTGCCTACAGAACTAGACTAAACTTAACTTGCGTCATCCTTGTGGTATTGAGAGATAAACATGGTAATGCATTCACTGATTGCAGATCATTCCTAGATGATAGAGCGCTTGCTTTGTTATCCAACTGATCTTGCATCCTTTCTGACATCCTGTGAACCCCATTCATTGCTGCCCGCGGCTATATTTCGTTATCTTTTTCTCTCACATTGCTCATGTTCACATACCTATGTTACAGTTGTCTAACGCTATCACAAGGAGATAATTTGAGAGATGATTTGTTTTTGTTACCAATGCCTGGGCGCGTGTTCTGAAACGGCTGGTGACAACTCTGTCCCACTTTAAATTAATCACTTATAAAGCATTCGTAGAGTGCATTCATTGATTTACAAATCATTGAAAAGCAAAATTATACTACATTACCTTTTTTCCTCAGCCTTCCTTTTTTCATGATCTATTTACTTCTCTAGCCATTTCTCACTTTCTTCTTCTCTATCTGCATGGCTAGCTTGCTTCTCTCCCCACTTTTTCTCTCTTCCTGTTAGTTTTAGAGTTCCTGTTCTATGAATAATTCCCACATTATGAAGGCCATCCTTTACTGAGAGATCCTTTCAGCCCATTCATACTACCTCTGCTAGCGTAGGCCATAACACCATCATACATCACAGATCTCTTACTCATAATGTTCATAATTAAATTTTTTCTCAATTGCTAAAACACTAAAAACCCATTGGCTGAACAAAGTTCTCAGTTGCCTGGACTCATTTAGCTAATTATGCAGTCTGTTGTCAATACCTTAAACCATTTCACATGGTAAAACACAATTTTCAGATCTCACTTAGACTTTTCAGCAAAACTCTAAACACATTCTCATTCTCAAAACACTTTCTGCACTCTAATGCACATGTCATCCATACTGGTAAACACAAGTGGCAACAATCAAATACAAATAGAGAACACATGTCATTGATTGAACACAACAACTCAAAATTGATTTAACCTGTTTCAAATTATGCGACACAACCAATATAAGCCAGTTCAGAGAGCAAACGAGGACGAGTGCGTATGCGAGGTGGGCGACGAGGAGGAAGAGGAGGAGGAGGGCAATAAAGAGGAAGACGAAGAGGAAGAGGAAGACAAAGAGTGGAAATATCTGATGAAATTCGAGCAACAGTTATAGACCACGTTCTTGTCCATGGACTGACAATGAGGGAAGCAGGACTTAGAGTGCAACCCAATTTGAGACAATGTTCTGTGTCCACCATAGTAAGGACATTCAGAGAAGAGAACAGGTACAGTATACTACTGTATTTTTGTAATTGCAAATTTACTGTACTACTGTAACGGCTTTCTAGGTGTGGTGAAGGAGAGTCGGACCAAAACGCAGCGTGCAGATTGCGATCCATTTTTAATCAAACAAACGTAAACACGAAATAACAAACACTACAAAACAATAAACGTAACGAAAACCGAAACAGCCTATACTTGTCAACTAACACAGCGACAGGAACAAAGACACTAAGGACAATCACCCACGACAAACTCAAAGAATATGGCTGCCTAAATATGGTTCCCAATCAGAGACAACGATAAACACCTGCCTCTGATTGAGAACCACTCCAGACAGCCATAGACTTTGCTAGATAACCCCACTAGCTACAATCCCAATACATACACACCAAAACCCCAAGACAAAACACACCACAATACAAAAACCCCATGCCACACCCTGGCCTGACCCAATACATGAAGAAAAACACAAAATACTTTGACCAGGGCGTGACAGAACCCCCCCCCCCCCCCCTAAGGTGCGGACTCCCGAACGCACCTCAAAACAATAGGGAGGGTCCGGGTGGGTGTCTGTCCATGGTGGCGGCTCCGTCGCGGGACATGGAACCCACTCAGTCAATGTCTTAGTCCCCTCTCCTCGCGTCCCTGGATAATCCACCCTCGCCGCCGACCATGGCCTAATAGTCCTCACCCAGAACCCCACTGGACTGAGGGGCAGTTCGTGACTGAGGGGCAGCTCGGGACTGAGGGGAAGCCCGGGAGTGAGAGGAAGCTCGGGAGTGAGAGGAAGCTCGGGAGTGAGAGGAAGCTCGGGAGTGAGAGGAAGCTCGGGAGTGAGAGGAAGCTCAGGAGTGAGAGGAAGCTCAGAGGAAGCTCAGGAGTGAGAGGAAGCTCAGGCAGGTTGATAGATCTACCAGATCCTGGCTGGCTGGTGGTTCCGGCAGATCCTGGCTGACTGGCAGATCCTGGCTGACTGGCGGATCCTGGCTGACTGGCGGATCCTGGCTGACTGGCGGATCCTGGCTGACTAGCGGATCTGGCGGATCCTGGCTGACTGCGGATCCTGGCTGACTGGCAGATCCTGGCCGACTGGAAGTTCTGGCGGATCCTGGCTGACTGGCGGATCCTGGCCGACTGGCGGATCCTGGCCGACTGGCACTTCTGGCGGATCCTGGCTGACTGGCACTTCTGGCGGATCCTGGCTGACTGGTAGTTCTGGCTGCTTCATGCAGACTGACAGCTCTGGCTGCTCCATGCAGACTGACAGCTCTGGCTGCTCCATGCAGACTGACATCTCTGGCTGCTCCATGCAGACTGACAGCTCCTTGCAGACTGACATCTCTGGCTGCTCCATGCAGACTGACAGCTCTGGCTGCTCCATGCAGACTGGCAGCTCTGGCTGCTCCATGCAGACTGGCAGCTCTGGCTGCTCCATGCAGACTGACAGCTCTGGCTTCTCCATGCAGACTGACAGCTCTGGCTTCTCCATGCAGACTGACAGCTCTGGCTGCTCCATGCAGGCTGGCAGCTCAGGCTGCTCCATGCAGGCTGGCAGCTCTGGCTGCGCTGAACAGGCAGGAGACTCCAGCAGCGCTGTAGAGGAGAAAGGCTCTGGCAGCGCTGAACAGACGGGAGACTCCAGCAGCGCTGTAGAGGAGAAAGGCTCTGGCTGTGCTGAACAGGCGGGAGACTCCAGCAGCGCTGTAGAGGAGAAAGGCTCTGGCAGCGCTGAACAGACGGGAGACTCCGGCAGCGCAGGAGAGGAGAAAGGCTCCGGCAGCGCTGGAGAGGCGAGGCGCACTGTAGGCCTGATGCGTGGTACTGGTACTGGTGGTACTGAACCGAGAACACGCACAGGAAGCCTGGTGCGGGGAGCTGCTACCGGAGGGCTGGAGTGTGGAGGTGGCACAGGATGGGCTAGACCGTGAAGGCGTACTGGAGATCTTGAGAGCAGTGCTGGCACAGGACGTGCAAGGCTAGGGATGTGCACAGGAGGCCTGGTGCGTGAGGCTGGCACCAACTTCACCAGCCGACTAACACGCACCTCAGGACGAGTATAGAGCGCTAACCCAGGTGCCATCAAATCCCCGACACGTTCCGTCGGGCGAATTCCATGCAAAAAGCACCAACACAGCAACTCCCTCATTTCTCTCTCCTCCAATTTCCCCATTAACTCCTTCACAGTCTCTGTTTCGCTCACCTCCAACACCGGCTCTGGTTCTGGTCTCCTCCTTGGCTCCTCACGATAAACAGGGAGAGTTGGCTCAGGTCTGACTCCTGACTCTGCCACACTCTCCCTGAGCCCCCCCCAAGACATTTTTGGGGCTGATTCTCAGGCTTCCATCCGCTACGCCGTGCTGCCTCCTCATACCTGCGCCTCTCAGCTTTCACCGCCTCCAGTTCTTCCTTGGGGCGGTGATATTCTCCAGGCTGAGCCCAGGGTCCTTTACCGTCCAGTTCGTCCTCCCATGTCCATTTCTCCAGGTGGTGCAGCCTCTCCCACTGCAGCTGCTGCTGCTGCCTCTGTTGCCTCTCCTGTGGCTCCTGCCTGTTGACACGCTGCTTGGTCCGTTGGTGGTGGGTGATTCTGTAACGGCTTTCTAGGTGTGGTGAAGGAGAGTCGGACCAAAACACAGCGTGTAGATTGCGATCCATTTTTAATCAAACAAACGTAAACACGAAATAACACAAACACTACAAAACAATAAACGTAACGAAAACCGAAACAGCCTATACTTGTCAACTAACACAGGAACAAAGACACTAAGGACAATCACCCACGACAAACTCAAAGAATATGGCTGCCTAAATATGGTTCCCAATCAGAGACAACGATAAACACCTTGAGAACCACTCCAGACAGCCATAGACTTTGCTAGATAACCCCACTAGCTACAATCCCAATACATACACACCAAAACCCCAAGACAAAACACACCACAACACAAAAACCCCATGCCACACCCTGGCCTGACCCAATACATGAAGAAAAACACAAAATACTTCGACCAGGGCGTGACAACTACACTATATGCAGCAGTTTCAATAGACATTTGTAAAGTTAATCACTGTATGTATTGTACTGCATGAATATGTTTTGTAACTGCACAACTACTTTTTGTATAATTGCAAGGCTGCCACATGCAGGTGGAATGACAGCTATATTCACTTGGGAGCAAGAGGCCATTATTGTTGGCATGGTCCTTCAAGATAATGCAATACGACTCAGAGAAATCCAGGAACGAGTGATACAAGACAACACACACTTCCAGGGAATCGACAGTGTGAGCATTTCCACAATTGGCCGCGTCCTCCATCGTAACAGGATGCGAATGAAACAAGTATACAGAGTACCTTCTGAGCGCAACTCACCAGGGGTGAAAGAACTGCGAGCTCAGTATGTGCAAGTAAGTGTACATTTAGAAACATTTACTGTAATCCAGATTGTCTACAGTACTAACACATACTATGTGAATGACATTACTCTTCAGTACATACAATGTATGTGAATCAGAAGCCTAATTGTACTCTACAGTATAACACTGTCTCTGTACGACTTACAAAATCCTACATACAGTATATTGTATTTCTACACAGACAATATTTGACTTGGAATCCTTGGACAGACCCCATGAGTTCATCTTTGTCGATGAAGCAGGCTTCAATCTAACAAAGAGGAGAAGGAGAGGCTGAAACATGATTGGACAGCGGGCCATTGTTGAAGTCCCTGGTCAACGAGGTGGCAATGTCACAATCTGTGCTGCTATCAGCAACCATGGTGTTCATGGTCATCACCATGTTACACTCGGAGCATATAACACCCAGCACCTTCTAAGATTTATTGCCAATCCAAGAGATATTTTATTTGAGCAGCAGGCTCAAGAGCAGCAGGGTCAAGAGCTAAATGAGAATGCCATTCCCACCTATGTGATAGTGTGGGATAATGTCAGTTTCCACCGAGCTGCTCAGGTAAGGGAATGGTTTAACATCAATGGGCAGTTTATGAACTTGTACCTCCCTCCATACTCGCCTTTCCTGAATCCGACTGAGGAGTTTTTCTCCTCTTGGAGATGGAAAGTGTATGATAGACAATCCTACACCAGAGTAAATCTTCTGCAAGCCATGGATTTAGCCTGTGGTGATATAGGTGAGGAATCATGTCAGGGCTGGATACGGCACACAAGAGGCTTCTTCCCCCGTTGCCTCAGGAGGGACAATATTGCTTGTGATTTCGACAAAGTGCTCTGGCCTGACCCAGCCCAAAGACAAGAAGAAGCACATTGATCACATGTTTACTCCTTTGCTTTTTGTCCCTTTTAGTATTGTATACTTGATATTTATGATATGTGTGCATTGTAGGCTGTATACTGTACAATGGACAAATTGTATGGCCCTGAACATTGTGCTTTCCATTTATTAACAGTGCTGACTGCTCAATAGATTTTGACTGGTTGCAGGTTCAAATCAACAAAGAACAAGAATTACAGTATCACAGAGACAAAGGACAAGTTTGTGAGATGCAGGGTACAGTACTGTAAAAATGGAGGTACAAGGAGGAGGAAGAACAAAAAACTAAATTGCAAAGAGCAAAGCAGAGTAGTAATTTCTGATCAATTTTGAGCTACTATGATAGAATATGTTTTCGTTCATCAAAAGACAATGACGGAAAAATATGAATATTTTTTTAGATGAAAAACAATGTGTTTTCTATTTTTCGGTGTATTGTTTACTGACTGCTTGAGAGTGTATATCATTTTGATCACTAAGTTTATGATTTGAGAGCAGTGTTTGATTTTGAACACAGGTCAAACTGTTTTGAGACAAATGTTTCTTTTTGCGAGGTTATGTAAATAGTGCTTGAAGATGAGGTTTTGTGTTTAATGTTTTCAGGAAATGGAGCAAGGTTTCAGGAATTGTGTTTTAGCAATTGAGAATAACTGTAATCATTCAACAATGAGCCAACGCAATTACACCACTGATAACATGCAAAGCATTTCCTACAGATCCACTTCAAACGGCCCAGTGAAAAGCAGCTGGCTGAGGAGGGCAGTAGATATATATATATATATATATATATATATATATATATATGAGTGATATATGAGTGTCCTTCAGGGGGTTCTGTTGCTGTCTGGCAGTAACGTTAGCGAGGCGGATAATTCTGACAGCTGGAGAGAGAGAGTACTTTATATGAAGATAACCCACCCCACTACATTGCTGCCTGCCATAAAATGAGGGGCAGTGTCTGACAGACCAACCAAGGACAATGATATCAATCTCTACAATATACATTATCTTGGAAATATATGGTACCAAGTGGGCCAGATTAACCTGGAAAACTTTGGCTCTCGTGTGTAACTTCAAGTCTCTTTCACAGTGTTGTCATTGTCCTATCCTTCCTGGTCTCCTACTAGTATCCAGGCAGCTGTCAACTCCCACTCCCTGATAACAATAGTGGTCAGGTATCCTTTGGTCAGTCTGTGGGCCAGCCCTGACTCAGCACTTTATTAATGGTGCTTATCAAGATCCTATACCCCAAAACTAACTGCATCAAACACACACACACACACACACACACACACACACACACACACACACAAGCATAAGCCAGAAGTACTTTCAGTTCGGTTTACAATAAAAACCTACATCAATAATGAAAGTATTGACTAACCCAATAACTGTGTCAGTATTTCATGAGTTGAAAATGAGTGTTTCATTAATTTAATTTAATTACTCATTTATTTAATAAAAGGTAGTTTATGGACAGAGTTACATCTAGAAATGTGTAGTTACATCACATTGTTGCAACAACAAAAAAGACAACTCTTTCTTTATTGACATCGCTTATAGCCTGATATCTGTAGGCATACTTACTGCATCTAAAAGGGAAGTGAAAGGAGTTGAACACCCCTCTGACTCATCATCAGACATGTTTACGCAGCAGTGCAATAGGCTTTCTTGCCTAACGTAACTGAGAGAGGAAGTAGCTGTTTTCCTCTGTCTTGACCATATTCTGAAATCATTTTTTTCAGAGCATTTCTTCCATATTCAAGCAGGAGGTAAAACACCTGTGGATTTCACCAATCCTAATACAGAATCCAGTATTAATTTGAACAGGAACAATAATTGGTAAAGTGTCAATGTCTAAAATTACACAATTCTGGTTATTTTTTTACGTGACTTTAATGATGGAATAGGTTTTGATATTATGTGACTAAAACTGTATGTTCTCCATCTCCCCAGTATTCCCTCCCAGTGCTAAAAGGGTTTCTGTCTTCAACTCTTCATCTCTGCTTAGAGACCAATACAAATTCACCCCTCAGAGCAGGGAAAGGAAATAACACCTTCTTCATACATTAATGACAAAATATTGATGAGTGCATGTGGGCAAATGCCAAAGCCTGTGAGTCAAAACAAGGTTTGGCATTTAAATGCTTGTCTAGTTATTCAAATGTCTTGATAAGTGCGCTCTCTATTGGACATTCTAAGCTCCTACACTATGAGACACAAAAAGCATTTGTGTTTCCTAAGTCTGCCAGATATGATGCAGGGGATGACCGGGGATGTTCCCTTGATAAGTGTGTGAATTAGACAATTTTCCTTTCCTACAAAGCATTCCAAATGTAACTTGTACATTTGAGAGTCAGGGGAAATGTAAGGAGTATAAAGTACATTATTTTGTTTAGGAATGTAGTGGAGTAAAAGTAAAAGTTGTCAAAAATATAAATAGTAAAGTAAAACAGAGATACCCCTCCAAAAATGACTTAAGTAAGTAGTACTTTCTAGTGTTTTTACTTAAATACTTTACACCACTGGTATTTAGAGAGTTGGGCCAATGTGGTTACTGCATTATGATGCATTTACATGACACTCCAACATTCTATGGCAGCCATGATAGCTCCCTATAAATATTACATGGGGAATATTTAAACAATGTTACTGTATGTACAGTCGTGGCCAAAAGTTTTGAGAATGACACAAATATTAATTTTCACAAAGTCTGCTGCCTTAGTTTGTATGATGGCAATCTGCATATACTCCAGAATGTTATGAAGAGAGATCAGATGAATTGCAATTAAGTCCCTCTTTGCCATGCAAATGAACTGAATCCCAAAAAACATTTCCACTACATTTCAGCCCTGCCACAAAGGATCAGCTGACATCATGTCAGTGATTCTCTCGTTAACACAGGTGTGAGTGTTGACGAGGACACGGCTGGAGATCACTCTGTCATGCTGATTGAGTTTGAATAACAGACTGGAAGCTTCAAAAGGCCGGTGGTGCTTGGAATCATTGTTCTTCCTCTGTTAACCACGGTTACCTGTAAGGAAACATGTGCTGTCATCATTGCTTTGCACAAAGAGGGCTTCACAGGAAATGATATTGCTGCCAGTAAGATTGCACCTAAATCAACCATTTATCGGATCATCAAGAGCTTCAAGGAGAGCGGTTTAATTGTTGTGAAAAAGGCTTCAGGGCGCCCAAGAAAGTCCAGCAAGCGCCAGGACCGTCTCCTAAAGTTGATTCAGCTGCGTGATCGGGGCACCACCAGTACAGAGCTTGCTCAGGAATGGCAGCAGGCTGGTGTGAAAAACATCAGGGACAGACTGATATTCTGCAAAAGGTACAGGGATTGGACTGCTGAGGACTGGGGTAAAGACATTTTCTCTGATGAATCCCCTTTCCGATTGTTTGGGGCATCCGGAAAAAAATATTGTCCGGAGAAGACAAGGTGAGCGCTACCATCAGTCCTGTGTCATGCCAACAGTAAAGTATCCTGAGACCATTCATGTGTGGGGTTGCTTCTCAGCCAAGGGAGTGGCCTCACTCACAATTTTGCCTAAGAACACAGCCATGAATAAGGAATGGTACCAACACATCCTCCGAGGGCAACTTCTCCCAACCATCCAGGATCAGTTTGGTGACGAACAAGGCCTTTTCCAGCACTTTGCCATGAGACAAAATGGCAAAGTGCCAGCACTGGAGCACTTTGCCATAAGACAAAAGTGTTAACTAAGTGTCTCGGAGAACAAAACATCTACATTTTGGGTCCATGGCCAGGAAACTCCCCAGACTTTAATCCCATTGAGAATTTGTGGTCAATCCTCAAGAGGCAGGTGGACAAACAAAACCCCCACACATTCAGACAAACTCTAAGCATTGATTGTGCAAGAATGGGCTGCCATCAGTCAGGATGTGGCCCAGAAGTTCATTGACAGCATGCCAGAGCGAATTGCAGAGTTCTTGAAAATGAAGGGTCAACACTGCAAATATTGACTCTTTGCATCAACTTCATGTAATTGTCAATAAAAGCCTTTGACACTTATGAAATGCTCGGTCTAAAGCTGTTAAATATATGGCTCTGGACACTAGGTGTCGCTGTTACATTCTGTACGTCATATCCGTGTACAGCCACACCAGAGTCGACGAGAGCAAGGACAAAGATATTTATAATTAACCCAAGATAGTTAATCTGTGTCGTTTATAGCGGGAGCAAATGAAGCATAGTGGGTTGGAACAAGCAAGGAGGTGGCCAAAGCCATGCACAAGCTAGTTAGATCCTATTGGCGCGTTGTAGAATATTTTTGCATATTTCGTTTAGGGAATGCCTACTCTGTGAAGTGCGCGTGTGCACAAACTCAATTCAACCTTGCACTCCTTCTGAACAACGCATTTTTTAAAGTGTGAAGTCTATACCTAGTGCCCTGTATTCATAACACATTCTAGTTTTGAGAACAGTAAATCTATTGAGAGCAAATGTTTAATCGATGAGAAAATTAGCAGAATATCGGTCCAGTTTCAACTAGTTCCGTCCTCTCCCACTACTCGCGACTGCACTTCCTCTCACTACCATATTTGGTGGTGAGAAAACGTTCTAAACGGATGCTTCAGCTTTTATAGCCCCTGTGGCGTGTCTGGGTTAACACCTTCTGTCTGTGGCAAGGAATTTCATTTTCAGGCCGGGTAGGTTGCCCACCAACAACATAAGTGAACGGGAAAATAGAATAAGAATAGGCAGCACAATCGCCAGCCATCCTTTGAAGCAACGTAATCTTTCGGAAATAAATCGTCATTATTGATCACAATAAATAATAACAAGTAAAATCGGTGAGTTATGAATGTATGTGTGAACTGTTTTGCAGGGACTTCACCAACTGACCAGTTTTATTGTTGCTTTGTTCTGTGCAGCAGCCATTTTTAATCGCCTTGTCCTATAGTCATCGCCGCCTTCCGTGGTCCTGAAATTTGGCAAACTGCTAAAATAATGGTTCCTTTGTGCACTACTGTTACCTGAAAGTGAAGGGTTTCATGTGTTCTCTAAAACGCCAAATTGCTGCATTTTCTGGGATTTGTTTTTGGAATTCCAGACAGGAACTTCAGTTGATTGGCCGTCTTGAAATTGTAGCTAGCGAACGTTAGTTGCTAGACTAGCTAACTTGACATCTAGCTAAACCAGTTTGGTGTCAATGTTATTATTTTGACTAAAATGTGAGTTATTATATCAATACTTAATCATGGTGGTTTTGATTAAGAACTAATGGCCATTTCAATTTGTTCCCCCACGAACTCGCAGACAAAATACGCAATCAATGTTTACATACTCAGTGATACTAGGCAGACTACCAAGCGCGTACTACTAGCTAGCTAATTCAGCAGAGATGGCTACTGTCAAATTTGACTTGTCCGTGGTTTAAACCCCTCTGAACTAATATTGCATAGGTAACAAGTATCAACAATGTTTTGCAATAGCTAGTTAGAATACGCAGAAAATGGTTAGCTAGCAAACGAATAATGGTTTAGCCACTTAACACAGCAAACAGGCCTTTGTGGTTAGGTAGCTGTGTTCCTACGTTTTTATTCTTAAATTCTGTTGCGATTAACCCGTTTTGTTTCTGATTTATTTTTATTCCCTTTGAAAATATTTGTGACTGCTAGCTTTTCTTGCATAACCACTTTAGTGCACAAACAGCTAGCTAGCAGCTAGTCTATAGAAATGTCCTTCTGTTTGTAGGCTAACTCGGGTTCTCCAACTTTCTGGGATCGGGGACCCCTTTTGTGATAACAAATTCATCAAATACCCCCTCATAAACAAGTTGATAGAAAAATAGCATACAATAAGCAACATTTTTAAGGCCAGCCACTTGAGTCTTGGCATCAGAGAATGTTGCTGTTTTCAAGCGAAGTTCCTGCAATTAAAAAAATAATCATAAAGCAGGTTGTTATTGTTGCCGTTTCTAAGTTAATATCCGGCAATACTACACATTTTGTCATGGGGCAGAGAGATTCTTTGTTGTTGCAGCTTTTACGCTAATATCCTGCAATACTACACATTTTGCTACAAGGTAGAGAACTTTAAACTTAAATTACACTGCATTTATGTGAAGGGGGGGGGGTTGAGTTGAAAAACTGATAATTGGTACTGTAGATACCAATATCCCTGTAATCCTACCAATCCCATGTTGTCCAGGGTTAAGAAATTGGAGATTAATATTAGGGTCGTTTCACCAATTCTTTGCCCCTTTCAGAAGTGTAACTTGCTATAAAAAATATAAAAAACTTTGCATTTCACCTAATTTTAACATTATTTCATGAAGAGCATGTTCAACTTAATAAACGTGTTCCTACCTAGGGGTTAATTCAAATAAAAAAACAATATAGTAAGTGCCAAATAAAATAACAGGGTTGATTTCTTAAATCAGCCATAGATCCTTTTGTGACAGGGGGAATGGAGGGCATTTTTCTGACTGGTAAAATTAAAAAACACAATGAATTATGAGCGTACCAGAGAGTCTTGTGAAGTTTTTTTGTTAAGCCTTTGTTACAGCAAGAACTAAAAACAGTCGCTTTCATTCGGGAATACAATTTCTGTAATGGAATGGTTTATTTGTTTCCGCTAGTTATTCAAGCCTCGCTTAACTTTTATTTAAAAACTAAAATGCTTGATTGCATTTCAAATAATGAGTGACTCGTATGCTGTGTGATGACATGAACGAATGAATGAATGATTGATACAGTAGCCTATATATGTATTGAAATATAGGCCTGGTTAAGTTGCCGTATTAAGACTAAAAAGCTCTTATGCGCTCTTGTGCCTACAGCTCAATGGTGGTTATACAAGGCTGCTATAATAAGCCTACTAATGATAATGACATTACTTATGATCATAACAGTAAATTAATGATAAGGAGATCAAGAAAAAGGAGCATTATTAAAAATAGTTTTCTGAAAATTTGGAAGTGAAAATAGCACAGAAAAAATGTATGATAGCAGAAAGGCAGTTCTAATGAGAAAAAAAAGTGTAAAGCCTTTTTTACAGCTAAGCAAAGATTTTTAAAACACCGGAATTTGTGAAATTGTTTACTTGGTATGTTGCGTCAGGCTTGGTGCTCACGGAATCAGTAGGCCATTAAACAAAACTCAAACAGGCAACAGAAACAGGATCTGCCTTATTTCTGTAAATACAGTGCCTTCGGAAAGTATTCAGACCCCTTAACTTTTTCAGATAATTTTTTTTTTTTTAACGTTACAGCCTAATTCTAAAATGCATTAAATAAAAACAATTTAACAGCAATCTACGTACTACCCCATAATGACAATGTCAGAGCAAAATCCAAGCCATCAGATCGAAGGAATTGTCTGTAGTGGTCTGAGACAGGGTTGTGTCGAGGCACAGATCTGGGGAAGGGTACCAAAACATTACAAATCAAATTTTCTTAGTCACATGTGCCAAATACAACGAATACACCTTACAGTGAAATGCTTACTTATGAGCCCCTAACCGACAGTGCAGTATAAAAAAAAATACAGATAACAATAAGAGATAGAACTAACAAGTAATTAACCTGTCTAGGACTGGCGTAACCCCTCGCCAACAGCCAATGAAATTACAGGGTGAAAAATACAAATCAACAAAAATCTCAATCAAATTTCTCAAACATACAATTAGGCACCATTTTAAAGATAAAATTCTCATTAATCCAGCCACAGTGTCTGATTTCAAAAATGCTTTACAGCGAAAGCTCCACAAACGATTGTTAGGTCACGACCAACTCACAGAAAAACCCAGCCATTATTCCAGCCAAAGAGGGGAGTCACAAAAAGCACAAATAGAGGTAAAATGAATCATGAACCTTTGATGATCTTCATCAGATGACACTCATAGGACTTCATGTTACACAATGCATGTATGTTTTGTTGGATAAAGTTCATATTTATATCCAAAAATCGTATTTTACATTTGCGTGTTATGTTCAGTAGTTCCAAAACATGCAGTGATATTGCAGAGAGCCATATGAATTCACAGCAATACTCATTATACATGTTGATGAGTGTTATGCATGGAACTTTAGATACACCTCTCCTTAATGCAACAGCTGTGTCAGATTTCAAACAACTTTACGGAAAAAGCATAATCTGAGAACGGCGCTCAGAGCCCAAACCAGCCAAAATAAATATCCGCCATGTTGCGCAGTCAACATTAGTCATAAATAGCATTATAAATATTCACTTACCTTTGATCTTCATCAGAATGCACTCCCAGGAATCTCAGTTCCACAATAAATGTTTGTTTTGTTCGATAATGTCCATCATTTATGTCCAAATAGCTTCTTTTGTTAGGGCGTTTGGTAAACAAATCCAAAAGCGCGTTCATGTCCAGTCGGACAAAAAGTTATGTTACAGGTCGAAGAAACGTGTCAAACTAAGTATAGAATCAATCTTTAGGATGTTTTTATCATAAATGTTCTGTAATGTTCCAACTGGAGAATTCCATTGTCTGTAGAAAAGCAATGGAATGAGAGACTCCTCTCATGTGAAATGCGCGTGACTGAAAACGAGGCTGCTGGCAGACCCCTTAGTCAAACAGCTCCCATCCGACCCCCCTTCACAGGAGAAGCCTGAAACAATGTTCTAAAGACGGTTGACATCTAGTGGAAGTCTTAGGAAGTGCAAAATAACCCATATCCCACTGTGTATTCGATAGGGGCTGAGTTCAAAAACTACAAACCTCAGATTTCCCACTTCCTCTAGATTTTTTCTCAGGTTTTTGCCTGCCATATGAGTTCTGTTATACTCACAGACATTCAAACAGTTTTAGAAACTTCAGAGTTTTTTCTGTCCAATACTAATAATAATATGCATATATTAGCATCTGGGACTGAGTAGGAGGCAGTTCACTCTGGGCACGCTAGTCATCCAAAAGAGAAAATGCTGCCCCCTATCCCAAAGAAGTTAAAGAACAGCAGTAAAAAATAACTATATATACACAGGGGGGTGCCGTTACAGAGTCAATGTGCGGGGGCACCCGTTAGTTTAGGTAGTATGTACATGTAGGTAGCGTTAATTAAAGTGACTATGCATAGATGACAACAGAGTGGCAGTGGTGTGGGGGGGCAGGCAGGCAATGCGGGTAGTCTGGGTAGCCATTTGACTCTATGTTCAGGAGTCTTATGGCTTGGGGGTAGACGCTGTTTAGGAGTATTTTGGACCTAGACGTAGCGCCCCAGTACCGCTTGCCGTGTGGTAGCAAAGAGAACGGTCTATGACTAGAGTGGCTGGAGTCTTTGACAGTTTTTAGGGCCTTCCTCTGACACCGCCTGGTATAGAGGTCCTGGATGGCAGGAAGCTTGGCCCCAGTGATGTACTGGGTCGTTCACACTACCCTCTGTAGTGCCTTGCGGTCAGGCCGAGGAGTTGCCATACCAGGCAGTGATGCAACCAGTGCTCTTGATGGTGCAGCTGTAGAACCTTTTGAGGATCTGAGGACCCATGCCAAATCTTTTCAGTCTGCTGAGGGGGAATAGGTTTTTGTCGTGCCCGCTTCACGACTGTCATGGTGTGCTTGGACCATGTTAGTTTGTTGGTGATGTGGACACCAAGGAACTTGAAGCTCTCAACCTGCTCCACTGCAGCCCCGTCGATGAGAATGGTGGCGTGCTCAGTCCTTTTTTTCCTGTAGTCCTTTGTCTTGATCAGGGTTAGGGAGAGGTTGTTGTCCTGGCACCACACGGCCAGGTCTCTGACCGCCTCCCTATAGGCTGTCTCGTTGTTGTCGGTGATCAGGCCTACCACTGTTGTCATCAGCTAATTTAATGGTGTTTGAGTCATGCCTGGCCATGCAGTCATGAGTGAACAGGGAGTACAGGAGGCGGTGGAGCACGCACCCCTGAGAGGCCCCCGTGTTGAGGATCAGCGTGGCAGATGTGTTGTTACCTACCCTTTCCACCTGGGGGTGGCCCGTTAGAATCCAGTTGCAGGGGGAGGTGTTTAGTCTCAGGGTCCTTAGCTTATTGATGAGCTTTGAGGGCACTATGGTGTTCAACACTGAGCTGAAGTCAATGAATAGCCTATGAAAGGGCAGTGTGGAGTGCAATAGAGATTGCATCTGTGGCTCTGTTGGGGCAGTATGCAAATTGGAGTGGGTCTAGGGTTTCTGGGATGATGCTGTTGATGTGAGCCATGACCTGCCTTTCAAAGCACTTCATGGCTAGAGACGTGAGTGCTACAGGTCGGTAGTCATTTAGGCAGGTTACCTTAGTGTTCTTGTGCACAGGCACGATGGTGGTCTGTTTAAAACATGTTGGTATTACAGACTCGGACAGGGAGAGGTTGAAAATGGCAGTGAAGACACTTGCTAGTTGGTCAGTGCATGCTTGCAGTACACGTTCTGGTAATCCGTCTGACCCTACGGCCTTGTGAATGTTGACCTGTCTAAAGATCTTAGCGGCTGCGGAGAACGTGATCACACAGTCTTCCGGTACAGCTGGTGCTCTCATGCATGTTTTAGTGTTATTTGCCTCGAAGCGAGCATAAAGTAGTTTAGCTCGTGTCACTGGGCAGCTCTCGGCTGTGCTTCCCTTCATTCTGTAATGGTTTGCAGGCCCTGCCACATCCGACAAGCTTCGGAGCCGGTGTTATATGACTCTTTGTCCTGTATTGATGTTTTGCCTGTTTGATGGATCTTCAGAGGGCATAGTGGGATTCTTATAAACTTATAACTTCCTGGTTAGAGTCCTGCTCCTTGAAAGCGTCAGCTCTAGGTTTTAGCTTATTGCAGATGCTGCCTGTAATCCATGTCTTCTGGGTGGGGTATGTATTTACGGTCACTGGGGGGATGTCATCAATGCACATATTGTTGAAGCCAATGACAGATGTGGTGTACTCATCAATGCCATTGGAGGAATCCCGGAACATATTCCCGTCTGTGCTAGCAAAACAATCCTGTAGCTTAGCATCTGCTTCATCTGCCCATTTTTTTTATTGATCTTGTTACTGGTGCTTCCTGCTTTAATTTTTGCTTGTAAGCAGGATTCAGGAGGATGGAATTATGGTCAGATTTGCCAAATGGAGGGTGAGTGAGAGGTTTGAATGCATCTCTGTGTGAAGTATAGGTGGTCCAGAGTTCTTTTCCCCCTGGTTGCACATTTTAACATTTACGAAGCATTGAAGGTCCCCAAGAACACAGTGGCCTCCATTCTTAAATTGAAGAAGTTTGGAACTACCAACTCTTCCTAGAGCTGGTTGCCTGGCCAAACTGAGCAATCGTGGGGAGAAGGGCCTTGGTCAGGGAGGTGACCAAGAACCCAATGGTCACTCTGGTAGAGCTCTGGAGTTGCTTTGTAGAGATAGGAGAACCTTCCAGAAGGACAACCTTCTCTGCATTTTTCCACCATTGACTTTTATAGTAGTGGCCAGGCAGAAGCCACTCCTCAGTAAAAGACACAAGAAAGCCCGCTTGGAGTTTGCCAAAAGTCGCCCAAAGACTCGCAAACTATGAGAAACAAGATTATATTGTCTGATGAAACCAATATTGAACCCTTTGACCTGGATTCCAAGTATCACGTCTGGAGGAAACCTGGCACCATCCCTACGGTGAAGCATGGTGGTGGCAGAATCATGCTGTGGCAATGTTTTTCAGCGGCAGGGACTGGGAGACTAGTCAGGATCGAGGCGAAGATGCACAGCCTAGAGTACAGAAATCCTTGATGAAAACCTGCTCCAGAGCTCTCAGGAACTCAGACTGGGGCAAAGGTTCACCTTCCAACAGGACAACAACCCTAAGCACACAGCCAAGACAACACAGGCGTGGCTTTAGGACAAGTCTCTGAATGTCCTTGTTGTGGCCCGGACTTAAACCGCGCAGCAATGATCTCCATCCAACCTGATGGCTTGAGAGGATCTGCAGAGAAGAATGGGAGAAACGCCCCAAATACAGGTGTGCCAAGCTTGTAGCGTCATACCCAAGGAGACTTGAGGCTTTAATCACTCTCAAAGGTGCTTCAACAAAGTACTGAGTAAAGGGTCTGAATACTTATGTAAATATGATGTTCCAGTGTATGTTCCATTTTTTAATACATTTGCAAAAATGTCTAAACCTGCTTTTGCTTTGTCTTTATGGGGTAATCAATTTTAGAACAAGGCTTCAACCTAACAAAATGTGGAGGAAATCAAGGTGGTCTGAATACTTTGATTTATAAAGCCAGGCACATTTTACAGTTAGGCTATTGATTATAGGCCTAATTAGGTTGGTTTCTTCCCTGCTTGCTTTTCCTAGACAATAGGGCAATGGCTGTTTTCTCATCTCTTCATTCTGCTGCTGCCTCGGCGCATTGTTCTCAACACAAGGTTAACTTTGTTTCTAAACAGCACACAGTGACCACTATCCAACACGGGAGAAACACACTTGCTATAAAATATATTTCTTTGTTAGTGTTGCTCCATTGTTCTTATGTAATATCACCATATACAATTTCAGTAGCATATGTCTTAGACTTATAGACTGTGCCTCCGTAATGGATCAGTCAACTCCGACCAAAGCCAATCCGACGAGTGTATTGTACACCATGATACTTTTTTCTATTTAATAAAAATTAAAAATAAATGTTTTGCTACTCCTCGGGCAAAAGAAATCTTGGTCGACCAAACAATCGACCAGTCGACTAATAGGTCAGCCCTAATAGGAAGGAATGGGGTAGGTCAGACACATTTCTCAAATGTTCAGAAAATGTTAGCTGTGTCCGCTCATTGCAAAAATATCAGCGTAAATGCAGTGCACTCGTGGAGCACTGTATTGAGATGATGCAACGTCAGTGGTTTCCCTATATTCATTTAGCAGCTGCAAAGAAATATGACCCAAGTAGCAATGCTGATTCCTTTAGTGGGTTTCATGTAATGTTAAGCCTACTAAGTTAATTTTATAAGAGGTAGTAGCATCAATGTCTGGTTGGTCAGTCAGACCACTCAGCAGGGTATTTGAAGATTCATGTTCTTTCACATAGGGTAACACTGTTTCCAGTTCACAATTTACAATAGGCCTCATCACAGTTAGGGCCAGCGATACTCGTTAGTATCGTGTCAAGGAAACAACAAAGGGGATTTAGCTTCTTTCGGGAAATAAAAAGCCAGAAGACTGCTTAACAACTAAACTGATTAAATTTCCACCTTACTATTTGCATTGAACCCCCTTTGTTTTTATACTGCTGCTACTCCTGTTTATCCATGCATAGATACTTTACAAATGACCTCAATTAACCTAAACATTGCATTTGGGTAATTGAATTAAGATTGGTATGTTGACTTTTTTTTGTCACACTTTTAGAATAGATTGAATAGTAATATTACATTCTTTCCAATTCTAAGCTGGTGTGGCTTGTGTGCTAACAGTTTCCTCTTTTTTCTCTTCAGTAAAAGAAGGCACAGCAAGAGGCGCATAGAAACATTTCCATACTCGATGACATTACATCGCAATGTCCGATCGTTTGGGGCAAATAACCAAGTCCAAGGATGGGAAAAGCAAGTATTCCTCACTCAGCCTATTTGATAAGTACAAGGGAAAGTCTATAGAAACTCATAAAACCGCAGGTAAGTCATTGTCCATTCTTTTTCAAGTACTTCTGTGCAGACCTGGGTTCAAATACATCTGTATTTGTTACTTAAAGGCCCCCCATCATAGGGAAATGCCTCCTCTATTTCAACTTAATTTCTGTCCTAAAGTGGAAATTCTCATATATTCACAAATTGGGGGTGGGAACGCTGTGGTGATTTCCACATGGCGTGGAGAAATAACAACAGAGCACTAACTTCTGTCAGTGTAGCTAGCTAGCATGCTAACCTTATCTAGCAAGCAAGTATATTTAATGTAACAACAGCACAAAATAGAAACACATTTGTGGAATTTCCGTTATGAGATAGACACTTGTGTTTTCTAGCTGCACCAATCCAGTGGACTGTGGTCAAAGCCATTCATTTAGGGGGAGTGGGGTTCCAAAATGCAATCATTGCACATGCAATTTTTTATAAAAAAATTGTATTTAAAAAATGTAACCCCTTTTTCTTCCCAATTTCGTGGTATACAATTGTTAGTAGTTACTGTCTTGTCTCAGCGCTACAACTCCCATATGGGCTTGGGAGAGATGAAGGTCGAGAGCCATGCGTCCTCCGAAACACAACCCAACCAAGCCGCACTGCTTCTTAACACAGCGTGCATCCAACCCGGAAGCCAGCCGCAGCAATGTCGGAGGAAACACCGTACACCTAGCGACCTTTCAGCATACAACGTGGGTCCTAACCCTTACTGTCAGGGCGGTGTCCGCTACCCATATCGCCTGGGAGCAGGGCTCGGGGCCACCCTCATGAGAGATGTTCCTGTCTCCTTGGTCAACTTCCCGCTGTTCACCCACCTCCACTGGCTGGGCCAGTCCTCTCGAGATGAATCGGCACCCTTTTACTGGGCCTTGCTCTTTGTCTGGCTGGCTCTATTGCAGCTGTGACAGTCAATCCTTGTGATGTTGTGAAAACGAGATTGCAATCTCTGAGCAAAGGGGCGAAGAGGAGAGTTACAACAGTGTGGTTGACTGTCAGTGAGATCATACGTAAGGAGGGTCCCTTCTGCCTTCCTGAAGGGAACAGGCTGCAGGGTGCTGGTATTCGCTCCTCTTTTCAGCAATGTCCTGGTTATGTATGTTATTGGCATTGGAGAGTTCATCCTGGACCATTCACCTTTCAACTATTTGTCTGCATGAGACGACCAACCCAGCCTGGCTGCGCATGGGACTTTCGCATGTCGGATGATGATGTATCTCCGCAAATGACTGGCAGCTTTACACCAATATATGTTACAGATTAAAATACACAATTGTTGACATGCCAGAGCTTTGGAGCCAAGAAAAGACAGAAAAAAACGTTATGTAGTATGGTCTTCCTGTATGGTCTAACGGCTGCACTGCGCTTTCTCCAAGTGGGTTGCTGGCTTATTTCGTGTGCTGGGACCAATGTTTGTGCAGATGTCAGTTTTCAGAACTGGGGACAGAGAAGTGTAGCAGTGATGCTGGCTGGGGAGTCCCCTGGTTTCCTCTGTGGGAGAGGTGGGGACCACTTTAACTAACAACTGAAGTCTTTTTCACGCTGTTATTTCATTCATTCATTAGCTGGAATTATTTTTTTCTTCATTTAATCTGATTCGCACATGTGACTTGTTAATTTCACTGTGGACAACTGAGGCCAAAGGGCAGTCTCTGCTGTAACCAAGAAACTTGATCTTGCCACTTAGCTAGCAAGTTGGCAAATGAAGTGCCAAAATGTTTACTTCTAAGCAGTGGCATAGGCATGTGCGCCCCCCACAAAACAAAATGTGTATTTAAAATCCTACCACTGAAGCCTAATTGTGTTATATCCTAAATACTTCATTCATATTTTGCAGTATATATACAGTAGGGTTGTGGAGTATTCTCATTGTCCACTTTTCTTGCGGGCTAAAGACGGTAGGTCAAGAGAGATTAGTTTATGGTCGTTATTTAGTTTCTTTTGTATTAATGACATGCCCCTAAATGTAATGCAAATTGTTTTGTATTAGCCTTAACTGAGTGGCTTGGCAGTTCTCACACTACGACGACGCGATCCTGTATCAGGACTGACTGAGCCTGCAAAATAGCATCACTGATACTGTCTGCACCAGGTCATTGAACATAGGAAATGACTTGCATCACTTTGTATGTTATGTCTAGTTTTGTATATGTTCATAAAATGAAATGTATAGCTTTCTGCTATAAACAAAAAAGTGGAGGTGCAAAAACACAAGTTTGCCCCCCATTTTAATTAGCTCCATGGCTCGGGTGGCCAAGTGGATGCTACAGCGAAATGCTGTTTGGCTCAGCCAAAAATGATCTATTATATTGCTCAGTTGTAACTCACAAAGACTAACTTTGCAGGTGTTTCTGATTTTAATAAACAATGCCATGCTGGTGGGTGGTAACGTTCAATTAAAACCCAGCCCTGAAAAGAAACGCAGACTGAAAAGTATTAGCACGTGATATCATAGGTGAGAAACGCTGCATTGGCACGGAAAATATCTGAAGTTACCACTTTGGATTTTCCAATTCAACCCCAAATATATCATACTTTGACTAAAATTATTACTTATTGACTTAAATTGTTTTGTAAGCTATAGGCATAGTCTTTCACCGAGAGAGGGAAATGTGTATTTGAGTACTTTCAAATATGTCCCAAATCAACTACTAACGTGGGAGTGTATTTCCAAATGCATTCCAATATTCAACTACTTTTTAAATTAAATATGTTTCAATACTTCGAAATGTATGTTCAAGTAATTAAGATATTTGAACCCAGGTCTGCTTCTGTGTTTTAAACTCATATATATGCAAGGATTTGATTTCACTTGGCTCATGAAGGTTGACCAATACAAAAAATTTGCAAAGAGCTTTATTACCACCTCTATCCTTCCCTCTGTCTGTGTCCACTCTTACTCCCACTCTCCATCTTTCTCTCGCCTCTTTCTCCTCCCCTCTTCCTCCCAGCAGTTCCGCGACATGGCTTACAGAGTCTTGGCAAAGTGGCCGCAGCCCGGCGCATGCCCCCACCCGCTCACCTGCCGAGCCTGAAGTCCGAGAACAAAGGAAACGACCCCAACGTGATTATCGTGCCCAAAGACGGAACAGGATGGGCAAACAAGCAGGAACAACCCGATCAAAAGAGGTGGGTGAGAGCCCGGGATGGACCCTGGGAAAGGTCTGAATAACCGATTTAATGCAGTTACATCCAACTGTTTCTTGGAGATTGAACATCTGTAGACACAGCACTTTTGCCATTTCAATCAGCAACTGATGTACATTGAACAAAAATATAAACATAACAATTTCTAACATTTTACTCAGTTACAATTTATATAAGCAAACCAGTCAATTGGGGCGGCAGGGTAGCCTAGTGGTTAGAGCGTTGGACTAGTAACCGAAAGGTTGCAAGTTCGAATCCCCGAGCTGACAAGGTACAAATCTGTCCTTCTGCCCCTGAACAGGCAGTTAACCCACTGTTCCTAGGCCGTCATTGAAAATAAGAATTTGTTCTTAACTGACTTGCCTAGTAAAATAAAGGTAAAATAAAAATAAATTGAAATAAATTCAATGGGCCCTAATCTATAGATTTTACACGGCTGGGAATAAAGATGGTCACCGATACCTTTTTATAAAAAAGGTAGTGGCGTGGATCAGGAAACCAGTCAGTATCTGGTTTGATGACAATTTGCCTCATGTAGTGCAGCACATCTCCTTCGCATAGAGTTGATCAGGCTGTTGACTGTAGCCTGTGGAATGTTGTCCGACTCTTCAATGGCTGTACGAAGTTGCTGGATATTAGCGGGAAGTGGAAAACGTTGTTGTACACCATCGATCCAGAGCATCCAAAACATGCTCATTGGGTGACATGTCTGGTGAGTATGCAGGCTATGGAAGGGACTTTTTCAGCTTCCAGGAATTGGCTGTTGAAGATGAGCATTTGCCCACTGAAGTCAGTTACGACGCCAAACTGCAATCAGGTCAAGACCCTAGTGAGTATGACGAGTACTCAGATGAGCTTCTCTGAGACTGTTTCTGACAGAAAATCGTTGGTTGTGCAAGACCAGACTTTCATCAGCTGTCCGAGTGGCTGGTCTCAGATGATCCCGCAGGTGAAGAAGCCGGATGTGGAGATATTGGGTTGGCATGGTTACACGTGGTGTGCGGTTGTGACACCGGTTGATGTACTGCCAAATTCTCTAAAATAACGTTGGCGGCGGTTTATGGTATAGAAATGAATATCAATTATCTGGTCAAATCTCTGGTGGACATTGCTATAGTCAGCATGCCACAATTGCATGCTCCCTCAACTTGAGACATGTGACATATGCATATTTTTAGAGTGGCCTTTTATTATTCCCAGCACACAGTGCACCTATGTGATGATCATGCTGTTTAATCAGCTTCTTGATATGCCACACCAGTCAGGTGGATGGATTATCTTGCCAAAGGAGAAATGCTCACTAAAGTTGTGCACAAACTTTCAGCACAATGTTTTTGTGCATATGGATAATTTCTGGGATGTCAGATCATGAAACATGGGACCAACACTATTCATGTTGTGTTTTTATATTTTTGTTCAGTATAGATTGAAGAAACCAAAACAATATGAAACTGATACATCTCTTTCAAGGTGGGAAATTACATTTTTGGTACACCAGCCACTGTTGCAGGTAGAATAAATAAATAAAAATCTAACAGCCACTCAAATGTTCTCCCATTATTACACAAAATCACGATCGTATGAGTACACTTTGTTTCTAAAACAAATGTATTACTAGTAAGAAGTAATGGGGTGTATATTGCTAAATTTCATTTTTTGTGACTAGTCTTTTTAACCAATGTTAAAATAAATTTCGATACAATAGTAAAAAGTTAAAGTTCTGCTACTGAACATCATTATTCATCATTATTATTATTAGTTCAGGAGGGCTCAAATGCAGAATTTGTTTGCGAGTACAAAAGTTGATATTTAGGAGCACAATGAAATAGATTTTTTTAATGATAAGAAATTAATAAAAGTTTTTTGGACTGTTCGATGCATAATTTATCCCCAAATATTTGAGTCATTAGATGAGACAATGTTCAGCTTCCCCTTTAAGGGGTGGGCCTTACCGTGGTAACGGCACTCCTCGGTAATGTCTGCAGAAAATGTCTGCTGGTAGCTCAAACTAATATTGAAAAACGACCTAGCATGTGAAAAATGTGATGTAACTAGCCAAGATACACGAGGACAAAGTCTCACTGTAGTAGTGTTTCAGGTCTTGTGCTTTGTAATTGAAACTGTTCCCATATGCTGTGACTACCTGCGAACGTGGCTGGTGAAAGACATTCTTACCCAGCAATGCCAAAAATCTACCCAAATTTGGCGGGTGTTCCATTTCCCACCGTGGTCTATTTTACCAACCAATTTCTCGTTTTGTAGGCTAAGAATGAGCCTTAAAAAAATGTGGCGTCATAACGCGGTCAATTAAGATCTAGCTTTAAGTGAAGTTACTTACCATATGTCGGTTTTCAACATAGTTAATGGCCAAGAAGAAGCACAAAGCCAAAGCCCAGCCGTTTGGGGGCGGAGCTAGCATGTTGGAGTGAACAGCTGTGTGTGAGGCTCCTGCAACTTTTTTGCGAAATAATCTAATTTAACCTACTTTATGACACTTTTTACAACAAACGTTTCTTTTCAATACAAGATTGTAATTTTTATATGAAAATGCCGAGTAATAAGCGACCAAAGGACAATAAATCCACAGTGGAGGCCTACTCCCCACTAAACAACAATGTGACACTTACAGAACTTGCCCGGGCTTTGGGGGAGTTACGTGTTGCTATAGCTGAGGATCTTAAGGCCACTATTGCTGAACTGGCCACCAAAATCGAGAGCATCATTCAAACGGTCACTTCGCATGGTCAGAGTATTGTGGACCTTGAGAAAGCTTCTGAATTCAACACTGGTAGGATCGACGAGTTAGAGAAGCTATGCACGTCATTGCAGGATAGTGTGCAGAGGCTTTCTGTGAAAGTGGTGGACCTGGAGGGCCGATCCAGACCTAATAACCTTCGCGTTGTTGGTCTGGCAGAGGGGATGGAGGCGGGCTCTCGCCCCACCGACGACTTCGCCAAGCTATTGAAGGATGCAATGCGATCGGATGTTTTGGCTTCGGATCCCCAGCTGAACCGTGCACATCGCTCCCTTGTCCCAGTGCCTGGACCGGGCCAACGTCCTCGCCCAGTAATCATCTGTTACAGTTTCAAGACCAAGGATCTTATCCTGCGTGAAGCTCGAATGAGGGGCAACCTGTCGCATAAAGGGCACCCATTCCGTGTCTGAGGATTATGCGCACGATGTGGCAAAGCATCGTGTCGACTACAGATGTCATGACCAAACTCTACAAACTCCATCTTCGCCCAGCCTTCCTCTTCCTTGCAAGACTAAGAATTACCCCGCCTTCCGGTGAGAAGATTTGGCTCTCCTCGGTTTTGGACGCAGAGAAGTTTATCCGGGAATATACGCCCCCGTACAGGTTTAGAGTGCCTTGTCATTGTGTGTTAGGGTCTGCTCATGGACTCGAATCCATACTATACCATAATGGGTGAAACCGTATTAAACGGGCTCAACAAGGGCTACTGAACATGTAAGGCACTGAGCCGACCAATGGATGGCGGTCAGAGCTCTCATTTAACGTTAAATTCACTTTCATGCTCAGAGCTATGCATATTTTTACTTCCAGGTTTGATCACTGACACCTTTGGATGGATATACTTATATTCCCCCATTTTTGTTTTGTTTCGTTATTTATTTTACAATCATTACATTATTCTTATTACCATACCATGTATTTATTGCTTGCAGGGGAATGGGGGTGATGGTTGGGAAGGGGCAGACGCAGACACCTGGTTAGCAAGTTGAAGTTTTGTGCCGTTCTGCCTTTGTCTAGCCGTGGGCCGCTCTCCCGACTAGATTCCCACCAGCCCTCTGTAGTGCTTGTGTCTGTGTAGGTGTGCATACATATCATTACTATTTGTACTTTATTACTATTTTCTCTTAGCATTTTAGTATTATGTATGTGTATATTTTAAATCTGTGTAGATTGTTATTCTGGGGTATGAATGTTTATGTGTATATGTGCATATGGATGTATTACATATCTTTTACAAATATATATGCATTTGTTATGTGGGTATGTATGTACATGTGTGTGTATGTACATGTGTGTGTAATCTTAAAAAGGAAAAATGTTTCTGTATGTGTATATACACTGCTCAAAAAAAGAAAGGGAACACTTAAACAACACAATATAACTCCAAGTCAATCACACTTCTGTGAAATCAAACTGTCCACTTAGGAAGCAACACTGATTGACAATAAATGTCACATGCTGTTGTGCAAATGGAATAGACAACAGGTGGAAATTGTAGGCAATTATCAAGACACCCAATAAAGGAGTGTTTCTGCAGGTGGTAACCACAGACCACTTCTCAGTTCCTATGTTTCCTCACTTTTGAATGCTGTTGGTGCTTTCACTCTAGTGGTAGCATGAGACGGAGTCTACAACCCACACAAGTGGCTCAGGTAGTGCAGCTCATCCAGGATGGAACATCAATGCGAGCTGTTGCAAGAAGTTTGCTGTGTCTTTCAGCGCAGTGTCCAGAGCATTGAGGCGCTACCAGGAGATGTGGAGGAGGCCGTAGGAGGGCAACAACCCAGCAGCAGGACCGCTACCTCCGCCTTTGTGCAAGGAGGAGCAGGAGGAGCACTGCCAGAGCCCTGCAAAATGACCTCCAGCAGGCCACAAATGTGCATGTGTCTGCTCAAACGGTCAGGAACAGACTCCATGAGGGTGGTATGAGGGCCCGACGTCCACAGGTGGGGGTTGTGCTTACAGCCCAACACCGGGCAGGACGTTTGGCATTTGCCAGAGAACACCAAGATTGGCAAATTCGCCACTGGCGCCCTGTGCTCTTCACAGATGAAAGCCGGTTCACATGTGACATGTGACAGTCTGGAGACGCCGTGGAGAACGTTCTGCTGCCTGCAACATCCTCCAGCATGACCGGTTTGGCAGTGGGTCAGTCATGGTGTGGGGTGGCATTTCTTTGGGGAGCCGCACAGCCCTCCATGTGCTCGCCAGAGAGCCTGACTGCCATTAGGTACCGAGATGAGATTCTCAGACCCCTTGTGAGACCATATGCTGGTGCGGTTGGCCCTGGGTTCCTCCTAATGCAAGACAATGCTAGACCTCATGTGGCCGGAGTGTGTCAGCAGTTCCTGCAAGAGGAAGGCATTGATGCTATGGACTGGCCCGCCCGTTCCCCAGACCTGACTCCAATTGAGCACATCTGGGACATCATGTCTCGCTCCATCCACCAACGTTGCACCACAGACTGTCCAGGAGTTGGCGGATGCTTTAGTCCAGGTCTGGGAGGAGATCCCTCAGGAGACCCCCCCACACCTCATCAGGAGCATGCCCAGGCTTTGTAGGGAGGTCATACAGGCACGTGGAGGCCACACACACTACTGAGCCTCATTTTGACTTGTTTTAAGGACAAGCCTGTGGATCAGCCTGTAGTGTGGTTTTCCACTTTCATTTTGAGTGTGACTCCAAATCCAGAACTCCATGGGTTGATAAATTTGAATTTCATTGATAATTCTTGTGTGATTTTTGTTGTCAGCACATTCAACTATGTAAAGAAAAAATAATATTTCATTCATTCAGATCTAGGATGTGTTATTTTAGTGTTCCCTTTATTTTTTTGAGCAGTGTGTATATATATGTATGCGTGTATATACAGTGGGGCAAAAAAGTATTTAGTCAGCCACCAATTGTGCAAGTTCTCCCACTTAAAAAGATGAGAGGCCTGTAATTTTCATCATAGGTACACTTCAACTATGACAGACAAAATTAGGAGAAAAATCCAGAAAATCACATTGTAGGATTTTTAATGAATTTATTTAAAAGTTATGGTGGAAAATAAGTATTTGGTCACCTACAAACAAGCAAGATTTCTGGCTCTCACAGACCTGTAACTTCTTATTTAAGAGGCTCCTCTGTCCTCCACTCGTTACCTGTATTAATGGCACCTGTTTGAACTTGTTATCAGTATAAAAGACACCTGTCCACAACCTCAAACAGTCACACTCCAAACTCCACTATGGCCAAGACCAAAGAGCTGTCAAAGGACACCAGAAACAAAATTGTAGACCTGCACCAGGCTGGAAAGACTGAATCTGCAATAGGTTAGCAGCTTGGTTTGAAGAAATCAACTGTGGGAGCAACTATTAGGAAATGGTAGACATACAAGACCACTGATAATCTCCCTTGATCTGGGGATCCACGCAAAATCTCTCCCTGTTGGGTCAAAATGATCACAAGAACGGTGAGCAAAAATCCCAGAACCACACGGGGGGCCCCAGTGAATGACCTGCAGAGAGCTGGGACCAAAGTAACCAAGCCTACCATCAGTAACACATTATTGTGGGAAACACTGAAGGCTTATCTGAGAGGCTGTATCATCTCCTTTCAGGCTGCCAGGAGTAGGCAAAACAGAGGACAACTGGAAGAACTGGAGGGATAAATTCACTTACTGGATAGGGAGAATGCTAGCCATCCATCTATGGAGAAACATAAACAATTTTACCTCCTTTAAAAATTTGAATATAATCAGATTCTCTCAGCTAAAATAGCTAAATCTTTTCTCTATGCCAAGCAAAAATATGTTGACTTTGGTGACAAACCATACAAATTACTTGCCAGACAACTTTGAAAAAATGTGAGTGACCGAATGATTCATGAAGTTAAATCTGCATCTGGGGAATTACTCCCTTCCCCCAAAACATCAATGACAGATTCCGTCAGTTTTCTGAGCGACTATATACATCTAAAGCGGATCCTAACCCCTTAATTATGCAAACATTTTTGGAGGACTATAATCTTCCTGCCCTGAACCAGGAAGATTCTAACTTCCTGAATAAGGAAATATCTCTTGATGAAATTCGAGAAACAATTAAATCTCTAAAGAGTGGCAAGACCCCGGGCCCAGATGGATACCCTGGTGAATTCTATAAAACATTCAGCAACATGCTCTCTCCCTACCTGCACAAAATGTTGGTTCAGGCCAATGAGGATGGAGTTCTCCCTTCTACTTTGGATGAAGCGTTCATTACAGTTATACATAAGAAGGGTAAAGATCCGGAAGAGGTAGGGTCATACAGACCAATATCACCTTAATACAGACCAAAAGATTTTAGCAAAAACTCTGGCTAACAGGCTTAGCACTTTAATTGGCAAATTGGTCCATTGGGATCAGACCGGCTTTATCCCTAACAGAAACGCATTCTTCAATCTCAGGCGCCTCTTCAACATTATGTATTCTCAGAGGTTACCAACTGTGGACCTTGCCGTCATATCTCTTGATGCCAAAAAGGCCTTTGACCAAGTTGAGTGGCCCTATCTATTCAAGGTCCTACAGAAATGTAATATTGGAGATGGGTTCATAAATTGAATCCAGCTTTTATATAGGAACCCCTGTGCCAGAATACTCACTAACAATCAGTCACCCCGATTTAACCTTTACAGAGGGACAAGGCAGGGTTGTGCGCTGTCGCCTATGCTCTTTGCCCTAATTATCGAACCACTCGCTCATACGTTTAGATCACATGCAACAATACACAGCTATAATACTAAAGATACTCTAAATAAAATTTCCCTTTACGCAGATGACATCCTCTATGTAACAGAACCCCAGGCTAGTATCCCAGCTATTCTTGATGTGATCAATTTGTTTTGTACCTTCTCGGGATACAGAATAAATTGGAACAAGAGTGAATTAATGCCCATACGGTCGCAAAACACCTCCTGGCTAGAACATCTCCCAGTTAAGTTATCTTCAGAAAAATGTACCTACCTAGGAATTGTAGTTACCAAACAATACTCCTTACTATTTAAAGAGAATTTCCCCTCTGATGCAAAAACTCAAGGCAAACATACTATTTTGGAGAACTCTCCCAATTTCTCTGCTCTGAAGAATTAATGCCATTTAAAATGGTCTTCCTCCCACAACTGCTCTACCTATATCAGAACATCCCAGTATTCATACCTAAATCCTTTCATAAACAACTGGACTCAATTATCAATCATTTCATCTGGGATTATAAAACACACAGGATAGGTAAAAAACACCTCTGTAAATCCAAGATAGGACTGTCTCTCCCAAATGTTATATTTTATTACTGGGCCGCTAACCTCCGCACTGTTACATTTCTGCTGGATGACGCACTTCCGTCATCCAGCTGGCTTAGTATGGAGCTTGAGGAGTGTCACCTCTTCTCTATTGGCGCTGTGATTTTGTCGCCTGTCAATCTGGAGATGTCACTTTATTGTAACAATCCTATTATACATAGCACAGTCTGAATCTGGAAGCAAATTAAAGTCCACTTTGAGCTTAGACCAATGTCATTCATGCTCCCTGTCGCCAGGAATCCCTCCTTTTCCCCCCTCTAACCTTGATAACACCTTTGAGCGATGGGGAGAGTTGGGGATAAGTACCATAGGGGATTTATACATAGAAGTACCTTTTGCTTCATTTGAGTTGCTGTTGGAAACTTATCTTCACAGAAGTAATTTTTTCAGATACTTACAAATTACGTTAGAAAACACCTCCCAATATTCGGTAATGCTAAACCTTCCATGTTTGATAGATGCATAAAAATATGCCCCACCTCAGACAAACTGATATCGTGTCTAAATGATGCTTTTCAATCTGTTAGTATCTACAGATGCCATTAAGGCTAAATGGGAGGAAGAACTAGGGACTGACATCTCGGTGGCAGACTGGGAAGAGAGCTTGGATTATATCCACACATGCTCCCTTACTTCCAGACATCCTCTCATACAATTCAAGGTATTACACAAATTACACTATTCCAAAACTAAACTGCATAGGATATTTCCTGATACATCCCCTACTTGTGATAAATGTCAGGCTGCGCAGGGTACACTACTCCACTGCTTTGCCCCATGCTCTAGCTTGCATGGTTATTGGTGTGGAATTTTCTGGGATCCTCCCTGAAGTTTTGGAGACTTCAATAGATCCAGACCCGCTTCTGATAATCCTGGGAGTATCTGAGTCCCTAAACGGATTAACCAACCCCCAAAAACATCTCTTACGGTCTCATTTCGGCAAAAAAACTAATCTTGTTGTTTTGGAAAAGGAGGGAAACGCCCTCTACCAAATTATGGCTCAGTGAATTGGCAAACACTGTACACTTAGAAAGAATTAGATATATTCTGAACAATAAATTATCAACATTTGATCAAATCTGGCAGCCTTTCCTCTCCTACTTGGACGAGTCGGCGCTGTGAATTTGTACTTATTAACGCACTCTCAATTGTAATATTTTAATCTACCTTTGGGCAGCATGTGCTGGCCCTGCCACCCGAGCAGTTCTTTCTACATGTCCTTGTTTTGTATGTCGTGTTTTGTATTATTTGTTTTGCACCCAGAACTCTGGGTCTTGTTGTTCCTGTATGCTCTTTTATGTTTAGATAACAATTGTATATCTGTCTTGTATACCTATACACTATTCTTGTGTGTGTTCAATAAAAAATATTTGAAACAAAATAAGTTACAACTGTTTTAATGTGAACTTCACGATAACAGGTTTTTAGATGTTTATTTTTTAGTTTATACATTTGCACAGAGAGACCTTATTTACATATGTATTCAGACCATTTGCTGCAAGACTCAATTGAGCACAGGTGCATCCTGTTTCCATTGATCATCCTTGAAGTTTCTACAACTTGATTGGAGTCCACCTGTGGTAAATTTCAATTTATTGGATGTGATTTGGAAAGGCACACACCTGTAAGGTCCTACAGAGCAAAAACCAAGCAAGGAATTGTCCATAGAGCACCAAGACAGTATTGTGTCGAAGCACATATATCTGGGGAAAGGTACCAAAAAATGTCTGCAGCATTGAAGGTCCATAAGAACACAGTGGCCTCCATCATTCTTAAATGGAAGAAGCTTGGAACCACCAAGACTCTTCCTAGAGCTGGCAGCCCGGCCAAACTGAGCAATCGGGGTAGAAGGTTCTTGGTCAAGGAGGTGACCAAGAACCCGGTGGTCACTGTGGCAGAGCTCTGGAGTTCCTCTGTGGACTTGGGTGTCCTTCTGGAAGGTTCTCCCATCTCTGCAGCACTCCACCAATTAGGTCTTTATGTTAAATTGGCCAGACGGAAGCCATTCCTCAGTAAAAGGCACATGACAGCCCCCTTGCCAAAAGACACCTAAAGGACTCTCAGACCATCAGAAACAAGATTATCTTGTCTGATGAAACCAAGATTGAACTATTTGGCCTGAATGCCAAGCACCACGTCTGAAGGAAACCTGGCACCATCCCTACAGTGAAGCATGGTGGTGGCAGCATCATGCTGTGGGGATGTTTTTTAGCAGCAGGTACTATTCGGATTGAGGAAAGAATTAACGGAGCGAAGTACAGAGATCCTTGATCGCAAAGTTGCTCCCCACCCACCTGACAGAACTTGGGAAGAATGGGAGAAACGCCCCAATACAGGTGTGCAAAGCTTGTAGCGGCATAGCCAAGAAGATTCAAGGCTGTAATTGCTGGCAAAGGTGTATCAATAAAGTATTGATTAAAGGGTCTGAATACTTATGTAAATATGATACTTCAGATTTTTCTTTCCATCAATTTGCAAAAATTTCTGAACCAGTTTTTTTTTGTCATTATGGGGTATTGTGTGTAAATTGAGGGGGGGGGGACAATTTAGAGTATGGCTGTAATGTAACAAAGTGGAAAGCGAAGGGGTCTTGACTCCTTACTGAATGTGCTGTATGTCTATCTTTCAACCATGCAGGTCTACAAAAATATATATTTTATATTTTCAAAAAGTACTGGCTGTGAACGTAAACACCGTAATCTATTATAAAACACACAAAACGGCCTGTAACTGGTTCTTTACCGTCCTGTAGGTCCTCAGCTCGAGCAGGCATGCTAACAACACTGCAGGAAATGTATTTAAATTAGGCTTTTCTAATTAGACTTGCTTCTTGAGCATCAAATATTTAGATGAAATGCATCGGGTAAATCAATATAATAATATTTTTTATATACAGTACCAGTCAACTTTGGACACACCTACTCATTCAATGTTTTTTTTTTTTAAATTTACAATTTTTCTACATTGTACAATAATAAAGGCATCAACTATGAAATAACACATGTAAGCAAAAAAGTGTTAAATCTAAATATATTTGAGATTCTTCAAAGTAGCCACCCTTTGCCTTGATGATAGCTTTGCACACTCTTGGCATGATCTCAACCAGCTTCATGAGGTAGTCAACTGGAATGCGTTTAAATTAACAGGTGTGCTTTGTTAAAAGTACATTTGTGGAATTTCTTTCCTCCGTAATGTGTTTGAGCCAATCCGTTGTGTTGTGACAAGGTAGGGGTGATATACAGAAGATGGCACTATGAGAACTGGCTCTCCATGAGGACCGCCACAGGAAAGGAAGACCCAGAATTACCTCTACTGCAGAGGATTAAGTTCATTAGAGTTACCAGCCTCAGAAATAGCAGCCCAAATAAATACTTCACAAAGTATAAGTAACAGACACATCTCAACATCAACTGTTCAGAGGAGACTGCGTGAATCAGGCCTTCGTGGTGGAATTGCTGCAAAGAAACCACTGCTAAAAGACACCAATAATAAGAAGAGACTTGCTTGGGCCAAGAAACACGAGCAATGGACATTAGACCGGTGGAAATCTGTCCTTTTGGTCTGGTGAGTTCAAATTATTAAAAAAAAAAATTCAACCGCCGTGGGAGTAGGTGAACGGATGATCTCCGCATGTGTGGTTCTCACCGTGAAGCATGGATGTGTGGGTGCTTCGTTGGTGACAGTCTGATTTATTTAGAATTCAAGGCACTCTTAACCAGCATAGCTACCACAGGATTCTGCAGCGATACGCCATCCCATCTGGTTTGGGCTTAGCCCCATTATCATTTGTTTTTCAACAGGACAATGAACCAACATACCTCCAGACTGTGTAAGGGTTATTTGACCAAGGAGAGTGATTGAGTGCTGCATCAGATGACCTGGCCTCCACAATCACCTGACCTCAACCCAATTGAGATGGTTTGGGATGAGTTGGATTGCAGTGTGGAGGAAAAGCAGCCAACAAGTGTTCAGCATATGTGCGAACTCCTTCAAGACTGTTGGAAAAAATTCCAGGTGAAGCTTGTTGAGAGAATGCCAAGAGTGCAAAGCTGTCAAGGCAAAGGGTGGCTACTATGAATAATATAAAATATATTTTGTCTAACTTATTTGCTTAATAAATAATTCCATATGTTATTTCATGGTTTAGATGTCTTCACTGTTATTCTACATTGTGTAAAATAAAGATCCTTGAATGAGTAGGTGTCCAAATGTTTGACTGGTACTGTATATCTTAAATTACCTTTTTTAATTTTCATATATTTGATGCTGTAGTCTTGAAGCCCATTCAAAAGACCTGGGCCATGACCCCGGAAGTATGACATGGGAGGATGTCACTTGCACATCGTATTGAGTGAACACTGGTCAAATCAGTGTTATTGACTCAATTAAGTTCCAGGGAGAAGAGGATGTCGGCAAACGGTGTCCTAAATCCTTTGGCCGCCATCACAATAATGTGAAGTGGCTGATCTTGTGTCATCGCCTTCATCCTCAGTAACCAGGTTTACATCCAAACTTTTTTATGTGAATATATGTCGGATACAAAATGTCACGACTGGCCTAATGGAAACATCAAATGTGACTTTCCCACATGTCGACAAAAGAAATTTACAGTAGACAAGTTGGGATCTTTTTGTCTGTAAAATGTATTATGCGATAAATGGAGGTGAAAATGCCTTCATGCACAAATGTGTATAATAACCATATCGAAGTGAACTTGGAGTCATTTGATATGTTGTGGTCCTACCGCTACGACTCGGATGAGCTTGATGCTCCTTTCCAATAAGTATTGAGGGTCTAATGTCGTGTGCACAGGTTAATGCTGTGCTGTACATTTGTAGTCTTCACAATCCATGCTCTGTATCACAACAAAAATAATCACTCTACAAATGAGAAACTACTTATGTGGTTTACTACTGGTACCACATGGCAAAAAATACAACGCATGCGACACATTTCATGCAGTGCCACGCAACACAAGCTAGTCCGGACAGATGAGTCACGGCGGTGCGGATTGCCTCCCAATGAAATGAATGGTCTTCTGCTCGGAACGCATACAGTTTGACGCATCCACATTCTGGTGACATGATCGGTGCTTGGCTGCCGTTTAAAAAAATGATCTTGCTTTTTTTGTCCTTCATTTTGATGGCCGTACTATCTGCGAGCTGTTGGCTAGAGCTCAGTGGGCACATTCACTAAAACACTTTTTTTGTGACAAAACCATCAGTACAGTTTTAAATCGTTTTCTATTGCATTTTAACTTGATTAATTCAGTAATTCAGTACATTGGAATTGACCAAATACTTATTTTCCACCATCATTTGCAAATAAATTAATCAAAAATCCTACAATGTGATTTTCTGGATTTTTTTTCTCATTTTGTCTGTCATAGTTGAAGTGTACCTATGATGAAAATTACAGGCCTCTCATCTTTTTAAGTGGGAGAACTTGCACAATTGGTAGCTGACTAAATACTTTTTTGCCCCACTGTAACATTAGCTGGATGATGCAAGAATAGGGGGATAATGGCATTGGTGAGCAAAGAAATGGGGTTTTGTTCACCTGGTACACAATTTGTTGGAGTTTGTTTCTGTACACTTTCCTGCAGAGTGTGTCTGTGCACTTTTGTATGGATGCGTTCAAACACTTAGTCCCAAGTGCAGTTGCGTCTTTGTCTCGCAGACTTGAGAGGCGTTTGTTTGCTACCTCAAGGTTCGCTGACATGCAGGCCGTAGAGCTGTCTGTGTGGGAGTTGAGTGGTGGGAAGTGACCACTCTATTGTTTAGCGTGTGTGGGTGGCTGGAGGAGTGCGAGCCGGATGACTATTGTACAATGAGTATATTGCAATGTTGCATGAACACCAAACATATGGCAATTATAAAACCAGCATTGGGGTGCTACTTTTTATTTAGTGTTATTTGCATACAGGTCAGTCACATTTCTCGCACTAGTCATTTGATTCCAGACAGCAGAAAAGTGAGTATTTTTGTAATTCTGCCTGGTACGCGAGAAGTGGGTGTACTATTTATTTTTTTAATTCTCCAAGAGATTCTTGCTGGGTTATGTGTTTGAGCTCTGTAATGTGCCGAAGTGATACTGTGCACAGTATGTGTCTTTGCACAAGATGTGTATCCATCTAGTCTGCCTCTGTGTTCTGTCATGAGCTGATGGAGTGATGGTTCCCTCTATCTCCTCCCTCAGTTCCATTGCATCAACACAACAGCTGCTGGAGTTGCAGCCACAGCTGGCTTTACAGAAATCTGTCTCCAATCTCCAGAAGACCACACCGGTAGCCAGTCAGGAGGTGGGTTTGGCCTCTCTACTTTTTATCTTCTACAGCTTGTGGTTTCACATTGTATTGTTTTTTTATTGGAATTATGTTTTTCAAGTGAATTAAAATTCCTTCCTTTCTACAGAGCACAAACACAAGTGGACCAAAGCAATGGGCCCATCTAAATGGAAAGGCCGTAGAACTAGATGGTGAGTTAGAATGGGAAACCCAACTGCTTAAAATCACTGTGCCTGTGGTCAACTGATGGATTTGCTATCAGGCCTCAGACATATGCCAATTTACTGCATGTCTCCACCACACCTCATAATGATTCTCCAGCAGCCTCTGTTTTATTTTTTACTTCTCTGACTGACAGCTGCGCCACTTGTTTTCATGGCAATGGCAGGTTTAAGGGCCTCAAACCGACTGCAGCCCTTCTCTCACGAGGAATTTCCAACGCTGAAGGCTGCTGGGGAACAGGACAAGGCTGGCAAGGAAAGAAGCACCTTCGATCCGTCGTATGGGCCCGGACCAAGCCTCCGCCCCCAGAGTGAGTCCAGTGAACAATGGCTGTGGTGGCACAAAAATTGACTGAAGTTCAAAAGTGTCCCAAACGTCTCCCAGCAAAGTTGCTAATAATCTAACAAGTGCCATGGGAAAATATTGTACACATACTTTAAAACAACTGAATACGCTGCAATTTCACCACTTAACTCTTATACCACGGCCTTGTTTTCTCAAATTTGTTTTCCTCTTGTCTCTCCAGATGTGACAAGTTGGAGGGAGGGTGGTGGGAGGAACCTTGTGCCCTCATCCCTGCCGGCCGGCCTGCCTTCAGAGACCGAGGGCAAGGCCAGCGGCGTGGCTGAGACTGGGAGCTCCCCCCCTCCTCTTCCCCCCTCTGCCTCCTCTATTCTCTCTGCCCCCATGGTTAGTCCCACCACTGCCACCATTGTCAGCACCCCTCCAGCCCCGGAGCCCAAGGAGATCTCTCTGCGCCCCGCCCAGCCACTCCGCAGGCCCGCCCCCCCTGCCATGAGCCATCACCACCCTACCACCACCTACCACGACATGCTGCCTGCCTTTGTATGTAGCACAGTACTACTCTCCATTTATTTTCACTTTATGACACCATAATGCAAGATTCTGTTCTGACTGTATGCTTTTTGGCCATTGGTTTTCAGATGTGCCCCAAAGAGACTTGTGATGCTCCCGGCACTGCTGAACACACTGGCCCTGTCACTGTGGTCGCCCCAGTCCGCTTTGACAACAGGCCCACCTTCAGGCAGCCCTACCCCAATAACAACCAAGAGCCTGTCAAGTAAGTAGTCACCTGCATATGCCCACTTTCTGGAAGTGTGAGCAATGCTCAGTTAAAATTATCATGAATTATTTAAAAAGAATAATACAAATGCTGGGAATATTTTATTTTACTTAGCAAAAAAAATAAATGCAGACTTCTCACCTCCCCATGTTCCTATTCTCCATGTAGTTGCGAGGTGGGGAGAGGAGAAAACCGCTTCATCCGCGGGCCCCTGCGCAACCCTTCCTCCCGACCCATCCGTCGACCTGGCGACAGACCCCCTCGTCCGGCAATCATCAACGCAGATGACCTGAAGGATCTGGATGAGCTAGACAACGACTGTGAAGACGGTTGGGCAGGTAGGGGGGTTCCTGTTATTATCGTCATCATACAAAGACTGAAACAACATACATCAATGGCAGCATTTCTGTACATGTGCCCCAACGGAACTAGTTTGACCTTAATTAAAATGTTGCTCCCTTGCTGTTCCAGGTATCCATGAAGAAGTCGATTACGGCGAGAAACTCAAGTTCAGTGATGATGAGGAGGAGCATGCCGCTGGTGAAAAGAACAAGCTGTGGTGAGATTACCCCCACCCCCTTTGTGTTTGTGACTAAATTGAATATTGTCGGTGCAAGTTCTGTCATTTTAAGCGCAGTGACCTTGTATCAGTGACTGATGGTGAGCTTGTCTGGGTCCATCTCTAATCCAGGGCTGAATGGGAGAACCAACGTCGTGAGCGCCAATTGTCCCTGAGCTCAGGAGAGGGGCCATACCCCCAGGAGGGCCCTGAGGAGGAGGCTTACCTTGCCTACCAGGAGCAGATGGCCCACAGGAACACCAATGGCAGGTTCCCTTCTGGAGAAGCACAGGTAAGATCATACCGGGGTCCACAATGCCTCAGACTGCTACCTTGCCTGGTCCCCCTAGCCTCTTCAATACCACTAATCTCTGACTTTTTGAGTTGAAAGCAATATGGCAGGAACCCGTTCAGTCATTTCACCTATCACTGCTCATAAAATAGAGGAGACCAAGGAAAGGGAGGCAATATAAAGTTGAGACAGTGGACGAGAGATTCACTTTGTTACGTTACAGCCTTATTTTAAAATTGATGAAAAACATTAATTTAATCAATCTACACACAATACCCCATAATGACGTTTTTTGTAAATGTATTTAAAGTAAAAAACAAATACTGTATTGACCCTTTGCTATGAGACTCGAAATAGAGGTCAGTTGCATACTATTTCCATTGATCATCCTTGAGATGTTTCTACAACTTGGAGTCCACCTCTGGTCAATTCAATTGATTGGACATTATTTTGAAAGGCACACACCTGTTTATATAAGGTCCCACAGTTGACAGTGCACGTCAGAGCAAAAACCAAGTCATGAGGTCGAAGGAATTGTCCGTAGAGCTCCGAGACAGGATTGTGTCGAGGCACAGATCTGGGGAATTGTACCAAAACATTTCTGGCGCATTGAAGGTCCCCAAGAACACAGTGGCCTCCATCATTCTCAAATTGAAGAAGTTTGGAACCACCAAGACTCTTTGTAGAGCTGGCCTCCCGGCCAAACTGCGCAATCGTGGGAGAGCGGCCTTAGTCAGGGAGGTGACCAAGAACCCATTTGTCACTGGTAGAGCTCTGGAGTTCCTCTGTGGAGATAGGAGAACCTTCGAGAAGGACAACCCTCCCTTCAGCACTCCACCAATCAGGCCTTTAGGGTAGTGGCCAGAGGGTAGCCACTCCTCAGTAAAAAGGCACAGGACAGCCCACTTGGAGTGCCAAAAGGTACCTAAATAATCTGACCATGAGAAACCAGATTCTGGTCTGATGAAGCCAAGATTGAACTCGTTGGCCTGAATGCCAAGCGTCACGTCTGGAGGAAACCTGACACCATCCTTACTGTGAAGCATGTAGGGGATGTTTTCAGCTGCAGGGACTGGGAGACTGGTCATGATTGAGGGAAAGATGAATGGCCCAAAGTACAGAGATGAAAACCTGCTCCAGAGGTCCAAAATTATAACCCGTTTTTCTTTGCCAAAATGGGGTATTGTGTGCAGATGAACAATTTAATCAATCTTAGAAGGCTTTAACGTAGCAAATTGTGGAAAGTCGAGGTGTCTGAATATTTTCCGAATGCGCTCTATATACTGTACACCTGTAGCTCAGAGAAGACTATTCATGAGTCCATTGAGCACAGAACCCAAATCATGGAGAGTCCTTCCCATGGTAACACCTCTGTGCCGTCTACAGGCACAGCAGAAGAGCTCTGGGCTGGGCATGGCCCACCAGGGTGAACCCCTGGAAGACCAGGAGGAGCGCCAGGTCCCAGCCCGGGCCAAGTTTGTTTCCCCTGAGCTCTCAGAGGCTGTGGAGAGAGCTCGCCGACGCAGGGAGGAGGAGGAGAGACGTGCCCGCGAGGAAAGACTGGCCGCATGCGCCGAGAAGCTCAAGAGGCTAGATGAGAAGTTTGGGAAGATGGAGAGGCAGTTGTCGAGGTCTGAGGAGGAAGCAAAGGATGGGGAGAGCAAGGAGGCAGCACTGTCCCCTGGAAAAGAGAGCAAAAACCACCCAGAGAGCTGTCAGTACGGCACGAAAGGTAACACCAATCTGCTATTACTGTTTTGTTTAATAAACATTTATCCAGGTTGGTCAGTTGAGAAAATACTCATTTGCAATTGCAACAATAACCTTCTCAGTTATATATAGATGGCTAGATAGAGTTCACTTATTGTTGAAATGGAGCATTTTACTGAATGGTTTACAGAGGTAGTTATGTAAAAGTAGGATTATATCCTTCTCCTGTCCCAGACGCTGAGTGTCTCTTGGAGCACTCCCCCAGACAGCAGGACTACAGGGACAAGGCCACCTCGGGCTTCGCCTCCTACCGCAGCGAGGACGATGCCGGGGCCGAATCCAACTCTCCCCTCCCGCCCCGCTTCCAAAAGCAGCAGCAGCAGGTGAGCCGCCCGGCCGACGCAACAGCCCGTTCCCTCGTGCCCCTAATCCCCCTCCTTAATTCCTGCCAGGATTAGCGCCCAGCGGCACTAGAAAGGCCCGTCAGAGTTCACATGAGCAGGTGTTTTCCGTAGCGACTGTCCTTCTTTACTGGAAAGGGGAGGGTATTATGAAGGGTGTGCTTGTCATTTTCTATTTAGTTCAGTGGTGGATACGTAGCAATAGGATACACAACCAAACAGGAATAAAAGACCCACTCACTGCTTATAGTACAATTCCAAAAGGTCTTTAACTGTAGCTAGTCACTTTTTATTTTACTTATGTGAGGTGAATAATTGTACCAGTGTTTATACTAAATGAGTTTCTGCTCTGTGTCCCTCCCAGTCTCAGGAGCAAGTGTATAAGTTGCAGCACTGGCAGCAGCAGTCTGGCCACCCCGCCCCCTCCGGCTCCAGCCATCCCCAGAGGGGCTACTACCCCCCACACGTGCTGGGCTTTGACCCCCGCTGGATGATGATGCCCCCCTTCATGGACCCCCGCATGGCCCAGGGCCGCCCCCCTGTGGACTACTACCCTACCGCTGTCCACTCTTCAGGTTAGACCTGAGAAAATAGTCTTGTTGTACAAAAGCAGGGTTTCCCAACCCTCTACTTAGCCCCCCCCTAGACATTTCACATTTTTGTTTAACTGTCACACCTGATTCAATTAGTCAACTAATCGTCAAACCTTTGACTAATTGAATCAAGTGTGCCAGTTTAGGGTTAAAACAAAAATGTGAAAAGTTTGTTGAGTCCTGAGGAGAGGGTTGGGAAACCCTGTACAGGAGGGAATGGTAAGGGGATCCCTTTAAAAGTATCTATCTTTTTAGTGTGACAGCATTATCGAACTTTATAGACTGATATAGATTCCTAAACAATCCTATATCTCTTACTGTAAAAAACTCTGTTTTTGTGTAGGAATGATGAAACCGCTGATGCAGCCAGACCACCTGAACAGCCCAGGGTCCACCTCTGACGAGGGCTGCAACCCCAGCATGCATCACGAGAGGAGGGCCCCCTCCACCGAGCCCTACCCCGTTTGGAACCAAGATGGCTACCCCCCTCGCAGTTTCACCCCACCCTACCAGAGACAGCACGAGAGCTCAGACAGGAGCCAGCCAGACGACCGGATTGACAGGACCTGCTCCCAGCAGGACTTGTATGAAGAGAGGGGAAACGAGTGCCTAGACAACCCCTCTCACGACCTCTTGCATCCGGCCTACCACCAGAGCAGAGGCCCCGACAGGGACCACCACTCGCACAACCAAGGCCTGCTCTCCACAGCCCTGAGCCGGCCCCAGCAGCAGAACGCAGACGGCGGCTACCCCAAACAGGAGCCCAAAGACGGGCACCTGAAGGACAGCACTGACCACCGCGACGATGTCTTCGACACAGCCAAGGAAAAGGGCTTTGACTCAGACTTCTGGAGGCGAGATGGAGGCCAGAAGAAGGAAGGTGGTGTTGGTGTTCAGAACCAGTGGTTTAATCCTGGCACCACTACCTCCGCCAGCAGTGTAAGCCAGCCATCTGAGACCAGCGGTAGGACCCTGACCCGCAGGACCGGCCCCATTAAGAAGCCTGTGCTCAAGGCCCTCAAAGTGGAAGACAAGGAGAACGAGAAGCCCAAAGTGGAGCCCGGGGAGAAGGTAGTCCCTTACCGTCTGGAGAAAGAAGTGCTCACCAATGTATATGACCTGAAGAAAGACAACCAGCCCCTAGTAAGTAACAGACGCTCCGCCTCACCTGCTATCGAGAAGCAGCCAGAAGAGAAGCAACACCAACCACCAGCCCCTGCTAAAGTAGAGCAGCCATCCAGTCCCCACAGTGAGGATTTGCCCAAGGAGAGCAGCTGGGACAGCGGGAAGAGCCAGTCCTCTAGAGACGACCAGGAGAGCAGGGAGCCTGCCGCACCACGACGCAACAACTGGATCTTCGTCGATGAGGAGCAGGCCTTTGCCGGAGCCAGGGGAACGGGTAGAGGTCGAAGCCGTGGCGGCTTCAGGGAGTTCGGCTCCAGAGGAGACCGAGGTGGCCGGGGAGGCCGAGGCGGAGAGAACCCCAGAGGAAGCTACAACAATAACAGCAGGGACGCCATTGGAGCCCAGAGACCAGGCAGAGGCAGAGGACTGCCCAGGGACTTTGTCAAGTTGGAAGACCTGCAGAGGGGGAAGCCGAGGAGGCGCAACGTCAGTGAGACTCTGAGCGAGACCTCTGAGTACGAGGAGCTGCCCAAGCGGCGGCGCCAGAAGGGCTCTGAAAACGGAGAGGGTGTCTGCTACCCAGAGCAGGGAGAGACCAGGAAGGCTGACCGAGACTCGTGGAGGTCGAACAAGGTGTACACTGAAGACCAGGCGGCTAGCGACGCCCGAGACGACAAAGCCAAGGCCAGCAGCAGGGGCTTCGGAGGCCGCTCTCTGCCTCCCAGACTCGACACTGGCAGGGGCTACAACACCGGCCGGGGGTTCAACAACGGCTCCAGAGACACCTCCACCTGGAGGGGCCGGGGGACACAGTTTGGCAGCAGCGGTGGGCCCATGCAGGAGAACGGCTATGGTCCGGGCACCGAAACCTTCCCCAGAAGACCACCACCTGCAGAGCGCGAGCTCCTCAAATACACCCCCAAGTTTACCGGCTCTACCGGTTCCTTCATGGAGAATGGCACAGAGGACCGTGGCTTGGAGGGAGAGTACTACATAGACAATGACAACCCTGGACAACAGCAGTTGAGAAGACGGCGGCCGCCGCGCCAGGACAAGCCCCCGCGCTTCCGCCGACTACGCCAAGAGCGGGAGCCCGGCAGCGGCCAGTGGACCAGTGACGAGTATATCAACGGATCGGACGGATTCGCCAACCCCTGGCCGGGCCGCTCCAAGGAGGGAGGTAGAGAAGACGGCTGGCCCAGTGGCCACTACTCCGGAGGGGGAGGGAGGTCCGGTGGTCAGCATGGCCAGGCTGAGGACTGGGAGACTGGCTCGGAGAACAGCGACTTCAACGACTGGAGGGAGAAGCGAGGTGGAGGACAGCAGCAGCAGCAAGCCCACGGTGGAGATGTGCACTCAGACTCTGGCCACGGGGAGCTTGGCTCTGTGGAGAAGAGGGAGCTGGCCAAAAGAAGCTTCTCCAGCCAGCGCCCCCTGGTGGACCGGCAGAACAGGAAGGGAGAGCCGGCCCTACTGGAAGGGAACAAGATGACACGTTCCTCAGAGAACCCCAGCGCACTGCCCTCTTGCAACAGGAATGACGGCTGGCAGAACGGAGGGGCCTCCAACCATAGGAGGTGAGTACTGTGCTAACTTTGGCTTACGCTAACTTGGTGCGAGAATGTTCAACAAAACTGTGGATATAGATTTTTTTTTTTTTTCAAAACATCCTCATGGCATCATGATATTATAGCTTCCACCCCAAGCAACACCCTTTAATGGGAACACCTGACTCATGGAATGTCTCTCCCTTTCTGCAGGAACAAAGAGGATTCAGGCCTAGTCTACTGTGTCGAGCAGTCTGAGGAGGGCCACAAGCCCAACGAACCCTCAGGGAAGAAGCTGGACAAGGAGCTGAGGACTCGGTCTGTGAAGGGAGACCTGGCTGAACCATTGTCTCAGTACGACCTCAACAGCTACCACTGTGAGTGCCAGGCACCAACCTCATAGTAAAGCACGGCTCAAATGTAACCAGGGTTCTCAAACTTGTGGCCCATGGACCAGATGCGGCCCACAGACTGATTTAATGTGCTCCATAGTTGTCTTTTTGTAAATTTTATTTTCATATTTCCTATCACAGTGTGTTGTAATGGCATAAGTGTATGTCTTCCAGTTGAGGGGGATGCTGGGTGTTCCAGTCCAGATGGGTTCCAGGACCTGTCCAAGAAACAGCAGCGTCGTCTTCCACAGGAAGACGACAGGAGGAGGAAGGAACATGGAGCTCCGGTAAATTGACAGAACATTAAAATAATCCCAAAACATTTAAATGCATCTGAAATAATGGGCACAAGGGCTTTGGGTGTCTCGAGAATAGACCCTGTATTGAGTAAAATCTAACTTTCAAATGGATTATTGCAAGTAGCAATACTTTAAATGTTTTTTCAGAAATATCTCAATTGTATAGTTGTACATGACTTATTTTTTATTTTACCTTTATTTAACTAGGCAAGTCAGTTGCTTTCAGTCACTTATTATCAATGACGGCCTAGGAACAGTGCTTTAACTGCCTTGTTCAGGGGCAGAAAGACATATTTTTACCTTGTCAGCTCAGGGATTCGATCTTGCAACCTTTCGGTTACAAGTCCAACGCTCTAACCACTTGGCTACCTGCCGCCACTTGAGCAGCTATGTTGTACTTCATCTATGAAGAAATGTCTTCCTCTACCTCACACTGCAGGTGTCGGTGAAGAACAGACCGATCACCTCCAAGATGCCCCCGCGGTTTGCCAAGAAGCAGGGTGGCATGACCATGGATCCGCCAGAGGAGGGCCTCTCTGCCAACAACCTGGGCACTGAGATCTGGGAGACCAACAGCTCCGGTAGGAGTAGGAGCAACACCCCTGTGCTCACAATGTATCTTCAATGTATCTGATAACTGAGAGTAACTCAGTCTGTTGCCCATACTCTGCTTTTCTATCCAGATGAACATTGTGTTTTCAACTGTGTTAAAGAAAATCTTTGAGTCCAGTGGTTCTTACATTATTTTCATACCCTTTAGCTTTGTCAGTCCAGTCATCTGGAGGAGACTCGTGGACCAAGCAGGTGTCTTATACGGGCAGTGAGCCCAACTCTGAGGACTCTGACGCGGGGCCTGAGCAGAGCAAGGAGCAGCACAAGCCCGGCCCCATCGGCAACGAGCGCTCGCTCAAGCACCGCAAGGGCTCGGAGGGTCTGGAGGGCGGGTCCATTACACCTGTCAATGGCGTGAACCTCCACGCGGACACGGTGCTGCCCGTGCCGCCCATAGAGTTTGGCGTTAGCGCCAAGGACTCGGACTTCAGCCTACCGCCCAGGTCCACCCCAGTGCCTGTGTCCAACCCCGTCACCAAGCTACAGGTCACCCTTGCCAGCAACGTGAGTACAAATACACTGAGTACTACCAGATTTCCATTGTCACCTCATAATTATAGGGTGGGGTATTGAAAGGAGTCCTTGAAATTGCTTCACCATGAAGTGGCTTGATTAAATAAATATAAATTAGATGTAAAATGGACAAAAGATGTCATTGACTAGTTGTGTTAACTTCTGTCTGTGTGTAGCCTGCCCTGACCCAGGCCATCCCCATGCTGTGTAGAGACCACCTGCAGCCTGGCATCAACCTCAACCCCATCTCTTTCCCCAGCGCTGACCTCACACTCAAGGTACTCCACCACACTACCTCTCACTTTCCACAAATCAGTCTTGTTAGAGATTTAATTCTCAATTACCTACCTGGCTAAATGTCAGATCAGATAAACATTAGTAAACTCCAAAATGTTTTTTGGGTGTACTTTCACTAAACAGTTGCCTCCCTTCGGCCCTCTTCCTCAGATGGAGTCAGCCCGTAAGGCGTGGGAGAACTCCCAGTCTCTCCCTGAGCAGGGCTCTCCTGGTGGGGTTGCCGCTGGTGCCCAGCCCCCCTGCACCGTAGGCTCCTCCAGTGGGGTCAGCTACAGCTCCTTTGGAGGGGTGCCCATGCCCGTGGCCTCTGTGGCGCCTTCCATGTCCATGCAGGGTAAAGGGACACTCAGACACATTAACAGACATTATTGGTATATTTGGCCATGGACTATGCATTGTATGAAATCTACATCTGTGTGTTATTATTACAATTTTTTAAATAACATAATTGCATTTCCCTCTCTAGGTAACCATATCCCCCCGCTGTATCTGGACGGCCATGTTTTTCCCAGCCAGCCTCGTCTGGTGCCCCCAACCATGACCCAGCAGCAGAGCTACCAACAGGTACTTCACTCACAAGTATAGGGTCTTACAGGATTTTTTTCATTTATTGGGGGTTTTCTTTTTGGCAATAATCAACAAAACTACACTGTGCAGCGGAATACCAACTGTAATATTATAAATCACTCCTTCCCATGTGTGCACGCAGGCAGCTGCCCAGCAGATCCCCATCTCCCTGCACACCTCTCTGCAGGCCCAGGCCCAGCTTGGTCTCCGGGGGGGCCTGCCCGTCTCACAGTCCCAGGAGATGTTCAACTCCATTCCCTCCTTCAGGTCCCAGGTATACATGCACCCCAATCTGTCCCAGCCCAGCCCCATGGTGCTGTCAGGTGGTGGCCCCCTCAAGGGGCCCTACTCGGCATTCCCGGGCATGCAGCCGTCAGATATGGTCAAGCCCCAGTCTGGCTCCCACTACCAGCCAATGAATGGCAGCCAGGCCATGGTCTATGACGGCCAGATGAACCAGGGCCCTGGCATGGGCTCCTCCCAGCTCATGGACTCCCAGCTCATCCAGGTAAGGGGAGCCACTCTGTGGCACACTTGTGTTAGTTGGAAGGAAAACAGTTAGTTTGGCTTTTAATGGAAACATACTCTCATAATTCAACGTTTCAAAGTCCGATGCATTGATCACCCCTCTCTCTCTCCAGGTGACCATGCCCTTGCCGGGTTCTCAGCTGCGTTATGGCTCTGCCCAGCAGCACCTCATCCTGCCCCAGTCCATCCAGCTCCAGCAGGGCCAGAACCTTTCTGTGGGAGCTGCCCGCAGAATGCTCCCCCCTGGCTCCCAGCCCCCAGTCATGACTGGCAGCAGAGAGGTGAGAGCCAGAGACCCACCAAGTGTCCCTTCCAACAATGATACAGCCCAACTACCTTGATTGGTCAATGTTAGCTTTAGGTTGGATTTGGATACATTTCATGTATAAACAGAAAAAAATGCACATTGAATTAAGTGTAACCCATCCCTTTGAAATAGAGGGGAAAGTTCACCTAAATCACAATTACTTGAATGTTTTCGCAGAATTTCCCAATCTCTACTGGTCCATATACTACTTACAAGGTAAGGAAAAACGATATGAGTGAATTTGTCATTTGGGTGAACTATGACGTTAATGCCACAACATTTAATAGATGGAATTGAGAAGTTCTTACACGGATGTTTGTTTGTTTATCCTCTAGACCTCCCAGATGGAAATGAAAGGTTTCCAGTTCTCTGACAAGCCCAATCACTCCCAGGGCATGCCCGGAGGATACAACAGGTGAGCTGGAACAGCTAAATGTCACCCGGAAGCTGTTAGACTGCAACACGCCTACTCTTTAGTTTGTATCCTTATAAACACGTGTTCATGTTATTGTAACATGGCAAAGGATTCTACATGGTTCGCTTCCAGTAACATTTTTAGACTTAGAAACGGACATAATATCCCTCTATGCTTTTTGTTTTCTTCTAGTTAGTTCAAAAGTTAATTTAAGAAACATTTAGTGATCATATAATGGCATTCAAATGACTTTTAAATAGATGTTATTGAAAGGTAATGGTAAATCTATCTCTGTCCCTCTCTCCCCTCAGACCAGGGTCTGCCAGCCCCAGTGGGAAGCCGTCTGGCCCCGTGCCTGGACATTACACCCAGCAGGTATGACCCAACACATAGTCATACACACATTAGGTACATACACTCACAATGGTCGCACTAGTTATTGCTCACACTCTACAATCAATCAAGGTCCTCCAGAGCACTTCATACACTTTCATATGAACAAACACAATTTTACAGGCACTGCACACTGCTCTGACACTAGCAGGCATGACACACACACACACACAAACGGTCATGACTCAAACAATCCCAGCTGCTTATACACACACACTCATATAGCCTCCCCCTCCCATTTCATTGGAAACAGAAGACGACCTCCATGCAGGCTGTTCAGCAACGAGGCTGGGCCTGCAGTGGCCCTGGCCTGACCTGTAGTTGCTGCTACAGAGACCCGGCCACCGGCTGGTTTGAGGCCCCGCTGTGCCCCCTCCACGGCAAGGTTATAGAAACCTCACACTCAATCATTCTGCTTGTTTAAATCACTGATGTTGTTGCACCATTTTAAATGACTGATCAGTGTTGTCATGCAGCTACCTTGAACTGCTCTCACACAATGGTAAAACGGCCACTCAAGACCTTGAGGTACTTTTGAGTCATGAGCATAAAACAATATGATTAAATATAATTTTGGTATTCTTTCTGTGGAAAATATTTGCGGCCTTGCACAAGTCTCCATTACCCCCAAGGTTTGCCTAAAGATAACCATGCAGATATACTGAGTCATGTTGCCATGCTAACAGTGTGTGTATTTCCCTGCCTGCCGCCTCCGCCCTCTAGGTCCCTCCTCCTCAGGGCAGCATGGTTATGCACATGCGTCCCCCCACCACCGGCCCCTTCCCCACCCCCATCCAGAGACCTGTCATGCAGGTCAACAAGACCGTCATCATCCGCTCCCCCCCTTATCCCAACCCTGGGCGCGAACCCCCCCACTCCACCCCCCCCTTGGCCCCCGAGCCCTCCGTCAAGGGGCCGGAGGATGGCATGAAGGTGAGCCATCCACTGTAAATACAGGTAATTTGATTTGAATCCATTTGTTTTTTGTTTTTCTCCAATCCAATGTGCAAATGTATGTAATAAGAGTCATATGTGGAGAGTTTGGTCCTTGCTGTTTATGTCAGATTGTAGGTTTCTGTGGATTATCACTTAAACATAATTTGATTGGTTAAAAGGGTGTCATGTGACTTCAATCGCCACTGGCAGCACCTCAACTCTCCTCCATGTTCGTTGCCAAGTGGCTAGTAGTTTTCCAAGTTAGCCTGAACTCTCTTTATAGATGGCTTTGAATGAACTCTGGATGTACTGCTATGAACTATTGTAGTTATTAATGACCATATTATATTGAGTCATAACCAGTAATGTGGTGCCTGAAGGATGATTTCTCTCATTACAAGATGAATTTGTCATTGAGCTTACCTGGGGAACTGCTTTTGACTGAATGGTGCTCATAGACAGACAGCCTAATCATGTAGGCACATGCTTGCTGGTACATAATAGCATTTACTGGCATATGCGTTGTTTGGTTTTCTGGATTTATAGTCGGCAGAAGACATCAAAATATATGTGTTTCAGTGCGTAATACTTGTTGCTAACAATACATTGGACTGATGCTTGATAATAGCTTTTTTTTTTTTATGGTGTCCAATTTTTGCTATTAGACTGTTTTTAAAACAATGTTTTAACTATTTCCTTTGATATGGCCTAAAAATCATATCAAATAAAAGGCAAACTTATGGGCGATTCGTGATATGTATCTTTTTTGTCCCCCCTCTCTAAGCTTTGTTGTACAACTAAAGGTCAAAACACTTCATTTCAAGTAGTGTAATGTATATTTATACCTAGGCTAAATATAAACAGTCCACAACCATAAGACCCACTACTAATTACATTATTTTATCAAAATAGTTTAACCTGCCTTTTTGCAATAATCACATCTGGCTGTCATGTCAATCTATGAAAATGCCATTTTTGTTAGAAATTTTAACAGAACCGTGCACTTCCACTAATAATGACCAACTTCTTGTAGCAGGTGATTGCATTATAGAAAATCAACACAATCTCTCAACCCACGTGTTCGTGAGAAGTCAGCTAATCTTTATATTTGAAGTCTAGCGAACTTGGATATATTTGCTAGGTATCAAGGTAGAACAGTTGAACTGTTATGAACACAGCCTTCTGTCCGTTTCCACCTGTTTGAACAGCATGCTAGCCTGTCCACTTTGTTTAGATGTTGAAATCAAGTGGTCTAGCTGGATAAGATGCTTATTTCTCAGAATGAGTTGACAATTCCTTGTATAAATGCCTCTTTATGCACATTGCAAATGTATAAAACACAGACTAGACTGCTAGCACAACACTCTGGCTAAAATGCTGCTAGCGGTACATAGTACTGTAATGCCGTGCACGACAAACTGAGCATTTAATTTTCCAGAATGGATGTTAATTGATACCGGTACTCCCGTTTTAGTAGGGTCTGCTCTGCGCTCAATTTTGAGAATTCAGACATAAACATTTTACGTTTTCCAGTCAAATGTCTGTTTCGGTGTCCATATGACTGATTCTGTTGGACCAAACCTCAAATGCAAATAGAGTTGAAACTGTCAGAGGGAGAAGTGGTCTTTCATCCTTGTTGTGAGTGGCAGGGGGCGGGACTGTGTGTGTGTGTGAGAACTGGGAAAGGTACATAGCACAGAAGGAGTGATGTAGACCACACCAAAAAGACATGAGAACAAACTCGTCAAAACTAAATTATAAAAAAGGTAATACTTGTGGGACTGGCCTTTGGTGAACAGTCATTTGAATTAATTTGATATCGCCACTGCCCTACTTGTAACAGTGTTTTGTTGCCCATTTGAAAACCATATGAAATGTTAACCTTGAATTTCTTGTGTGTGTTCGAGTAAAGCCCTGTGGGATAGGCGCCAGCTGGTGGGTGAGGGGAAGGCACTGCCGGGGGGCCTGATGACCAGCAACCTCCAGGAGCCCCTTCCCGGCTGGCAGGGCAAACCAGCACCATGCACCAGAGTCATCAAAGTGGAAGAGGGCAAGGCATAGCAACGGACCTTAAACCTCTTTTTAACCTTCACAAAACCTGCTTCTGGAAGACGCAAACCCCTGCCTCCTCCCTCGGCCCACCTCTCAGCCTTCTCTCACAAAACCCCAGGTCGGCGCCAGACTGAAGGGCAGGCATACTGTATCAACTCCCAGAACCTGACACCAACTTTCAGAACCGGACATTTATTATTATTATTATTATTATTATTAAACACCACATATAGAGATATATAAATATATATAAATATATACATAGACAATAGTTTTGGACACTCTTCTAAGCAGACTCTTCAAGGTCGTCTTTATTTATTAATGTTAATGTCCATTTTGAGAGAAGGATAATGGTAACAAAAAAGAGAATAGAAATTCATGTTTTCTGTATTGCTCGCCATCAGAGTCCGAAAAAGGAAACGGCCAGCTCCTGCAGATAGTTCACTGTCGTAATTCACCCCTTTTTGCCAAACTGTACTTACCTTTTTGGTCTGTAGCCTTGTAGATGAGGCAGACACTTGACATGTCACCACAAGAAAGAAAATCTATAAGTGTTTAAAAAAATGAATTGCAGAGCGGCACCCCCCCCCAACTCTTTGTCATTTTTCGCTGATAACTGTGGAGTTTTTTATTCTTTTTTTAGTCGTCATCTCCTATTTGCTCTATTCAAGGACTCCTTTTATTCAATAAAAATCTTTCAAACCCAGGTTTGAGGACATTGTGTGTAGACGTGGAAAGGCGTGACCTGGGGTGTGTCACCCTCCCAGGGTACTTCACACAGCACGTGAACTGTGACAAAACTGCTTAGATTGTTAGAAAATGTTTCCGTTTTTTTTAAGGCAGTTTTTTTGCTTTTATGTGACTCTCGCCTTTATGTATTTCCTATTTTAGAGAAATCATGTTGCCTCATTTGAAGCTTCCCTGGCTTTGATGCAGTGTGTGCATGTGATGTGCTGAACATGGGTTAACCGCGGGGCCTGATCCAGGATTCCGTCACAACATTTCAAAAGGCTCTGAAGTCAGTGGACATGTGCCGCTGCAGTGTGTGTGTGGTTTTGATCAACCAAGCTGGCAAAAAATGTGGAGTTATTCTTTAGTATTGGGGAGTGAGGGTGGGCTTCATTGACTTACTGTACGATCCCAATAGCTGATTCAAATTCTTTCTATCGCTATCCATTTGGTTGTAATGAGTTGAAATCTGAATCACATCTGATGTGATTTTCTATCCCTCTCCTGGAGTATTTTTGCTTTTTCTCCTAGAGCTATTATAAACACTTCTCTGTATTGTGTTTTTTTTAGTTAACTCGATGGAAAGATGGAGGTTAGTGAAGAAATTAGTAGGCATACCGCCCTAGTGAACGTTCAGCACCATGTAAAGTCTCTGGGTAATAAAAGCAACCTAACTAGAACTCTCAATCAGGGTCCAAATATCTATTTCTATGTTACAATTTGATGATAATGGAGGGGGATTAGATGCTTGATGAATTAATGTACGATCTTCGTGTAACATTTTTTTTGTGAACGTTGCAGTTGCTTTGGGCTCTCAGAAGGAATATTAAAGCATTTATTTTTTGTTTGAAAAAATGTGATCTGTTTGCATATTTTTTTGTTGTCACATTTTGAAAGTCATTTACTATTCCAATGTCATAAAGGTTTAGAAATGTTACTGCTTATTATAATGCTCCATGACACTACAAAATGTTCACTCATCTTTGTCACTGATGTCTGTACATTATGCATACCTGTTCATTATATTATATTCCGAGTTGTGGTCAGTCGGGGAGGGTGGGAGTCAAACATGTTTGATTTATATATTGTATCACTAATAAAATGATAAATGTTTAAAAGGTCACTTATGTTCTCACAGGGTGGACTGCTTTAACTTGTGGATTGGCTTATTGGACGTTGTGATGGCTTTCCTGCTTTTTGCAGTGACAGGACCCTGTCAGTTTTTGGACAGGGAAAAGGTGGACACTGAAACCTCATACACACCTGAGAAACTGCATTTGGTTTCCGTGCTCGACTTCTATTACTGTACCGATACCAAGATATCGCCATGACGCTTATTTTTTTTTGTACTTTTAAGAGTCATATTTGATTTGTCAGAGGACCAGTGCACTCTGGCACAAATCCAACAGTATCCTTCCTGATATGTGATCATATTCGCCCTTTCCTTGTTAAGAGCTTGAGAGAGAAATAAAGCCGTTGTGCTTTTTCAAAACCGTTGTCCTTTTTGAATGTGTTTTGTGTTCAAGGCTGTCAGTTGGATAAAGGTATTATAATATTTTGTACTAATAAAATGTACCAAACCTGTGCGGCTGCAACAGCAATACAAACGGGTTATCGTGCCTATCGTATCAAATAACCGACATGTGGTGGTTTTTACCTGCGGAAAAATAAGCCAAGTGAATGTAATGACGTCATACGTGTCGAATTCCACGAATTTTTGTCAAGACAAAGGGGGCTTTCTTACACTGCAGAGAATTGTTCAGCACTTGCACTCTAAACAGGATATATCAGGACATCTTGACGGAATAAATCAAGTAGAAGGTAAACATTTGAACTCAAACTTTGTGTACGTCAAGTTGTAGATACATAAGGTGGTCTAGAAAGTTGTCAACTGATGACGGTAAGTTACGTTTGAAAACTTTTGTCGTGCAACGCACGTCTCAAAGTGAGCTATCTCGGTCACTTTACGTTGCTTGTACAAAGTGTACTGATGAACTGCATTATACATGGGGTAAATATATTTACATTTTATGGGGAATAAAGTTGAATGTCACGAATGTGTCTATGTTCTAAAACACTCGCGAATTTCGAACACTTTTGAACGTGGCAGTCGGCCCTTTATCGTCCAGGGAGAATGTACCCCAAACGGCCGGCAGATGGCGATATTGAGGCATTTAATTTTACAGTCCAAAGAGCATGCATATGCAGCCGGCTATACACACTTTTCCCCGTGGACGAGTTCGTACATAAAACATTCAAGCTGCAAAGGCGTCGATTTCCTCCTTAACTAGCTGTAACGGCGAGAAGGCGGGGAAAATATGCATACTTTCTTTATGAAACACAATTTTCCACCACCACGCTAGAGTGGCTAATGCTAATTTCTAATGTTAACGCCCAGCGTTCAACCAGGGCAAAGATATGGATATAATGATTAGATACTTACTTGTATTGTCTCCATCCTAACAATGGATTTGAAATGGTGGGCTGTCCAGCTCCCTTCTTGTCTTTGGATTGGTAGATAAGTCTCATTATTTTAATACTTTTTAAAATATTCGATGAGGGGTTGCGTTAATCGCCTGTATTTAATGGAGAGTTAGATGCTATGCTAGCCTAATACATATACATAGACTGTCTCGAATTTCAACAGGGACAACTGCGATATAAAGTGTTTTTTCTCAGTCAGGTGCATCACACATATCACTCATAAAAACCTACGCATTACAAAACGTGTATTAAATAAGCATCACAAATCAAAATAGCAGTTCATGTTCATCTTGACTCAGTTTGACACTGTCTCATTGCCCCCATACAAAAACCTTGTCAATTGCTTTATAGGCTGACTATACCGGTGCAAGCATTGCAAAATAAATTTAGAAATCTATGTTATTCAATTATTGCACCCACACTGCTCGCACACGCCAACGAGTGTCTAGCGCTAAGGGCTAAAATAGAACTCCTTTCTATTTCTGAGGCAAGTCCTGCCTCTCCCATCTCCTCATTGGTTTGTAGAAGCAGGTACGTGCCATCTCCTCAGGGTGATTGAAAGACAATGTTTTGCCGGTTGTCGTGGTAATACTATGAAAGTGTGCCAATCACTACATAAGTTCAAAGATGAAAAAGCCGGGAAGGAGGAGAGATGATTAGAAACGATTCAGTTGGCCGTTTTATGTGTGGATTTAGAGGACCTTGTGCATTTCAGGTAATATAACAACTCAATGTTTATATCCCAGGGCAATTAGCTAGCAACAGCAAGCTAGCTAAATAGGACAAATTAGCTAGCAAGTGGAAGCTAACTAGCTAAATTGCCATACATGTTTAATGCTTTTCAACCTGTCCCCAAATTAATGTAATTGGTTCAGAGTTTGTTTTGATATTTTAACCTACGTGTCGTGATCGCATTTGGTTTAGACTCGCGCAGCTGGTTTGGGTTCCGTGTAATAGTTAAGGATGTGTTTAGCATAGGCAGCTCGCTTCGCCTTCCTCTCTCTGGCCTGGGCTCCATGCATTCCCTTTGGATGGTAAAATGAAATGATTCAATATCCGCATCTGCTGGCTGTGGGCTAGGGAAATGATTTGGCTAGGGAGAATCAAGTCGACTGTCTTCACAAGGAACCAAACGGGGGGACTAACTTGAACTTCCAATAATAAATGCTAATTTTCATTGCGAACACTTTTGCTATGTTGGAGTAATGATTACACACCGGGCAAGCATTCCTGTGCCATAAAGGTCCAGACATCTTGGCAGATATAGTGCCCTACTCTTGAGAAGCCGGAGCAGGGCTAGAACCAACTACCTTGCTGTCAAAGGACAAATGCAATAATTCCTTTGCTATAAAGGTTCAGTGGCCTCATTAATAACCGCTGCATACATTTCACACTAAATATCTGCATACGCCATTTCTGAAAAGACTCCGCACGTACAAAAATATTGAGATTTCTATACTTGGCACACGCCATACACACCCATGTTTCCCGTTGTAAATCAGACCCGTCCTGAAACTGCATGTGTGAACAAGCAATAAAACTCAACCTGAAAACACCCATCATTCACCTTTTATTGTGATATATGTATGTGACCAATAAAAGGTTGTTTAATAACACCCTTATTTGCTTTATACTTTGGAAGTATTGGAATAAGGACGTTTCTAAAGGAAATGGTAAACTTGATCAAATGTCTCTGGAGGTGTTGGCAGTACGTTTTAATCTTTTACAGTGACATTGGCTGTATCTGACAGTTTCTGAAAGAAATCGTTTGAATTAAATAATTTGTGGATCGTTTGAATTAAATCATTTCAATTAAATCATGTTTTTATGTTGGCCACTGGGCACAGACGTCAACTCAACGTCTATTTCACGTTGCTTCAACGTAATTTAATTGAAGTGACGTGTAAACAACGTTGATTTATTATCTAAATGTTGAAAGTGTGTGGGCGATGGAGAGAAACAAAATGGTGCAGTTTGAGGCCATGTGGTGGAGAGTGATGCGGGCGCCGGAGATGGGGTTGTGAGCAGGTGGGTCTGGGAAGGTGTGATGTCGTTGATGTTTGTGTGTATGTGCGTTTTTTGTATTTTTTGAAGAACAACAAATATACCTCCCCGAAAAATTGAGATGGGATGTTGAAGGCCTGTAGGCTACTTGGACAGTATGAAACCATCAGTCAGAAAATGGGAGAAACTTATTCTGCAGTTTATGGGAAGCTAAGCACATTCTCACATCAAGTTACATTTTTAAGTTACATTCATAAAGTTACATTCATAAATGCCAACTTTTGCATGGCCTGGCGCACCCACATTTTGTGTTATATTTTGTACATACAGTGCCTTCAGAAAGTATTCACACCCCTCGACCTTTTTCACATTTTGTTGTGTTACAGCCTGAATTTAAAACGGATGAAATTTAGATAATTTTTTGTCAATACCCCTTAATGTCAAAGTGGAATTCTGTTTTCAATTGTTTTTACAAATTAACTAAAAATGAAAAGCTAAAATGTCTTGAGTCAATAACTATTCAACTCCTTTGTTATGGCAAGCCTAAATAAGTTCAGGAGTAGATATTTGCTTAAACAAGTCACATAATATGTCGAATGGACTCACACTGTGTGCAATAATAGTGTTTAACATCATTTTTTATGACTACCTCATCACTGTACCCCACACATACAATTATCTGAAGGTCCCACAGTCGAGCAATGAATTTCAAACACAGATTTATTTTACCTTCATTTAACTAGGCAAGTTAGTTAAGAACAAATTATTATTTTCAATGACGGCCAGTGGGTTAACTGCCTTGTTCAGGGGCAGAACGACAGATTTGTACCTTGTCAGCTCGGGGATTTGAACTTGCAACCTTTCGGTTACTAGTCCAACGCTCTAACCACTAGTCTACAAAAAAAATTAAAAAATAAAAAGCATACATTGAATATCACTTTGAGCATAGTGAAGTTATTAGTTACACTTTGGATGGTGTATCAATACACCCTGTCATTACAAAGATACAGGCATCCTTCCTAACTCAGTGTATCAATACACCCAGTCATTACAAAGATACAGGCGTCTTTCCTAACTCAGTTGCCGGAGAGGAAGGAAACGTCTCAGGGATTTCACCATGAGGCCGAGTTACAATTTTGACTCAAATCGGCTTGAAAATCTAAGGCATGACCTGAAAAGGGTTGTCCAGCAATGATCAACAACCAATTTGACAGAGCTTGAAGAATGGGCAAATGTTTCACAATCTAGGTGTGGAAAGCTCTTAGAGACGTATTACCCAGAAAGATTCACAGCTGTCATTGGCTGCCAAATGTGCGTTTACAAAGTATTGACTCAAGGGTGTGAAAACCTATGTCAATAAGAGATGTGTATTTAATTGTCAATAAATGTCTAAAAACAAGTTGGTTTTGTGTGTGTATCTGTAACACAACAAAATGTGGAATAAGTCAAGGGTTAGGAATCTTTCTGAAGGCACTGTACGTGTATGCACGGTTTATAAATGAGGCCCCAGACCACTTGGCAGTAGTACATTTGTAGGGTCCAGGGAGTCAACACTCATTATGATGGAATTTGATACGTGTCTTCATTATATTTTGTTGTGCTTTGTCTCAGGATGTCAGGTAGAGCAGTCAGGCCAGACGAGGGTCTGATGATGATGCAGGAGCTTGAAGACCGTCTGAAGGAGCAGATTGATAAACTAGAGCACGTCCGCCTCTCTGCTACTGAGCTCAAAGACAACCTTTCTGGGGTTTGTTTGCACTATTTATTCTCTCACTCAACTACTATAGCCTGTAGGCCTATTTCTCCCTTTTCTTATCTGAATACTGATCCACTACATACAGTGCATTCAGGAAGTATTCAGACCCCTTGAATTTTTCCACATTTTGTTACGTTACAGCCTTAATCTAAAATGCATTAAATATTTTTTTCATCAATCTACACAAAATACCCCATAATGTCAAAGTGAAAACAGGTTTTTAGACATTTCTGGAAATGGATTAAAAATATAAAAAAACATACCTTATTTACGTTAGAATTCAGACCCTTTGCTATGAGAAGAATGCAGAGAAGAATGGGAGAAACTCCCCAAATACAGGTGTGCCAAGCTTGTAGCGTCATACCCAAGAAGACTGTAATCGCTGCCAAAAGTGCTTCAACAAAATGCTAATGTAAAATTTCACTTTTTCATTTTTTATTTTTTATTTGTTTTACCTTTATTTAACTAGGCAAGTCAGTTAAGAACAAATTCTTATTTTCAATGACGGCCTAGGAACAGTGGGTTAACTGCCTGTTCAGGGGCAGAACGACAGATTTGTACCTTGTCAGCTCGGGGATTTGAACTTGCAACCTTCCGGTTACTAGTCCAACACTCTAACCACTAGGCTACCCTGCCGCCCCAATAAACTTGCAAAAAATTCTAAACCTGTTTTTGCTTTGTCATTATGGGTTATTGTGTGTAGATTGACAAGAAAAAGACAACAATTTAATCAATTTGAGAATAAGGCTGTCATGTAACAAAATGTGGAAAAAGTCAAATGTTCTGAATACTTTCCGAATGCATTGTACCTGTCCATGGAAGCCCCATTGAGCTCAGAGTGGGATTTATACTGAACTATGACTGTTTCTGTTTCTACACCATTGCAGATCAATGGTGATCTGAACCAATCTATTGCTGACCATCTGGACTGGCTGGGTCAGCTGTCAGAGCGAGTGGAGACCCTTCAGATGAACACATCCGTCTTTGTTCAGGTGAGAGACAGGAGACATGATGAAGGGACCGTTTTAACTGACAACTGCTTCTGTCTGTGTTAAGAAGAGGTGCATGGATTTCTATAATAGCATGGCTTTTGTGTGCAGATGAACCCGAAGCCTCGTACCTGGGGAGGGAAGCAGGGCTCCAGGCACGCTCCACGCTGGGGCCGACTCCACAGTCTGGCTGATGATGCCCAGTCTGAGTATGGCTGGTCCCCTATCCGCACACGACGCAACAGCGATGCTGCCTCCGAGATGTCCTGTGCCTGGTGACCTGGTAGCTCAGATGGATCAGTTGGTTGGACTTGGATCAGGGTGCTGGCAATACCAGGGGACACGTACTACACTGACTGTGTTAACTGCAAGTTGCTTTGGATAAATGAGTCTGCTAAATGACCATACTAAAAGACATGATTACAACAAACTAACTAAGCTGCAGACAAACATACATTTGATATTATTTCAGTGCCACAATATTAGTCGCTATCCACTCACATTGCTGTAATTGTATCGAATAGTTGAACATTTCACTGCAGTGTGTTATTTGAGAAATTGACTTGTATTATGCAATATAGTTATTGTTTGTATTTTGTGTTCTTCTGTGGTGCTTTTCTGTCTCTTGTAAAATGTTTGTTGATATTACTCAATGTTGCTATTATTCAAAGTTATTTGATTTTATTTTGGTCTTCTCATTGTTGTGATCTTTTGCAGCTGCCAGCTATAACCAATGATGAAGCCACAACACCTCCATCTTGGCACTCTCCCTAGCATTGTACATTTCTTTTTAGTGGAAGCTATAGAAATGCATTTATTAATGTCTACATTCGTTTTTGCCACATTTATTCTATTACAGACACATGAATGCATACTTTAAAATTAGATTATGTGAGCTAATCATTTAAAACAAATATTTTAATGTTTTCCCAATAGCTAATAGTATATATTTTTTAGCTTACTAATGATACTGTCCCTACTACAACAACAAAAATACTTACATCGAACCAAAATATTAACGCAACATGCAACAATTTCAAAAAATGTAGATCATATAAGGAAATCAGTCAATATAAATTAATTATTTGGGCCCTAATCTATGTATTTCACGACTGGGAATACAAATATGCATCTGTTGGTCACAGATACCTTAAAAAAACAAAAGGAAAGGGGCGTAGATCAGAGAACCAGTTTGTATCTGGTGTGACCACCATTTGTCTCATGCAACGTGACACATCTCTTTTGCATAGAGTTGATCAGGCTGTTGATTGTGGCCTGTGTAATGTTGTCCCACTCTTCAATGGCTGTGCGAAGTTGCTGGATATTGGCAGGAACTAGAACACGCTGTCGTATACATCGATCCATAGCATTCCAAACATGGGCAATGAGTGACATGTCTGGTGAGTATGCAGGCCATGGAAGAACTAGGACATTTCCAGCCTCCAGTGATGTAAAGTACCTTAGTAAAAATACTTTAAAGTACTACTTAAGTAGTTTTTTTGGTGTATCTGTCATTTACAAAAAATTTAATGTAAAAAAATAACAACTTTTACTTCACTACATTCCTAAAGAAAATAATGTACTTTTTACTCCATATATTTTCCCTGACACCCAAAAGTACTTGTTACATTTTGACAGGAAAATGGTCCAATTCACACACTTATCAAGAGAACATCCTTGGTCATCCCTACTGCCTCTGATCAGGCGGACTCACTAAACACAAATGTTTGTAAATGATGTCTTTAGTGTTGAAGTGTGCCCCTGGCTATCCGCTAATTAATAAAAAAATAAATACAATTATGCCGTCTGGTTTGCTTAATGTAAGGAATTTGAAATGGATTATACTTTTACTTTTGATACTTAAGTATATTTTAGCAATTCCATTTACTTTTGATACTTAAGTATATTTAAAACCAAACACTTTTAGATTTTTATTCAAGTAGTATTTTACTGGGTGACTTACTTGAGTCATTTTCTATTAAAGCATCTTTACTTTTACTCAAGTAAGACAATTGAGTACCTTTTCCACCACTGCCAGCTTCCAGGAATTGTGTACAGATCCTTGCGACAATGGCTGTGCATGATCATGCTGAAACATGAGCTGATGGCGACAGATGAATGGCATGACAATGGGCCTCAGGATCTCGTCACAGTATATCTGTGCATTGAAATTACCATAAATGAAATGCAATTGTGTTCGTTGCCCGTAGCTTATGCTTGCCCACCGCCACAGTGGGGCACTCTGTTCACAACGGCACACTGTCTTCCATCACCTGATTGGCTACTGCTGGCTAACACCTCTGTCCCGAAGCAAACGCCAGTTAGCCTAGAGCTAGGCCCATCTCCCGGCTAGCCGAAGAGGTCTACCAGCTAATTCTTGGGCTACAATTCCTCTTTTGCCAACTGGCCTTTATTCCCGACATGGAGCCACTGTGATCCATCACGACTGGTCTGCCGACATAATCGCCCGAGGAGGTTTCATCAGGCTTTTCCGTTGCAACGATGCCAAAGACCCATCTGCTTTCCCCGGCCCGCTAGCTTTCTGAATCGTCGTGTCTCAAGCTCGCCTAGCGTAGTAGCGACTACCGAACGGCTCCCTGACTCACTTAATTGCTGCTCATTGGACCCTATGATCACTCGGCTACACATGCCTCTCACTAATGTCAATATGCCTTGTCTACAGCTGTTTAAGTTAGTTATTATTTTATTTCACTATAGAGCCCCCAGCCCCGCCCAACTTGCCTTCGATAGCTCTTTTGTCCCACCCCCCACACATGCGGAGACCTCACCTGGCTTAACTGGTGCCACCAGAGACACCGTTCTCATCGTCACTCAATGCCGAGGTTTACCTCCACTGTACTCACATCCTACCATACACTTGTCTGTACATTATGCCCTGAATCTATTCTACCACGTCCAGAAATCTGCTCCTTTTATTCTCTGTTCCCAACGCACTAGACGACCAGATCTTATAGCCTTTAGCCGTACCCTTATCCTACTCCTCCTCTGTTCCTCTGGTGATGTAGAGGTTAACCTCTGTAGTCTCCAATACCACACCTATTCCCCAGGCGCTCTCATTTGTAGACTTCTGTAACCGTAAAAGCCTTGGTTTCATGCATGTTAACATCAGAAGCCTCCTCCCTAAGTTTGTTTTATTTACTGCTTTAGCACACTCCGCCAACCCTGATGTCCTAGCCATGTCTGAATCCTGGTTTAGGAAGGTCACCAAAAATGCAGAAATTTCCATCCCCAACTACATTTTCCGACAAGATAGAACTGCCAAAGGGGGCGGAGTTGCAATCCACTGCAGAGATAGCCTGCAGAGTTCTATCATACTATCCTGGTCCGTGCCCAAGCAGTTTGAGCTTCTACTTCTAAAAATCCACCTTTCCAGAAACAAGTCTCTCACCGTTTCCGCTTGTTATAGACCCCCCTCATCCCCCAGCTGTTGCCTGGACACCGTATGTGAATTGATTGCCCCCCCCCCATCTATCTTCAGAGTTCGTACTGTTAGGTGACCTAAACTGGGACATGCTTAACACCCCGGCCGTCCTACAATCTAAACTAGATCCCCTTAATCTCACACAAATGATCAAGGAACCTACCAGGTACAACCCTAAATCCGTAACCATGGGCACCCTCATAGATATCATCCTGACAAACTTGCCCTCTAAATACACCTCTGCTGTCTTCAACCAGGATCTCAGCAATCACTGCCTCATTGCCTGCGTCCGTAATGGGTCCGTGGTCAAACGACCACTCCTCATCACTGTCAAACTCTCCCTAAAACACTTCAGCGAGCAGGCCTTTCTAATCGACCTGGCATGGGTATCCTGGAAGGATATTGACCGCATCCTGTCAGTAGAGGATGCCTGGTTGCTCTTTAAAAGTGCTTTCCTCGCCATCTTAAATAAGCATGCCCCATTCAAAAAAAATTAGAACTAAGAACAGATATAGCACTTCGATCACCCCAGACTTGACTGACCTTGACCAGCACAAAAACATCCTATGGCGTACTGCATTATCATCGAATAGCCCCTGCAATATGCAACTTTTCATGGAAGTTAGGAACCAATATACACAGTCAGTTAGGACTGAGGCTAGCTTTTTCAAACAGAAATGTGCATCCTGTAGCACTAATTCCCCAAAGTTTTGGGACACTGTAAAGTCCATGGAGAATAAGAGCACCTCCTCCCAGCTGCCCATTGCACTGAGGCTAGGAAACACTGTCACCACCGATAAATCTACGATAATCGATCATTTCAATGAGCATTTTTCCACGGCTGGCCATGCTTTCCACCTGGCTACCCCCTACCCTGGTCAACAGCCCTGCACCCCCACAGAAACTTGCCCAAGTCCCCCCCGCTTCTCCTTCACCCAAATCCAGACAACTGAAAGAGCTGCAAAATCTGGATCCCTACAAATCAGCTGGGCTAGACAATCTGAACCCTCTCTTTCTGAAATTATCCGCCAAAATTGTTGCAACCCCTATTACTAGCCTCTTCAACCTCTCTTTCGTATCATCTGAGGTCCCCAAAGATTGGAAAGCTGCCGCGGTCATCCCTCTCTTCAAAAGAGGGAGACACTCTAGACTCAAACTGTTATAGACCTTTATCCATCCTTCCCTGCCTTTCTAAAATATTTAAAAGCCAAGTTAACAAACATATCACCAACCATTTTGAATCCCACCGTACCTTCTCCACTATGCAATCTGGTTTCGGAGCTGGTCATCAGTGCACCTCAGCCACACTCAAGGTCCTAAATGATATCATAACCCCTATCGATAAAAGACAGTACTCTGCAGCCGTCTTCATCGACCTGGCCAAGGCTTTCGACTCTGTCAATCACACATTCTTATCGGCAGACTCAATGGCCTTGTTTTCTCAAATGACTGCCTCGTCTAGTTCACCAACTACTTCTCAGACAAAGTTCAGTGTGTCAAATCGGAGTGCCTGTTGTCCGGACCTCTGGCAATCTCTATGGGGGTGCCACAGGGTTAAATTATCGGGCTGGTGACTCTCTGATCCACCTCTACGCAGATGACACCATTATGTATACATCTGGCCCTTCTTCGGACACTGTGTTAACAAACCTCCTAACAAGCTTCAATGCCATACAACACTCCTTCCGTGGCCTCCAACTGCTTTTAAATGCTAGTAAAACTACATAAATGCTCTTCAACCGATTGCTGCCCGCACCCGCCCGCCCAACTAGCATCACTACTCTGGACGGTTTTGACTTAGAATATGTGGACAACTACAAATACCTAGGTGTCTGGTTAGACTGTAAACTCTCCTTCCAGACTCACTTCACTCATGCTGCCAAACATACCCCCGTAAAACTGACTCTCCTACCGAATTGTGACTTTGTCGATGTCATTTACAAAATAGCCTCCAACACTTTACTCAGCAAATTGGATGTAGTCTATCACAATGCCATCCGTTTTATCACCAAAGCCCCAAAAACTACCCACCACTGCAACCTGTATGCTCTCATTGGCTGGCCCTCGCCATATATTCGTCGACAAACCCACTGGCTCCAGGTCATCTATAAGTCTTTGCCAGGTATAACCCCGCCTTATCTCAGCTCACTGGTCCCCATAGCAACACCCATCTGTAGCATGTGCACCAGCAGGTATATTTCACTGGTCATCCCCAAAGCCAACACTTCCTTTGGCCGCCTTTCCTTCCAGTTCTCTGCTGCCAATGACTAGAACGAATTGCAAAAATCCCTGAAGCTGGAGACTTACATCTCCCTCTGTAACTTTAAACATCAGATGTCAGAGCAGTTTACCGATCACTGTACCAATACACAGCCCATCTGTAAATAGCACACCCAACTACCTCGTCCCCATATTGTTATTTATTTTATTATTTTTTGCTCTTTTGCACCCCAGTATCTCTACTTGCACATCATCATCTGCACATCTATAATTCCAGTGTTAATGCTAAATTGTAATTATTTCACCTCTATGGCCTATTTATTGCCTTACCTCCCTAATCTTACTACATTTGCACACACTGTACAGTCGTGGCCAAAAGTTCTGAGAATGATACATATTCATTTTCACATTGTCTGCTGCCTCAGTTTGTATGATAGCAATTTGCATATACTCCAGCATGTTATAAAGAGTGATCAGATGAATTGCAATTAATTGCAAAGTCCCTCTTTGCCATGCAAATTAACTGAATCCCCAAAAAACATTTCCACTGCATTTCAGCCCTGCCACAAAAGGACCAGCTGACATCATGTCAGTGATTCTCTCGTTAACACAGGTGTGAGTGTTGACGAGGACAAGGCTGGAGATCACGCTGTCATGCTGATTGAGTTCAAATAACAGACTGGAAGCTTCAAAAGGAGGGTGGTGCTTGGAATCATTGTTCTTCCTCTGTCAACCACAGTTACCTGCAAGGAAACATGTGCTGTCATCATTGCTTTGCACAAAGAGGGCTTCACAGGCAAGGATATTGCTGCCAGTAAGATTGCACCTAAATCAACCATTTATCGGATCATCAAGAACTTCAAGGAGAGCGGTTCAATTGTTGTGAAGAAGGCTTCAGTGCGCCCAAGAATGTCCAGCAAGCGCCAGGACCGTCTCCTAAAGTTGAGTCAGCTGCTGGATCAGGAGACCACCAGTCCAAGATTGCTCAGGAATGGCAGCAGGCAGGTGTGACGCACAGTGAGGCGAAGACTTTTGGAGGATGGCCTGATGTCAAGAAGGGCAGAAAAGAAGCCACTTCTCTCCAGGAAAAACATCAGGGACAGACTGATATTCTGTAAAAGGTACAGGGGACTGCTGAGTGCTGGGGTAAAGTAATTTTCTATGATGAATACCCTTTCCGATTGTTTGGGGCATCCGGAAAAAAGCTTGTCCGGAGAAGACAAGGTAAGCGCTACCATCAGTCCTGTGTCATGCCAACAGTAAAGCATCCTGAGACCATTCATGTGAGGGGTTGCTTCTCAGCCAAAAGAGTGGGCTCACTCACAATTTTGCCTAAGAACACAGCCATGAATAAGGAATGGTACCAACACATCCTCCGAGAGCAACTTCTCCCAACCATCCAGGAACAGTTTGGTGTCAAACAATGCCTTTTCCAGCATGATGGAGCACCTTGCCATAAGGCAAAAGTGATTACTAAGTGGCTTGGAGAACAAAACATCGATATTTTGGGTCCATGGCCAGGAAACTCTCCAGACCTTAATCCCATTGAGAACTTGGGGTCAATCCTCAAGAGACGGGTGGACAAACAAAACCCCACAAATTCTGACAAACTCCAAGCATTGATTATGCAAGAATGGGCTGCCATCAGGCCCAGAAGTTAACTGACAGCATGCCAGGGTGGATTGCAGAGGTCTTGAAAAAGAAGGGTCAACACTGCAAATATTGACTCTTTGCATCAACTTCATGTACAGTGGGGCAAAGTATTTAGTCAGTCACCAATTGTGCAAGTTCTCCCACTTAAAAAGATGAGAGAGGCCTGTAATTTTCATCATAGGTAAACTTCAACTATGACAGACAAAATTAGAAAAAAAATGCAGAAAATCGCATTGTAGGATTTTTAATGAATTTATTTGCAAATGATGGTGGAAAATAAGTATTTGGTCAATAACAAAAGTTTATCTCAATACTTTGTTATATACCCTTTGTTGGCAATGACAGAGGTCAACCGTTTTCTGTAAGTCTTCACAAGGTTTTCACACACTGTTGCTGGTATTTTGGCCCATTCTTCCATGCAGATCTCCTCTAGAGCAGTGATGTTTTGGGACTGTTGCTGGGCAACACGGACTTTCAACTCCCTCCAAAGATTTTCTATGGAGTTGAGATCTGGAGATGGCTAGGCCACTCCAGGATCTTGAAATGCTTCTTACGAAGCCACTCCTTCGTTGCCCGGGCGGTGTGTTTGGGATCATTGTCATGCTGAAAGACCCAGCCACATTTCATCTTCAATGCCCTTGCTGATGGAAGGAGGTTTTCACTCAAAATCTCACGATACATGGCCCCATTCATTCTTTCCTTTACACGGATCAGTCGTCCTGGTCCCCTTGCAGAAAAACAGCCCCAAAGCATGATGTTTCCACCCCCATGCTTCACAGTAGGTATGGTGTTCTTTGGATGCAACTATTTAATTATTAATTTAATTATTAATTTAATTACTAATTATTTGTCCTCCAAATACGACGAGTTGAGTTTTTACCAAAAAGTTATATTTTGGTTTCATCTGACCATATGACATTCTCCCAATCTTCTTCTGGATCATCCAAATGCTCTCTAGCAAACTTCAGACGGGCCTGGACATGTACTGGCTTAAGCAGGGGGACACGTCTGGCACTGCAGGATTTGAGTCCCTGGCGGCGTAGTGTGTTACTGATGGTAGGCTTTGTTACTTTGGTCCCAGCTCTCTTCAGGTCATTCACTAGGTCCCCCCGTGTGGTCCTGGGATTTTTGCTCACCGTTCTTGTGATCATTTTGACCCCACGGGGTGAGATCTTGCGTGGAGCCACAGATCGAGGGAGATTATCATTGGTCTTGTATGTCTTCCATTTCCTAATAATTGCTCCCACAGTGGATTTCTTCAAACCAAGCTGCTTACCTATTGCAGATGCAGTCTTCCCAGCCTGGTGCAGGTCTACAATTTAGTTTCTGGTGTCCTTTGACAGCTCTTTGGCCTTGGCCATAGTGGAGTTTGGAGTGTGACTGTTTGAGGTTGTGGACAGGTGTCTTTTATACTGATAACAAGTTCAAACAGGTGCCGTTAATACAGGTAATGAGTGGAGGACAGAGGAGCCTCTTAAAGAAGAAGTCACAGGTCTGTGAGAGCCAGAAATCTTGCTTGTTTGTAGGTGACCAAATACTTATTTTCCACCATAATTTGCAAATAAATTCAATAAAAATCCTACAATGTGATTTTCTGGATGTTTTTTTCTAATTTTGTCTGTCATAGTTTAAGTGTGCCTATGATGAAAATTACAGGCCTCTCTTATCTTTTTAAGTGGGAGATCTTGCACAATTGGTGGCTGATTAAATACTTTTTACCCCACTGTAATTCTCAATAGAAGCATTTGACACTTATGAAATGCTTGTAATTATACAATGTATTCCATAGTAACATCTGACAAAAATATCTAAAGACACTGAAGCAGCAAACTTTGTGGAAATTAATATTTGTGTAATTCTCCACATTTTTGGCCACGACTGTAGATGGATTTTTCTATTGTGTTATTGTACGTTTGTTTATCCCACGTGTAACTCTGTGTTTTCATCGCACTGCTTTGCTTAATCTAGGCCATGTCGCAGTTGTAAATGAGAACTTGTTCTCAACTGGCCTACCTGGTTAAATAAAGGTGAAATAAAAATTTTAAAATACCAGTAGTTGAAAGCAGGATTCATCCCTGAAGAGGACACTTCTCCAGCGTGCCAGTGGCCATGGAACGTGAGCATTTTCCTACTGAAGCTGGTTACGACACCAAACTGGAGTCAGGTCAAGACCTTGATGAGAAGAAATTCTTCGGTTGTGCAAACTCACAGTTTAATCAGCTGTACGGGTGGCTGGTCTCAGACAATCCTGCAGGTGAAGAAGCCAAATGTGGAGGTCCTGGGCTGGCGTGGTTTCATGTAGTCTGCCGTTCTGAGGCTGGTTGGACGTACAGCCAAATTCTCTAAAACAATGTTAGGAGGCGGCTTATGGTAGAGAAATTAACATTAAATTCTCTGGCAACAGCTCTGATGGACATTCTTGCTGTCAGCATGCCAATTGCATGCTACCTCAGAACTTGAGATATCTGTGGCATTGTGACAAAACTGCACATTTTAGAGTTACCTTTTATTGTCCCCAGCACAAGGTGCACCAGTGTAATGATCATGCTGTTTAATCAGCTTCTTGATATGCCACACCTGTCAGGTGGATGGGTTACCTTGACAAAGGAGAAATGCTCACTAACAGGGATATAAACTAATTTGTGCACAACATTTGAGAGAAATAAGCTTTTTGTGCACATGGAACATTTCTGGGATCTTTCATTTATGCTCATGAAACTTGGGACCAACACTTTACATGCTGCATTTATATTTTTATTCAGTGTAAATACATGTAATTTTGTCCTTGAAGCATTTAATTGAAATACTGTAGCATTCTATTAATTCCTATGGAGGACTGCTCATACTGGGGAGTGGCTATATGGGTGATCGGTGGCTTCAAAGTCTCTCTCAAGGGCCAATACATAGCATCAGCAATACATAATTGGCTAATCTTACCAAAAAAGTGTACACCTTGTTACGTAGTTATCTCAGTGTATAATAAAGAAAAACCCTCAACACAATCTGCATATGCATGTTGAACCATTTTTAAACCTGTTCCACAACAATAATAGGCAAATTCCATCAAATACTAAATTAAATCATCAGGAGTTAAAGGCTACAGAGAAAAATAACTAAGTTCATTCCAGTTATGTATTTGTAACCTTGTTGATTACCTGTTTTATAGTCACTGTTGAAATGGAGCCAGAGCAATCGAAGCCAGGCTCCTGCACCTTGGGTCAAAGGGGGAGCCGAGCTCCAGCATCTTATGGGTCCAAAGAGAAAAGGATGATAAACTCTTAGGGTTATTATTGCCAAGGTTTGAGCCAAGGTGTGGACATGAAGCTAGAGTTATGGCTAGGATAAGGGTTAAGCCAGGGTGTGGACATGAAGTTAGGATTATAATGTATTACCAGTCTAGGGTTGGGGTTGGTGCTACAGCTATAACTACAATATTTCCAGTCTAGGGTTAAATTTAGGGTTATGGTTGGCTCTACAGCTGTACATGTATTACCAGCCTAGGGTTAGAGTTATGGTTTGGTTGTTTCTATAGCTTTAAATACAATGTATTACTAGGGTTATGGTTTTGGTTTGAGCTACAGCTCTAAGCACAATGTATTACTAGTCTACTTTTAGGGTTGAGGTAAGGGTTAGGGCTGAACCGGGGTGTGGACATGAAGTTAGGGTTAGGATGGACATTTGCCTGGCTGATGCGACCCATGTGGTACACAGCAGACTTGGAGGAGGACTTTGAGTTTGTATCAGCCAGACTAGCTGGACATGGGGCAAGAGGAAAGTGTGGAGAGATGGCAGATGACAGGGCAAGGCTCAACCCTAATCTTAACTCTACACCTTCAAATAGAGGCTCCTCCACTCCACCTCTGAATTCCCAATCCAGTGGAGACTGCTGAGGGGAGGATTACTCATAATAATGGTTGGAATGGAGTCAGTGGAATGGTATCAAACAAGTGATTTCCATGTGGTTGATACCATTCAATTGACTCCATTACAAATCATTATAATGAGCCATCCTCCCCTCAGCAGCCTCCACCCATGTTTATATTGCTACAGCACATTGTATGGATACTTAATATCAACCACTATTACATTATGAATACGGGATCATTTGTAACATCAAGCAATTAATACTGGTTATCACAATAACCACAGCCAATAAGTCAAAGTTGGCTATATCGTAAAAAATGAATGAAAGCAAAAATGTGCTCTATGATCAAAATTGAAGGTTAGGCATAAAGTAAACACTGTGGTTAAGGTTAGGGTTACTACTTTGTTGTTACGGTAACATGTAACATCAACCTATGAAGATTGGAAAACGAACATTTTACCCTGCACTACCTGAAGAAACTAAGAAAAGACATTAACATTAACTGTATTTTTTGTGTATAGCATCCAGAAACAGTTTTGCATTTATTTGGACATTGTCTCTTTGTAAAGAAATTATGGCAAGATATTCATAGTTTTATAATTGTTAATATTCTTGATGACTTTTGTTTGTTATGTGAGAATGTGCTGCTCCGTTTCCTTAACTATAATAAGTATGAAGAAAAAACATTTTACCTCATAAATCTAATTGTGCTAATGTAAAATATGAATAAATGTAAATTCACTCGTAAAAAAAAACATATTCCATGTGTTGTATAAGGCATTCTAGCAGTACATTAAGACCACTCTACATTCTTCTAACAAGAAAGCTGTTAAAACAATCAATACGTGCGTATATTTTAAGGTCTTTGTGTAATCTGTAATTTGTTGTAACCCCTTGAATATTGTATCATTGTCTTTTTGTATACTTCTTGTGTGTATGCAGGTGTTTCTGCAATAAAAAAAAATAAAAAAACATAGATCATTGACGTTTCCTTTGTTCTCAAGCACTTCCTTTTTAACAGCAGAGGTCACTGTAGATCCAGGTTAACATAGCTGAGGTTGTTTTGAATAAAGCTTTGGATTTGAAAGAAGCGTGGGTGTTTGTTATTAGTTCGTCGTTTGTTGTTGTTGTCAAAGCAAGCGTAGGAAAGAAGTAGCCTTACGTCGCCAGATATCGTTTTGATACCCAGGCATTTAACGTTAGCTTTATTTTTGTATAATTATTGTCGTTACGGTTATCGAATAATTCCTGGAAACAATGGCAGAAAGCGACTGGGACACCGTGACGGTTTTGAGGAAGAAGGGTCCGACTGCTGCGCAGGCCAAATCTAAGCAGGTAGCTAGCTGCTAGCTAGAGCAGCTAGCATTAGCCACTTAGCATGTGAACCTGAGAAACAACTCGATATATTGTAAATAAATATGCGATTTAATTAATCAAACCACTGAGCCCATGTAGGCTTGCACACTGTCACTGGCAGGGAAGCTTGCTAATAAATCCCGGGGATTTGATTGTGACCTCGCCTCTCCCTGGCGTTTCCTGCTCGGTAAAACGGTCGACGTGGACAGAAATAGCAACTATGTGGGTTGGCGTCTAATCATTTGACTGACGTCGATGAATTGGACTTTTATCAAACATTTTCTGCGTTTTTCGTAGCCTGTGTTTTGATTCTGTGTTGGATCAGCCCCCCTGGCCTGGCCTACTCGTCAGCTGTACAAGCTAACTAAATATATCCCTGTGTTATGGAACGATGTAGAGTACATTTGAATAATATGCCATGTTTTGTCTAGGCTATCACAGCTGCACAGAGACGTGGAGAAGACCTCGAGACTACTAAGAAATGTAAGCCTTGTTCTATACAGCAATCCATGCAAGGTGCAATCCACCAACTCCCCTACTGGAAAGTCTGGGACATGAAGGATTGATTTCTGAATTGAATTATGTTATGGCTTGTTTATGCTTACCATGCCAATGAATGTCTCCACAGGGTCTGCAGGGCAGAACAAGCAGCACCTGATGACCAAGAACACGGCCAAGCTGGACCGCGAGACGGAGGAGCTGCAGCACCAGCGGGTCTCCCTGGAGGTGGGAAAGGTCATCCAGCAGGGCCGCCAGAACAAGGGCCTCACCCAGAAAGACCTAGCCACTGTGAGTAATGCTACCGCAAACCCATATGACTCATTAAGATATTGGTGCATTTCTGTGGCTTCCTTGTCTCCTCTGCACTCATCTAAACACAGTGTAGCTGAAAATTATGTCCAATACTTTCTCATCAGTACATATGAGGATGGGAGGACACTTTGAAGATGCCTCCAATGTATGTGTACTTTAAAAGAGATGGCCTCAGTGATGATTGACATTTCAACAGTTTGACTGTACAGTGCATTTGGAAAGTATTCAGACCCCTTCCCTTTGTCCACATTTTGTTACATTACAGCCTTATTCTAAAATGGATTAAATTATTCCCCCCCCCCAATCTACACACAACACCACATAATGACAAAGTGAAAACAGGTTTCTAGAAATTGTAGCCTATTTATTCAAAGTAAAAAATGGATACCTTATTTACTTAAGCATTCAGACCCTTTGCTATGAGACTCGAAATTGAGCTTAGGTGCATCCTGTTTCCATTGATTGTCCTTGAGATGTTTTCTTAAGTCCACCTGTGGTAAATTCATTTAAATGGACATGATTTGGAAAGGCACACACCAGTCTATATAAGATACTGCAATTGACAGTGCATGTCAGAGCAAACACCAAGCCTAGAGGTCGAGGGAATTGTCTGTAGAGTTCTGAGACAGGATTGTGTCAAGGCACAGATCTGGGGAAGGCTACCAAAACATTTCTGTAGCATTGATGGTCCCCAATAACACAGTATCCTCCATTTTTCAATTAAAGAAGTTTGGAACCACCAAGACTCTTCCTAGAGCTGGCCGCCCGGCCAAACTGAGCAGTCGGGGGGAGAAGTGCCTTTGTCAGGGAGGTGACCAAGAACCCAATGGTCACTCTTACAGAGTTCCTCTGTGGAGAGGGGAGAACCTTCCAGAAGGACAAGCATCTCTGCAGCACTCCGCTAATCAGGCCTTTATGGTAGAGTGGCCAGACGGAAGCCACTCCTCAGTAAAAGGCACATGACAACCGGCTTGTAGTTTGCAAGAAAATACCTAAAGGACTCTTAGACCATGAGAACAAGATTCTCTGGTCTGATTGAACTCTTTAGCTGGAATGCCAAGCGTCACGTCTGAAGGAAACCTGGCACAATCCCTACAGTGGCACATGGTGGTGGCAGCATCATGCTGTGGGGATGTTTTCAGCGGCATAGACTGAGAGACTAGTCAGGACCAAGGGAAAGATAAAGGGAGCAAAGTACAGAGAGATCCTTGATGATAACCTGCTCCAGAGCACTCAGGACCTCAGACTGGGGCGAAGATTCACCTTCTAACAGGACAACGACCCTAAGCATACAGCTAAGACAAAGCAGGAGTGGCTTTGGGACAAGTCTCTGAATGTCCTTGAGTGGCCCAGCCAGAGCCTGGACTTGAACCCTATTGAACATCTCTGGAGAGACCTGAAAATAGCTGTGAAGCAACACTCCCCATCCAACCTGATAGAGCTTGAGGATCTGCAGAGAAGAATGTGAAAAACTCTCCAAACACAGGTGTGCCAAGCTTGTAGCGTCATACCCAAGAGGACTCGAGGCTGTAATCACTGCCAAAAGTGCTTCAACAAAGTACTCAGTGAATGGTCTGAATACTTATGTAAATGTGATATTTCCGATTTATTTTTAATACATTTGCAAAAATTCTAAACCTGTTTTTGCTTTGTCATTATGGGGTGTTGTGTGTAGATTGAGGGGGGGAAACAATTTAATTCATTTTAGAATAAGGCTGTAACAAAATGTGGGAAAAGTCAAGAGGTCTGAATACTTTCGTAATACACTGTAGGTCTAAATAGAATAACGTTTTTAGGTCACAGATTTTTACTGACATCTCTTGGCTTTCAGAAAATCAATGAGAAGCCTCAGGTCATTGCTGACTATGAGTGTGGGAAAGCAATTCCCAACAATCAGGTCATGGGAAAGATTGAGAGAGCAATCGGTGAGTGGAATCTGGGAAAGACTCACACTGACATTTTTCCTAATCAACCCCTATGTTTAATCAGGTCTCGGAGTAGTATGCCACCTTATTCATCTGTACTTTGGATTTTACCATTGGTACTTTTTTTGTCTGACATCGCAACTTTTTGTTCACAGGTTTGAAACTGCGCGGGAAAGATATTGGACTGCCCCTGGAGGCAAAACCCAAGAAGAAATGAGGACAAAGCCTCGAAATCAGCCCCCCTTCCCCATGTACCCCACTTTCATCCCCACGTCCCCTTCCATTATCCCCACCTCCCTACTCCGCTATGACCCTGCCTCCCTCACCCCCCCCTCCTCTACCTGGGCTGATCTCCACCTGTCCTGCTACAGGACCTGGTGATCCACCACGTTACAAGCTGCATATACTGACAAGTCATCACAAAATACTTCTTATAAACAATGATTGAATGCATTGTAAAACTTGCAAACCAAAAGTGCTGTGAAATGTAATTTTTATTTTGTTCGCTACTGCTTTGGCATTAACTTATTTTGGGATGTTTGAAACAGACTAGGTGAATTTTACCACGGCCATGTGCATCGATTTGACTTTTTCTCTGAGCATGTTCTTTATCCATTTCGTAAGTGCTTGTTTGCAGCCTTTTCAGGCACATTGTATATTAGGTCATTAAAATATGAACATGTCCTGCTGTAGCTTGGTTTTGAATTTAAAATAAAGTTTGGCAGTCTACTTGTTATTTAGAATGTTTTCTTCAGTTTTACATTAGAGAAGGCCTTGAAATAAGATATTTTGGTGTCCTATGTTACTAACTGTAATAAAACCAGTCTGACACTGGCCCTGTACTCACTCAGGTTCTACAATTAATGTACAACCAATATTTTTTTATGAGTTTGCACAAAAGCACTATGCCAAGTAAAGGGAAGTGAAACTATTTGTATAGATGAGTTGTATGGGTTAGATGTAAAATGTTGCTCGCATAGAGGTTGAACTGTATTAGAACTGTCGCAAGTGGCTCCCCACTATACCTAAAGTGGACATTGCCATTGGCTGTACGGAGTCGTATTAACAGAAATCGAATGCAGCCTTGTTTACAAGTTTGAACACTGGAACGTGATGTCATCTACAACTTGATTAGGATGATTTTTCTATTTGAGTAATTATTTGTATATAGCCTACACTTTCTCGTTCTCAACATTAACGCGGGAGTGGCTTCATGACAATGATCGCAAGAGCAGCTGCTCACCGATTTGATGGTTTCAACTCAGTTCCACCTAGACACACGCTAAATCTGATTGAGGGCTCTGTTCAATCTGTAAAACTAAAGCGTTACAGATTTGGTGTAAGGTCATTTCCAATTAAGCCGACATAAAGCAGTTTAACGTGAACGCAGTCTGCTAAAGCCTTTACATTTCAATCATGCTGTAAAGCTGAACTTCTGCAATGCGGATTGAATAGAGCCCGTAAAGCGGCAATAAGCAGAAGAAACAATAACAAAGCACAAGTTGAATGGGTACCACAAGTTGAATTAAGCTCATGAGGCATTTATAAGTTATGTTCTTTAAGAATCAATGGGTACATATTAATTTTTAAGTCCAAAAATGGATGTAGCAACTGCTGATTGCCCCTTTAATCTAGACCTTAGTTAGTTTAATTTAACATTGTTAGATTTCTTGTGCCAAAAGCAAGGACAATATTGATATTGTATCTTGCTCTGTGACCTGGTAACTGAGCCTACCTTAAGGCTAAATAATATTGATCAGGCATCATTTGGCTTAGGTGGCTTATAATGCCAGTCCTTGCTTTGTTTTCAGACAAACGGCAGCCCTGCCAGTGCCACTCTACAATGCAGAGGGATGGGAACCTAGACAGTAGGCCCTTAAAACTCAACTCTGGACCATTTTCTTGTTGTTCACCTGTAATCAGGGACTGATTTAGACCTGGGACACCAGGTGGGTGCAATTAATTATTAGGTAGAACAGAAAACCAGCAGGCTCTGGACCTCGTATGGTAAGAGTCAGTGGAGGCTGATGGGAGGAGTGCTCAATACTTGTTCAATACTGCCCCTTGAGGGTGCTGTTCCAAGATTTGAGTTTACATTCTTTCTTAAGGTATAGCCTACAATTGGTTTTGGCCTAGGGCTCAATTAAATCAGATCAGGTTAAGCCAACGTCTGCATAGCGGTTGTTTTGGAGGTGGAACTGCTTTAGAACTGTTAAATCCACAAATGGCTCCCCACATTATACCTGATGGGTGCAATTAATTATCAGGTAGAACAGAAAACCAGCAGACTCTGGACCTCGTATGGTAAGAGTCAGTGGAGGCTGGTGGGAGAAGCTATAAGAAGACGGGCTCATTGTAATGTCTGGAATGGAAGGTGGTGGTTTCCACGTTGATAGCATTCCATTTATTCCATTCCAGCCATTACAATGAGCCCATCCTCCTATAACTCCTACCACCATTCTCCACTGGTAAGAGTTGAATACCCCCTCGCCCCAACCTGGGCTTGAACCATTCAACCTCAAAGTATTCGTTGCCTATCACTCCACAAAAGCTGCTGTCCTTGCAGAGCAAGGGAATCAACTACTTCCAAGGTCTCAGAGAAAGTGATGTCACAGATTGAAATGCTACTAGCCTGCCTAGCTAGCCATTTCACACCGGTTACACCGACAGGCTATAGATAGCAAACAAATGCTGTTTTTTTGTAGGCACTAACTCCGCCATGGTTCGTTGGACAAAGCCTATGCGAAAATGAATGGAGATCTTATACATTTTATTCTTTGAGATAATCTTCATCAACTGTCACATTGTGAATTTTGGAGCATTTGTATATTCGAAAAAAACACATCAAGGCTACATAATTCATAAAGGTCATCTTAACTAACAATGTATAGGGTGGTGCACAATTGGCCCTGCGTAATTAAAACAATATATATAATTGTAACTCATAAAACAAAACGTATAAGATCTCCTAAGCCTCTTAACCGAGTTTATCCAAACCCCCTATTATTTCTACATAAATTTCCCCATAGGAATGGCTGAATAAACCAGTGGTAACTAATTTCATTTTTTTAGGACTACAAACTGGCAAGCTCTTTTGCCATGAGGCATTTATAAGCCATTGAACAGCGATATATCAACTATGCCATCGTGTGGGAGGCCATTGACCAGCAGTAAATATTGCATATTTTACTAAACAAAATGTCTACTTTTATTATGCTATCCTAATGAACTTATTTCCCAAATTCCCCTTGTTTACTTGGGTGAGAAACCTGGATGCGATGTTGTTTCACCGACCACAGATTGTCCCTCAATAATTGAAGGGCTGAATGTATAACATGAAGTAGTTAACCATTTCAAGCTTAAATTCAACAGATAAACCTTTCATTTCATGTTCAAAATATATTTAAAATATTTATTAGATAGAGGGAGGCTGACCCGACACCCTTGATTTACACACAAAATATTATATTATTTCAACACATTGGAAACCCACTAGCATACAAAGAACAAACAACAGTAACAAAAACTGGATTCTAAAGCTCCGTACAATGGTAGATCGCCCTGTTTAAACCTAACTGAGCCCTGCGAATCACATGTCCAGTCCACATCAAGTCAGCTTCTATGATTGGGAACTTCGACAGAGAGATCCTAGGTCAACCAATAGTTTCTACTGAAGAGATGGGTGCTGGTGCCACAATAGTCAAAAACACAAATTCCCTGGAAGTGACAGCATCAATGCCAGTCATCATTGAAAGAATGCATGTCCACTTATTGACAGCTGACTGTCTCTTCAGTGAAGTATCAGGGACTCTTGCAGAATAGTCAACATTCATGGCAATGTATAATTCCCAATATATATTACTTTGCATACCAGTATACAGTTTGTTTTATAGGAACTCTGTAGGTTCAGTCTGAAATTGCCCTTAACTCACACATTTTCATGTGCAAAAAAGAAAGAAATGCATTTAATCTCATTTAAGAAAAATGTCACTAACACCTGTAGGTGAGCCCTTATTCACTCAGATTGAAACAACTGCCTCCATACAATGTTGTATGGCTGGATAGTGTACTGTACGTACTCTCCCTCATCAACTGTCCATGCAATAGTACAGTATAGATCTATGGTGTATTCCTGGTAAAACTTGAGAGTATCCTGCATAGTGCATCCAAGTCCCTTCTCTCAGGTTCTCCTCTCTTGGTTCTGCTTTTGGTTGCCCACACCATTCCCGTCACTGTATGACACACAGCTCAGTACTGTCTTGATTACGTGGATCTCCGGTCCTGTCTAAGTGTTCCTCAATGTGGCGTGTGTCATAGACTCCTTCTGGGCCCCTCTCTTGTACCTCCTCTGGGGGCAGCAGACTCTGTCTCAGCTCCATCAGAAGGTCCCGTCCCTCGCTGGACGGCAAGTTGCCTAGGTAGTACAGAGGGGCCAGCTCCACCAACCTGCACAGGAAACATTAATAGGCCAAGGTTACCAAAGTAATGCACTTAAATGCCTAGTTTACCTCAATGTAATGACATGTGCACATCTCAGAAGATTGCTATATCATATTGTCCTGGTTCCAGAGAAGTTTAATGCTTTTCATTGTGCGATCTGATCATGTGCGATCTGATCACAAAAGACAACCTGGTATGCACCACTATCCTCTGACAGATGATAAACAGTAAACTGTACATCAGAGGACTAGTATTCCAAAAGGAAGTAAAGACACTAGAGGTCGACCGATTATGATTTTTCAAAGCCGATACCGATTAATCGGACAATTTTTATTTATTTGTAATAATAACAATTACAACAATACTGAATGAACACTTATTTTAACTTAATATAATACATCAATAAAATCAATTTAGCCTCAAATAAATAATGAAACATGTTCAATTTGGTTTAAATAATGCAAAAACAGTGCCTCCCGGGTGGCGCAGTGGTTAAAGGCGCTGTACTGTAGCGCCAGCTTTGCCACCAGAGACCCTGGGTTCGCGCCCAGGCTCTGTCGTAACTGGACGTGACCAGGACGTCCGTGGGGCGATGCACAATTGGCCTAGCATCGCCCGAGTTAGAGAGGGGTTGGCCGGTAGAGATATCCTTGTCTCATCGCGCACCAGCGACTCCTGTGGTGGGCCGGGCGCAGTGCGCGCTAACCAAGGTTGCCAGGTGCACGGTGTTTCCTCCGACACATTGGTGCGGCTGACTTCCGGGTTGGATGCGCGCTGTGTTAAGAAGCGGTGCGGCTTGGTTGGGCTGTGCATCGGAGGACGCATGACTTTCAACCTTCCACCAGCACCCATCTCTTCAGTAGAAACTATTGGTTGACCTAGGATCTCTCTGTCGAAGTTCCCAATCATAGAAGCTGACTTGATGTGGACTGGACATGTGATTCGCAGGGCTCAGTTAGGTTTAAACAGGGCGATCTACCATTGTACGGAGCTTTAGAATCCAGTTTTTGTTACTGTTGTTTGTTCTTTGTATGCTAGTGGGTTTCCAATGTGTTGAAATAATATAATATTTTGTGTGTAAATCAAGGGTGTCGGGTCAGTCTCTCCGGAGCCCGTACGGGAGTTGTAGCAATGAGACAATGTAGTAGCTACTAAACAATTGATACCACGAAATTGGGGAGAAAATGGGGTAAAATTCAAAAAAAATAAAATAATAATAATAATAATAATAATGCAAAAACAAAGTGTTGGAGAAGAAAGTAAAAGTGCAATATGTGCTATGTAAGAAAGCTAACGTTTAAGTTCCTTGCTCAGAACATGAGAACATTTGAAAGCTGCTGGTTCCTTTTAACATGAGTCTTCAATATTCCCAGGTAAGAAGTTTTAGGTTGTAGTTATTATAGGAATTATGGGACTATTTCCCTCTATACCATTTGTATTTCATTAACCTTTGACTACTGGATGTTCTTATAGGCACTTTAGTATTGCCAGTGTAACAGTATAGCTTCCGTCCCTCTCCTCGCTCCTCCCTGGGCTCGAACCAGCAACACAACGACAACAGCCACCATCGAAGCAGCGTTACCCATGCAGAACAAGGGGAACAACTACTAGAAGGCTCAGAGCGAGTGACGTTTGAAACGCTATTAGCTCGCGCTAACTAGCTAGCCATTTCACTTCAGTTACACCAGCCTCATCTCTGGAGTTGATAGGCTTGAAGTCATACACAGTGCAATGCTTGACACACGAAAGTGCTGTTTTAATGAATGTTTACGCACCTGCTTCTGCCTACCACCGCTCAGTTAGATACTTAGATACTTGTATGCTTGTCTGCTCAGTCAGATTATATGCAACGCAGGACACGCTAGATAATATCTAGTAATATCATCAACCATGTGTAGTTAACTAGTGATTATGATTGATTGTTTTTTATAAGTTTAATGCTAGCTAGCAACTTACCTTCACTTACTGCATTCGCGTAACAGCGCTCCTTGTGGAGTGCACGAGAGAGGCAGTTCGTTATTGCGTTGGACTAGTTAACTGTAAGGTTGCAAGATTGGATCCCCCGAGCTGACAAGCTGAAAATCTGTCGTTCTGCCCCTGAACAAGGCAGTTAACCCACCGTTCCTAGGCCGCCATTGAAAATAAGAATGTGTTCTTAACTGACTTGCCTAGTTAAATATAGGTACACATTTTATTTTATTTTATTCAAATCGGCGCCCAAAAATACCGATCTCAGATTGTTATGAAAACTTGAAATCAGCCCTAATTAAATCGGCCATTCCAATTAATCGGTCGACCTCTAAAAGACACCACTATGAGGATGTCCGAATGAAGTTCAGGGTTAGTGTACATTACACACTATCTACAGTTGAAGTCGAGTTTACATAGACCTTAGCCAACTACATTTAAACTCAGTTTTTCACAAATCCTGACATTAAATCTTAGTAACAATTCCCTGTCTTAGGTCAGTTAGGATCACCACTTTATTTTAAGAATGTGAAATGTCAGATTAATAGTAGAGAGAATTATTTATTTCAGCTTTTATATATTTCATCACATTCCCAGTGGGTCAGAAGTTTACATACACTAAATTAGTATTCGGTAGCATTGCCTTTATATATTTTAACTTGAACGTTTCGGGTAGCCTTCCACAAGCTTCCCACAATAAGTTGGGTGAATTTTGGTCCATTCCTCCTGACAGAGCTGGTGTAACTGAGTCAGGTTTGTAGGCCTCCTTGCTCACACACACCTTTCAGTTCTGCCCACACATTTTCTATAGGATTGAGGTCAGGGCTTTGTGATGGCCATTCCAATACCTTGACTTTGTTGTCCTTAAGCCATTTTGCCACAACTTTGGAAATATGCTTGGGGTCATTGTCCATTTGGAAGACCCATTTGTGATCAAGCTTTAACTTCATGACTGATGTCTTGAGAGGTTGCTTCAATATATCCACAATTTTCCTCCCTCATGATACCATCTATTTTGTGAAGTGCACCAGTCCGTCCTGCAGCAAAGCACCCCCACAACATGATGCTGCCACCCCTGTGCTTCATGGTTGGGATGGTGTTCTTCGGCTAGCAAGCCCCCCCTTTTCCTCCAAAGATAACTAAGGTCATTATGGCCAAACAGTTCTATTTTTGTTTCATCAGACCAGAGGACATTTCTCCAAAAAGTACGATCTTTGTCCCCACGTGCAGTTGCAAACCGTAGTCTGGCTTTTTTATGGCGGTTTTGGAGCAGTGGCGTCCTCCTTGCTGAGTGGCCTTTCAGGTTATGTTGATATAGGACTCATTTTACTGTGGATATAGATAATTTTGTACCTGTTTCCGACAGAATCTTCACAAGGTCCCTTGCTGTTGTTCTGGGATTGATTTGCACTTTTCACATCAAAGTACGTTCATCTCAAGGAGACAGAACGCGTCTCCTTCCTGAGTGGTATGACGGCTGCGTGGTCCCATGGTGTTTATACTTGCATACTATTGTTTGTACAGATGAACGAGGTATGTTTGGAGATCGAGGCATTTGGAGATTGCTCTCAAGGATGAACCAGACTTGTGGAGATCTACAATTTTTTTCTGAGGTCTTGGCTGATTTCTTTTGATTTTCCCATGATGTCAAGCAAAGAGGCACTGAGTTTGAAGGTAGGCCTTGAAATACATCCACAGGTACACCTCAAATTGTCTATTAGCCTAACAGAAGCTTCTAAAGCCATGACATCATTTTCTGGAATTTTCCAAGCTGTTTAAAGGCACAGTCAACTTAGTGTATGTAAACTTCTGATCCATTGGAATTGTGATACAGTGAATTATAAGTGAAATAATACGTCTGTAAACAATTGTTGGAAAAATTACTTGTGTCATGCACAAAGTAGATGTCCTAACCGACTTGCCAAAACTATAGTTTGTTAACAAGAAATTTGTGGAGTGGTTGAAAAACGAGTTTTAATGACTCCAACCAAAGTGTATGTAAACTTCCGATTTCAACTGTACATGGATTTTCTCAACAACAAAAGTGCACAAAACATTTTAGGGTTACTCACATGTGGGGGTGCACCTCGGAGGCGGTGCAGATGCAGTTGTCATGGGAGATGGTGAATTCGTGGTAGAGCACCCAGGAGGGGGGGTTGAGGCGCGGACGGCGACACAGATAGGAGGAGAAGGGGTGGAGGTGAGCCACGTGACGGTGAGTCAACAGGAGGTAGTTACCTGAGCCGTCCACATCATGAGCTACCTGAAAAAGAGAGGAGAGGGGAAGGGAGAAGATGAAATCAAATGAGATCGAGGGAAACAAATACAGAAAGGACTGGAGAGACTTGGGGGGGTGGGCAAAAGACAGAGAGAGACACACCAGAATGTAAAGAGAGGAGAATGTGAACATTTTGACAGACAGTAAGAGAAGGACAACGAGATGAGGAAGAAATAGGGGGAGGCTAGAGAGAAAGGTTAAGGTCTATATTTGTAGACAAAAACAAATGTTTGACACGTACAAACTAAATGACATCTTAAATGGAGAAGTGGACTGATGAGTCCTTTTACCTTGAGGAAGAACCCTGAGATGAGTGCACGCTTGATATTAGTGCAGTTGTCTTGGCAACCAAAGGAAGGAGGTGAGACGGGCAACTCTATTCGCTGCATCACCTCCAGCAGCTCTGCCCTGATCACCACAGCCAATCGTAATGCGGCGGGGTTCAGGAAGTTGGTAGTACACCAGGCATCATCCTCATTGTCTAAAATATTAATCAGAGAAACACACATATTAATATTCAAGGAGTAGAGATAGTGTGAAATGCATGTCTGTTCCATGCCTATGTGTGTAGATCCAGTGTGTGTGTGTGATATATGGTCTCACGCTGTATGTAGGCGTTGTAGATGTTGATGAGGGTGAGGTGGTCTCCCTCGTTGTGCAACAGGGGCGTCTGTGAGTGGCTGCTGCCTCCTCTCTCTGGGGTGTGGGGGTCACAAAGCAGGGGGAAGCTGGGAACACACACAGGTGGAGAATTTAAATGAAGTTAAGTTATAGAAACAAAACAAAGCAATATTCTGTAATGCATGTAAAAAGGGTTAGTAAAGGCTCATTTTACAGCCAGTACTAAGCACCTTGGACAGTGTATGTGTGTGCAGTGTGTACCTGTGAGCATGGCAGCGATGGTGAGCAGCTCGTTGACACAGTCAAACTCGCAGGCAGCGATGAGGGCCTTAGCCAGAGGGGGCTCCAGGGGCAGCTCTGACATAATGATGCCCACCTCAGATAGGTTCCCATCATCATCCAGTGCTGCCAGGTAGTCCAGGTCCTCTAGAGCCTGCATCAGAGCCTCTGGAGCTGGGGGGGGGGAGAATAAAAGAGAGAGTGAATAAAACAGGGTTGAAGAAAGTGACGGATATGGAAAGATCTTATATTTTGCCTGATATCACAAAATAGAAGACACCTAGTAAAAACATGAATGCTACATGAATCCCATGAATGCAAGGCAGACCTGGGTTCAAATGTATTTAAAACAAATCTCAATTACTTTTACATACATTCAAAGTAAGTATTCAGATACATTTTATTTGAAAAGACAAGTAGTTGAATATTTTTATGTATTTGCAAATACACTTGGAAAGTATTTGAAAATACTAAAATACACTGAGTCAAATGCATTTAAGCTAGGTATTAGAAAATAGTATTTGAAATAAGCATTTGAAAATACAATTGTGTAGACTATTTGGCTTTTACAAATAACCATTCAAATACTGAAATAAAAGTACTTGTTTTTGTGCAGTGTAATTGAAAATAGTCAAATCCAAAGAAAAAAGTATTTTAAATACCATATACTCAAAAACACACGTATTTGAACCCAGGTCTGGTTCAAGGTGCACTTTATTCATTCAAAGGAAACAGGGCTGAAATAGCTAGATGACGCACGGCCCTCCTTACCAGGCCTGTCTAGGAACTTGCACTGGCCCATGTCGGCGATGTCCAGCCTCTTGAGCAGCAGCACCAGGTGACTGAGGTTCTCCTCCACCACCCCCGGGCTGCGGGTCTCCTCCATGCCCTCTTCATACAGAGCCTGGGGGTACAGACGTAAACACAGACCTGGAGGGACAGGAGAGAGGGTTCAGAAGAATACACAGAGAGAGGAAATTAGTCCTGTAAACAGCTTTGTATGTCCCTTCTGTCCATGATGATTTCTTATAACAGATTTGATTGACCTTAACCTACCTGGTAGGTCACTGTTTACCCTCTGCGTCCGCATGTCTGCCTGCTGCCGGCTGATGGGACGCAGGACCTGGGAGTCCGCTCTAATTTGAGGGTTGTAAACCTATGAGACGGAGGCAGGAAGAGTGGGAGGTTATGCATGGCACTGGGACTGGGTGCACCTCAATAGTCTATTGAGGTTATGCAGCATTGTGGTTATTGTGGCCACACACAGAGATTCATACAAAGCTCGCCCTCCACATGGCAAATCAGACCGTAATTCCATCCTCCTGATTCCTGCTTACAAGCAAAAATTAAAGCAGGAAGCACCAGTAACTAGGTCAATAAAAAAGTGTTCAGATGAAGAAGATACTAAGCTACAGGACTGTTTTGCTATGGCATTGGCATTGAGGAGTACACCACATCTGTCATTGGCTTCAACAATAAGTGCATCGATGACGTCGTCCCACAGTGACCGTACGTACATACCCCAACCAGAAGACATGGATTACAGACAGCAGCCGCACTGAGCTAAAGGCTAGAGCTGCCGCTTTCAAGGAGCGGGACTCTAACCCAGAAGCTTCTAAGAAATCCCGCTATGCCCTCGGACGAACCATCAAACAGGCAAAGCGTCAATACAGGACTAAGATCGAGTCGTACTACACCGGCTCTGATGCTCGTCGGATGTGGCAGGGCTTGCAAACCATTACAGACTACAAAGGGAAGCACAGCCGAGAGCTGCCCAGTGACACGAGCCTACCGGATGAGCTAAACTACTTCTATGCTCGCTTCAAGGCAAATAACACTGAAACATGCATGAGAGCACCAGCTGTACCGGAAGACTGTGTGATCATGTTCTCCGCAGCCGATGTGAATAAGATCTTTACACAGGTCAACATTCACAAGACCACAGGGCCAGACGGATTAACCTGGACGTGTACTGCGAGCATGCGCATACCAACTAGCAAGTGTCTTCACTGACATTTTCAACCTCTCCCTGTCCGAGTCTGTAATACCAACATGTTAACCTGTTGAGTGTAGGGGGCAGTATTTTGATGTTTGGATGAAAAACATACCCAAATGAAACTGCCTATTTCTCAGGCCCAGAATCTAGAATATGTATATAATTGTCAGATTAGGATAGAAAACACTCTAAAGTTTCCAAAACTGTCACAATATTGTCTGTGAGTATAACAAAACTGATATTGCAGGCGAAAACCTGTGGGAAATCCAACCCGTTTTTTCCTGAAAGCTCTCTGTTCCATTGCCAGCCTTCGCTCCATTTAAAGGGATATCAACCAGATTCCTTTTCCTATGGCTTCCCCATGGTGTGAACAGTCTTTAGACATATTTTTCAAAATAAAAGCCTGAAACTAAGTGAGAAAGATCACATCACATCATTGTATGTCTGGGTGCCAGCAGCGTTTTGCATGCGCAACAGCTTGGAGCAGACATTTTCTCTCTCTCTCCTATTGAAGAAGCTACAGTCCCGGTTGAAATATTATCGATTATATATTGTAAAAACAACCAGAGGATTGATTATAAAAAACGTTTGACATGTTTCTACAAACTTTAAGGATACTATTTGGAATATACGTCTGCCTGGTCGTGGCGGCTTCAACTGTAGTCACTTTAATTTACTCTACCTACATGTACATACTACCTCAACTAACCGGTGCATATTGACTCTGTACCGACTTGGTTTATATTGTTATTTCTTAGTGCTGCTTTTTACTTACTTGTTACTTTTATCTCTTATTCTTATCCGTAATTATTGAAACTGCTAGGTCGGTTAGAGGCTCGTAGTAAGCATTTCATGTGACTAATACAATTGGATATGTGCCCGCTGTGTAGGATAGTGCCACACATACTCCTCCTCCTTCCTATCTCTAATAAATGAGTACTCACGGTCTTGAGTTGCATGCCTGTGTCTATGACATAGCGGACTCCAGATAGAGAGAAGGAGGCCTCCCCCAGGGTGTCTGTGAGGATGACCCTGCGCCTCGCTCCCGTCCCCGCCCCTATCCCTGGCCCTTCCAGTCCTTCAGACCCATTGGACCCCTCCGTGTCCCCAGAAGCCCCGTCTGGCTCGGCTTCATAGACGCGCTGGGTAGCCCCTCCGAGGCCTGCGTGGAGGTGCAGAACTCTGAGGGTCCCCAGCTGAGGGCTCAGGGCAACAGACTCCTTCTCCAGCAGAGAGCCACACTCGTCAATTTCCTGAGAGAGGAGTAGAGAGAAGAAAGGTTTGAGAATACATACTGACCTATCCTGGGCACTTAGTCAATCTCTTGAGAAATGTTAAGTCCTGGCATTCTAAAAGTTGTCCAGCCATAAAAAAGTGAATGAGTGGACAAGTAGAGAGAGTAATATAAATTAAATGAAAACATGCTATTTATGCTACCTAAGAAGGTCGACGACATCCGATCCTCGTTTGCTAAGTCAAACGACACCGCTGGTTCTGCTCACACTGCCCTACCCTGTGCTCTGACCTCTTTCTCCCCTCTCTCTCCAGATGAAATCTCGCGTCTTGTGACGGCCGGCCGCCCAACAACCTGACCGCTTGACCCTATCCCCTCCTCTCTTCTCCAGACCATTTCCGGAGACCTTCTCCCTTACCTCACCTCGCTCATCAACTCATCCCTGACCGCTGGCTACGTCCCTTCTGTCTTCAAGAGAGCGAGAGTTGCACCCCTTCTGAAAAACCTACACTCGATCCCTCCGATGTCAACAACTACAGACCAGTATCCCTTCTTTATTTTCTCTCCAAAACTCTTGAACGTGCCGTCCTTGGCCAGCTCTCCCGCTATCTCTCTCAGAATGACCTTCTTGATCCAAATCAGTCAGGTTTCAAGACTAGTCATTCAACTGAGACTGCTCTTCTCTGTATCACGGAGGCGCTCCGCACTGCTAAAGCTAACTCTCTCTCCTCTGCTCTCATCCTTCTAGACCTATCGGCTGCCTTCGATACTGTGAACCATCAGATCCTCCTCTCCACCCTCTCCGAGTTGGGCATCTCCGGCGCGGCCCACGCTTGGATTGCGTCCTACCTGACAGGTCGCTCCTACCAGGTGGCGTGGCGAGAATCTGTCTCCTCACCACGCGCTCTCACCACTGGCGTCCCCCAGGGCTCTGTTCTAGGCCCTCTCCCATTCTCGCTATACACCAAGTCACTTGGCTCTGTCATAACCTCACATGGTCTCTCCTATCATTGCTATGCAGACGACACACAATTAATCTTCTCCTTTCCCCTTCTGATGACCAGGTGGCGAATCGCATCTCTGCATGTCTGGCAGACATATCAGTGTGGATGACGGATCACCACCTCAAGCTGAACCTCGGCAAGACGGAGCTGCTCTTCCTCCCGGGAAGGACTGCCCGTTCCATGATCTCGCCATCACGGTTGACAACTCCATTGTGTCCTCCTCCCAGAGCGCTAAGAACCTTGGCGTGATCCTGGACAACACCCTGTCGTTCTCAGCTAACATCAAGGCGGTGGCCCGTTCCTGTAGGTTCATGCTCTACAACATCCGCAGAGTACGACCCTGCCTCACACAGGAAGCGGCGCAGGTCCTAATCCAGGCACTTGTCATCTCCCGTCTGGATTACTGCAACTCACTGTTGGCTGGGCTCCCTGCCTGTGCCATTAAACCCCTACAACTCATCCAGAACGCTGCAGCCCGTCTGGTGTTCAACCTTCCCAAGTTCTCTCACGTCACCCCGCTCCTCCGCTCCCTCCACTGGCTTCCAGTTGAAGCTCGCATCCGCTACAAGACCATGGTGCTTGCCTACGGAGCTGTGAGGGGAACGGCACCTCAGTACCTCCAGGCTCTGATCAGGCCCTACACCCAAACAAGGGCACTGCGTTCATCCACCTCTGGCCTGCTCGCCTCCCTACCACTGAGGAAGTTCAGTTCAGGCTCAGCCCAGTCAAAACTGTTCGCTGCTCTGGCCCCCCAATGGTGGAACAAACTCCCTCACGACGCCAGGACAACGGAGTCAATCACCACCTTCCGGAGACACCTGAAACCCCACCTCTTTAAGGAATACCTAGGATAGGATAAAGTAATCCTTCTCACCCCCCCCCCCCCCCCCCCTTAAAAGATTTAGATGCACTATTGTAAAGTGGCTGTTCCACTGGATGTCATAAGGTGAACGCACCAATTTGTAAGTCGCTCTGGATAAGAGCGTCTGCTAAATGACTTAAATGTAAATGTAAATGTACCTACATGCAGTGAAATGTAGTGTACACATGGTCCCAAATGCATCCACTCTTTCCTCTCTCCACTCTGCCCCTCCAAGACTATCATTTTTTCCCTCCATATGGCAGGAGAGTGGGAGTGGCTACGCTAACCAGTTAAAGGGATTGCACATAGGGCACAGAGGGAATTTAAAGGGGAAGAGTGGAACCAACTTCTCATTTTTGCCCTTACCCCACCCACTGCCTCCTTGCCCTGGTAAAGTCTCCATACTTTGTAATGGCTTCTTCTACTTAAGCTAGCTACACCAATGGGTTAACATTGTTTTAAAAAGTTACAAAATTATCTATTTGAGCGTATTGGGACCTCTGTCCCTGTGCCCGTTCTACTTTCTCATGTCTCTCCCCCTCTCGCACCCTCCCTCTTCGTTTCCCTCTCCCTAAACAGACAGTGCTTATCTGTGTCCCTGTTTACTTTGTTTACAGTGAGTCTTAACCAGATCCGTCCTCCTGGCTAGCTAGCTAGCTCTGTGTTTTGCAGCCTTGGCATCAACTACTGTACTGAAGTCCTGGTCTGCCTCAGGATTTGAAACCATATCCAGGAATTAGGCGAGGAGCTAGGGTGTGGTGATGTTGACATAGTGGCAGTGTGTGTGAGAGAAGTGGATGTGAATATGATGGGGCTCTGTGCTCTCTCTCTCTGCACGGCATGTACAGTTGAAGTCGAAGGTTTACATACACCTTAGCCAACTACATTTAAACTCAGTTTTTCTCAATTCCTGACATTTAATCCTAGTAAAAATCCCCTGTTATAGGTCAGTTAGGATCACCACTTTATTTTAAGAATGTGAAATGTCAGATTAATAGTAGAGAGAATGATTTATTTCAGCTTTTATATATTTCATCACATTCCCAGTGGGTCAGAAGTTTACATACACTCAATTAGTATTCGGTAGCATTGCCTTTAAATATTTTAACTTGAACGTTTCGGGTAGCCTTCCACAAGCTTCCCACAATAAGTTGGGTGAATTTTGGCCCATTCCTCCTGACAGAACTGGTGTAACTGAGTCAGGTTTGTAGGCTTCCTTGCTCACACACACTTTTCAGTTCTGCCCACAAATTTTCTATAGGATTGAGGTCAAGGCTTTATGATGGCCACTCCAATTCCTTGACTTTGCTGTCCTTAAGCCATTTTGCCACAAGTTTGGAAGTATGCTTGGGGTCATTGTCCATTTGGAAGACCCATTTGCGACCAAGCTTTGACTGATGTCTTGAGATGTTGCTTCAATACAGCCACATAATTTTCTTTTCTCATGTAGACATCTATTTTGTGAAGTGCACCAGTCCCTCCTGCAGCAAAGCTCACATATTCACATCCACTTCTCTCACACACACACTGCCACTATGTTATCACCACACCCTGTTGCTTCAATACCCCCACAACATGATGCTGCCACCCCCGTGCTTCACGGTTGGGATGGTGTTCTTCGGCTTGCAAGCCTCCCCTTTTTTCTCCAAACATAACGATGGTCATTATGGCCAAACAGTTCTATCAGACCAGAGGACATTTCTCCAAAAAGTACGATCTTTGTCCCAATGTGCAGTTGCAAACCGTAGTCTAGCTTTTTTATGGCGGTTTTGGAGCAGTGGCTTCCTTGCTGAGTGGCCTTTCAGGTTATGTCGATATAGGACTCGTTCTACTGTGGATATGCATACTTTTGTACCTGTTTCCGGCAGCATCTTCACAAGGTACTTTGCTGTTGTTCTGGGAATGATTTGCACTTTTCGCACCAAAGTACGTTCAACTCTAAGAGACAGAACGCGTCTCCCTCCTTAGTGGTATGACGGCTGCATGGTCCCGTGCTGTTTGTACTTGCGTACTATTGTTTGTACAGATGAACGTGGTACCTTCAGGCGTTTGGAAATTGCTCCCAAGGATGAACCAGACTTGTGGTGGTCTACAATTATTTTCTGGGGTCTTGGCTGATTTCTTTGGATTTTTCCATGATGTCAAGCAAAGAGGCACTGAGTTTGAAGTTAGGCCTTGAAATACATCCACAGGTACACCTCCAATTGACTCAAATTATGTCAATTAGCCTATCAGAAGCTTCTAAAGCCCTGCCATCATTTTCTGGAATTTTCCAAGCTGTTTAAAGGCACAGTCAACTTAGTGTATGTAAACTTCTGATCCATTGGAATTGTGATACAGTGAAATAATCTGTCTGTAAACAATGTCATGCACAAAGTAGATGTCCTTAACCGACTTGCCAAAACTATAGTTTGTTAACAAGAAATTTGTGGAGTGGTTGAAAAACGAGTTTTAATGACTCCAACCTAAGTGTATGTAAACTTACAACTTCAACTGTATGTGTATTCTGGATGCGTTAAACAGGACACCTGACCCACCCTGGTGCCATTCAGTAGTCTAAGATTACAGTGTTCCTGTTTCTCTGTCCCCAGGGTGAGAGGCAACAACAGACAAGGAAGATGGCATTAAGAAACAACACAGTTCAATAGGGATTTACATGTAGAAGGAAGTCTAGCAGAAACTGACAAGAAGAGGTGGGATAGAAAGGAAGGTAATTTAGCAGACACTTTTATCCAAAACGACTTACATTTAACTCATAATATATTCATATATTGTGTGGCCCGTGCGGTAAAATAATACCACAAGTCTGCTGTTGCATGCACCAACTAATCCTAACTAACTCGACCCAAAGTAACCCACTTAGCCTTCTGAACCATTTCTGCGTTACCATCAGTAGGACTACTGGGCATCTATTGTCTAATGACACGATAAGACTAAACACTGCCCCAGTAGTTGATGAGACTAGTTATATATATTTAGTATAATGTGTGTGTGTGTGTGTGTGCGCATCTACCTGGGCACTGGAGAGAAAGACCATGACACCCCCTTCCTCTCCCCTGCGGTGGAGATCCAACACCATGTAACATGCCGCTGCCGCAGACTCCCTCCCTCCAGGATCCCTGTACACCGTTTCCACGACAACCGGTGTCCTCCTCCTTGTCTCTGTGTAGGGTGTATCTCTGGCGGGCCGGTCCTCATCCGCGACAGGCTCATCCAGCGTTAGAACCGGAACTCCCTCACCCAGGAAGGTGGCGAGGCTGGAGGCAAGGGAGGGGTCGGTGAGGAGGACCACACGGAGGTCGTCGGGGCGCTGGCAGCACACGTCCAGCAGCAAGCCCAGAAGGACGTCGGAGGGCACAGTGCGCTCCTGGACCTCATCCACCACCAGCACCCCATACTGACGCAGCAGGGGGTCCGACATCATCTCCCCCAGGAGCAGAGAGTCACTGACGAACCTGAGAGAGGGAGGGGGGGGGAGAGGGATCAGGGAGAGAAACGACCCCATTCCTTAATCCTATTGTCTTGCACTGTTGTAAACGTCAGGCGAGAGAAAGAGAGAGGAGGAAACAAGGACTACAATATTCTTTCCCAGGTCGGGGAGAGCTTAAAGAGGGTGGATAAATGAGATCGAAGAAGATGAGTACGAAACGTGCCATCAGATTGGGTGATGTGTGTGTACCCAAGCTTGAACCAATGTGGTATGTGTGTGTACATACACATGCGCTAATGTTCATGCACACCTGGGTGTCTACATCTCTCCTCACCTAAGTAGTGTATCAGGGGTACAGCCATCGTCGTGGGGGACCCAGTAGCCCACCTCCAGGCCCAGACTCAGGTCCATCTCATCAGCCACCCTGAGGGCCAGACTCGCTGCAGCCACAGCATAGGGCTGGGAACAGCACACCAAGCCCTGAGAGAAGTCATGGGACAGGGCATACTCCACACACCACTGGGGCACCTGGGAGAGAGAGGATGAGGGAGAGAGAAAGACTGATATGCACACAAAGTCAGTGTGTATAGCGTGATAGCCTGTGTGCTTAGTTGCTTGAGTTAGTTCAGCGGTCTGTCTATCGTCAGTGTCTGAATATTGTGTACATTTGGAGGGTCCCTAGCCATATGTGTGTACGAGTGTGAATGTGTGCATCCTATGCCTACCTGTATGTTTGGCATGTTTCCCCACCTTTGCTTTCTCTGGGCTCTTCATCACCAGTGCTAATGTGTGTGCCTATACCTGTGTGCGTGTTTGTATGTGCTTTACATGCCTCTTACCTGTGTGCTCTTGCCTGTGCCACTGGGGGCACTGACCACCACCATGCTGTGTGTCTCCAGGTGCTCCAGCAGGCGGTACTTGAGGCTCCACAAGGGAAGCGTTTTCCTCTCCTCCAGCAGAGAGTAGTAGCGTGACGAGAAGGGCAAGCCATCATACGGGTTCACCTCCAGGTCCCCCAGGCCCCCTCCTCCCCCTCTCCATCCCCAATCTCATCCTCTAGGTCCCCGGACAGTAGAGAGGACATGGAGAGAGAGTCTAGGGCGGAGGAGGGGCGGAGGGTGGGGGGGGACGTTGTCAAGGGGGTGGCCACAGAGGGTGACGACATCATCGCAGGGTGGGTTGGGGAGAGGAGATGAGGGGTGGTAAGTGAGTGACTGGAGATTACCTGGGAAGAGGATCAGAGAAGAGATGCTGTTGTGTTGAAAGTTGTATAGCAAGTTTTAGATTTCACCCAACTTAGTTGATGTCACTGAAGGAAATGTAATATGCAGTATCAGTCAAACGTTTGGACACACCACCTCATTCCAGATTTTTTTCTTTTTCTTTTTTACTATTTTCTACAGAAATAACATATGGGATCATGTAGTAACCAAAAAAAGTGTTAAACAAATCAAAATATATTTTATATTTGAGATTCTTCAAAGTAGCCAGCCTTTGCCTTGATGACAGCTTTGCACACTCTTGGCATTCCCTCAACCAGCTTGATGAGGTAGTCACCTGGAATACATTTAAATTAAAAGGTGCCTTGTTAAAAGTTCATTTGTGGAATTTCTTTCATCCTTAATGCGTTTCAGCCAATCAGTTGTTTTGTGACAAGGTAGGGGGGTATACAGAAGATAGCCATATTTGGTAAAAGACCAAGTCCATATTATGGCGAGAACTGCTGAAATAAGCCAAGAGAAACAACAGTCTATCATTACTTTAAGACATGAAGGTCAGTCAATCCGAAAAGTGTCTAAAACTTAAAACATTTCTTCAAGTGCAGTTGCAAAAACCATCAAGCGCTATGATGAAACTGGCTCTCATGAGGACTGCCACAGGAAATGAATACCCAGAGTTACCTCTGCTTGCAGAGGATACGTTTATTCGAGTTAACTGCACCTCAGATTGCAGCCCAAAGAAATGCTTCACCAAGTTCAACAGACACATCTCAACATCAACTGTTCAAAGGAGACTGCGTGAATCAGGCCTTCATGGTCTAATTGCTGCAAAGAAACCACTACTAAAGGACACCAATAAGAAGAAGAGACTTGCTTGGGCCAAGAAACACAAGCACTGGACATTAGACCGGTGGAAATCTGTCCTTTGGTCTGATGAGTCCAAATTTGAGATGTTTGGTTCCAACCGCTGTGTCTTGTGAGACGCAGAGTAGGTGAATGGATGATCTTTTCATGTGTGGTTCCCACCATGAAACATGCAGGAGGAGGGGTGATGGTGCTTTGCTGGTGACACTGTCTGTGATTTATTTAGAATTCAAGGCACACTTAACCAGCATGGCTACCACAAGCATTCTGCAGCTATACGCCATCCCATCTGGTTTGCGCTTAGTGGGACTATCATTTGTTTTTCAACAGGACAATGACCCAACACACCTCCAGGCTGTGTAAGGGCTATTTGACCAAGAAGGAGAGTGAATAAGATGTATAAACTGATAGAAGTCTAAGTGTTTTTTAAATTATTTTACTGCAATTGGGGGAAGGGTGGTAGGGTTTGCGGGGAAAAATAAAGGTATATTCTAAAAAAAAGTACAGTGGGGCAAAAAAGTATTTAGTCAGCCACCAATTGTGCAAGTTCTCCCACTTAAAAAGATTAGAGAGGCCTGTAATTTTCATCATAGGTACACTTCAACTATGACAGACAAAATGAGAAAATCACATTGTAGGATTTTTTATTAATTTATTTGCAAATTATGGTGGAAAATAAGTATTTGGTCACCTACAAACAAGCAAGATTTCTGGCTCTCACAGACCTGTGACTTCTTCTTTAAGAGGCTCCTCTGTCCTCCACTCATTACCTGTATTAATGGCACCTGTTTGAACTTGTTATCAGTATAAAAGACACCTGTCCACAACCTCAAACAGTCACACTCCAAACTCCACTATGGCCAAGACCAAAGAGCTGTCAAAGGACACCAGAAACAAAATTGTAGACCTGCACCAGGCTGGGAAGACTGAATCTGCAATAGGTAAGCAGCTTGGTTTGAAGAAATCAACTGTGGGAGCAACTATTAGGAAATGGAAGACATACAAGACCACTGATAATCTCCCTCGATCTGGGGCTCCACGCAAGATCTCACCCCGTGGGGTCAAAATGATCACAAGAACGGTGAGCAAAAATCCCAGAACCACACGGGGGGACCTAGTGAATGACCTGCAGAGAGCTGGGACCAAAGTAACAAAGCCTACCATCAGTAACACACTACGCTGCCAGGGACTCAAATCCTGCAGTGACAGACGTGTCCCCCTGCTTAAGCCAGTACATGTCCAGGCCCGTCTGAAGTTTGCTAGAGAGAATTTGGATGATTCAGAAGAAGATTGAGAGAATGTCATATGGTCAGATGAAACCAAAATATAACTTTTTGGTAAAAACTCAACTCGTTGTGTTTGGAGGACAAAGAATGCTGAGTTGCATCCAAAGAACACCATACCTACTGTGAAGCATGGGGGTGGAAACATGCTTTGGGGCTGTTTTTCTGCAAAGGGACCAGGACGACTGATCCGTGTAAAGGAAAGAATGAATGGGGCCATGTATCGTGAGATTTTGAGTGAAAACCTCCTTCCATCAGCAAGGGCATTGAAGGTGAAACGTGGATGGGTCTTTCAGCATGACAATGATCCCAAACACACCGCCTGGGCAACGAAGGAGTGGCTTCGTAAGAAGCATTTCAAGATCCTGGAGTGGCCTAGCCAGTCTCCAGAAACATCACTGCTCTGGAGGAGATCTGCATGGAGGAATGGGCCAAAATACCAGCAACAGTGTGTGAAAACCTTGTGAAGACTTACAGAAAACGTTTGACCTCTGTCATTACCAACAAAGGGTATATAACAAAGTATTGAGATAAACTTTTGTTATTGACCAAATACCTATTTTCCACCATAATTTGCAAATCAATTCATCAAATTATTTTTCTAATTTTGTCTGTCATAGTTGAAGTGTACCTATGATGAAAATTACAGGCCTCTCTCATCTTTTTAAGTGGGAGAACTTACATAATTGGTGGCTGACTAAATACTTTTTTGCCCCACTGTATGTATATCTATATAGGTATGTGTGTGTGTATGCATGTATATATATATATATATATATATGTACGTGTATGTATATGGATATATATATTTACCACAAAAAGATGGGGGATTGGAAATTATGCAGACAATTACATTGATGGAAGCAACAATCTTTCCGCAATATTAAGCTGATCCACCCCTATAGAAAAAAAGAGAGAAAAAAGAAGGAGAGTGATGGAGTGCTGCATCAGATACTCTGGCCTCTACAATCACCCGACCTCAACCCAACCACAGAGTGAAGGAAAAGCAGCCAACAAGCGCTTAGCATATGGGGGAACTCATTCAAAATGGTTGGAAAAGCATTCAAGCTGAAGCTGGTTGAGAGAATGCTAAGATTGCCTTGATGACAGCTTTGCACAAAGGGTGGCTACTTTGACAAATCTCAAATATAAACTATATTATGATTCGTTTAACACTTTTTTGGTTACTGCATGATTCCATATGTGTTTTTTCATAGTTTTGATGTAAAGAAAAACACTTGAATGAGTAGGTTTTTCCAAACTCTTGACTGGTATTGTATATCAAATGTTATTTCAAAAATATGATGTATGATTCTGAGAGAGAAAGTTTGATGTAGTGTAAGAAGCCTCAAACCTTTCACAGGGGTAAGGGCAATGTCAACCTTGACTAAATACGTATATAGTAACAGTTGTGCTATACAGAGTGCATCGTTTCTAGTGTAGTCACTGAAGGCCTAGGAAGTCAGACAGCTTCAGCCAGAAAGCACAGAGCAGCTGTAGCTCTGTACAGCAGCTGTGGGCCTGTGCTATCCCATTCACTCCTGGAATGTCTGCATTTGCCCAGTAGGCATTTAGCAATACACATAGGACCATTATCACACACACACACACACAACACAGACTTGCACTTACTGACACATGTAATCACTTATGGTTAACACCCACTCTAGACTGAGGCTGTCTTTGTACATTCACAAGAAATCTCTGAAAAAATGGTATAAGAGTAACTTCACTAAAATGATGGATAAAATAATTGATATGACTTTAAGATGGATGGGATGGGTACAATATGAATATACTGCATGAAATAAGTAGGCTACGGTTCTTACATAAGGTAATAAGAGCTTGGGTATATTTTGTAATGGGTACACATCGATTGTTATGTTAACAAACAGAAGTGGCAAGAGATTTGGCCTAGCTACACTATATACACAAAAATATGTGAACACCCCTTTAAATGAGTGGATTTGGCCATTTCAGCCACAACCATTACTGACACACACACAGCCATGCAATCTCCATAGACAAACATTGGCAGTAGAATGGCCTTACTGAAGAGCTCAGTGACTTTCAATGTGGCACCCTCATAACCTTTCAAACAAGTCAGTTTGTCAAATTTCTGCTCTGCTAGAGCTGCCCCAGTCAACTGTAACAGGCTGACTACACCACTCGGGTCGCGTGTGCGAGCATTGCAAAATAAATGTAGAAATCTATGTTATTCAATTATTGCACCCACACTGCTCGCGTGCACCAACAAGCGTCTGCGTTGCCAAGAGCTAAAATAGAATTCAGTTCCATTTCTGACGCAGATCGTGCTGCACGTTCTGCCTCTCCCATCTCCTCATTGGTTTATAGAAGCAGGCACTCACGTGCCATCTCCTCATTGGTTATACCCAGTGGGTGACTGAAAGACGAATGAAGCCAGTGGCGATAATGCACCCAATTTATGAAAGTTTCCAATCGCAATATAAAGTCAAGAGAAGAAAAAGCCTGGGAGGAGGAGAGATGACTAGAAACGATTCAGTTGACCGTTTTATGTGTGGATTAATTGGCAGAGTAGAGGACCTTGTGCATTTCAGGTAAAATCACAACTCAATGTTTATATCCCAGGACAAATTAGCTAGCAACAGCAAGCTAGCTAAAAAGTACAAATTAGCTAGCAAGTGCAAGCTAGCTAGCTATATTGCCATAAATGTTTCATGCTTTTCGACCTGTCCCCAAATTAATACAATTGGTTCAGTGTTTGTTTTGATATTTTAACCTACGTGTCATGATCGCATTTGGTGTGGGGGGACAAAATAAATGTATGCACGATGGCGCATACGCACAGCCGGTTTGGGTTCCGTGTAAGTGCTGTTATTGTGAAGTGGAAATGTCTAGGAGCAGTGTTGTGTTCGAGACTATCTAAAGCGAGACCGATTCAACATTTACATTTAAGTCATTTAGCAGACGCTCTTATCCAGAGCGACTTACAAATTGGTGCGTTCACCTTAAGACATCCAGTGGAACAGCCACTTTACAATAGTGCATCTAAATCTTTTAAGGGGGGGGGGTGAGAAGGATTACTTTATCCTATCCTAGGTATTCCTGAAAGAGGTGGGGTTTCAGGTGTCTCCGGAAGGTGGTGATTGACTCCGCTGTCCTGGCGTCGTGGGGGGCCAGAGCAGCGAACAGTTTTGACTGGGCTGCGCGGGAACTGTACTTCCTCAGTGGTAGGGAGGCGAGCAGGCCAGAGGTGGAACCAATTCAATTCAAGACCCAGACCGGAGCGAATCGAGTCCGAGTCAAGACCAAGACCGGAGGGGGGAGCGAGACCCGAGTCAAGACCGAGACCGGGAGGGAGACGAGGGGTCCGAGACCAAGTCAAGACCAAGATCAGAAAAATGCGAGTCCAATTCAAGAACATGATTGTAATTTTGTCAAATAGCCACCATAATAAGAGTTTAAAATGTCCAGTATGTCTGTGTTCATATTTCAGAAGAACACATATGGTTTCTTTAGACATTCAGAATGGTGGGACAAATGCATGCTGAAAGGCAAATTGAGCCACTTTACACATTTTTAAAAAACACACAAAAAACACTTTAAATGTAATTTTAAAAAGAAATATATATATATATATTTCACTTTTATTTAACCAGGTAAGACAGCTGAGAATAAGTTCTCATTTACAACTGCGACCTGGTCAAGATAAAGCAGAGCAGTGTGACAAAAACAACAACACAGAGTTACAAATAAACAAACGTACAGTTTAACACAAAAGAAAATAAAAATAGAAAGAAATTCTATGTACAGTGTGTGCAAATGTAGAAGAGTAGGGAGGTAGGCAATAAATAGACCCAGGAGGCAAAAATAATTACAATTTAGCATTAATACTGGAGTGATAGATGTGCAGATGATGCATGTGCAAGTAGAGATACTGGGGTGCAAAAGACCAAGAGGGTAAGTAATAATATGGTGATGAGGTAGTCGGGTGTACTATTTACAGTTTGGCTGTGTACAGGTACAGTGATAGGCAAGCTGCTAAGACAGCTGATGCTTAAAGTTAAGGAGGGAGATATAAGACTCCAGCTTCAGAGATTTTTGCAATTCGTTCCAGTCATTGGCAGCAGAGAACTGAAAGGAAAGGTGGCCAAAGGAAGTATTGGCTTTGGGGGATGACCAGTGCAATATACCTGCTGGAGAGTGTGCTATGGGTGGGTGTTGCTATGGTGACCAGTGAGCTGAGATAAGGCGGGGCTTTACTTAGCAAAGACTTATAGACGACCTGGAGCCAGTGGGTTTGGCAACGGATATGTAGCGAGGGCCAGCAAACGAGAGCATACAGGTCGCAGTGGTGGGTAGTATATGGGGCTTTGGTAATAAAATGGCTGGCACTGTGATAGACTACATCCAGTTTGCTGAGTAGAATGTTGGGGGCTTGAGTGAAGCATGAGTAAAGTCAAATCAATTTTTTAAAATTTATTTTTATATATAGCCCTTCGTACATCAGCTGATATCGCAAAGTGCCCTACAGAAACCCAGCCTAAAACCCCAAACAGCAAACAATGCAGGTGCTTTGTTTGCGAAATAGGAAGCCGAATCTAGATGACATTTTCAATTGGAGATGCTTAATGTGAGTCTGGAAGGAGAGATTACAGTGTAACCAGACACCTAGGTATTTGTAGTTGTCCACATATTCTAAGTCAGAACTGTCCAGAGTAGGGATGACAGTTGGGTGGGAGGGTGCGGGCAGCAATCGGTTGAAGAGCATGCACTTCGTTTTACTAGCATTTAAAAGCAGTTGGAGGCCACGGAAGGAGTGTTGTATGGCGTTGAAGCTCATTTGGAGGTTTGTTAGCACAGTGTCCAAAGAATGGCCAGATGTATACAGAATGGTGTTGTCTGCGTAGAGGTAGATCAGAGAACCACCAGCAGCAAGAGCGACATCATTGACATATATAGAGAAAAGAGTTGGCCTGAGAATTGAACCCTGTGGCACCCCCATGGAGAATGCCAGAGGTCCGGACAACAGGCCCTCCGATTAGACACACTGAACTCTGTCTGAGAAGTAGTTGGTGAACCAGGCGAGGCAGTCATTTGAGAAGCCAAGTCTATTGAGTCTGCCGATAAGAATGCGGTGATTGACAGAGTCGAAAGCCTTGGCCAGGTCGATGAAGACGGCTGCACAGTACTGTCTTTTATCGATGGTGGTTATATTGTTTAGGACCTTGAGCATGGCTGAGGTGTTGCTGCAGGGGTGCTGAGATGTTGGCCAGGGTAGGGGTAGCCAGGTGGAAAGCATTGCCAGCCGTGGAAAAATACTTATTGAAATGATTGATTATCGTAGATTTATCGGTGGTGACAGTGTTTCCAATCCTCAGTGCAGTGGGCCGCTGGGAGGAGGTGCTCTTATTCTCCATGGACCTTACAGTGACCCAAAACTTTCGGGAATTAGTGCTACAGAAAGCAAATTTCTGTTTGAAAGAGCTAGCCTTTGCTTTCCTAACTGACTGAGTATATTGGTTCCTGACTTCCCTGAAAAGTTGCATATCGCGGCAGCTATTCGATGTTAATGCAGAATGCCACAGGATGTTTTTGAGTTGGTCAAGGGCAGTCAAGTCTGGGGTGAACCAAGGGCTATATCTGTTCTTAGTTATACATTTTTTGAATGGGGCATGCTTATTTAAGATGGAGAGGAAAGCACTTTTGAAGAGCAACCAGGCATCCTCTACTGATGGGATGAGGTCAATATCCTTCTAGGATACCCAGGTCAGGTTGATTAGAAAGGCCTCCTTGTTGAAGTGAGATTTAAAAAATAATACAAGTATATACAAAATATATATGAAGAAAAACAATATATACAAGGGACGGGACAAGACAATCAAAACAGACATCCCCACTGCTACGCCATCTTGGAAAGAAGACGGCAGGATGATTAGTTCGTCATAAATTATGACTCATTATGACTTTAATAAATTATTAAAGTGACCAGTGATTCCATGACAATGTACAGTGCCTTGGGGATGCGAAAATAAATATATTTTTAAATGTTTGCTAATTTATAACAAATTCAAAACAGAAATACGTTATTTATTTAAGTATTTAAGTATTCAGACCCTTTGCTATGAGAATCGAAATTGAGCATCCTGTTTCCATTGATCATCCTTGAGATGTTTCTACAACTTGATTGGAGTCTACCTGTTGTAAATTCAATTGATTGGACATGATTTAGAAAGGCACACACCTGTCTATATAAGGTCCCTGTCACACCCTGACCTTAGTTATCTTTGTTTTCTTTATTATTTGGTTAGGTCAGGGTGTGACAAGGGTGGTTTGTGTAGTTTTTGTATTGTCTAGGGTTTTTTGTATGTTTATGGATTTTCCCTGGTCTAGGTATTTATATATGTCTATGGTTGCCTAGATTGGTTCTCAATCAGAAGCAGCTGTTTATCGTTGTCTCTGATTGGGGACCATATTTAGGTAGCCATATTCCTTGGATAGTTTGTGGGTTGTTATTCTATGTTTAGTTGCCTGTTTGCACTAGTCATACAGCGTCACGGTTCGTTTTGTTGTTTTGTATAGTTTTGTTCAGTATTCGTTCTTTTCATTAAAAGAGTTATGTACACTTATCACGCTGCGCCTTGGTCTCCTCATTATGACGACCGTGACAGTCCCACAGTTGACACTGCATGTCAGAGCAAAAACCAAGTCATGAGGTCAAAGGATTTGTCCTTTAAAGCTCCGAGATAGGATAGTGTCGAGGCACAGATTTGGTGAAGGGTACCAAAAAATGTCTGCAGCATTGACGATCCTCAAGAACACAACTCATTCATTCTTAAATGGAAGAAGTTTGGAATCACAAAGACTCTTCCTAGAGCTGGCCGCCCAGCCAAACTGAGCAATCGAGGGAGAAGGGCCTTGGTCAGGGAGGTGACCAAGAACCCGATGGACACTGTGATAGAGCTCTAGAGTTCCTCTATCGAGATGGGAGAACCTTCCAGAAGGACAACCATCTCTGCAGCACTCCACCAATCAGGCCTTTATGTTAGTGGCCAGATGGAAGCCACTCCTCAGTAAAAGTCACATGACAGCCGGCTTGGAGTTTGCCAAAAGGCACCTAAAGGACTCTTAGACCATGAGAAACAAGATTATCTGATCTGATGAAACCAAGATGAAACTTGTTGGCCTGAATGCCAAGCATCACGTCTGGAGGAAACTTGGCACCAGTCAGGATCGAGGGAAAGATGAATGGAGCAAAGTACAGAGAGATCCTTGATGAAAACCTGCTCCAGAGCGCTCAGGACCTCACACTGGGGAGAAGGTTCACCTTCCAACGGGACAACGACCCTAAGCACACAAAGACAATTCAGGAATGGCTTCGGGACAAATCTCTGAATGTCCTTGAGTAGCCCAGCCAGAACCTGAACTTGAACCTGATCGAACATCTCTGGGAAGACCTGAAAATAGCTGTGCAGCAACACTCCCCATCCGACCTGACAGAGCTTGAGAGGATCTGCAGAGAAGATTGAGAGAAACTCTACAAATACAGGTGTACCAAGCTTGTAGCGTCATACCCAAGAAGACTCTAGGCTGTAATTGCTGCCAAAGGTGCTTCAACAAAGTACTGAGTAAAGGGTTTCAGTTTTTTTCATTTGTAATAAACTTGTAAAAAATATATAAAAACCTCTTTTTGATTTGTCATTATGCACCTGTACTGACCTCGCCTTCTGGATGATAGTGGGGAGAAAAGGCTGTGACTTGGATGGTTACCTTTGCTTTCTTGGGTACAGGAACAATGGTGGACATCTTGAAGCATGTGGGGACAGCAGACTGGGATAGGGAGAGTTGAATATGTCCGTAAACACTCAAGCCAGCTGGTCTGCGCATGCTCTGAGGACACGGCTAGGGATACCGTCTGGGCCGGCAGCCTTGCGAGGGTTAACATGCTTAAACGTCTTACTCACGTTGGCCAATAAGAACGAGAGCCCACAGTCCTTGGGAATGGGCCACCTTCGGTGGCACTGTGTTGTCCTCAAAGTTGGTGAAGAAGGTGTTTAGCTGGTCGGGGAGCAAGACGTCAGTGTCCGCGATGTGGCTGGTTTTCCCGATGTGGCTGGTAATCCGTGATTGTCTGGAGTCTCGTGTCTAAACCATTGAATTGCGACTCCACTTTGTCACTGTACTGACGTTTTGCCTTTTTGATTGCCTTACGTAGGGCATAACTACACTGTATGTATTCAACCATATTCCCATTCATTTTACCATGGTTAAATGCTGTGGTTCGCGCTTTCAGTTTTGTGCGAAGGCTGCCATCTATCCACAGATTTGGTTTGGGTAGGTTTTAATAGTCACAGTGGGAACAACTACCGTATACACTTCCTGATGAACTTAGTCACCGTGTCAGTGTAAACGGCAATGTTATTCTCAGAAGCAAGCCGGAACATATCCCAGTCCTCGTGATCAATACAATCTTGATGCATGGATTCCGATTGGTCAGACCAGCATTAAATAGACCTTAGCAAGGCTACTTCCCGTTTGAGTTTCTGCCTACAGGAAGGAAGGAGCAGAATGGAGTCGTGGTCTTATTTGCCAAAGGGAGGGTGGGGGAGGGACTTGTAGCCTTCATGGAAGGGAGAGTAACAAGGGTCGAGAGTTTTTGAAGTGCGAGTACTACAGGCAATGTGTTGATAGAACTTTGGTAGTATTTCCCTCGAATTTGCTTTCTCACCAGCTATAATAAATGCAGCCTCGGGATATGTGGTTTCCAGATTGCACAAAGTCCAGAGTAGTTCCGTGAGGGCCGTTGTGGTATCGGCTTGAGGGGGAATATACACGGCTGTGACTATAACTGAAGAGAATTCTATTGGGAGGTAATACGGTCTGCATTTGATTATGAAGTATTCTAGGTCGGGTGAACAAAAGGAATTGAGTTCCTGTATGTTATCACAATCACACCATGAGTAGTTAATCATGATCAATCATACACCTCAACCTTTCTTCCTCCCAGAGTTTTATATAATAATAATAATGCTAAGTTTGTTAGATGCTAGAAGCAGAGCTGCCATGTCTGTCGCGCCAGCTTCACCATCTGGCAGTCCGATGAACTAATCTGGGTTTGGTGGATGCCAGGAGAACGCTACCTGGCCCAATGCATAGTGCCAACTGTAAAGTTTGGTGGAGGAGGAATAATGGTCTGGGGCTGTTATTCATGGGTCCGGCTAGGCCCCTTAGTTCCAGTGAGGTAAAATCTTAACGCTACAGCATACAAAGACATTCTAGACGATCTGTGCTTCCAACTTTGTGGCAACAGTTTGGGGAAGGCCCTTTTCTGTTTCAGCATGACAATGCCCCCGTGCACAAAGCAAGGTTCATAAAGAAATGGTTTGTCGAGATCGGCATGGAAGAACTTGACTGGCCTGCACAGAGCCCTGACCTCAACAAACACTTTTTGGATGAATTGGAACGCCGAATGCAAGCCAGGCCTAATCGCCTAACCACAGTACCCAACCTCACTAATGCTCTGGTGGCTGAATGGAAGCAAGTCTCCGCAGCAATGTTCCAACATCTAGTGGAAAGCCTTCCCAGAAGAGTGAAGGCTGTTATAGCAGCGAAGGGGGGGGATCAACTCCATATCAATGCCCATGATTTTGGAATGAGATGTTGGATGAGCAGGTGTCCACATACACTACATGACCAAAGGTATCTTCTGATCCATGGTTACCTGCAACTCGCCTATGTTTAATGAGCACACTGACATAGGCCTGCATACAAAAACAAAGCATACACAGGGGTTATATTGGCTATGGGGAAAACATTGGAGCTCATCTCATAAAGTGAGTCCATCCATGGGGAAAGGGGGGGGGGGGGGTTGGTGTTGTTCAACATCATGTGGGAATCACGTGGGAGGGGTCTAATGTCAGCTTGGAGTTTACAGTAGACAATAAGAAACAGCACTGGATGCATGACATCACGTGTTGTAACCATGTTATAACGTTAGCAAACAATTACTAGTTTTTTTTTTACATCTATTATTTACTATCATGCAAACAAAATCATTGTAATATTGGCATGTAGCCGATTTGGGATTATGTTCAAATGCATCACAACTGTATGGCCATGACAATATATAAGACTGTTTTTGGTAATGAGAAACTACGGATGACGACACCTGTATCAGTCAACTCACAATAACTACAATAACTCCCCCTGCCTTCGTTCTCTTCTTTCCTTATATGCCCCCTTTCCTGCCCACCTCGAGTCCAGTAGGCCTATATCGACCTGCCAGGAACTACGTGTCAGCTGACAGTCACCCACGCACGATAGGAGGGAAATATAATGAAGATCACTGGGAGAGTCGAAAACAACCACGTAGACAAATGCCATTGGCATCTTACCTTCGACACATTTCTCTGGAGTCTCCTAAAATCCCCACCAAGGCACGGGATATCCAGCAAAACAATATAACCCGCTGAGCTGTCAGTGAAACGTTCTACTGCTCACTGTTGTTGCACACACATTTCTTGGAAGAGACAATATGCGGATACAATGTTTCATTTTTTTTGCAACCATTCACAGATTCTCTCTTCGCTTCTTCTCTGCCTCTGGTTTCTCCGTAACCGTTGACATTAATTAATAAAATAGAGCTCGTCGTCCGCTGTTGATCTATCGAATCGCTTGCCTGGCTAAGCAAACTCCTTGCTCCGGTCAAACGCTTCGCCACGCCCACAGACGTTAGTTTCTGAAGTATGTTGTGAACATAGAGCCACAGAGTTTCTAAACCCAGATGCGCAACATCGCAAGACTTCCGGGAACGCTTGAGAAACAGACCAAACAGACCATTTGCGGTTTGATAAGTCAATGAGAGAAGTGATAGGGTATTCCTTAGTTGTGAATTTTCTCGAAATCTAAAGTCACAACCTAAATTCGAGTCAATGTCTTAAGTATTTGAGCTTGTTATTACTTCAACCTCGTGAGAGTGACAAGGAATGCCATTGAGGTGACGGCTTGCACATGCGTAGTTTGGCGCGAGACTACCCGTTAGACCCGATTACGTGTTTCTACGCATGAGCTTAGCTAGCCAACGTCGCCATGATATCGCATACAAGTGTGATCGGGGATTTCTATTGTAGAAGCAGTTTTAGGCTGTCTTCATGCTGTACTGTCTTCGATCGAGCAGTGTAAGAATTCAATGGCAGTTTCTTTTGCGTTGGGGACAACAGTTGTTGACAACTGTAGCATTGTAGCTAAATTTAACCCTAAAATCAGTCTCCTAACCTGACACGCTAATTCACCTAGCCTAGTGGTTAAGAGTGTTGGGCCAGTACCTGAAAGGTCGCTGGTTCGAATCCCCGAACTGAAGGTGGAAAATTCTGCTTTTCTGCCCATGAGCAAGGTAGTTAACCCCCCAAAACAACTGCTCCCTAGACGTCGATTAAAGGCTCTGATTCAGAGGCTTTGGGTTAACTGCGGAAGACACATTTTGGTAGAATGCATTCAGTTGTGCAACTGACTATGTATCCCCTTCTCTAATTCATCTAACCTGCAACATCAGTTATCCTAACCTACTATGTAAATAAAGCATCTCTGTTGAGAAACCATCAGTCTCATAACACCAGAAGTGACCAATGCCAGGTATCCTGATATCAGGGATGAATTACATCATACTGGCCATGTGTCGCCAACTCACTGTGCACAGGTGGAGTCAACATTCAAAGGAGGAGGAGCTGGCTCTTTGTCAGTGGTCAGAAATATTTTGCCAAGCCAAATCTCAAATGTACTCTTAAAGATGCAATATGTAACTTTTTGGGCGACCCGACCAAATTCACATGGAAATTAGTGAATTATAGATTTGTCAGTCAATTAAAGCAAGTCTAAGAAGTGGTAGATGTTTTCTATGTGCTCTATTTCTTTGCTTCCTGTTCTTAAATTTCATGTTTGCCTCTTCTACTTGAAGTTTTGTACACAAGCTTTAAACAGCTAAAAATACAATATTTTTGGTTATGGAAAATATATTTTACAGTGGTTTAGGTGGGGCAATGTTTCTCTACACTCTACACTTATTTATTTAGTCAATCTCTGCATAGTGCATCTTTAAGATATTTTATACACTATTAGATTGTAACATTTGAAAAATGTATGAATGTGTTCATTTAATAAATACATTATTATTTTTAGCCCATGACATATTATGGAGAATTAGGGGGCAACCCTGGCCGTGACTCGAACCCTGGTCCAGCTACTGTCAAGCCAACACCTTTATGCCAAGAGGACCAAACCACTTGAGGATGTCACTAGTTGATATCGTTATAATATTTTTTGCACAAATTCGAGATATCAGCTATAATTATTAGATGCATTAAATATGGCCACTAAAGGCCTTTCAAAATGTCTGCCTCTCCACACAAATATAATTTTTTCTCATGTCATTTTTTTTGCATTATCATGTAGGGCTTTGACGTCAATTGATGTTTTAATTTGATGTAATAATTGGTGTAGGCCTAATTAGAAAAATTAAGTTGGGGTGGAAATAGGCCTAACAATGTCCAGATAATGACTTGAGTTAAATTCACAGGATCTGTCCAGGTTAAAACGTAATGAGAAATACATGATTAACACATGGTGAGGTCAAGGTCAACCGTGTTCTTGTTATTAATAAGGACAATGAGAACCTTTTAATCATCCCTTGAGCCATTTCTCTATTTATCTGAAGTTCTCTTTTCCTCTTATTACAAAAGTTGTTACGTAGCCATTACAGGCTGAGTAAAGTCATACATACAAACACACACACACACAATAATAGATTGTAACGTACTTTTTTAAATTAATGTGTTAATTTAATAAATAAAGGATTCTTCATAGTCCGTGGCATAATGTGGAGAATTAGGGGGCAACCCTGGCCACGACTCGAACCCTGGTCCAGCAGAGGGAGCACGCTCCTATCCACATCAACAGGACCACAGCGGAGAAGGTGAAAAGCTTCATCTTCCTCTGCGTACACATCACTGACAATCTGAAATGGTCCACCCACACAGAAAGTGTGGTGAAGAAGGCGCAACAGCGCCTCTTCAACCTCAGGAGGCTGAAGAAATTCAGCTTGACCCCTAAGACCCTCACAAACTTTTACAAGAACTTCCTGTCGGGCTGTATCACCGCCTGGTACGGCAACTGCAATGCCCGCAACCACAGGACTCTCCAGAGGGTGGTGCGGTCTACCAAACGCATCACCGGGGGCACACTGCCTGCCCTCCAGGACACCAACAGCCCCCAATGTCACAGGAAGGCCAAAAAGATAATCAAGGACATCAATCACCCGAGCCACAGCCTGTTCACAACGTTACCATCCAGAAGGCTAGGCCAGTGCAGGTGCATCAAAGCTGGGATGAGAGACTGAAAAACAGCTTCTATCTCAAGGCCATCAGACTGTTAAATAGCCATCACTAGCCTGCTACCACCCGGTTACTCAACCCTGCACCTTAGATGCTGCTGCCATATATTCATACTACATACATACTATATACATATACATGGAATCACTGGCCACTTTAATAATGGAACACTGGTCACTTTAATAATGTTTACATACTGCTTTACTAATTTCATATGTATATACTGTACTCTATTCTATGTTTTTCCGACATTGCTCGTCTTAATGTTTATATATTTCTTAATTCCATTCTTTTACTTTTAGATTTGTGTGTATTGTTGTGAATTGGTCAATACTACTGCACTGTTGGAGCTAGGAACACAGGCCTTTCGCTACACCCACAATAACATCTGATAAATTTGTGTATGCGACCAATATAATTTGATTTGATTTGACAAACAAATCAACTCGGAAGTCATAGCTCCCTCCTGTTTTACCCTTTTCATCCCCCCTTCCCTCCTACCCTTGTTGTTCATCCCATAACATTTATAAACATAACGTACTGTAGAACGAGTGTTGTAGCACTCGAGACCGGTCTCAAGACAATATTATGAGTGTCTCGGTCTTCTCTCGGTGTCAGATACATTTGTACTAGGTCTTGACTCGTTCTCGGACTCGTAATTTCTTTCAGAGACCAGCGGAAAAAAACCTCATAATTTTCAGCTTCCATTTATTAAGTGCATAAAACTGCTTCATCAGGTCCAATATATACACTCATTTCTTGATACCTTAATTCCTGAACAGTCTTTATATCTATTCTAGAAGTTTACGCAGTGGCGAACCTATTGGACCTAGTGTGTGACAACTTCGTCAGGACAGCAACAGTAATACTGACAGCAACAGTAATAGGAGAGTGCACTTTTTGTAAAACACAAAAAGTCCACAAACAATAATTATTGTTATTATTTTATTAATCCTCGTTGAGGGCCCTCGTTACCCACAGTGTTTGGGTTAGTAATACTTTGTATAGTGGCTCTGTTTTCCCTCAGCATGCATTTTGTCACCATTCTGAATGTCTAAAGAATTCATATGTTGTTCTGAGATATGAACACAGAAATCCTGGACATTTTGAATTGTTATAACAGGTGATTTGACAAAATTTACAATCATGGTCTTGAATTGGACTCACATTTTTTCTGGTCTCAGTCTTGACTCGGGCTCGTCCCCCCTAACCAGACCCCCCATACCTCTTATGCATGGTCACGCCTGATATGCCCTTTTCTTGTCCATCTCAATGTCCATTCCCTTTACTAATCAGGTCACACAATTAGGAATAACGTCTTGATTGGACTTAATTGGTGGTTTTGAGGCCATGTCACAGCCTAAGAGACGGAGCAAGAGGTATAAAAGGGTACCTTTTGGCAAGGAACATGAACAAAGACAATCAACCTTTACCAAGATCAACCATCGACAAATTCGCAGATCATCCTCACCAAAGCCTCAACCTCAACACAGTAAGTGTGTCTTCTGTATCTCATACAGTGTTTGTATTTTCTCTTACAATCTTAAAACGACTTTATCTTAAAAAAACATGTTTCTGTAACAGACTTTGCAAGAATTATTGCAGCAATAAACTGTCTATGATTGATAATACCATCTTATCTCTATCCTGAGACAAGTAGCATCAACTTAAATCAATTTTTCCTTCTTTCTCAGTGGCTATGTTTGGCACCTCAGTGTCCGCCCTCTGTCTGCTGTTCCTGCTATCTGTATGCACTGCCTGCTACATCTCCAACTGCCCCATAGGAGGCAAGAGATCAGCCCTAGCTTTCCCATCCAGAAAGGTACCAAGTAATTCTGAGCAGTTCCTCGTTGTTATTGTCTATTGTTACAGTGTGTCTGTTATAGAGTTAGATTCGTGGCTGCACATAGGCTTGCATCTTAGCTCTGAAGGGTTGAGATTGCACGTTCAAATCAAAGGTTATTGCATGTCAATACTGTATATCCCCCTCCTTTCCCCCCTTTTCTTTAGACTACAAAAACACTCTTATATATATGAACAAAAACTTACAGACACACAAATAATGACGCTCATCTGCCCAGATCTGCATGCTCACTAGTGCCTGCATTATTGTTTGCCACTTGGCCTTAAATTGTACCAATTTGTTTTTTCTCGGACGCCTAGGCTATTTCAACATTTAAATAATAAATCATTCAATTTCTTCCATTGTGTGCGGATTGATTGACTTTCAAGTTTTTAGTATACGTCTTTTCAAATTGAGTGATGAGAAGAGAATCGTGCAGCCCATTGGGTATCTCTCTACACCCCATATACCTGTCTTGAAATATGCAGACAGATTAAAAGTATCTTTACATTGTAATACTTCTGACAGACAACTCCGTCCACAATTTCCAGACTTTATAGCATTCCCAGAAAGAATGGATTATTGAGTCATTATTGGTTTTGCACTTGAGACATGACTCTGCCGTTGTGCTGTAGAATTGATCATTTTGTCTCTTTTATAATACATTCTATTCATACGATTATACTGGATTAAGCATACATTTTTGTCTTGGTTTTCTAAGAGATTGTCAGTTGGATATGCTCTCTGCAAGGTTTTGTATATCTTCCCGATCATATGAACCATTCTTGTTGGACTCAAATACGATTCCCTCAAGGTTGCGCTGATGTCTAAAATATTTAAAATCAACATTTTGTGATATGTAACTTTTAAGTTGCATGTATTTGAAACTATCTACATTGGTCAGTCCAAAATTACTTTTTAATTCACGGTTTCTATGCCTTTAGTTTTCAATGTGGACCAAATTATCGGTGATGTCTCAAAAGCTATCCAAGGATTGTTCCATAAGGTTGTGTTTTTAGGGAGTGATATTGGTTCTTGTGAAAGACTTTTCATTTTCTTTCATATTGTTAATGTTCTTCACTATGAAGTTCTTAATGTTCTAAGTTTTATCCTTTGAAAATAGACACGTAAAAATATTCTGCGGATGAGCATGCACATCTTCCATACATATCCATTGTTCCTCTTTAGTGCATTTAACTTAATGTCACAAGTAAAAACCTTGGGTAGTGAGTTTATATAATTTCAAGTCTGAAAGGTTAAAACCACACTCAGACTTAGGAAGATGTAAAACGGTTTATTCTGTGAATTTTATTTGCCCATATGTAGTCTGTTATGACCAAGTATACATTTATAAAGAATGTCTTCAGTGGGGTAATTGGTATTACCATAAATAAATACAAAAACTTTGTCAGCCATTCCATTCTAAGAGGTTTATTCTACCTGTGAGATTCATGGGAAAATTATTACATTTAATTAGATCTGCTTTCATATTGTTGCTTTCATAATGGAATAAAGTTCCAATTAACTTAAATTTGTCACATGCGCCAAATACTACAGGTAGACCTTACCGTGAAATGCTTACAAGCCCTTAACCAACAATGCAGTTCAAGAAATAGAGTTAAGAAAATATTTACCAAATAAACTAAAGTAAAACATTTAAAAAGTAACACAATAAGTTATCTTTATAAATGTGTTGTTTGTTGTCACTTATTAAGCAAACAAAGTATTTAATATTTTCTGTGGTCCACTTAAAGCATTGCTGTAGATCGTGAGTTATTATTTTTCTTGGCGTTGTTCATTTTTTTCCACATTCATTATTTTATAACCTGACATTTGAGTATTCTGAAAAATATTTTTTAGCAAAGGGGGCATTGACTTTTCAATATTGGTCAGGTATATCAGGAGATAATCTGCAAATAAGTTTAGTTTATATTCATGTTTACCATTACTGATACCTGTTACGTTAACTGGGTCCTGTCTAATTCTTTCTGCATGCGGTTCAATTGCCAGTGCAAACATGAGAGAGGAGAGGGGGCATCCCTGTCTTGTGCCTCTTTCTAAAGCAATTTCATCAGATAATGCATTATTTGTGTATATTTTTTGACATAAGACATTTATACAATATTTGTATTAAATGTAAAAGTTTTGAATAGAAAAGGCCATTCAGGACGGTCGAAAGCCTTTTTGGCATCAACAGCCATTATTGATGAATCTATATGTTGTTGTTTTTGTTTGCGTATGGTATTGTCATTTGTGTAAATAGTGGGGCTACTTTACCCCAAAATGTTTAATAGAATTCTATGGGAAAGCCATCTATACTTGGTTCTTTTTTGTCTGCTGATAGTTGCTTCATAGTTGTTGCGTCTAGGAAAGCAATAAGATCCATCCAACTGTTCTTTTATTTTGATTTATTTACATTTTCATAGAAGCTTTTAAAATGGTAATTAATTAAACTGTTTCTAATTAATGCTTTTGTATCTTTATCTTTTACAATTATAACTGGTTTAGATTGTATTTGTTTATCAATACTGTATATTGTATTGTACTGTTATGAAAAAACGAAATGTTCTATATATATATATATATATATATAACTTGTTTCTATAATAACAATATAACTATAACTTTATTTTTCCTATTATCTTTCCAGTGCATGTCATGTGGCCCCGGGGACAGGGGTCGCTGCTTTGGCCCCAATATCTGCTGTGGGGAGGGGATGGGCTGCTACGTGGGCTCGCCAGAGGCAGCTGGCTGCGTGGAGGAGAACTACCTGCCCTCCCCCTGTGAGGCCGGAGGAAGAGTGTGTGGCTCTGAGGAGGGACGTTGTGCTGCACCGGGGATCTGCTGTGACGTGGGTAAGACAAAGACTATACTCCTATTTTCATGTATAGCAAATGTTTCCGTTCACACTGAATGATTCTGCAAAGGAGCAAAACGCATTGTATGCAGTTTGTTTTTCCATGGATTGCTGGTTGTGGCAATTTAAATAGACAATTGAATTGTTAATATCATGTGCCAAGCTCTTGTGTTATTGAATACTTTGTCATTGTCAGCAACCAAACTATTTGCTCCACGATTACTTAAAAGTTTAGGAATAAATGTGGTGTTGTGTTAGCCAATGGTAATAATGTACTATTTACATGTATTACTTGTTGTGAGTTCATACAGATTCAGTTTAATATGACAGTTGTGTGACAGATTGTCTATTTTGGTCTTTTCTCTTTTAGAGGGTTGTAGTATTGACCAATCCTGTACTGAGGAGGATGAAGCTGAATACATAAGCCAATCAGTGAGCAGTAGCCATGGCCATGATCTGCTGATGAAGCTTCTGAACATGATTAGCCACACCCCTCCCCACAGAGTCCACAAATAAAACAGCCTCTAATTCAGTGGCAGTCCTGAGTTGAAAGACAGTGTAAAAAATCTGTCACATCTCAATGTCAGAGGCATACCTATGTACATACATTTTGTACAGAAGACAGACATAGATGTAAAGGACTTGTTTTGCTTGTAACTGTTTGTGTAATCGCTTGTGCTTCAAGAGTCAAATAAAGCTTACTGTACAAAAACAACTGTCAGGATAGTCAAGAGCTAGGTTTCCATCCAATTTGTGACCAATTTTTACGTGATTATTCTCAAATCTGCATAAATCAATATGCATATTTTCCCACCAGAGATTTTTCCACCAAGCAAACTTTTTCTGGATAAAAGGCTGTGCGTGATGACATAGTGCACACAAAAATAACCTTTGACAATAAATTCCTATGTGCCGAATTAAAAATACAAGTTAAATGGGTTTCCATCGCAATTTCAACTACTGATGGTTTTGTTACAAAAACTGTTGTGTAATATTGCAAATGTGCCCACCCTGGTCTTGGCACATGCACTCTAGCCAATAGCTCACAGATACAGTGTGGGTAGGCTACCTACAATGAGATTACCATGGATAAGAGCGATATATTTTTAATTTGTCAAACAGCAGCCAAGCATCGATCATCATGTCACCAGAATAAGACCCTCAATATTTATTGTAAAGGTGCATCAAGCTCATCACATTGCACATTCACCACCCCGTGAAGTTCATCATCATGTATTTAATCTGTAGCCTAATAAACTGCATGGTTTCCCTTGTTGTAGTGGGAGGACCACTCAACATAAACTCAACAACAAAAAGAAACGTCCTCTCACTCTCAACTGCGTTTATTTTCAGCAAACTTAACATGTGTAAATATTTGTATGAACATAACAAGATTCAACAACTGAGACAAACTGAACAAGTTTCACAGACATGTGACTAACAGAAATGGAATAATGGGTCCCTGAAAAAAGGGGGTGTCAAAATCAAAAGTAACAGTCAGTATCTGGTGTGGCCACCAGCTGCATTAAGTACTGCAGTGCATCTCCTCCTCATGGACTGGACCAGATTTGCCAGTTCTTGCTGTGAGATGTTACCCCACTCTTCCACCATGTCACCTGCAAGTTCCTAGACATTTCTGGGGGGAATGGCCCTAGCCCTCACCTTCCGATCCAATAGGTCCCAGACGTGCTCAATGGGATTGAGATCCAGGCTCTTTGCTGGCCGTGGCAGAACACTGACATTCATGTCTTGCAGGAAATCACACACAGAACAAGCAGTATGGCTGGTGGCATTGTCATGCTGGAGGGTCATGTCAGGATGAGCCTGCAGGAAGGGTAACAAATGACAAAAAGCTCAGTCCAATGATGCTGTGACACACCGCCCCAGACCATGACGGACCCTCCACCTCCAAATCGATCCCGCTCCAGAGTACAGGCCTCGGTCTTTGACAATTGCCTCCACACCTTTTATAGTCAACATTAATAGTCAGGCAATAAACTGCAGAGGTTTGATTGCAAAAGGATTTCACATTTAATTGACAATCACACAATTTGATCTAAATTCAGATAAAACATATACAATCAACAATCATACTGTAATATACACTGAGTGTACAAAACATTATGAACACCTGCTCTTTCCATGACATAGACTGACCAGGTAAATCCAGGTGAAAACTATGATCCCTTATTGATGTAACTATGTAACTAGCTATGATCCCTTATTGATGTTAAATCCACTTCAATCAGTGTAGATGAAGGGGAGGAGACAGGTTAAAGAATGATTTTTAAGCTTTGAGACCATAGAGACATGGATTGTGTATGTGTGCCATTCAGAGGATGAATGGGCAAAACAAAATATTTAAGTACCTTCGAACGGGGTATGGTAGTAGGTGCCAGGAACATGACACAAACCACACACTAACAATTAGGGGGTCAACAAGGATTCTTCTTCTAAGATCCTCAAAGTTTGATAAGACAGCAGGTGCAGGCTTATCAAACTTTGATACGTTTGGTGCAAGATCTCCTCAATTTATGGTAAGGTTTGTCCCTTGCATGAACTAAATTGATATTGTTTTGTGATGATACCATATATATTTTCATTTTTGTGCCAATCTTTCTAAATCAGAAAATGGACACAATTCAATGGATATCAACCAACAAAGAGGTAAGAGACTGTGTAGGCTATAAGAATATGTTGAAGGCTGGCTGTATTGGCTGCAGATGACTGAACTGCTCACTTTTGTGTCTGCAATTGACATACAAAGGTATGTCAATTGGTATGTTATGCTGATCACATTAACCATCCTCCTCCCTGACCTCTTCAATGAATATCCCATAGGCCTCTACATTATGGACAAGATATGTTTATTAAAACCATTATCAAAACAGTTTTTTTTTCATTCACATTCACCTCAAAAACCAAGGTATGAATTCTCTCCTGTGCACGTTTTAGGGGAACATATTGGAAAAAATAAACACTGTTGCATGGTCACACTTCTCACCGGTGATATTTCCAGCCCCTCCTGTGGGCACTATCATCTCCCTTGTCTCTGCCTGCTTCAGCCCGCCTACATGAAGGTAGGCATAGAGGAAGTGTGCCAGCTGCATCATTACAGGAGACCTGTTGACTGAATGGATTAAATTGAGATTTTGGATCACTGGGCCTACACACAATACCCGATAATGTCAACGTGGAATTATGTTTTTAGACATTTTTACAAATTCATTAAAAATTCAAAGCTGAAATGTCTTGAGTCAATAAGAATTCAACCCCTTTGTTATGGCAAGCCTAAATAAGTTCAGGCGTAAACAAGTCACGTAATAAGTTGCATGGATTCACTGTGTACAATAATAACGTTTAACATGATTTTTTAATGACTACCTCATCTCTGTACCTCACACATACAGATAATTGTAAGGTCCCTCAGTTGAGCAGTGCATTTCAATCACTTTACTCTAGATTCAACCACAAAGACCAGGGAGGTTTTCCAATGCCTTGCAAAGAAAGGCACCAATTGTAAAACCAAAAGCTGACATTGAACATCCTTTTGAGCATGGTGAAGTTATTAATTACACTTTGGATGGTGTATCAATACACTCAGTCACTACAAAGATACAGGCGTCCTTTCTAACTCAGTTGCCGGGGAGGAAGGAAACAGCTCAGAGATTTCACTATTAGGCCAATGGTCCCTTTAAAACAGTTACAGTGTAACGGTCTTTGTCGTCTGAAGAAGAGGAATCATCGGACCAAAGCGCTTCGTGATAAGTGTTCATGCTTGTTTTATTAAAACTGAACACTGTAACAAAAATAAACAAGAGCATAACCGAAACAGTCCTGTAAGGTGAAAACACTCAACAGAAATTAACTACCCACAAAAACCATGTGGGAAAAAGCTCCCTAAGTATGGTTCCCAATCAGAAACAACGATAGACAGCTGTCCCTGATTGAGAACCATACCAGGCCAAAACAAAGAAATAAAAAAAAACATAGAAAAAGGAACATAGAATGGCCACCCAAATCACACTCTGACCAAACCAAAATAGAGATATAAAAAGCTCTAAGGTCAGGGCATGACATACAGAGTTTAATGGCTGTGATTGGGGAAAACTGAGGATGGATCAACATTGTAATTACTCCACAATACTAACCTAAATGACAGAGTGATAAGAAGGAAGCATGTACAGAATACAAATATTCCAAAACATCAAATAAAATCTTATTGGTCACATACACATATTTAGCAGATGTGTCGCGAAATGCTTGTGTTCCTAGCTCCAACAGTGTAGTAGAATCTAACAATTAACAACAATACACACAAATCTAAAAGTAAAAGAATGGAATTAAGAAATATATAAATATTAGGAGGAGCAATGTGGGAGTGACATTGACTAAAATACAGTAGAATAGAATACAGTTTATACATATGAAATTAGTAAAGCAGTATGTAAATATTATTAAAGTTACTAATGTTCCATTAATAAAGTAACCAGTGATTCCATGTCTATGTATATGCGTCAGCAGGCTATTTAACAGTCTGATTGCCTTGAGATAGAAGCTGTTTTTCAGTCTCTCTGTCCCAGCTTTGATGCACCTGTACTGACCTCGCCTTCTGGATGGTAACGGAGTGAACAGGCCGTGGTTCGGGTGGTTGATGTCCTTGATGATCTTTTTGGCCTTCCTGTGACATCAAAGCAAATTGTATTTGTCACATGTGCCGAATACAACAGGTGTAGACCTTACAGTGAAATGCATACTTACAAGCCCTTAACCAACAATGCAGTTGTAAGACAAATAAGTGCTGACATCGGGTGCTGTAGGTGTCCAGGAGGGCAGGCAGTGTGCCCTCTGTGATGCATTGGAAAGACCGCACCACCCTCTGGAGAGCCCTGCAGTTGCAGGCGGTGCTGTTGCCGTACCAGGCGGTGATACAGGCTGGCAGGATGCTCTCAATTGTGCATCTGTAAAAGTTTGTGAGGGTCTAATGGGACAATCCGAATTTCCACACTGTCTGTGTGGGTGGACCATTTCAGATTGTCATTGATGTGTACGCCGAGGAACTTGGTTGGTAATCAGCCTACTACTGTTGTGTCGTCTGAAAACTTGATGATTGAGTTGGAGGCGGGCGTTGGCCACCCAGTCATGGGTGAACAGGGAGTACAGGAGGGGGCTGAGGACGTACCCTTGTGGGGACCCTGTGTTAAGGATCAGCGAAGTGGAAGTGTGGTTTCCTACCTTCACCACCTGGGGGCAGCCCGTCAGGAAGTCCAAGACCCAGTTGCACAGGCTGGGGTTCAGACCCAGGGTCCGAGCTTAAGATGAGCTTGGAGGGTACTATGGTGTTGAAGGCTGAGCTATAGTGAATGAACAGCATCCTTACATAAGTTATTCCTCTTGTCCAGATGGGATAGGGCAGTGTGCAGTGTGATGGCAATTGCATCATCTGTGGATCTATTGGGGCGGTATGCAAATTGATGTGGGTCTAAGGTGTCAGGTAAGGTAGATATGATATGATCCTTAACTAGCCTCTCAAAGCACTTCATGATGACAGAAGTGAGTGCTACGGGAGATAGTCATATAGTTCAGTTACCTTTGCTTCCTTGGGTACAGCAACAATGGTGGACATCTTGAAACAAGTGGGGATAGGGAGAGATTGAATATGTCCGTAAACACTCCAGCCAGCTGGTCTACTTATGCTCTCACGTCGGCCACGTAGAACGAGAGCCCACAGACCTTTGGAGCGGGCCGAGACGGTGGCACTGTGTTATCCTCAAAGCAGCGAAGATTGTGTTCAGCCTGTCCGGGAGCAATCCGCGACGAGGCTGGTTTTCCCTTTGTAATCCGTGATTGTCTGTAGACCCTGCCACATACGCCTCGTGTCTGAGCCTTTGAATTGCGACTCCACTTTGTCTCTCGACTGACATTTTACCTGTTTGACTGCCTTACGGAGGGAATAACTACACTGTGTGTGTTCGACCATATTCCCAGTCACCTTCCCATGGTTAAATGCGGTGGTTCACGTTTTCAGTTTTGCACATCCTGTTTGCAGTAAGGCACTAAAGTAAAACTGCAAGAAATGTGGCAAATAAATTAAAACTTTATGTCCTGAATAGTGTTATGTTTGGGGCAAATCCAACACATCACAGAGTACCACTATTCATATTTTCAAGTATGGTGGTGACTGCATCTTGTCATCAGGAAGGACTACTTTCAGCAGGACAATAATCTAAAACACAAGGCCAAATATACACTGGAGTTACTTAAAAAGACGACATTGAATGTGTCCGAGTCGCCTCGTTACAATTGACTTCATTTGACTTGAAAATCTATGGCAAGACTTTAAAATGGCTGTCTAGCAATGATCAACAACCAACTTGACAGAGATTGAAGAATTAAAATGTGTGCAAATATTGTACAATCCAGATGTGCATAGCTCTAAGAGACGTAACCAAAAAGACACAGCAGTAATCGCTACCAAAGGTGATTCTAGCAAATATTGAATAGCAAATATTGAATATTGACAGGGAGGTTGAATACTTATGTAATCAAGATATATTAGTGTTTTATTCATAAAATATATGTTAGAACTTTTCTTCAATTTTCACATTGCAGAGTATTTTGTGTAGATCTTTGACCTAAAAATTAAAACTAAATCCATTTTAATCCCACCATGTAACACAACAAAATGTAGAAAAAGTCAAGGGTTGTGAATACTTTCTGAAGGTACAGTAAGCGTAATAGACAGGTCATGCATGTAACTAAACATGTAAACATACCAAATGCTGCCCAAAATGCCCCTTCTCACCCACGACTACCATGACGCGTCAGCTTTCTTTGCCAAGAAAGTAGTCAAGGCAGCGCAAGGTGCAGGTCATGGCCAGGTCCTTGAAGGCCAAGGTCACAAAGTGGAAGAGCTCTAGCACACACAGCCCTGCCTTCAGCCTTGGGTTAAAAGCAGAAGTAACATTTCGGTTGGAACTTGGGTATAGGCTAATTGATGATAAAATAAATGTAATCCTTGAATTTAATTATTTTAAGTGGACTATAATGTAATAACAGTATTATAATGCAACAGTAAGCAGTTGCAAAAACGTGTTCATGTTTATGTTTTTCATTATGGGATATGACAATATTAATACGTAGCATGATATAAAAACATAACAGTAAGCTTACAATAAGCTACTGTTGCAAAAAACACATTTATATCCTATTTGTTTGATAGAAATGCAGGTAAATTCAATGCTACTGACTATCGCATTTAGTCTATTGGCAACACTGGAGTTCGAAGTTAAAGAGGTATTTTTTGTGGTGTGAAAGAGTGGTTCTCCTATGGCCAATGTGGTGCCCAAAGAGGAAGAGTCAAAGCGAGATGTTTTACTCTGCCCCAAAATCTCACGAAAAATAATCCATAGACATAAGGCCGGACTGCACTAGCAATCAAATAGTCCCCGCGATATGCAACTTTTCAGGGAAGTCAGTAACCAATACACGTGGTCAGTCAGGAAAGCAAAGGCTAGCTTTTTCAAACTTTTCAAATTTGCATCCTGTAGCTCTAACTCCCCCTAAAATTGGGACACTGTAAAGTCCATGGAGAATAAGAGCACCTCCTCCCAGCTGCCCACTGCACTGAGGCTAGAAAACACTGTCACCACCAATAAATCCACGATAATCGAGAATTTCAATAAGCATTTCTCTACGGCTGGCAATGCTTTCCTCCTGGCTACCCCAACCCCGGCCAACAGCTCCGCACCCCCCGCAGCTATTTACCCAAGCCTCCCCAGATGTTCTGAAAGAGCTGAAAAACCTGGACCCATACAAATCAGTTGGGCTAGACAATCTGGACCCTCTCTTTCTAAAATTATCCGCTGCCAATGTTGCAACCCCTATTACCAGTCTATTCAACCTCTCTTTTGTATCGTCCAAGATTCCTAAAGATTGGAAAGCTGCTGCGGTCATCCCCCTCTTCAAAGGGGGTGACACTTTAGACCCAAACTGTTACAGTCCTATATCCACCTTGCCCTGACTTTCTAAAGTCCTCGAAAGCCAAGTTAACAAAACAGATCACTGACCATTTAGAATCCCAGCGTACCTTCTCAGCTGTGCAATCTGGTTTCCGAGCTGGTCACGGGTGCACCTCAGCCCCGCTCAAGGTACTAAACGATATCGTAACCACCATCGATAAAATACAGTACTGTGCAGCCGTCTCCATCGACCTGGCCAAGGCTTTCGACTCTGTCAATCACCGAATTCTTAAAGGCAGACTCAACACCCTTGGTTTCTCAAATGACTGCCTCGCCTGGTTCACCAACTACTTCTCAGATAGATTTCAGTGTGTCAAATCGGAGGGCCTGTTGTCCGGACCTCTGGCATTCTCTATAGGGTACCACAGGGTTCAATTCTCGGGCCGACTCTTTTCTCTGTGTTTATCAACGATGTCGCTCTTGCTGCGGGTGATTCCTCGATCCACCTCTATGCAGACGACACCATTCTGTATACATCTGGCTCTTCTTTGGACACTGTGCTAACAAACCTCCAAACGAGCTTGATTGCCATACAACACTCCTCTGTGGCCTCCAACTGCTCTTAAACGCCAGTAAAACTAAATGCATGCTCTTCAACCGATCGCTGCCCGCACCCTCCCAACCGACTAGCATCACTATTCTGGACGGTTCTGACTTAGAATATGTGGACAACTACAAATACCTAGGTGTCTGGCTAGACTTTAAACTCTCCTTCCAGACTCATATTAAGCATCTCCAATCCAAAATTAAATCTAGAATCGGCTTCCTATTTCGCAACAAAGCCTCCTTCACTCATGCTGCCAAACATACCCTCGTAAAACTGACTACCCTCGACTTCGGCGATGTCACTTACAAAATAGCCTCCAACACTCTACTCAGCAAACTGGATGCAGTTTATCACAGTGCCATCCTTTTTGTCACCAAAGCCCCATATACCACCCACCACTGCGACCTGTATGCTCTCGTCGGCTGCATATTCGTCGCCAGACCCACTGGCTCCAGAGCATCTAAGTCTTTGCTAGGTAAAGCCTTATCTCAGCTCACTGGTTACCATAACAACACGCACTCCAGCAGGTATATCTCACTGGTCATCCCCAAAGCCAACACCCCCTTTGGCCGCCTTTCCTTCCAGTTCTCAGCTGCCAATGACTGGAACGAATTGCAAAAAAAATAAAAATAAAAATAAATAAATCGCTGCAGCTGGAAGCATAGAAATAGTGCACATAGAACCGATCTACCGATTCTTAGACTTGCCTTCAAATGACAGATCTATAACTGATATTTCTATGTGAATTTGCTGGGGGTCGCCCAAAAACGTACATATTGAAGCACTAAAGGGTAGGTAGCATAAACGTAACCACGTGTAACATATGGATTTGTATTAGTATATGCATCATGGTGGAAAAAGCCGCCATGCTGTCCTGGAGCAAGGCAGTTAACAACCAACAATAACTGCTCCCTGGGTGCCGATGACATGGATAAATGGACACCCACCTGTCTCAATCAATGAGAGAAGATTCGAAATAGACAAGAAGGCAGCGTACACATTTTATGATTACTGAATGGATAAAAACATTGATTTAATTTAAAGGTTAGGTAGCATAAATGTAACCACATGTAACATATGTATCTGAATTAGTATACGCATCAATGGGAAAAATCTGTCGTTCTGCACTTGAGCGTGGATGTCATGGACGTCGATTAAGGCCGCCCTCCTTTATTTTGGTACTGTCCATATGTAGCCCGTTTTTGGTCACAGGTCCAGGAATGGCTGAAGAATTGCAACATTTACCTAGAACTAACACTGCAGATAGCAATATTGGGGGATTTGAAAAGTCATAGTCAATCGATCAATAATATAATAATTATTTTAGCAAAAACTTTTAACTTTCAGTTACAATCTGTAGAAGCTATGAGAATGGAAAAGTTCAGTACTTTTGTGAAGCATCACAGCACAGCTGAAAAATATATGGCAAATAGAAATCCAAAATGGATGGTGTTAAGAGATAGATGAGAGGGGTTGAATGGAGCTGAAGGGTGGAACTAATAATAACAAGATAACAAATGTAAACAAACGGGGTCTGTAAAATGTATATAGGTTCAGAAATGTTGTGAAATAGCACAGTTACAAATAGAAATCAAACTGGATGGACAGAAATAGAGGAAGGACTAAAAACAAACAAAATAAAACTATTGTAAAGTAGATTGTGTCTGTAAAATGTGTATAATATGTATAAACTCAAGGTAGAAGCCTAAGTGTTATTGTTTATTAGTTTAATCCAATTGGGGGAGGGGTGGTAGGGTTTGACAACAGGTGGAAATTATAGGCAATTAGCAAGACACCCCCAATAAAGGAGTGGTTCTGCAGGTGGTGACCACAGACCACTTCTCAGTTCCTATGCTTCCTGGCTGATGTTTTGGTCACTTTTGAATGCTGGCGGTGCTTTCACTCTAGTGGTAGCATGAGACGGAGTCTACAACCCACACAAGTGGCTCAGGTAGTGCAGCTCATCCAGGATGGCACATCAATGCGAGCTGTGGCAAGAAGGTTTGCTGTGTCTGTCAGCATAGGGTCCAGAGCATGGAGGCGCTACCAGGAGATAGGCCAGTACATCAGGAGACGTGGAGGAGGCCGTAGGAGGGCAACAACCCAGCAGCAGGACCGCTACCTCCGCCTTTGTGCAATGAGGAGCAGGAGGAGCACTGCCAGAGCCCTGCAAAATGACCTCCAGCAGGCCACAAATGTGCATGTTTCTGCTCAAATGGTCAGAAACAGACTCCATGAGGGTGGTATGAGGGCCCGACGTCCACAGGTGCAGGACGTTTGGCATTTGCCAGAGAACACCCAATATTGGCAAATTCGCCACTGGCGCCATGTGCTCTTCACAGATGAAAGTAGGTTCACACTGAGCACATGTGACAGACGTGACAGAGACTGGAGACGCCGTGGAGAACGTTCTGCTGCCTGCAACATCCTCCAGCATGACCGGTTTGGCGGTGGGTCAGTCATGGCGTGGGGTGGCATTTCTTTGGGGGGCCGCACAGCCCTCCATGTGCTCGCCAGAGGTAGCCTGACTGCCATTAGGTACCGAGATGAGATCCTCAGACCCCTTGTGAGACCATATGCTGGTGCGGTTTGCCCTGGGTTCCTCCTAATGCAAGACAATGCTAGACCTCATGTGGCTGGAGTGTGTCAGCAGTTCCTGCAAGAGGAAGGCAGTGATGCTATGAACTGGCCCGCCCGTTCCCCATACCTGAATCCAATTGAGCACATCTGGGACATCATGTCTCGCTCCATCCACCAACGCCACGTTGCACCACAGACTGTCCAGGAGTTGGCGGATGCTTTAGTCCAGGTCTGGGAGGAGATCCCTCAGGAGACCATCCGCCACCTCATCAGGAGCATGCCCAGGCGTTGTAGGGAGGTCATACAGGCACGTGGAGGCCACACACACTACTGAGCCTCATTTTGACTTGTTTTAAGGACATTACATCAAAGTTGTATCAGCCTGTAGTGTGGTTTTCCACTTTAATTTTGAGTGTGACTCCAAATCCAGACCTCCATGGGTCGATAAATTTGATTTTCATTGATAATTTTTGTGTGATTTTGTTGTCAGCACATTCAACTATGAAAAAAGTATTTAATAAGAATATTTCATTCATTCAGATCTAGGATGTGTTATCTTAGTGTTCCCTTTATTTTTTTGAGCAGTGTATATTTACCCAAAAAATATATGGGGGATTGGAAATGATGCAGACAATTACGTTGATGGAAGCAACAATCTATCCATAATATTAAAGCTGACCCACCCCCTGGAGAAAAAGGGGAAAAAAGGCTCCGCCCACCTCTCCTACTCCGCCCACCAATCTCCTGCATGGGGTAAGCACAGTAAAACCCAGCAGACAGAGCAGGGAGGGGCTGGCACAAATGTATTACCAGAAAAAAGCACAAGAAATAAGAATAGGAAATAGGAAATAGACAATAAAGTAAGTAAGTAAGCATACTATATAGGACTTCCGGCGCCGACTGAGATGGCCGCCTCGCTTCGCGTTCCTAGGAAACTATGCAGTTTTTTGTTTTTTTACGTGTTATTTCTTACATTAGTACCCCAGGTCATCTTAGGTTTCATTACATACAGTCGAGAAGAACTACTGAATATAAGATCAGCGCCAACTCACCATCAGTACGACCAAGAATATGTTTTCCGCGACGCGGATCCGGTGTTCTGCCTTACAAACAGGACAACGGAATGGATCACATGCAGCGACCCAAGGAAACGACTCCGAAAAAGAGGGAAACGAGGCGGTGTTCTGGTCAGACTCAGAAAAAGGGCAGCACCACTCCCCAGCATTCTTCTTGCCAATGTCCAGTCTCTTGACAACAAGGTTGACGAAATCCGAGCAAGAGTAGCATTCCAGAGGGACATCAGAGACTGCAACGTTCTCTGCTTCACAGAAACATGGCTTACTGGGAAGACGCTATCCGAGGCGGTGCAGCCAACGGGTTTCTCCACGCATCGCGCCGACAGAAACAAACATCTTTCTGGTAAGAAGAGTGGCGGGGCGTATGCCTCATGACTAACGAGACATGGTGTGATGAAGGAAACATACAGGAACTCAAATCCTTCTGTTCACCTGATTTAGAATTCCTCACAATCAAATGTAGACCATTATCTTCCAAGAGAATTCTCCTCGATTATAATCACAGCCGTATATATCCCCCCCAAGCAGACACATCGATGGCTCTGAACGAACTTTATTTAACTCTTTGCAAACTGGAAACCATTTATCCGGAGGCTGCATTCATTGTAGCTGGGGATTTTAACAAAGCTAATCTGAAAACAAGACTCCCTAAATTTTACCAGCATATCGATTGCGCAACCAGGGGTGGTAAAACCTTGGATCATTGTTACTCTAACTTCCGCGACGCATATAAGGCCCTGCCCCGCCCCCTTTCGGAAAAGCTGACCACGACTCCATTTTGCTGATCCCTGCCTACAGGCAGAAACTAAAACAAGAGGCTCCCACGCTGAGGTCTGTCCAACGCTGGTCAGACCAAGCTGACTCCACACTCCAAGACTGCTTCCATCACGTGACTGGGACATGTTTCGTATTGCGCCAGATGGAAATATTGACGAATACGCTGATTCGGTGTGCGAGTTCATTAGAACGTGCGTCGAAGATGTCGTTCCCATAGCAACGATAAAAACATTCCCAAACCAGAAACCGTGGATTGATGGCAGCATTCGCGTGAAACTGAAAGCGCGAACCACTGCTTTTAATCAGGGCAAGGTGTCTGGTAATATGTCCGAATATAAACAATGCAGCTATTCCTCCGCAAGGCTATTAAACAAGCTAGCGTCAGTACAGAGACAAAGTGGAATCTCAATTCAATGGCTCAGACACAAGAGGCATGTGGCAGGGTCTACAGTCAATCACGGACTACAAGAAGAAACCCAGCCCAGTCACGGACCAGGATGTCTTGCTCCCAGGCAGACTAAATCACTTTTTGCCCGCTTTGAGGACAATACAGTGCCACTGACACGGCCTGCAACGAAAACATGCGGTCTCTCCTTCACTGCAGCCGAGGTGAGTAAGACATTTAAACGTGTTAACCCTCGCAAGGCTGCAGGCCCAGACGGCATCCCAGCCGCGCCCTCAGAGCATCAGACCAGCTGGCCGGTGTGTTTACGGACATATTCAATCAATCCCTATACCAGTCTGCTGTTCCCACATGCTTCAAGAGGGCCACCATTGTTCCTGTTCCCAAGAAAGCTAAGGTAACTGAGCTAAACGACTTAGCACTCACTTCCGTCATCATGAAGTGCTTTGAGAGACTAGTCAAGGACCATATCACCTCCACCCTACCTGACACCCTAGACCCACTCCAATTTGCTTACCGCCCAAATAGGTCCACAGACGATGCAATCTCAACCACACTGCACACTGCCCTAACCCACCTGGACAAGAGGAATACCTATGTGAGAATGCTGTTCATCGACTACAGCTCGGCATTCAATACCATAGTACCCTCCAAGCTCGTCATCAAGCTCGAGACCCTGGGTCTCGACCCGCCTGTGCAACTGGGTACTGGACTTCCTGACGGGCCGCCCACAGGTGGTGAGGGTAGGCAACAACATCTCCTCCCCGCTGATCCTCAACACGGGGCCCCACAAGGGTGCGTTCTGAGCCCTCTCCTGTACTCCCTGTTCACCCACGACTGCGTGGCCATGCACGCCTCCAACTCAATCATCAAGTTTATGGACGACACAACAGTGGTAGGCTTGATTACCAACAACGAAGACGGCCTACAGGGAGGAGGTGAGGGCCCTCGGAGTGTGGTGTCAGGAAAATAACCTCACACTCAATCAACAAAACTAAGGAGATGATTGTGGACTTCAGGAAACAGCAGAGGGAACACCCCCTATCCACATCGATGGATCAGTAGTGGAGAGGGTAGCAAGTTTTAAGTTCCTCGGCATACACATCACAGACAAACTGAATTGGTCCACTCACACTGACAGCGTCGTGAAGAAGGCGCAGCAGCGCCTCTTCAACCTCAGGAGGCTGAAGAAATTCGGCTTGTCACCAAAAGCACTCACAAACTTCTACAGATGCACAATCGAGAGCATCCTGGCGGGCTGTATCACCGCCTGGTACGGCAACTGCTCCGCCCTCAACCGTAAGGCTCTCCAGAGGGTAGTGAGGTCTGCACAACGCATCACCGGGGCAAACTACCTGCCCTCCAGGACACCTACACCACCCGATGTTACAGGAAGGCCATAAAGATCATCAAGGACATCAACCACCCGAACCACTGCCTGTTCACCCCGCTATCATCCAGAAGGCGAGGTCAGTACAGGTGCATCAAAGCTGGGACCGAGAGACTGAAAAACAGCTTCTATCTCAAGGCCATCAGACTGTTAAACAGCAATCACTAACATTGAGTGGCTGCTGCCAACGCACTGTCATTGACACTGACCCAACTCCAGCCACTTTAATAATGGGAATTGATGGGAAATGATGTAAATATATCACTAGCCACTTTAAACAATGCTACCTTATATAATGTTACTTACCCTACACTATTCATCTCATATGCATATGTATATACTGTACTCTAGATCATCGACTGCATTCTTATGTCACTAGCCACTTTAACTATGCCACTTTGTTTACTTTGTCTACATACTCATCTCATATGTATATACTGTACTCGATACCATCTACTGTATGCTGCTCTGTACCATCACTCATTCATATATCCTTATGTACATATTCCTTATCCCCTTACACTGTGTATAAGACAGTAGTTTTGGAATTGTTAGTTAGATTACTTGTTGGTTATCACTGCATTGTCGGAACTAGAAGCACAAGCATTTCGCTACACTCGCATTAACATCTGCTAACCATGTGTATGTGACAAATAAAATTTGATTTGATTTGATTTATATACAGGAAATATTTAAAAAGTCAGATCCAATACCATATTTACTTGTGCAGGGATACTGGAGTGATGGAGGTAGATATATACAGGGGTAAAGGAACTAGGCAACAGGATATAAGATAAACAGAGTAGTAGCAGTTTGCATGTGAGTGGGTGTGTGGGTTTGTAGAGTCAATGTAAATGTATGTGCATATTATGTGTGATTGAGCAAATGATGGAGTGAGTGTTTGTGTGTGTAGGGCCCTGTGATTGTGCATAGAGACGGTGCAATATTGAAATAAAAGGTCAATATAGATGCAAGGTCAACTCAGCCGTGGAGCTATTTTGTTTGCTATTTTGTTTCAGTCGTAGTGCTTGGGGATAGAAGCTGTTCAAGAGCTTGTTAGTGTCAGACTTGATGCACCGGAGACTCTTGCCATGCGGCAGCAGAGAAAACAGTCTATGGCTTGTGTGGTTGGAGTCTTTAACGATATTCCGGGCCTTCTTTTTACACCGCCTGCCTGGATGGCAAGGAGTTCGGCCTCAGTGATGTACTGGGCCCTCCGCACAACCCTCTGTAGCACCGTGAGATCGAGGACGGTTCTATTGCCATACCAAGAAGTGGTGCAGCCACTCAATATGCTCTCAATGGTATAGCTGTAGAACCTTTTCAGGATGTGAGGGCCCATTACAAACTTTTTCAACCTCCTGAGGGAGAGTGCTTGCCCCCAGTTTCCAGTAGTCCAAGATCAGCTCCTTGGTCTTGCTGACGTTGAGGGAGATTGTTGCTCCGGCACCACTACCAGGTCACTGACCTCCTCCCTGTAGGCTGACTCATCGTCGCTGGTGATTAGGCCTACCACCGTTGTGTCGTCAGCAAACTTGATAATGGTGTTGGAGTAGCCAGTTGTAGGTGAACAGGGAGTACAGGAGGGGACTAAGCACACACCCCTGTGTTAAGGGTCAGCGTGGTGGTGGTGATGTTGCCTACCCTCACCATTTAGGGTCGGCCCGTCAGGAAGCCCAGGATCCAGTTGCAGAGGGAGGTGTTCAGACCCAGAGGCTTGGTGACGAGCTTGGAGGGGACAATGGTGTTAAACGCTGAGCTGTAGTCAATGAACAGTATTCCTCTTATCTAGGTGGGTGAGGGCAGTGTGGACAGCAATTCTGATTGCGTTGTCTATGGATCTGTTGGGGCGGTATGCAAATTTAACTGGGTCTAGAGTTGCTGGGATGGTGGAGCGAATGTGTGGCACACAACTTCCTCTATCCTACATCCCATACTCCCCACCTCTTCTTTAACTGACCGGTGCAGAGGATAAAATTGCCTCCCCCTTACTACTTGCGCCAGCCACACCCTTTGCCAAAGATCGAGCCCTTTTGCACAGATCAAGGATTTGACTTCCCTGTGGCCCATCAGGACCTGAATATCTACCCCTCTCTCCTCACAGCACTCTAAGCCACCATATCGGCCTTCTCATTACCCTCCAAACCCACATGGGCAGGAATCTGGCAAAAGCTTATCACCACTCCCATCTTTTCCCTATCATTAACAGCACCATCAAGTCCACAAACAAGTCTCCCCTATCCGACCTGCCCGTCTTCACACTACTCAACACTGCAGCCGAATCAAAGCAGATCACCACTCAGGGGTTTCACCTCTTTCGCCCATCTCAAACCTATGATCAAGGCCATTAACTCGGCCGAATACACGGACACAGTCAGTTAACCTCTTAAGTACTCTAACATTGACATCTGGAATATACACCCCAGCCCCCACCCTACCACTGACTGGATCCTTTGAACCACCAAAACGAATAAAACGGATTACCTATATACAGTTGAAGTCAGAAGTTTACATACACATTAGCCAAATACATTTAAACTCAGTTGTTCACAATTCCTTTATTTATTTATTTTTATTTCACCTTTATTTAACCAGGTAGGCTAGTTGAGAACAAGTTCTCATTTACAACTGCGACCTGGCCAAGATAAAGCATAGCAGTGTGAACAGACAGCAACACAGAGTTACACATGGAGTAAACAATAAACAAGTCAATAACACAGTAAAAAAAAAGTTAAAAAGGAGTCTACATACATTGTGTGCAAAAAGCATGAGGAGGTAGGCAAATAATTACAATTTTAGCAGATTAACACTGGAGTGATAAATGATCAGATGGTCATGTGCAGGTAGAGATACTGGTGTGCAAAAGAGCAGAAAAGTAAATAAATAAAAACAATATGGGGATGAGGTAGGTAAATTGGGTGGGCTATTTACCGATGGACTATGTACAGCTGCAGCGATCGGTTAGCTGCTCAGATAGCAGATGTTTAAAGTAGGTGAGGGAGATAAAAGTCTCCAACTTCAATGATTTTTGCAATTTGTTCCAGTCACAGGCAGCAGAGAACTGGAAGGAAAGGCGGCCAAATGAGGTGTTGGCTTTAGGGAGGATCAGTGAGATACACCTGCTGGAGCGCGTGCTACGGGTGGGTGTTGCCATCGTGACAAGTGAACTGAGATAAGGCGGAGCTTTACCTAGCATGGACTTGTAGATGACCTGGATGGCCAGTGGGTCTGGCGACGAATATGTAGCGAGGGCCAGCCGACTAGAGCATACAGGTCGCAGTGGTGGGTGGTATAAGGTGCTTTAGTAACAAAGCGGATGGCAATGTGATAAACTGCATCCAGTTTGCTGAGTAGAGTATTGGAAGCCATTTTGTAGATGACATCGCCGAAGTCGAGGATCGGTAGGATAGTCAGTTTTACTAGGGTAAGTTTGGCGGCATGAGTGAAGGAGGCTTTGTTGCGAAATAGAAAGCCGATTCTAGATTTGATTTTGGATTGGAGATGTTTGATATTAATCTGGAAGGAGAGTTTACAGTCTAGCCAGACACCTAGGTACTTATAGATGTCCACATATTCTAGGTCGGAACCATCCAGGGTGGTGATGCTAGTCAGGCGTGCGGGTGCAGGCAGCGAACGGTTGAAAAGCATGCATTTGGTTTTACTAGCGTTTAAGAGCAGTTGGAGGCCACGGAAAGAGTGTTGTATGGCGTTGAAGCTCGTTTGGAGGTTAGATAGCACAGTGTCCAGGGAGGGGCCAGAAGTATACAGAATGGTGTCGTCTGCGTAGAGCTGGATCAGGGAATCGCCCGCAGCAAGAGCAACATCATTGATATATACAGACAAAAGAGTCGGCCCGAGAATTGAACCCTGTGGCACCCCCATAGAGACTGCCAGAGGACCGGACAGCATGCCCTCCGATTTGACACAGTGAACTCTGTCTGCAAAGTAGTCGGTGAACCAGGCAAGGCAGTCAACAGAAAAACCGAGGCCACTGAGTCTGCCGATAAGAATATGGTGATTGACAGAGTCGAAAGCCTTGGCAAGGTCGATGAAGACAGCTGCACAGTACTGTCTTTTATCGATGGAGGTTATGATATCGTTTAGTACCTTGAGCGTGGCTGAGGTGCACCCGTGACCGGCTCGGAAACCAGATTGCACAGCGGAGAAGGTACGGTGGGATTCGAGATGGTCAGTGACCTGTTTGTTGACTTGGCTTTCGAAGACCTTAGATAGGCAGGGCAGGATGGATATAGGTCTGTAACAGTTTGGGTCCAGGGTGTCTCCCCCTTTGAAGAGGGGGATGACTGCGGCAGCTTTCCAATCCTTGGGGATCTCAGACGATATGAAAGAAAGGTTGAACAGGCTGGTAATAGGGGTTGCGACAATGACGGTGGAGATAGTTTCAGAAATAGAGGGTCCAGATTGTCAAGCCCAGCTGATTTGTACGGGTCCAGGTTTTGCAGCTCTTTCAGAACATCTGCTACCTGGATTTGGGTAAAGGAGGAGCTGGGGAGGCTTGGGCAAGTAGCTGCGGGGCGGGGGGGGGGGGGAGGTGGAGCTGTTGGCCGAGGTTGGAGTAGCCAGGAGGAAGGCATGGCCAGCCGTTGAGAAATGCTTGTTGAAGTTTTCGATTATCATGGATTTATCGGTGGTGACCGTGTTACCTAGCCTCAGTGCAGTGGGCAGCTGGGAGGAGGTGCTCTTGTTTTCCATGGACTTTACAGTGTCCTGACATTTAATCCTAGTAAAAATTCACTGTCTTAGGTCAGTTAGGATCACCACTTAATTTTAAGAATGTGAAATGTCAGAATAATAGTAGAGAGAATGATTTATTTCAGCTTTTATTTCTTTCACCACATTCCCAGTGGGTCAGAAGTTTACATACACTCAATTAGTATTTTGTAGCATTGCCTTTAAATTGTTTATCTTGGATCAAATGTTTCACGTAGCCTTCCACAAGTTTCCCACAATAAGTTTGGTGAATTTTGACCCATTCCTCCTGACAGAGCTGGTGTAACTGAGTCAGGTTTGTAGGCCTCCTTGTTCGGACACGCTTTTCAGTTCTGCCCACACATTTTCTATAGGTCAGGGCTTTGTGATGGCCAATCCAATACTTTGTTGTCCTTAAGCCATTTTGCCTCAACTTTGGAAGTATGCTTGGGGTCATTATTAATTTGGAAGATCCATTTGTGACGAAGCTTTAACTCCTGACTGATGTCTTGAGATGTTGCTTCAATATATCCACATAATTTTCCTTCCTCATGATGCCATCTATTTTGTGAAGTGCAGCGGTCCCTCCTGCAGCAAAGCACCCCCACAACATCATGCTGCCACCCATGTGCTTCACGGTTGGGATGGTGTTCTTTGGCTTGCAAGCTTCCTCTTTTTCCTCCAAACATAACTAAGGTCATTATGGCCAAACAGTTCCAGACATTTGGAAATTTCTTCCAAGGATGAACCACAATTTGGCTGATTTCTTTTGATTTTCCCATGATGTCAAGCAAAGAGGCACTGAGTTTGAAGGTAGGCCTTAAAATACATCCACAGGTACACCTCCAATTGACTCAAATGATGTCAATTAGCCAATCAGAAGCTTCTAAAGCCATGACATAATTTTCTGGAATTTTCCAAGCTGTTTAAAGGCATAGTCAACTTAGTGTATGTAAACTTCTGACCCACTGGAATTGTGATAGTGAATTATAAGTGAAATAATCTGTCTGTAAACAATTGTTGGAAAAATTACTTGTGTCATGCACAAAGTAGATGTCCTAACCGACTTACCAAAACTATGATTTGTTGACAAGAAATTTGTGGAGTGGTTGAAAAACTAGTTTTAATGACTCCAACCTAAGTGTATGCAAACTTCCGACTTCAACTGTATCTCTCCACACACCATCTCACGTCCTCATTTTATGCATTCTGCCAGTGTTGCCAGGGACATGGATCTGCGTGGCTGCAGAGTGGTTGGGGAGGGGAAATTTGCAGGCACCAGTGACCACAACCACTCTCAGCGTAAAAGGTAATTTTGTGTATGCAGATATATGCAAGTAACTTATTAAGAACTATATTGTATGTGCTCTAGCTATCTCTACATGTGCAACTCAGGAGATCTAGCAGTTAGTTTTTATTTTATTTAACACAACGCAATCACAACAATACATACTACTTGTTACAAAATGAAGAGTTGGTAAAAATAGTTATGCAGTTTGATGATTTGCCTGTTAATAATTTGAGCTGTGTCCCAATTAATCAGTAAAGTTGCCTTGTATAACAAAATGTACACAAATTGTAAATGATACAGTATTTAATAAAAGCTTCATGTACAAGTAGTATAATATACCAACTCCAGGATTCTATAAAACACTCACAACATTGTATTTACATTGACATGAGTTATGTCAAACAAATATTAGAAGTGATGTCAGATATACTGTACTGTTTGCTGTGACATTATAGGGGTCCACCTATCTTTTCAACATGAGTACAGCACTTTCTTTCTGTCCTCCTACACAAAAACAATCAACAAGTGCTGCATCAGAGTAAAAATGACAAGATAAAGAACCCCTTACAGAAGTGGAAGGTTATTCACTGTACAAAACATTAAGAACACCTTCCTAATATTGAGTTGCACCTCTTTTTGCCCTCAGAACAGCATAAATTCTTTGGGCATGGACTCTACATTGTGTTAAAATCGTTCCACAGGGATGCTGGCCCATGTTGACTCTAACGCTTCCCACAGTTGTGTTAAGTTGGCTGGATGTCCTTTGGGTGGTGGTCCATTCTTGATACACATGGGAAACTGTTGAGCGTGAAAAACCCAGCAGTTCTTGACTCACTCAAACCGGTGCGCCTGGCACCTACGACCATACCCCTTTCAAAAGGCAGTTCAAACTTTTGACTTCCTCATTTACTCTCTGAATGGCACACATACACAATCCATGTGTCTCAACTGTCTCAAGACTACTCCCCTTCTTCTACAATGCCTTCTGCAAGTATTCACACTCCTCAACTTTTTCCACATTTTGTTGTGATACAGCCTGAATTTAAAATGGGTTAAATTTAAATTTCGTGTCACTGGCCTACACACAATACCCTATAATGTCAAAGTGGAATTATGTTTTTATACATTTTTACAAATGTTTTAAAAATTCTGAAATGTCTTGAGTCAATATGTGTTCAACCGCTTATGTTATGGCAAGCCTAAACAAGTTCAGTAGTATAAATGTGCTTAACGAGTCACATAATAAGTTGCTAATCTAATGCCTCGCAAAGAAGAGCACCTGTAGATGGGTAAAAAAAAGAAGCAGACATTGAATATCCCTTTAAACACGGTGAAGTTATTAATAACACTTTGGATGGTGTATCAAGGATGGATCAACAACATTGTCGTTACTGCACAAAACTAACATAAATGAGAGTGAAAAGAAGGAAGCCTGTACATAATAAAAATATCAATGTGCATCCTGTTTGGAAAGAGGCACTGAAGTAAAACTGGAAAAAAATGTGTCAAAGAAATTAACTTTATGTACTGAACACATCACTGAGTACCATTCAATATTTTCAAGCATGAGGTGGCTGCATCATGTTATGGGTATGTTTTTTAAATGTTTTATACAAATAAACAGATTAGAGTGTAGGTGTGTAAAAATGTTGAATAATAAACTACATTTATCAATCTGACTCCATTATTATGTGAATAAATGCAACATACCCTGTGCATCTCTGTAGGATCTAGCAAGATAGCGAATTATTGTATCACCGATTTAGGACAATGAACATGTGTCTAATCTTGCACTGTTAAGCAGTTAATCCTGGCGACCAATGTTCTAGCATTCATTTGAGGCAAACAGATCACAAATATCAAGGTGGTACCCAAGCATGTGTTATTTGTACTGTAATTAATAACTATCAATAGACCTACTAAATTATAAGTGTATAGTCACAGAATTACTCTGTAAAATGAGGAATGCATTTACTCAATTCAACTAATAATTTATTAGTCAGGAAATAATTGACACAATTAGTGTACACGAAATACTTGATATTTTAAACTACTCAGAGTAAATGACTATTATCACCAATAGGCTAAGACGTAACGTGGTTACGCGTGTCTTCAGTTCAGAATAATCTCAAAGAGAAAAAACTGTGTGTCTGTTACACACAGGAGCTTGGTAGCAGCTTCTCAAAGTATGAGCGTATTCACTGGCCTTTGAACCAAATTAAAGTGGGGAAACACCCCCAACCTAAATGAACATTTCTTAGCACTTTGTTAGTAAAGACAAAAATACAGGAACAACACACCCATATTCTAATCAACTCCATTTTAATGTTATGACCAGACAACAGGAATGGGCCTGATAACCAGTCAACTCAACATACAATTTCAATCCAGTCACTTTAAAAATACACCATCCAGAAAACATACAACACAATAAGACATAGCAAAATGCATAGCTCTTTGTGAAATCTTGAAACAATCCAAACATCACAATTTAATTCACACACAGCAACATCAATTTCGTAATTCAAGTTTATCAGTCTGGGTTGGCACCCCCCATTGGGTTGTGCCGTGGAGGAGATCTTTATGGGCTTTACTCCGCCTTGTCTCAGGATGGTAAGTTGGTGGTTGAAGATATCCCTCTAGTGGTGTGGGGGCTGTGCTTTGGCAAAGTGGGTGGGGCTATATCCTGCCCATTTGGCCCTGTCCGGGGGTATCATCGGATGAGGCCAGTGTCTCCTGACCCCTCCTGTCTCAGCCTCCAGTATTTATGCTGCAGTAGTTTATGTGTCGGGGGGCTAGGGTCAGTTTGTTTTATCTGGAGTATTTCTCCTGTCTTATCCGGTGTCCTGTGTGAATTTAAGTATGCTCTTTCTAATTCTCTCTTTCTTTCTCTCTGAGGACCTAAGCCCTAGGACCATGGCATGATGACTCCTTGCTGTCCCCAGTCCACCTGGCCGTGCTGCTGCACTTCAACTGTTCTGCCTGCGGGTATGGAACCCTGACCTGTTCACCGGACGTGCTACCTGCCCCAGATCTGTTGTATTCAACACTCTAGAGACAGCAGAAGCGGTAGAGATACTCTCAATGATCGACTATGAAAAGCCAACTGATATTTACTCCTGAGGTGTTGACTTGTTGCACCCTCGACAACTACTGTGATTATTATTATTTGACCATGCTGGTCATTTATGAACATTTGAACACTTGGCCATGTTCTGTTATAATCTCCACCCGGCACAGCCAGAAGAGGACTGGTCACCCCTCATGGCCTGGTTCCTCTCTAGGTTTCTTTCTAGGTTTTGGCCTTTCTAGGGAGTTTTTCCTAGCCACTGTGCTTCTACACCTAGATTGCTTGCTGTTTGGAGTTTTGGGCTGGGTTTCTGTACAGCACTTTGATATATCAGCTGATGTAAGAAGGGCTATATAAATAGAATTGATCAGTCGTCATACCTCTCCTGGCGTCAGACCTCAGGACTTCCTTGGGAACGTCTCTTCCCCGAGATTTCCACAGTGAAGGTGTGACTCTCTCCTGTGAGATTCAAACATAAAGCCATCCATCCGGACAATGTCAAATTGAATCAACACGCCAGGCTGGCGTCAGCAAGTGTCATCTTCATCACATCATCATCGTTCACATTTGTTCACTCTCTATTTTTCGTCTACAAGAGCTAAGCACAGGCAAAATCCTAGAGGAAAACCTGGTTCAGTCTGCTTTCCAACAGACACTGGGATACAAATTCACTTTCAGCAGGACAATAACCTAAAACACAAGGGCAAATATACACGGGAGTTGCTTACAAAGACACTCTCTTAGGGAGTTATTTTATTTTGGAATTGAACAAGTCAGCAAAACAAACGCGGTGGCGATGTTAACAAACACTGAAGGTCCAGAGAGACGTCCTGGATCCATTCCTTAGATACTTTAGTCCCCAGAGGTCTTAACCTAGAGAAGGACTATAGCATGCTTTTGTGAAGGACCCCATCAGTTTGTTGGTCCAGTGACAACCTCCCCCCCCTGTATTTGTACTTCTTGTTTACACATGGAGGGAGCTTACTAGCTCACTAACTGTTGTCCAAACCACTTGTTAGATCTCTTTACCTAAGCTTATGTTTTTTTTGTTATCCCTAGTGTAGCTTAGTCCTGTTGTTAATTTTCCAATACTCAACATATTCAACATGCATTATATAGTCATATTTGTATGTCAATTACACCTACTGTAGTTGAAAAAAAGCTTTCCCAGTTTTCCAATAGTCTGTATTTCATTACTAGGTGGAGACATTGACCATAGCACCCCACACCCTGCGTACCAGCCTGTAGGAAGACTGGGCTGTGAGCTGGACGTCCTGGGGCAGGCTGTGCTGACTTCAGACAATGGGCACTGCTGAATGGGCTCCAGCACATAATGGCACCAGCAGTCCAGTCTATGATGGGATTGTGTTGCTGGAGCCAAGAGATTCGCAATACCACAGGAACCCGAGGAGACTTAATCAGCATAAATTGGATTGCCTCGCTGTGGTTCCCTAACACTTGTAGGTTGATGGGAGTGTTATTGTGAGTGACCTGGCCTATAGAGCGCCCGACCACCGCTCTAACGTCCACGGGAATGGAGAGGGGCTGAGTGGGGTTGCCCAGCTCAGACACCAGGGTAGCATCCCCCAAAAAACTCTCATTGGCCCCAGAGTCAATGAGTACCCAGCGGGATTTCATCTGGTTCCCCCATAGCAGGATGGCATGGAAAGGGGTGCGAGTAAGGGAAGAGGAAAAGTTCACCGTATGGCCCACCAGGGTACTCGCCCCTTCTTGATTCTGGAACCTGGCGGGCTTTTCTCTCCCAGTGCTCCCTCATTTTTGAGCTGCAGCCTTCTTCATTCCCCTCGGACCGCTCGAGGATGGCGTACATCATAACGAGGATGTCCGAGAGGGAGGGAGCCTGGGCTACGGCGGTGTGGGAGTAGTCTGCTGTCTGGCTCAGTCTAGAGGAGTTTGTGGCAGAAGTTTGGAAGGTGTTTGATTCTCCATTGTCCAGGAGAGAGGCTGCTCCAGCTACGTCAAGACTCCCGTAGTGTGGCAGACTACGCGGTGGATTTTACCATGTTGGCGGCTGAGAGTGCCTGGAACGTGGAAGCATTGTTCGACATGTTCCTTCATGGATTATCGGAGGTGATCAAAGATGAGCTCGCAGCCTGGGAGCTGCCCATGGACTTTGACTGTCTGGATCGATGGGTGGCTTCGAGAACGTAGGAGGGAGAAGGAATCTGTGTCCTGTCATTTTCATTCACCCTCGATTCCCACCTCGCCTCTGAAGAATCCTGGAAACCCCCAAAGTCTACATGTCCGCGTGAACCCAACGTCACCGAGTGCTGCCAACTTGCCTCCTTTCGGGTTCTCGGGACACTGGGGTAGGCTGGGAAATTACTGGTGTGACCCACTGCCCAGTAGAGAATCCGCAGAACTGTATCAAACGCCTGATCATGGCGTTCTGCCAGGGTATGGAGTCCTTCCATAAAGGCATTGCAGTAACTCCTTGTGTCTTCCAATGGTGGCTCCTTGAAGGGAGACAGCATTGTGGAGCTGGTCCAAGTCTGCCATTACCTCAGGATAAGACCCAGATGCAGACAGCTAGAGATGTTTATTGACCCAAACAGGGGGAATGCAAAAGACAGGTCAAAGGCAGGCAGAGGTCCGTAATCCAGGGTAGAGTGTATAAGGTACTGAACAGTAGGGAGGGTCAGGGTAGGCAGAGGTTCGTAAATGGGTCACAGTCAGGCAGGTACAGAACAGCAGGCAGGCTCGGGGTCAGGGCAGGCAGAACAGTCAGAACCAGAACATGATAAAGCAGGGAGATGGGAAAACTCGCTGGTAAAACCTGACAAGACGAACTGGCAACAGACAACACAGGGTGGAAACAAGCACAAAGACAGGTGAAACAGATCAGGGTGTGACAATATCTAGGAATTCCGTAAGGTCATTTTCATCAGTGTGGGTGCTTTGAAATAAACAGGTAGTCCAAATCAGTGTTAAGAGTTGGATTATTTTCTGTAGGAAAAGGACCAACAAAAGTTTCCTGCAGGCAAATTACCAAATCGCCCTCTAGTGGCCTCATGGGTGGAATGTTATTCATATTTTTCACAATATCATAATGAATAAAATAAAAGGTAATGCCAAAAATCTGTTGTTTCTATGTCAAGCGATTGTTATATTTCAGTCTTCTCTGATGTATAAAGTGTAATATTGGGATGCACTCAAAATGTAATGCATTTCAACTCTATAACTGACATGTTAAAGCCCATAACCATGTGTGTGAGGTGTGTACTTTTGTTTCAAAGTAGATTTGTTTAAGACTATCAAGAAACACTGTGTGACCCTGACTTAGGCCACTGCAGTAAAATGTTTTGAAATAACTTTCAGAAAACAGTATGCAAGATTGATAGATAGCATTAACAATAGTTTCTCCTATACTTCCAAAGCCATATGGTTATGCCTCTAATCATGCCGCTTATAAAACATCTTAGATGCACACAAGCACCATTGTCAATTCAAATGTAAAGGAGTCTTTGTATTTAACCAAGGCACTATACCATTGAGGATATATATATATATATATTTTTTTTTAACCTTTATTTAACTAGGCAAGTCAGTTAAGAACAAATTCTTATTTTCAATGACGGCCTAGGAACAGTGGGTTAACTGCCTGTTCAGGGGCAGAACGACAGACTTGTACCTTGTCAGCTCAGGGGTTTGAACTTGCAACCTTCCGGTTACTAGTTCAACGCTCTAACCACTAGGCTACCCTGCCGCATGGTTTGTCGTATTGGATCCTCTGCTCAGCTGAAGTGTGGGAACGTCACCTAGTGATGCAGCCTGCAGCTCCACTATAGTTAGGCAGGTAGCTCTCTGGTAGAGGCAAGGAATCAGCAGCGGCCAGCTTGGAACACAATTGAAATTGGATAAATGGCATGCGATCAACGTTAGCTGGAGGTGGAACACACAAGAGGACCTCGGGTATGTGACATGTGAAAACAAACAGTAAATAACACTCACGCCAATGAAGACAAAAAAATGCAGGCAAACTGGGATAGAGCGTGGGTTTGTCGGTATTGGATTTTGATCCTCATTGCTCAGCTGAGGTGTGAGAACGTTGCCTGGTGACGTCAGTAGCCTACAGTAGTTGTTTTCAGGAACAAGGGGTGTCCAAGCATAAACATGATCACTAACCACAGTATCATGGACCTCTGACGCCACACTTTCCTCACTTACATCGACTATCACAGTTATATCATTGTAACGTATGCCTACATCTGACACACATCTGACAGATCCAGCATCACAGTGATATTGCTCTGAGCAGCATCTGCATCCTCAACGACGTAACTTACACAGTAAGTGTGATCATGTACAGCAGACACTTTCGCATGATCAACGTTCACACTTACCTCTGTACCAACCATATTCCTTTGTCTTTCAATTGGGCATTGTGACCCCTTTTGAAGACGATCAGGGAAGGAGAAAATGGTTGGCACAGCAGTCGGGATGAGGCGGACCTTTCCATTGTCATCATGCTGAAAACACTTATGTTCAAAGTGATGGGCACAGAGACGAGAGTGTTGGCTTTGTTTGCAATTCATCCACCTGAAATCTGCTACCCACTGCTGCAGCCTGAGCATGTCATGAAATGGGAGCCTGTGGAAAAAGAATGTATTTAACATTAGGCTAGGTTTTAGCCAAGTGTAAACAGCAAACGACAGTGTAAACAGTCCTTACTTGACACAAAAAGGTTTAATTCTACACCCATTTGAATAGAAGAAAATATAATAATTTGTTTGTATAGATCTTCTCAGGGGACCCTGACCCCAAGTTTGGGAAGCACGTACCGAGACCACCTTTTCATCCTAATCTTCTAAAAATAAGTTTGCTCAAGCAATGTAGACACAATGATTAATGTAAATTACACACTGCCTTATTTTTACCTGCTATCTTGCTCAATTGTGAGCTAGATTGCAGGATAGTAATGGTGTTTACCTAGCCATCTATAATTGTGTTTGAAAGCTATTTAATGCGAATTTGACACACTAGCTTGCTAGCCTCAATCAACGACATTCAATGTGGGTAGGCTAACCAAGATACTAGCTATAGAAAATCACTAGCTAGACAAACTGCACAGATCGCTTCTAAATCGTTTTTTTTTTAGGATAAAGTATCTCGCTAAAGTTAGTTATAGCCAGGCTGACTTGAGTCACATTAGATCTGTCACATTTAGCTTGTTAGTGAGCTGGCGATCTCACGAATAGCAAGATATCTAGCTAAAATGGATCCATGGATTCTAGCTAGCTCGATAGCATATATATATACACAGTACCATTCAAAAGTTTGGACACACCTACTCATTGAAGGGTTTTTCTTTATTTTTACTATTTTCTACATTTTAGAATAATAGTGAAGACATCAAAACTATGAACTAACACATGTGGAATCATGTCGTAACCAAAACAAGTGTTAACATATAAATATATTTTATATTCTTCAAAGTAGCCACACTTTGTCTTGATGACATCTTTGCACACTCTTGGCATTATCACAACCAGTTTCATGATGAATGCTTTTAAAATAGTCTTGGAGGAGTTCCCACATATGCTGAGCACCCGTTGGCTGCTTTTCCGTCACTCTCCAGTCCAAACCAAACCACCGCACTTGGGTTGAGGTCGGGTGATTGAGGAGGCCAAATCATCTGATGCACTACCACTCTCCTTCTTTATCAAATAGCCTGGAGGTGTGTGTTGGGTCATCATCCTGTTGAAAAACAAATGATAGTCCCACTAAGCCCAACTGAGATGGGATGGCGTATCGCTGCAGAATGCTGTTGTAGCCATGCTGGTTAAGTGTGTCCTGAATTAAAAATAAATCACAGACAGTGTCACATGCAAAGCACCACCACACCACCTCCTCCATGCTTCACGGTGGGAACCACACATGCAGAGATTATCTGGTTAGAAGAGGATAGCATACAGACAAACAAAGAACATGAGGGAAAAAAGGGAGAAAGGAATGTAATCTACAAAGTCAGATTTTCTGCGTCTCACAAAGACAGTTGGAACCAAAAATCTCACATTTGGACTCATCAGACCAAAGGAAATATTTCCACTGCTTGTGTTTCTTGGCCCAAGCAAGTTTCTTATTCTTATTGGTGTCCTTTAATAGTGGTTTCTATGTAGTAATTCGACCATGAAGGCCTGATTCACACAGTCTCCTCTGAACAGTTGATGTTGAGATGTGTCTATTACTTTCATCATTCATCGAACTAAAGCATTTATTTGGTCCGTAATCTGACATGCAGTTAACTCTAATGAACTTATCCTCTGCAGCAATGACCGGTCACCGGCATTAAACAAAGCATGTGTCCATGTATGCTGATGATTCAAACATAAATGCATCAGCAACCGCAGCTAATGAAGTCACTGAAACCCTTAAAGAGTTGCAGTCTGTTTTGGATTAGGTTTCCAGTAATAAACTGGTCATGAACATCTCTACAACTAAGAGCATTTTATTTGGTACCAAATTATTCCTTAAGTTCTAGACCTGAATCTGACAATGAATGGTGTGGCTGTTAAAAAAGTTGAGGATACTAAATTACTTGGTGTTACCTTAGATTTTTAAACTGTCATGGTCAAAACATATAGATTCAATGGTTGTAAAGATGGGGACAGGTCTGTCCGTAATAAAGAGATGCTCTGCTTTTTTGACACCACCCTCCAAAAAGCAAGTCCCTCAGGCTCTAGTTTTGTATTATCTTAATTATTGTCCAGTCCTGTGGTCCAGTGCTGCAAGGAAATACCTAGTTAAGCTGCAGCTGGCCCAGAACAGAGTGGCACGTCATTGTAATCAGAGGGCTAATATAAATACTATGCATGCCAGTCTCTCTTGGCTAAGAGTTAAGGAGAGACTGTCTGCATCACTTCTTTTTTATAAGAAACATTGTTTTTTTCAGACCATTTCAACAGAACTTCAACAATCAATTGGCAAAACTGAATATATACAGTACTTTCAGAAAGTATTCAGACCATGACTTCATATTTTGTTACGTTACAGCCTTACTCTAAAATGGATGGGGGGGGAAAAGTATATATATGTATATATGAGCAAAAACGGTGAGCAAAAATATATAAACACACATACATACACAAGAACAAGAATTGTGCAAGTTCTCCCACTTAAAAAGATGAAAGAGGCCTGTAATTTTCATCATAGGTACACTTCAACTATGACAGACAAAATGAGAAGAAAAAAAATCCAGAAAATCACATTGTATGATTTTTAATGAATTTATTTGCAAATTATGGTGGAAAATAAGTATTTGGTCACCTACAAACAAGCAAGATTTCTGTCTCTCACAGACCTGTAACTTCTTCTTTAAGAGGCTCCTCTGTCCTCCACTTGTTACCTGTATTAATGGCACCTGTTTGAACTTGTTATCAGTATAAAAGACACCTGTCCACAACCTCAAACAGTCACACTCCAAACTCCACTATGGCCAAGACCAAAGAGCTGTCAAAGGACACCAGAAACAAAATTGTAGACCTGCACCGGGCTGGGAAGACTGAAATCTGCAATAGGTAAGCAGCTTGGTTTGAAGAAATCAACTGTGGGAGTAATTATTAGGAAATGGAAGACATACAAGACCACTGATAATCTCCCTCGATCTGGGGCTCCTCGATCTCGACCCCGCCCTGTGCAACTGGGTACTGGACTTCCTGACGGGCCGCCCCCAGGTGGTGAGGGTAGGCAACAACATCTCCACCCCACTGATCCTCAACACTGCGTTCTGAGCCCTCTCCTGTACTCCCTGTTCACCCACGACTGCGTGGCCACGCACGCCTCCAACTCAATCATCAAGTTTGCGGACGACACAACAGTGGTAGGCTTGATTACCAACAACGACGAGACGGTCTACAGGGAGGAGGTGAGGGCCCTCGCAGTGTGGTGTCAGGAAAATAACCTCACACTCAACGTCAACAAAACTAAGGAGATGATTGTGGACTTCAGGAAACAGCAGAGGGAACACCCCCCTATCCACATTACATTTACATTTACATTTAAGTCATTTAGCAGACGCTCTTATCCAGAGCGACTTACAAATTGGTGTGTTCACCTTATGACATCCAGTGGAACAGCCACTTTACAATAGTGCATCTAAATCTTTTAGGGGGGTGAGAAGGATTACTTTATCCTATCCTAGGTATTCCTTACATCGATGGAACAGTAGTGGAGAGGGTAGTAAGTTTTAAGTTCCTCGGCATACACATCACAGACAAACTTAATTGGTCCACCCACACAGACAGCATCGTGAAGAAGGCGCAGCAGCGCCTCTTCAACCTCAGGAGGCTGAAGAAATTCGGCTTGTCACCAAAAGCACTCACAAACTTCTACAGATGCACAATCGAGAGCATCCTGGCGGGCTGTATCACCGCCTGGTGCGGCAACTGCTCCGCCCACAACCGTAAGGCTCTCCAGAAGGTAGTGAGGTCTGCACAACGCATCACCGGGGGCAAACTACCTGCCCTCCAGGACACCTACACCACCCGATGTTACAGGAAGGCCATAAAGATCATCAAGGACAACAACCACCCGAGCCACTGCCTGTTCACCCCGCTATCATCCAGAAGGCGAGGTCAGTACAGGTGCATCAAAGCTGGGACCGAGAGACTGAAAAACAGCTTCTATCTCAAGGCCATCAGACTGTTAAACAGCCACCACTAACATTGAGTGGCTGCTGCCAACACACTGACTCAACTCCAGCCACTTTAATAATGGGAATTGATGGGAAATGATGTAAAATATATCACTAGCCACTTCAAACAATGCTACCTAATATAATGTTTACATACCCTACATTATTCATCTCATATGTATACGTATATACTGTACTCTATATCATCTACTGCATCTTTATGTAATACATGTATCACTAGCCACTTTAACTATGCCACTTTGTTTACATACTCATCTCATATGTATATACTGTACTCGATACCATCTACTGTATCTTGCCTATGCCGCTCTGTACCATCACTCATTCATATATCTTTATGTACATATTCTTTATCCCCCTACACTTGTGTGTATAAGACAGTAGTTTTGGAATTGTTAGTTAGATTACTTGTTGGTTATTACTGCATTGTCGGAACTAGAAGCACAAGCATTTCGCTACACTCGCATTAACATCTGCTAACCATGTGTATGTGACAAATAACATTTGATTTGATTTTGATTTGAAGATCTCACTCCGTGGGGTCAAAATGATCACAAGAACGGTGAGCAAAAATCCCAGAACCACACGGGGGGACCTAGTGAAGGACCTGCAGAGAGCTGGGACCAAAGTAACAAAGCCTACCATCAGTAACACACTACGCCGCCAGGGACTCAAATCCTGCAGTGCCAGACGTGTCCCCCTGCTTAAGCCAGTACATGTCCAGGCCCGTCTGAAGTTTGCTAGAGAGCATTTGGATGATCCAGAAGAAGATTGAGAGAATGTCATATGGTCAGATGAAACCAAAATAGAACTTTTTGGTAAAAACTCAACTCGTCGTGTTTGGAGGACAAAGAATGCTGAGTTGCATCCAAAGAACACCATATCTACTGTGAAGCATGGGGGTGGAAACATCATTCTTTGGGGCTGTTTTTCTGCAAAGGGACCAGGACGACTGATCCGTGTAAAGGAAAGAATGAATGGGGCCATGTATCGTGAGATTTTGAGTGAAAATCTCCTTCCATCAGCAAGGGCATTGAAGATGAAACGTGGCTGGGTCTTTCAGCATGACAATGATCCCAAACACACCGCCCAGGCAACGAAGGAGTGGCTTCGTAAGAAACATTTCAAGGTCCTGGAGTGGCCTAGCCAGTCTCCAGATCTCAACCCCATAGAAAATCTTTGGAGGGAGTTGAAAGTCCGTGTTGCCCAGCAACAGCCCCAAAACATCACTGCTCTAGAGGAGATCTGCATGGAGGAATGGGCCAAAATACCAGCAACAGTGTGTGAAAACCTTGTGAAGACTTACAGAAAACGTTTGACCTCTGTCATTGCCAACAAACGGTATATAACAAAGATTTGAGATAAACTTTTGTTATTGAGCAAATACTTATTTTCCACTATAATTTGCAAATAAATTCATAAAAAATCCTACAATGTGATTTTCTGGATTTTTTTCTTCTCATTTTGTCTGTCATAGTTGAACTGTACCTTTGATGAAAATTACAGGCATCTCTCATCTTTTGAAGTGTTAGAACTTGCACAATTGGTGGTTGACTAAATACTTTTTTGCCCCACTGTACCTACATAAGTATTAAGACCCTTTGCTATGAGACTTGAAATAAATTGAGCTCAGGTGCATCCTGTTTCCATTGATCATCCATGAGACGTTTCTTCAACTTGATTGGAGTCCAACTGTGGTAAATTTAGTTCATTGGACATGATTTGGAAAGGCACACACGTCTCTATAAAGGTCCCACATTTGACAGTGCATGTCAGAGCAAAAAGCAGGCCATGAGGTAGAAGGAATTGTCCGTAGAGCTACGAGACAGGATTGTGTCGAGGAACAGATATGGGTACCAAAAAAAATTCTGCAGTATTGAAGGTCCCCAAGAACACAGTGGCCTCCATCATTCCTAAATGGAAGAAGTTTGGAACCACCAAGACTCTTCCTAGAGCTTGCTGCCCGGCCAAACTGAGCAATCGGGGGAGAAGGGCCTTGATTAGGGAGGTAACCAAGAACCAGATGGTCACTCTGACAGAGCTCCAGAGCTCCTCTGTAGAGATGGTTGTCCTTCTGGAAGATTATCCCATCTCTGCAGCACTCCACCAATCAGGCCTTCATGGTAGAGTGGCCAGACGGAATGCCACGCCTCAGTAAAAGGCACATAACCGCTCACTTAGAGTTTTTCCAAAAGCGTCACGTCTGGAGGAATCCTAGCACCATCCCTACGGTGAAGCATGGGTGTGTCAACATTATGCTGTGGGAATGTTTTTCAGCGGCAGGGACTGGGAGACTAGTCAGGATCGAGGGAAATATGAACGGAGCAAAGTACAGAGATATCCTTGATGAAAACCTGCTCCAGAGCGCCCAGGACCTCACACTGGGGAGAAGGTTCACCTTCTAACAGGAAAATTACCCTAAGCACATAGCCAAGGCAATACAGGAGTGGCTTCGGGACAACTCTCTGATTGTCCTTGAGTGGCCCAGCCAGAGCCCGGACTTGAACCCGATCCAACATCTCTGGAGAGACCTGAAAATAGCTGTGCAGCGAAGCTCCCCATCCAACCTGACAGAGCCTGAGAGGATCTGCAGAGAAGAGTGGGAGAAACTCCCTAAATACAGGTGTGCCAAGCTTGTAGCGTCATACCCAAGAAGACGCAAGGATGTAATCGCTGCCAAAGGTACTTTAACAAAAGTACTGTGTAAAGGGTCTGAATTACTTATGTAAATGTCACATTTCCGTAACAAAAAGTGTACATACACATACATTTCTAAAAAACATGTTTTTGGTTTGTCATTATGGCATATTGTGTGTAGATTGAAAAATTGTTCATCCATTTTAGAATAAGGCTAATGTACCAAATGTGGAAAAGGTCAAGGGGTCTGAATACTTTTCAAATGCACTGTATATAGTGTGGGTATTTGTATTAGGGTGGCCATAGTTGGTCAGCTAACTTATTGTAATATTAGTAAACAATTGTTTTAGTATTACATTGTCTAAAGCTGTTCATACTGAACACATCCCAAATATCATCTATACAGCTAATGACAAAAATGGCATGTCAACAAAAGTTGCCAATAAAAGTGCGCTTTTGCTAAGTTACTTTGGACAAAATCAAGATGCAATGTATTTTTTTTTTAAATTCATCTTACTACAGCTCAATTTGAGCTCATTCTGAATGTGATTTATTTATAGCAAATTCTGTTATAACTTAAACCTCTACAATAGTTTGATGGCCCTAGGCTATTGCACTTAAAGTGTTATACTTTATGGTACTGGATGTCCAGGACCCACACATGATAAGATTACCTTATCTGACTGATAGCTTATCTTTGCACTTTAGTTCAATGGTTATTTGTACCAATAGCATAACCCCTGTACGCAGAAATACTGCGAGGTCAGTTGGGTTTCTCATCTTGACTATGGTGCTCCTCAGCTACGATTATTCTTAAATCTAAAGATGTTGTCTTGACTACAAATTCTCAAATTGAAAAGCATGGATGTGTAATCCAAAGGGAACCTGCACACCATTGCGAAAGGCTATAGGCTGAAAAGTCAAATGTACTGAGTTTTAAATAAGTAGTCATATTTTGTATATGTAGTTCAATGTGTACTGCCAACCCCTTTTAACATGTTCCTCCTCAACACTTAGGTTTGCCAGATGATCTCATCCAGAAGGGCAAGGACATCAAGAGCGTGTCGGAGATTGAGCAGAATGGAGACAACTTCAAAGTGACCGTGACCACAGGCACCAAGGTCATGGTCAACTCGTTCAGGGTCGGCCAGGAGGCTGAGCTGGAGATGATGACTGGAGAGAAGATAAAGGTGAGTTTGTCAACCAGACAAGCCCTGTAATTACTTGGCCTCCTGGGTACACCTAAACATTGGTTAACTTGTACTTGAGTTGTAAATACACTACATGACCAAAGGTCAAACATCACATTCCAAAATCATGGGCATTAATATGGAATTGGTCCCCCCCTTTGCTGTAACTCTTCTGGGAAGGATTTCTACTAGATGTTGGAACATTGCTAATGGGACTTGCTTCCATTCAGCCACGAGCATTAAGTGAGGTCAGGCAATTAGCCCTGGCTCGCAGTCGGTGTTCCAATTCACCCCAAAAGGTGTTCGATTTGGTTGAGGTCAGGGCTCTGTGCAGGTCAGTCAAGGTCTTCCACACCGATCGACAAACTATTTCTGTATAGACCACGCTTTGTGCACAAGGGAATTGTCATGCTGAAATAGGAAAGGGCCTTCCCCAAACTGTTGCAACAAAGTTGGGAGCACAGAATTGTCTAGAATGTCAATGTATGCTGTAGCATTACAATTTCCCTACATTGGAATTAAGAGGCCTAGCCCAAACCAGGAAAAACTGCCCCAGACCATTATTCCTCCACCAAACCTTACAGTTGGTACTATGCATTGGGGCAGGTAGCGTTCTCTTTGCATCCGCCAAACCCAGATTCGTACGTTGGACTACCAGATGGTGAAGTGAGTCATCACTACAGAGAACGCATTTCCACTGCTCCAGAATCCAATGGTGGAAAACTTTACACCACTCCAGCCGACACTTGGCATTGGGCATGGTGATCTTAAGCTTGTGTGCAGCTCCTCGGCCATGGAAACCCATTTCATGACGCTCCAGATGAACAGTTCTTGTGCTGACGTTGCTTCCTGAGGCAGTTTGGAACACGGTAGTGAGTGTTACTGAGAACAGATGATTTTCCAGCACTCTGTGGTCCCATTTTCTGAGCTTGTGGCCCAAACCTTTGCGGCTGAGCTGTTGTTGCTCCTAGTCATTTCCACTTGACAATAACATCCCGTAGCTGATCGGGGCAGCTCTAGCAAGGAAGAAATTTGACAAACCGACTTGTTGGAAATGTGGCACCCTATGACTGTGCCACGTTGAAAGTCACTTATCTCTTCCGTAAAGTCTTTCTACTGCCAATGTTAGTCAATGGAGATTTCATGGCTGTGTGCTCGATGTTATACACCTGTACAAGCAATAGTACGCAAGTATAAACACCATGGGACCATGCAGCCGTCATACCGCTCAGGAAGGAGACACGTTCTGTCTCCTAGAGTTGAACATACTTTGGTGCGAAAAGTACAAATCAATCCCAGAACAACAGAAAAGGACCTTGTGAAGATGCTGGAGGAAACAGGTACAAAAGTATCTATATCCACAGTAAAACAAGTCCTATATCGACACAACCTGAAAGGCCGTTCAGAAAGAAAGAAGCCACTGCTCCAAAACCGCCATAGAAAAGCCAGACTACAGTTTTCAACTGCACATGGGGACAAAGATCGTACTTTTTGGATAAATGTCCTCTGGTCTGATAAAACAAAAATAGAACTGTTTGGCCATAATGACCATTTGTTATGTTTGGAGGAAAAAGGGGGATGCTTGCAAGCCGAAGAACACCGTCCCAACCGTGAAGCACGGGGGTGGCAGCATCATGTTGTGGGGGTGCTTTGCTGCAGGAGGTACTGGTGCACCCATGTCGTAACACAACTGATTGGCTCAAAGGCATTAAGAAGGAAAACATTTCCACATATTAACTTTTAAGAAGGCATACCTGTTAATTGAAACGCATTCCAGGTGGCAACCTCATGAAGCTGGTTGAGAGAATGCCAAGAGTGTGCAAAGCTGTCAAGAGAAAGGGTGGCTAATTTGAAGATTTGTTTAATGAGCAAGCCAAGCAAGCAAAGGCAAAATCAGTGAGTGCAGTTCCCTTTTAAAGTAAACCAAAGTTTAAAAAAATACGTAAAATGCCATCTAAGCAGTTATCAAATAATGTTACCGGTATATGCAGTTAACTTAACCAGCAGAGTCTGCTAATCCAATAGTGATATAGTGAGGTAAAGGTGGCATTGGGCAGAGGAGAAGAGTCAACAATAAGACGGCAATCAGAGGACAGCTCCAGGCAGATGGAAATGATCACAACAGCACAGTCAGTCAGCTACTGTAGCGCGCTAGTACTAAGCAAAGGTTGAAAAACTCTGGAAGCCTACTTCACGGAGAACAGAGTAAGTACTGGGTTTGAGGAGCTAGAGAAGTAACTTTGTTCAACTCTGAGTAACCGGTCATATGCAAGTTAAGAAGGTACATTTCTATGGCAAACTAACCTGCTCTGGGGCAGGCTAACTCCATTTATCCTAAATAAAGTGTCTGAGCCACGAGTTGAGGACCAATGAAATCAGATACCCTCCATCTTGCAAAGATTGTCATCATCCCCTTCATTTGAGGAAGACAATTGAATAAATACTTTATTAAAATGTTTGTGTAAAACATTTTTTTTAAAGGTACTGTTAAATAGCTATGACAGCATTTGCTTTCCAAACCGTATGTTTTCCACGCGATTGTATTTAGAATTTTGCATAAGGCAAATTACAGCTGCAACCAACCATATAGTTCCCATTCAAGTCAAGACTGGCAGCTATTGCTCGTGTACCCATGAGTTTAACAGTCAAATTGCCAGGTTTAGTGGTTCCAAACCCCTTCTGTGGATGATATGTCTGTGGCCACAACACAAGATGTTCCACAGATAGAAGGAGCGATAGGAGTGGGGAAAAGGTGCTTGTGCATTGATAAGCACACCTATTTCACACCATAGCCTGCTGAATTTGCAAGATAACTTTTCTTTCATTTTGATTTAGGCTCAAATGAAAATGTGGTACTGACTCGCCCATAGATTGACGTTTCAGCATCGTCTCATTGAAGGGTTCAGTGTTCGACTTACCATGTGCTACGTGCACTAGTAGTTAAACATGCTGGAGTTTATCTTGTTCTTCTGTGGATTTTTAATGGCGGTTGGCAACCAACTTTAAGATGCATTACCGCCACCAACTAGATTGGATTATGGACCAGAGACGGAAGGACTAAAATACCCTATAGAAAATAAATACATCATTAAATAGTATATCCCCTGAAGATATCCCCAGCAGTTCACTTGCTCTTGGCTTTTCAAATCAGTTACTCTACAGATCTAATAATAAATCACTCCCTTTCCCTCCCATATTTCTGGCACTGAAATAGAATGTGTTCCACGGTCACCAGCGCCTCCTGACAATGATCACATCTCCCAGATGGATGTTTACCTACCATTTTGTACTATTGAGCCTTGTGTCCCAGTCTCAGCATTGTGATTACACTTTCCTCCCTTCTCTCTCGGCCTGATGACCTCTCTGCCCCCACCTTTTCCTGAATCTTATACAGGTTTCTTCCCGTTCCCTCTCCTTTCCACAGCTCTTGCCATTTGTTTTTAACTGCTTTACTGATTGACAATTACATCTCAACATTAGGATGTTTCAGAACCTGCTTGTCGATAACATCCAGATCCTCATTTCCCTCTACTGCAACATGAGCTGGTACCCAGATGAACATCCCAAATATCTGTCTCACCCTTTACAAGCACTGCAAAACCTCATAGAATACTTCCTGTCTGCTCCGAGACAAATTCATTTAAGCTCACCAGTGCTGCAAAGGTGTCAGAGCCGATGACTACCCTGTCTGGCCTCACCTCCTCCACCCACTCTGCAGCCAAGAGTATGGTCATCAACTCCATTCTCTAAATTGAAGAAAGCGGCTACCACCACCTAATTTTCCTGTTCCTTCCATATGACTGGCTCAAGGCACAGTACAGGATCCATCATTCCCCTGCCTTTTCTGAACCCACTTTCATCTTGTGACATTAGTCCTCTATTCTCCATAAAGTAAGTCAGCCTGCCTTTCATCCTCTCCATAACTTTCCATACATGAGATGTCTACGTTATCGGCCAATCGCTTGAAGGAGTAGTAGGGCCTTCCCCTGGTTTCCGCATCGGCAACCACTACAGTCTACTTCCAGGCAGTTTCCCTTCCTGCCACACCTTATTGTAAATGCCCAATACTTTGCAGTGTCTCTGAGATGGGACTTCATGATGTAACACATTTAATTCTTCCCAGGAGATGCTACCCCAGCTTTAGCTAAGTCTCTCTTATCTCAGGCAATGTAAAAGGGGCATTCAATGCATCCCCCACCATATCCCTCTGATCCAGGATCCCCGGATGCTCTCTTCTGTCCGATTATTAGAGCTGTGCATCTTCACAAATGCCTGGGCTAACATCTCTGCCCTCTCCATATCTCTCACTGCAACAATCTCCCCACTTTCAGCACAGGGAGATCCCAATCTCGTCTGACCCCACTCATCCTCTTAATCATCCCCCATACCACTACCAAAGTAAAAGTTCACTATAGCCATGTTCCCACCTCCCAACACCACCTCTACATACTCCTGTCCTCCCTTCACCCACTACCGTTCAGTTTAATCAGGAACGCTACTAATTTAACAACTACACATTTACATACCTGCTTGAGTTTGACCTCCTTCTCATACTGTTTACATTGAAACACACCAAACATCCATCACGAAGACCTTCAGCAGACACAACCTCTCCTACTTTACTCTCCAAATCCCTAGTCAGTGATAGGACTCACCGCCGTGACTCCACCCTCGTCCACTACTCTACCTCCACCTTTTTCCTCTCCATCACTACACTCCAACCAGTCCTCCTCAACTCTTAACCCCCCTTACCTATCCAGCCATCTCTGCTCCAGTCACAGCCCAGTGTTGCTCAACCACCTCCACAGGAGGTAGCGGCAGGCAGACGTGCAATATCCCTGTCGTAGTACGAATGAAGACTGAGTAGATCTCGCTTTCTTCGTAGGATACCCCTCAGGTTGAAAGGTTGACCAAACAAATTGGAGGACGTAAAGAACAGACAAGGTTCTAAACTATTAAAGCAGGCAGGAATGATTTTCCACTTTCCTTTTGAGCCAGAGGTTAGCCTGCCAGTGCAGGAGAAATCAGAGTTGCCTGGAATTTAGGCTTACTAGTGTTTTAATCCCCAAAGATGTAACATGCGTTTCTCGAAACACCAAGTGCGATTAGGATTGAAAGAAAGGCAGCGCTGCTCTCGGATCAACCTTCGCCATTCAAGTCTAACCTTAACGTTAGAATTATTTCACAATACTGATGACGGATAAGCTCTCAGAGAGTTACCTACCACCTACTACGTCTTCAAATGTTGGAGCAGCTTATTCCAATGCTTACCAAATGAAAATTAACTTAAATCACTTATCATTGAGCAAACGTTAGGCTACACATCATGAAATTAGTTAGGACAAATTACAGACAGTAGCCTACTAGTGGCAAAATATAACTCAATTGATGGAACATGACATTTATTTAAATATGATTAAAATAGGCCTATAGTTAACTCTTTATATTTTAATGCAGTCATGTCGGTTTTCATTTGCAGCATCTTTTCACCCATCGCTTTGTATCAATTCCAAAGACATTGGCAACTTTGTGTTTGTAGTCAACTTTGTTTTGATGTTACCTGTGGTCACAGATACACCATGTGATTCTATGCTCAGCGGAGATATTCTGTGTATAAAGGTATAAAGTGACGTGGGAGGGCAAAAAAGCATTGAATGAATGACTTAACTGTACGAGTGGTCTGCGGCAGGCGTTAGATTAATAGTGATGGTTTTGTGAAACAGCTCGGCGATTTAACAACGCTCCTACGAAGGTTCTAACAATGAACTTAGCCTTAAAATGCTTTTTGGAAACCGGGTTTGTAGCAGCTGAGCAGGATCATGCCGTCCTGATGTGTGGGGGGAATCTGAAGGGTTGTTTACATCACACCGCCTCGTGATTGGTCGATTGTACCTCAACACTTGGTTTCCATTGTTGAGAAATAAATTCTTATTTACAATGACTGACGACCCCAGGCCAAACCCGGAAGACGCTGGGCCAATTGTGTGCCACCCTATTGGACTCCCAATCAAGGCCAGATGTGATACAGCCAGTATTCGAACCAGGGTCTGTAGTGACACCTCTTGTACTGAGATGAAGTGCCTTAGACCGCAGTGCCTGTGTGTGTGTTAAGCGTTCTAGTACAGTTAAATAGTTAAGGTCGCTAAAAAATGTAATTATCGGTATTGTTTTTTGGGGGGGACAAGGAAAATATCAGATATCAGTATCAGCCAAAAATGTAATAACAATGCATCACTCATTTCTACCATATAAACCTCACTCAAACATTGTGGTGGTGTTATGAAGTATTCAGGGTACATTCAAGTGTCCTTTCAACATCTCCAGTGTTCGAATGTGGCAGTGTTTTTGCACACTGGATGTGCCAATATGTTCTACAACACCAACCTCTCTCAAACATTGTGGTGGTGTCTGGGGATATACAGAGGATATGGACGCAGACTGCGCATAAGTAGGCAACAACATATTTTTGATGCGCAAAGATAGTCACTTGGTGGACATTCGATGATGCAATTAGGTCATACATCAGATAACAATGGCAATAGGCTAGACTTGTTCCTACCAACCTAACGATTAATTTGACAACCCCCATGTAACTATAGTTCAAACACAGACCAAATCGAAGTGTACCTTGTGTAAGATGTTTGCTGAAAAGTTGTGTAAAATAAACATTTTGACTCTCGGGTCTGGTGATCAATAACGGTAAATCACAGGCAGACAAAAATATATATCCGCATTATCAGTGGAGTCCCGGCTTTCGATGTGTACCAACGTATTACGTGTTTATTTCGTTTACGCTTCACAACGCTAACCGGAATGTAGGTAGCAGCCATCTTGAAATGAGGTCATTGGCTCGGCCTGCCCTTATAAATGTGTATGCCCATATATGTTAGTAAAATGTGACGGCACTGATCAATAGCCAATATACTCAGCTTTCCGCAAACACCCTGCTTTTGCAGAAAGGGGCTACCGTTCTCATACCAGACTGAATTGAATTAAAACAAATATGGATGAAATAGACGCCAGTACTCATTTTAGGTGCCGGTAATGTTTACATTTAGGTACACGAGCTCCACAATCCTTTTGAGCTAATATTTCATAAGGGTAACAGGAGCAAAACATTTGAGGTGCCAGTACTTAGGTCCAGTGAGCTCCTGCCAAAGTTAAAGCACTGGGTTTACCCAGTAAATTACTGGGAGCGTGTGAGTCTTTTTTTATAACCTACTACAGTTTACTCGACCAGCACCTCTACTGTTGTGGGTGTGCCCCAGCTGATATTTTTCACTAGATTTTTTTTGTTGCCTTTACTGAAATTATATGCAGTGAACGTTTCAAAGGTAGATCTGATACGCACACAAACAGTCAAGGATGACTCTCGGTGAATCGGTCATAGGCCAAGTGATAGGCCTAATTCGCCTTTACCAATAAACGTTTTCCAGATTACCTTGAAACTATCGTCCGCACAGTTGAAATTGCTTGATTGAAGTTCCTGGATTGCAGCTGTGGGAGAACCAGCCAATTGTCGCTCATGCGTTTCACAATGGATGAGCTCACCTGAAGCCACGTAGTAATTAAGTCACCTGATGTATCTATCTGTTGGTTAATAATTACCCCAGTCTTTGGTATATAAAGGTAGAAGGGTCTCTCCTACATTCCACTCGTTCTTTAGTTCACGATGGCATTCACTGGGAAATATCAGCTTGAATCGCAGGAGAATTTTGAGGCTTTCATGAAGGCAATTGGCAAGTAACGAACTATTAATAGGGTCATGCTCTTATCATAGACAGTATAAAACAGCCTCTTTATGAATATGCAAACAGTTCTATTTTGTTCTGTGGTGCTATCTTCTCAATTTTCACTTTCACACTTTTATAATGGTAGATAAGCCAACTTCTTGATGTTTCAACAGACATCAACAATCTAAATTGGCAAAACAATATTTAGAGTGGGCTGTCATAGTTGGTCAGGTAACTTTTTTGTTACTCTGCTCTCTGAACATCCCAAGACAATCTATACAGTTGCCACTAAGTCTTTACATCTTGATTTTGTCAAAATTAGGTAATGTTTTTCTGGAATTAGTCCTATTACAGCTCAATTTGAGAGTTTGGAATTTGTGATTATATAGCAAATTATGCTATAAGTGAAACCTCTACAATAGTTTGATGGCCCTAGGCTATTGCACTTAAAATGCCATACTTTATAGTACTGGATGTCCATGACCCACATGCAGCTGTAAGATTGGCTATGTCAGATAAGGTACTCTGCACTTTAGCTCAATGGTTATTTGTAACCAATAGCATAACCCCTGCACCCAAAAATACTGATGGTTCGGTTGGGGTTCTTATCGTAACTATGGTGCTACGGTTATTCTTAAATCTAAAGATCTTATGATACAAATTCCCAAATTTAAAAGCATGGGTTTGTAATTCAACTGGAACCTGCACACCATTGCAAAAGGCTATAGGCTGAAAAGTAAAATGTACTAAGTTTTAAATAAGTAGTCAGTTTGTATATGTAGTTCAATGTGTACTGCCAACCCCTTTTAACATGTTCCTCCTCAACACTTAGGTTTGCCAGATGATCTCATCCAGAAGGGCAAGGACATCAAGAGCTTGTCGGAGATTGAGCAGAATGGAGACCACTTCAAAGTGACCGTGACCACAGGCACCAAGGTCATGGTCAACTCGTTCACGGTCGGCCAGGAGGCTGAGCTGGAGACGTTGACTGGAGAGAAGATCAAGGTGAGTTGGTCAACTAGACACTCATGCAATTACTTGGCCTTGTGGGCACACCTGAACATTGGGTAACTTGTATTTGCGTTATGAATAACATGAGTGGGCATTATGGTCTTTGAGGGCCAAAGTATGCAGCCACTTTTTCCAGTTCCAACTTTTGCACATGAGAAACTGTTTCCTTAGTGCTCGTGCAAAGGTCTTGTTGCCCTCAATGAAGTTTCTCTCCCAACATCAGCTGTTTAATTTTATGATTGTTAAACCTGCTTAGGACAAGCTGTAGTGCAGTAACTTGGTGTAGTTAGTTTACTACTCCTACATGTTATGTCATGCACTGACTCCTTTACCCTTCCCCAGTCTACGGTGAATCTGGTTGGGAACAAGCTAATGGTATCATTGAAGGGCGTTGAGTCTGTCACTGAATTCAATGGGGACACCATTATTGCTGTAAGTATGTGGTTGTTGGCCCAGCATGGGTTTGAACTGTGAAATGTAACTGCTGTAGACCCTAATCTGTGCACCTTTCTAGACAATGACGCTGGGCCCCATCGTCTACAAGAGGATAAGCAAGCGCATCTAGGGATCTCTCAACCCTCTTTGAATAAATGAAGGAAATTTATTTTGACTTTGTGGTTTGTCTATAAAATTTCTTTGTAGCTTTGCTTGAGCTGCAGTATATAGCACTAGATGACAATATCAATTTTCACTTATTACCTCATACATTCAATATTTCACATGATACTTAGGCACATGGTTGGTACACTGATTCAATCTTTACTAGCATAAAGGTGGGAGCAATCATGATTTCACAGGTACTTTGAGCCTTACAGATGTAGATGAGGCCTCCTTGTATATTGTAGTTCATACAGATGGAAGTCTCAATGTTAAAAGCAGGAACTTCACTACTTACATTCCAACAGAATATCTAGCTATTGCAAAACTTCTGTAACCCACTTTCAATGTGAGAAGTGATGCTTCTGGGTAGATTTGGTGACCACTCATACCCTTGAAATGCAGTGTCTACAGAAGCTTATTGCTTGTGGCTGAGTGCCTTTATGTTGTCCTCAACACTGCTTGCTTCAGCCATGGGCTTGTTCTGCAGGGCAGCCTCTCTCATGCTGTGGTAGACATGCTCGTTCTGCTTGAACATCCTCAGCTCAATCTCCGTCTGCATACGCATTGACTAGGAAACAAAGTCAGGGGTCAAAAGTCTGGTAATTGAGTTAACACTACCTGACATTCTACACTTCTCTATAATTTAACATTTTTTCTCTACTGAACGGGGCTGTCTTTGTTAAATTCCAAAAGCTAAATGACCTTAAGGTATTCGGTACCTCAAGGTCCTTGGTAATAGGGTGGTTGGGTCCATGGGTGACCATGAGGATGGCGTAAGCTTTGCAGATCATTTCATGGCCAACCTTGATGAGCCCTGCGTGCCAGTGGGTCACACCAGCACGCATGGTGGCCATGCCCAAATGGGCATTATTGGGATGGTACAACTTCCTGCTCGGGGGAGAGAAAGATTAGTTAAGTGAAAGGAATGTGCTGTCAATGCTAGACATGCTAATCTTGTGGGCACATTGGTCTCCTCCCCATCACTCACATGTAGCCCTCCACCAGTCTGCCTGCATATTCTGCAGCCTCTGAGAAGAACTGCAGGTAGGACAGCACCTCACTGGCTGTACTCAGCATGCGCAGATGGTACAGGTGTGTCTTACCAAACACGGGCTCCTGTTTGTCTAGACACTCACGACACAGCTTCACCACCTATAAGAGGGTGAGTTATATGGGCAAGAGAAAGGTGGTTCTTTATCAAGCTCAATGCCATTCCTAATGGTAAAGGATGGGATTGTTACCTCATGGAAGTCGCCAGCAGTGCGAGCTGCCTCAACCTTGGCCAAGCACTCCAAACTGAACTCCTGTACCTCCTTTACCAGCTGATCAGAGGGCTGAGAATAGTTAAAACAAGTGTTGGTGTAGGACTATTTAGGAACCATGCACACCACATCATTCACTCCTGATCATTGACAGTAAAATAAAGCTCATGACAAATGCAGTACTGCAGACAACCACAAGTGACATCCAACTGTTTCATTGAAGGACATGTTGGTCCAGTAAGTAGTCAAACACCTGGTGACCTAATGGTCAATTTGCTCTAAGTCAGTGCCTATACATGGATATATAACTTATGTCCATGTCATTGACCTGTGTCTAAAGACATGGTCATGTGCTGAAGGAGTTAGTCATAGGATTTAGCAATGTCTCAATTGGAATTCAGCATCAGGTGATCAAATCACAGATAACCAGAATGACTTATCAACTGCTACATGTATTTTGTTTTATGGTCTCGGCTAATGTTTAGGGTGGGGATCATGTGAGGCACGATTGAGTTAAGGGTGAGGGGAAGCATGGAACTTGTCTCAACTGAATAGTAACTAGGCTGAACTGTTTAAGGCCCCTGGGCCCTCAGAGGTATGATCATTTTAAAACGTGCTTCTGATGCATCAGCTGAGAGGTGCCCATCTGCGTGCAAGAGTTACGTGCCCAATGTGAGTCTGGGTATGGCAGGGTCCAGGGACCCAGAACCCCATTGTTTGGAATGGAAGGAATTGACACCAACCCTGTCCTTAACCCGCCACTACTTTCCCCACCTTGTTTCCATCGGTCTCCTTGGCAGCCATCTTTAGGTCATCCTTGAGGTGCTCGCTGCAGCTTTTACAGGTACAGTCAAAGTGGTACTGATGCTTCAGGGCGCGCTGGCGGTCCGTTGACACATTCAGGAAGTCCACGTAGCCCACCGTCAGTTCCTCGTTCTCAGCAATCTTACTCAGCGCACGCAGCTCGATCCTGGGGGAGCAGGGCGGCATGGTTAGCCCTGGGCCTTAGTGTACCGGCTGCTCTAGGATCAGCTCTAAATGTCACATGCTGGGCCATAGAACAGGCCCTAGAGAAGTTGATATAAGCGAGATGCTGTATTGTGATGTCATGGGAGTAACCATAGAGGAGGGTAAAAGGGTTGTGTAGCCCCTAGGAGGTCTTTGGATCATTTATGGCACAGGTGGTAGTGTGCTTTCCCTGTTAGGGTAGGGCTGTGACTGAGTTCAAGCCATCCTACAAATGTTCCCTCTCAATTGCTACGATAGCAAAAGTGCAGGAAAGCAATTACATTGACATAGTTTGCCAGGTACCTGGCAGCATTTAGGGTCTTTTGGAGATAGGAAACTGTGAAACCTTCATTTGCCAGTCGGCAAACATAAACATCACTGATTGGATAATCCTGGCTGCTCAAAGTTCAGAAGGTTATATTGATCGTTCAGAGTTCAATAACTTCTTGGACTGTTGGCTCCTGATGAGCAATAAATGACGCTTTAGAGAAACATCGACAGCCAGTTTGCAGAGACAGTGGGGGTTTCCATTTCCCTCAACTTGAAGAAACAGTCTAACAAAGCAGTTGGGGATTTTGCACTGACAGATGACCAAAAACACATCTCAGGTCATCACCAACACAATGCAAGCAGTTTTTTTTTTTAAGAAGAAAAAAAGCATTATTGTTATGATGGGATGTTTTGAAGTAATATTAAGGTAGATGACTGAAATTGAACAGTCTCTCACAATAGACACACCACTCAACAAAGCCCCAAGCAGGACAGCAACTCAGTCCTACTGGGAGCTAAATAAACCATGCTATACGTTTTAGTTATTAGTTTCATAATATTTCGTTTTCACCCTCCTAGGGGTTAAATTTGAGACTTATGAGAATTACTCTTTCGATCTTGTTCACTGAGCAAAATAGTGCTGTAGGCTACTGTTAAAGAAAAAAATGAGAAATATAGGGAAAATCACATCAATGTAATAGTCAAGGTTAGAATGCCTGAGTGTAATTTGGTACAGTTCTGTTTTTACTTCCTCACTATCATCCAGTGATAGAGGTTTATAACAGGTGCTGAGATCTTTGAGAATTGGCTGTTCAAGGTTCAAAGGTTAGATGTTAGCTCAAAGCAGACAGGCAGACCCACCTCCTTTTAGAGTGGTAGGCTGCGTTCAGAGTTGACTGACTGGAAGAGAAGATGGCAGTCAAGGTTTACAAATCACATATAAATCTCACTCTTTATCTTTCTCTCTTGGGATACATACTTGCCATGGTTCAGGATGACAGTACAGTTGGGCCAGCAGTCGTGGTTGACCAGACACAGGTTAGGGAACAGACCCACTCCCACCGCCTGCAGACCCCTCTGGTCACTCAGAGTAAAGCCATTACACTTGATCTACAGATGGATGGAGGGAGAGGGACAGATAGAATGAGAATGCCAGAAACAAAGTGGAGAGAGAGCGAATGATAGAGGGAGAGACCAAGATTAATGATGACAATACCTCACAGTACATAGTAAAATAACACATACTATAGTCATAATAGATTAACCAGTGATCTTGTATGTACTGTGCCAAAGTTTGAAATAACTGGATGGTAAGATGACTAATTCAGTGATACGTACTATGCCAAAGATGTGTGAGATGTACTCCTTGCCATGCCTGGTTTTGGGACAGTAGTCCAGGAAGTTTTGCATGTCGATCTTGAGCTCTTTGAAGTCCTCAGCGAGCATGTCGGCCACGTGGTCCTCCAGCTGGTCCACAGAAGTCAGCTGGCCGTCCGACACAATGCCTGTGTCCTTCTGTATGCGCCACAGCACACGGGCAGTAAGACTGGAGAGGAACAGGGAGAGTTACCATTAATTAGCATTATAGGGTTATATTAACTTGCCAAGGAATTGACAACAACCCACCCCAGTATTTCTTCCCCTTTCCCTCCATTCTCCTCCTACTCACATTTTCCTCCTCCACCTCCTCTCTTCTTTAACTCTCCCATTCTCCTCTCCCTCCCTTCACGCTCTCCCTCCTTGCCTCCTTACCGTACATTCTCATTAGGGGCCTTTTCGTACTTCTTGATGGCAGCACACTCCTGCTTGTGCTCATCCCAGCATGCAGTCTGGCAGGTTCGGTCACAGTAGTGGGCGAATTTACACTGGGCGCAGCGGTGCAGGTTGGCCTGGCGACGGAAGCAGCTATGGCACACCTGCTGAGACAGACTGGAGGGAGGGTAAGGGAGGTCATGGGTTAGAGGTCATGATTTCTTATGGGGTTGCCCAGCCCCCTGGCTCTCTTGTAGTCAAACTCTGTTGCAGTCTCATGCTCCCTCCTATCCTTGGTACTTTAACTATCATATTAATATGGATGTAGATATGAACAAAGCAAGGCAATAACCAGTGGATCATATCAGGGACTGATAATGGAGTGGATTTATTTAGCTAGCTATTTTCACTGTGGTGGGTCTCAAAGACAGTGATTGTTCCCATTTGAAACGGGGGTTGATTAGATGGCCGTGGTTGTGTGAGAAGCCAGCAGGTTGGAGAGACAAATACCAGGGATATGTTGGTGTGCTGAAGAGTAGGCTTTTAGGGATGAATGATGAGCTCTCATCAAACTGAGTAGGGAGCCATTTCTGTACCTTATCAGTGAAGAGTATGACCTTTTCTGTGTCGGCATTTAAATCTCTAAGTCCGTTACTCCTTACCTCATATTTCCTCTTTCCTTTTTTTCTATAGGTCTTTCCTGGCTATCCTCTTGTTTCCCCTCACCCTTTTTCAGTGTCATCATACATATCCCAAAAATATTGGCTCGTATTACTTGTGTGATATATTTACATAATGGGCTATTCTGAGATGACATTACGGAAACATGATGACATTCTCCACACACCTTCCACACGTCTCTCTCTATTTCATCTCTCTCTCTAAAACTCTGTTAGTACTTCATCGGAGAATGTTTCCACTGTCATTCCATGTACTTGTCGAGCTCCACCATTATATCACTGCTGGTGTATATATATTTATTTATGTGGGGTTCAGTGGCTAAGCTATTAGCCTCATCCATAGCTGGGAGGACTTTAGCTATTTATGGTGAAAGGTCTTGGTCTACTAGTCATATGAGAACTAGCCTATATTTCTGTCGCCTTATTATACAGTAAGGCCCTTAGTTGTTCAATAAACTAACTGACTACATGATTTACTCTACCTATGACAGTTGAACATCAAGCACACATCAAAATATTTAAACAATGTGGACAACAACAAAGTTACCTTAAAACAATGCATACTGTAATTATCTTTATGATTGTGCCTGTAGTTTCATATTTTTTATTGAAACAGGCCCCAGCTGCCTAGGGGCCCCCACTTTATACAGCCTATATATTGAATAAATTCCTAAAATTAAAAACGTACATGAAATACATATTTTCCATTATTGGATAAACATAATCATAGCAACTAATGTCTGTGGAAAAATGTGCCCTTTGGGGGTAGGGGGTGCTCAAAATGTCCCCTCAAGGGACAACATGTCCCCTCAACAACAACATTCTTAAAACGCCCATGTAGACAGGCACCTGACTGGTCCCAGCTTTCACTCCCTCTGATGTGCCAACAAAAAGGTACCCGAGATCCCATTTCTAAAGTAAAGAAATCACACAATACATGAGGCCAGACTTCCTAAAAAAATAATAATAATAATAATCTAGCAACATTCAAACCTACTTTCTGAACATGCATGTTGTACACAACTTCCTAGATCTCTGAACTTTGCCTTGAGGTGAAGGCCGGGGAGTACAGTATGTTTTTGTATATAAAAATAGAACATTTTGTGGCACACATTCAATATTCCTGGATAAACATGTCCTATTGGACATTACTGTGTATAGGCTAGACCCTCTAGAACAATTTTAACCCAAGGTCTGCAAAAAGTTTTAGCATAGGTCTAGAAAGATGTGTAAGGGACACAGCAATGCCAAAAACATAATACCAAACAACGGTTGCTTAAAATAAACTGCCACACCTTGAAGACAAGCTATGGGCTTGTGTGTGTAAACAGTTTATCCCATGGGTCTCTGGGAGTGTGTCTAAAAAGATATAACTAGTTTGTTAATGCCTGCACTGATTGTTGGCATGCTGAACAGCTTCAGGAACACATGTGATCTTCTTTTCTAAGAAATATGAAATGACTGCCTGATGATCTTCCTTCTGCTTTCCTGAAATGTTCAATACCTGTCTGATACATTTACATCACTGGAAAGCATATTTAATTCAGATTTAAATTTGGCATTACCTGATTTGACATCTTTGTGTTATAAGGCCAGATTCAAAAGCATCATGAAATAATTTTGACAGATTTGTTTCTGATTCGCCTAGGGTCCTAAAATAGAAAAAAAAATAGTGTGATTGTCAATGATATCCCTATTTTAAAACAAATATGTTAACATTGTAGTAAATATAGTACTGAAATGCATGTATTCAGTGGAATGCACTGTACTTCGACATTGTGAAGGTCTGCCACATCTCTCCTTTGAAAGTGAACTGAGTCATTGGATTATTATGTTTTCTTTATGCAGTTTGGCTCATTGAACAGGTCAGAATCTATGTTTAAAGGTGTTGAGTGGTATGGAGGTTTTTTGCAATACGCTGTGGATGTATGTGTTCCAGAGTAGAGACCCACAATAGCTACTGAGTTACCTGAATGTCTTGTATTTATATGGTATTGGCTTTTCATTCTTAGTAGATCTAGTTTCTCAATGTTCATCTCAAAGTGCACCGGGTTGATAGCTGTTAATTTTATTTTATTTTTTTCAAATCCTAGCAAAGCCCCTGTACGTCTGCTGTTTAGTAAGACGTGGTTGGGCAGGGGAGAAAGTATATGTCACTTTGGTGGTGACATGTTGTAGATAAGCAACAAACACACAAACAGGTATTACAATATACAGTGTATCAATCTTGTTAAACCTCCCATCTACTACTGTACAGTTGGATGGTCCATGAATAAGACCACACTTTTAGTTCAGTGCACTCTGTTTTTGTGTGTGTGTGTGTAGTGAGAGGTCACGGTCTCTATATCTGCTGGAATGCTGGTCACCGATATGCCTGCTTATGCTGCAGGACCAGTGTGGGGCCATATAAGAACTAGCGTTGGTAGGACAGCAAGAATGCAGCTCTTAGCGTTCAGGAATTGTGTCATAATTGCTCATATTTGCCAGGTTGCAGTTGTAAATGAGAACTTGTTCTCAACTGGCCTACCTGGTTAAATAAAGGTCAAATAAAAAATCCCAAGCCTTTGCAAGGCTGGAGTCAAATTAATAGGAAGAATATCACAAATGCATTCATTTCATTTCCGCCAGTCATTTTGTGCGGTTTTGTCAAAGCCCCTTCTAACGAGTCATGCGCGAAAACAAATTCAACGTGCCCACTGGCGATATAAACCGGTGGGTGCAAAGTCAAACAGCCCGCCCGCTGGTTTCGCGGTGACCACATGGTCCTAAGGAACACAGGTGCTTTTTTGTTGTTGTTTTTTAACAGCCTGCAATTTTCTTTCAGAGACGGCTTTCTCTTTTACAGCCTGCTATTCGACCATCAAAAGGTTCAGGGCTGGACCAAAAACATTGACAGTGAGTGAATCCTGCCTGGTAAAAACATTGGATTATTTTTATAATCTAGTGTAACATATGTGGATGTGTGAAATTTACTCCTCGGCCTGCACCTGCGAATATCTAGCGTTTCGCGTGGCGCTGACTGGTAAAACACTTCAAGAGGGCGGTCACGTGTGCTAGCAAGGCAGAGGTCCCGAGTTTGCGTGAGATGTGGGCTGAAACGGGATGAAGTGGTACTCGCTAAGCAAGCAGCGTGACGTCCTTTACACGAGCTCCATGTTGATTTACAAAGCTTGGGCACCTACTACACTATACCCAACATTGAACCCAATGCCGAGGACCTCTCAAATCATACAAGTCAACATGATGAGCTGAACAATCCGCTCTGATGCTGACGTTTTTCTGTGTGAAAATGTTGGGAAGTACACTTTGGAAAGAATAATGCTGAATCATTAATTTTTATTCTCTTGGAGGCAAAAGACACACAGTGTGACATCACTTTACTGTATATGAGTAGCACATTACTGAAAGTGTGTCAACATGACTGTATCTGCAAGACAAACGCATTTGCAAGCATTTAATTAAACAACCGGATGTGAAGTTTTGGACAATCTGGACTGCAATGTATTTCAAGAATATTTTGTTTGGTTGTAATATTAAACAGATATTAAAATGAATTACATTAATACTTGAACAGCAGGTAACCTTTTTAACCCAGCACCTGAGGAGTAACTATATGCTCATTCCACTATGAGATACCAATACTATACATGGCCACCATGAATCAGGCCCTACCTGTCAAAGACAGCAGAATGGATGTATTTTTTAAATAAAAAGAACCACAATCTCAAATTGTTAAAGATATGCATTGATACAGGAACCATATAGGTATCATTTGTGCATTACATTTGGCTTTATTACTGAGAAATAATGGATGTGTGCATGCCACAGAGATTTTGCCATTATGACCCAAATCTCCATGCATTGGGCCCTACCTGTCGAAGACCACTGCAGCGAAGCTGGGCTCAGCGAACACTACCTCCCCAGCCCAAAGGTCTTTGGTGGTCCTAAGACCCCTGCCCTTCTCCCCAGCATCAAACACCTCTACGTTGTCCATATCCAGGGTCATTACCAAGTGGACAAGACTGGAACACCTCACAGATAGAGGTTAAAAAGAGAGGGAGAAGGAGTAGTGCTGTCTGGAGTGCGCTTCTAAAACGTTCAGCACCTGCCCTTCTCCTCAGCCCGACCCCACCCTCCAAATATAGACTGGCCTTCCTGGGACTGTACCATCTGTGTGTGGGGGGGGCTGTGGGAGTCTAGGGCCTTGAGAGTGGAAGTCCTGGGAAGGCTTACTCCATAGGGGGAAGAGTTGTACAGGTCTGCCTGGATGTCCTCCCCTACTTTGGGGTTGGTTGAGGCCAGGCCTCAGGGGTATTTTTGTCTGGCAGCTGTGTCTGTATGTCTCTGTCTGGGGAGGTAGGAGGCAACTGACTTGGAAGAGGCCTGATCAAACACTTCTCTCTGTTGCTTTTGTTCTCACTCTAGCTACTGTATCTGTCAGTACCACAGTCTGCAGTTTGCTCTGCTCTGCTTTCTGTGTCTGGCTCATTCACATTGGCTGTTCACACTTTCCTCTCATCCAGTGTCCCTTTCTCCCTTTTGTCCAAATATATACATCTCAAGGACAGCAAGACTGTCATATATGAAGAATGGTCAAGTGCAATTAAATACATTGTTCTGTAATTTGTAGTTATATAGGATGGACCTATTTAATACCAAACAATAAAACCTCATTGGAAGTCATGATTAATTGAATGCTGTAGTATCCTGTCTCAACAAACCAGGACTTGACAATGACATACATTTTGGATATATGCTGCATGGGTCATATTTTCCCTTTCACGTCACAGGGTGATTAATACTCTGAAAGAACACCACCCAAAAGAAGCAAGGATGCTTCTGGGATTCCACAGCCTTGTGAAGACACTGTTTACAGTGGGAGAGTGGTGAGGGGGAAGAGAAGTTAGAAAAGCAGAAGGGGGAGGAGAGGAGGATAGGATTTGTGTGCCTGTCACATGTAGCTCCTGGCAAATGTTCTTTGGAAGGTGAAGATGGGAGAGACTTAAGACAGTGGCTCTGAGCATTTACCCTATTTGTCCTGTTGTACTCAAAGGTCTGATTGGTCTGGTGCTGCAGAAACGAAACACTGATCAGCTGAGTAGGAAACTATGCAACACCATCTGTGAATCTAAGATCATACCACAAAGCATTTGACTTCATAACAGCAGAATAACTATGAATACTGTAATGTAAGCAGTCAAATGAGTATAATATTAGTTTCCAAATCAAAATAAACTGCAGGAATTTTGTTATTTTATATGATTTTCACTTTGCGGCTGAGCCATTGTTGCTCTTGGATGTTTGCACTTCACAATAACAGTACTTACAGTTGACCGGGGAAGCTCTGGCAGGGCCAACATTTTACAAACTGACTTGTTGGTTCCACATTGACAGTCACGGAGTTCTTCAGTACGGGGCATTCTACTGTCATTGTATGTAAATGGAGATTGCATGGCGGTGTGCTCAATTTTATACACCTGTCAGCAACAGATATGGCTGAAATAGCCAAATCCACTCATTTGAAGGGGTGTCCACATACACTACATGTCCAAAAGTATCTGTATTCCTGACAGAGGGAGTGGGTTACATTAATGGGTGTGTGTGATTCAATACATAAAAGGCCTTTAAAATGTCCCCAAAGTGGGCCTCCCGGTGGCGCAGCGGTCTAAGGCAGTGCTAGTTGTGCCACCAGAGGCTCTGTTGCAGCCGGCCGTGACTGGGAGGTCCATGGGGCAACGTACAATTGGCCTAGCGTTGCCTGGGTTAGGCCGGTAGGGATATCCTTGTCTTTCAGCGCACTAGCAACTCCTGTGGCTGACCAGGTCGCTAGGTGTACGGTGTTTCCTCAAACACATTGGTGCGGCTAGCTTCCGGGTTGGATGCGTGCGGTGTTAAGAAGCAGTGCAGCTTGGTTGGGTTGTGTTTCAGAGGACACATGGCTCTCGACCTTCGTCTCTCCCGAGCCCATATGGGAGTTGTAGCGATGAGACAAGACAGTAACTACTAATAATTGGATACCACGAAAAAGGGGGTAAAAAAAGTCTCAAGTATTTTAAGCCAATACACAAATCAACCCATACAGTTACATGAGAATACAACAATTATAAGCAATATACAGTACTCAAATGCACACTCTCTATTTAACGAAAATGTCAACAGCGCATTTACAGTTCCCAACCACACTGAACACTAAAAAGTCCACTCCAGTGTAAAGCACAGGAGAGAGAGAGCGACAGACAGACATAATGGTCTTGGCTGTTATCTTCCGTCTCAGTTGCACTCATCTGCCTAATACACCGTTGGTTTGTCTGTCGCGCCAACCGAGAACTCTCACACACACAGAAGAAACATTTACATCCTCCTTCTTGATAGCTGGTGCGCTCTTAAGACCTCTTAAGGATCGGCTCCCTTTTTCCAATTTACGCCTAAAATGACATACCCAAATCGAACTGCCTCTAGCAAAGATATGCATTTTCTTGGTACCATTTGAAAGGAAACATGACGTTTGTGGAAATATGAAAGGAATGTAGGAGAATAACACATTAGATCTGGTAAAAGATAATACAAAGATTTTTTTTTTGTACCATCTTGAAATGCAAGAGAAAGGTCATAATGTATTATCCCAGCCCAGACGCAATTTAGATTTTGGCCACTAGATGGCAGCTGTGTATGCAAAGTTTTAGACTGATCCAATGAACCATTGCATTTGGGGGGGAAATGGTTTCAAGACTGCCCAAATGTGCTCAATTTGTTTATTAATAACATTTCATGTTCAAAACTGCACTCTCCTCAAACAATAGTATGGTATTATTTCACTGTAATAGTCACTGTAAACTGGACAGTGCAGTTAGATTAACAAGAATTTAGGCTTTCTGCCAATATCAGATATGTTTTTGTTACATACAACCTCATGCTAATCGCAGTAGTCTACATTAGCGCAACTGTCCCACAGGGAACACACCAATCATGAAGAAGTTATTGGTAGCGCACGGTGAAGGCTCTGTGCAGGATTTCACCACAACACTGAAACATATGGAATACCTCCATGAAATGCCACAAGTAGAGCACAACAACTCTTAAAAAGCAAAGGCATTAATAAAAGTGCAGACAGGAAGATAGGAGAAAATAATTGCTCTATACTGTTTAACAGCAGTAAATTTGGTCTCAATAAATAGGAATGATTTTGAATGGTACATCTATACTACAAAAACAGATCTACATATAAGCAGAGGTAATGCAAGAAGGCACCATTCAAGTATACACGTATGATCATATAAGGAACAAAGAATCAACGTTAAATCACCAATAAGTTGCGGCCTTCACTTGATTTCATTGGTTTTGTTAGGCTGTGACCATTTGCACAAACACGAGCATATCAGCACCACTAACAACTAGGAAATGGCAGATCAAAAGATGCACAGTTTAGAGTTCAGGAAACTTTGAGATAAAGAACTTTAATATATGCTATTTTGGTACCAAAAGTTCCAAGGCAAATTAGAACAGTACTGTCATGGGATGGAATGTTAGGCCCTAACATTGACTCAGGATAGTTTGCCAAACTCAGTAACTACAGTAGGCCTATGGCATTGGATGACAGAAACATCTTCAACCTTCCTTCTCTCCATGTCTCCTGATTCGGTAAAAGGTTCACTTGATCCTTACCACCTGCAAAAACAGGTTTAGAATCAGATCTTTTTAACTCAAAACCATCTTTGAAGCGAACTAACTAATCTGTACCAGTTGTTCTGGCTATAAAATTGTACCTACACCAGAAATATTCATCTCCAGTCTGAGCCACACTGTGTCTTCTAGTTCCCCCCTCTCTCCCTACAGATCATAGAAATCAAGGTGTGCTCCGGAGGGGTATTCATCCTCCAGCAGCACCTTCATAAGCTTAGCACAGGAGTCTTCACAGGTGAGCAGCTGACCCTGGGAGAGCATGACTGAGAAGGACTTCCTCACACCAGGGTCTGCCGTGCAGTCCCTGGCCTCCACCTGCATGTCTGTGTCCAGGGGACCTAGAGAAACACAGAGAGACAGGATCTAGGTTGGTCACAAGTCACTGGATGGTCATGTTAGAAAGGAAACAAATTGCAATATCGTGATAATGTGCAGTCATGATGATCCATTTCAAGGGTAAATTTCAGCTGAACTGGAATTGACCCCAGGCCTGACTAACATAGCTAAGTTCATAGGTCAAAGACATCCATAATAAATCCATTCAGTGCTCTATTTCAAAATCAGTAGTCTTACTACCTGGGGATTAATTTAATCTCCAATGCCAGGTTGAATTAGTCTGGCTAACGCCAAACTCTCGAGGTCCTCCTGACTTCAGAGTCTGAAATGGGGCTGTTCTCGGCACAATGCATCAAATGAAGGGTGCTGTGCTTTTACTGGTTGACTATCCTGTCTTTCTCACTCAAACACCTACAAGCAGCCACACACAGCCCCAGGGCACCACCCCCTTCCATTTACAATGGTTGGATTTTCAAATAAAAAAAACTAGGAGGGGAAAAATACATTTCAGGGAACCAATCAAATATGTCGCACAATTTCTGAGCGCATATTGCATTAACAAACAACCTCCTTTCCAGACCAGTGTGGTCACAGCTCACCCTGCGCTGTAAGTCACGTGGGTCGTGTCAGCCAGGCTAAGGTTGAATGGCTCTTGACAGACACAAGAACGATGACCAAGTCAATTTCATATGCTTTAAAAAATATATATATAAATGGGTTAAAGGTCAGTTCAGGATTGTGTACCTGAGGTGTATTGTTTTATTTATCAGAGGTTAAAAGCCTAAAGCTACCTGGGGAATAGTTGAGTACACGAAGGTCCGGCTCCTCCTCTGCCAGCACACGGAACATCATGTCTCTGGCTGCCTTGCCTGTGCAGTACAGCACCCAGGAGGGGAGGGGCTGCAGAGCACACAACGAGCTCACGTTGACTACACAGCGCCGCAGCCCCTGTCGTCGTGGGAACACCTGCAGCAGGCCGGCTGTCAGGCTGAGGGCGGAGCTTACGTTGAGTGACAGGTAGGAGTCCACCTCCGCCATGTTGGTGAAACTCTGGGCATAGCGCGACACGTCTCCCAGAGAGGCTGGAGGGGGAGGGGAACAGGGTGAGGGAATGGGAAAATGTCCGATTATACAACATTGAATTATATCACTTAATTGCAGTGTGTGGACTAGGCCTACTAGACTGTATAGTCCGATTATTGTAACTTTGGGAGATTTGATGAGCACAATCAAATACTAATTTATTTATTAATCAAATCTAATTGTAACTAAAGATGAGAAAAATCATGAGACCTAATTTGAAAATCTGTAAACTGAACACTTTTTTTTGTTGGATAATTGTCATAGTAGACGTATGGAAGTCAAGCAAGCAGGAAGGCAGTAAACTGTTACAGGTGGATGAATAATTTACCAGCATTGTTTATCAGTATGAAATGTTCAATATCCTCGGAGGAAATCTCTTTCGCCGCCCTGATGACACTTTCCACCCCTTCTTTCATTCCCAGGTCTACGACAACACAACGAGTTACCAACCCTGCCCTGCCCGCATCCGACGAAGCCAAATTTTCCTGGAGTTCACGCAGTTTCTCATCGGAGCGAGCGGCCAAAACAAGCACCGACCTCGGTTTAAGTAACAGGGAAATCTCTTTCGCTATGGTTCGGCCAAATCCTTTGGACGCCCCGGTGATGATGCACAGCGCTCTCCCTAGGTCCTTCGCGTCTGGTATAATTACGTTGCAGATACCATTGGCCTGCATTTTGGTGAAATGGGAGCAGAGATGTACAGCTTCTACTTATAAAGGCTGGCAGAGTTTAGTAAAGAACCGTTTTAAAATAATTGTTCAAATCGATTAGATTGAGGAACGGATATGGATGCCGAAAATAAACATGACGAATGAGCTCACTCATTTTATCCCGCCCACTTTATGATGTTCAAGCAAATTCGCGATTTAGTTTGTAAAATGAATAAGCAAATGTTTTCTTATATTCCTAGATGTGGGCTGTGCTGGCCAAAGTGTGTTCTTATCAATGATGTATCTTATTGTAGCGATATCCGCGCTTATAAACTGGGGTCGCTACATTATTTAAGCAAATGAAAATATAAGATAAGACAACCGAGGTAAAGCCAGTTTCAGGCTGGATATTCGCGCTTTCAAACCTCAGTAGCCACTTGAGCCATAGACTCCAAATAAGTGTCATAATGTTGGAAAAATTGCCCACAACATTGCACAGGTCTTATTTTCACGATTTGGACATTAATTCGCTTTTCAAAGCTAATAAACATGTGGAAATGTGAGCAGCATTTTGTAGTCCTAGTTTAATTCGTTAGGGAGCGTAAACAAAGTACAAACTTTTTTTACATTCAAATTTCAATAGTTCTTTGGTCATGTGACCTAGTGACTTCAAACAAGGTTCAGAATGTCCACTGACTACCCTTCTATATTGCACACCCTTTCGTTTGTTCATTTTTATCTCACATGGTTTTACACACATTTTTCATTATTTAGAATTTCAATAGCTCCTTGATCATGTGACCTAATGCCAGCTGACTACCCTTCTATATTGCACACTCTTGTTTGTGTACTGTAAAATCACGCGATGTAACGTACATTTTTCATAGTTTCACATTTGCAATAGCTCCTTGGTCATGTCAATTACGCTCCTAAGAAGCATGCAGTGGATATACACCCATATTGCATAACCTCTAGTCATGTATCTTCTATATTGTTGTACATTAATATTAGTTTGACAATTACGGGGTTCAGTCCAGTGTTGTGTTTACCCGTTTCTTTAATATTTATCTATAATAATTGGTAGTTCTAAGTACTTATTTTCCCTGTTTTTTATTTTTCCACAGTATTTAACAGTGGTACACAATAGGAGAGAGACAAATAATATCTCCTTTCGTTGTTAATATCAACCATAAAGGAAAAAGTATGAGAGTCATGCTATTAATTGTCCAAAGCAGGGATGGAGAGTGAGCTGGTGAGGTAGGCTGCAGTGGGTTTGCTGGTCAATACATATACTGAACATGTAACCACAGTAATGGTGGCCAGTAAATCAATGAATAAAAATGTAATATTGACATATTAAACTGAAATTGTAGACCTTTAATCTTTTAAAACATGTCAGACACTTAACTTCAAATAAGTATAAAACATTTCCGTGTTAACTTTCTCTTTATCCCTGGTTGATGGACATTTCAGAGCCTCTTCAGTGTGGAAGGGGTATAGCATACATTTTCAACAACAAAGACTGCACTTCTAGTTTGTGTTCTTTACTCTTTTGAACTCTTTTGTCTTCATTCCTAGGCACAGCACATGGAACCACCGTTGGCATGCAAAACATTCAATCTAAAACAAACCAAACGTAACACGTTATAAATAATATCAAGTATCAATGCTGTATGACGAATTAGCCATCCATTATGTTATGTCATAAATTGTCTTACATGCCGTCACTGTTGTCAAAAGATTATAAACATGTTAAATAAAGTTACTAACCCAGTCAGTCTTAGGGCCACATCCAGGTTCTTTATCAGTGGCACACATGAAGCAGTTGTTGGCTTTGTTGAACTCTGAAATCATAGGCATGAAATGAACATATGGCTGTCCCACACAACTACATAAAAATAAAGAATTTACATTTACTTTGAATTAAATGTCATTACATACCAGAAATGTTTAGTCTATTCTTAGCCATTTCTTTTCGCAGTTGCTCCATGTGTTTTTTGAAGGCTCCATGTCAATTTGGGAGGGGATGTTGGGGAAGTTCTGTGCAACTTCCTTGGTCATCTACACCAAAAAATAAAATTGAGTTTTTGACCTAATTGTCACAACAGCTAACCATTCATTATTGAAAATATAACTACCAAACCTGCATTACAAAGACCCCACCGCTGAAGGTGTCCTGCTGCACGGTGTGAGTTATTTCCCCTCCTTTCCACTTTATGTCCACCCAGTCGTCTTTTCCATGACAGGATCTTCTCATTTTGAAGTATTCTCTTGTTTTATGTAAACATAATGTAATTCTGATTAGTTATAGGCAAATGAATACACAAAGCCAAATGTGTATGCTGTTTTCCTTATCACTAAAATCTAGTAGGTAATTTCCTTCATGCCCCTTTCTACACACAGCCTAAATTATAGGCACTGAACCATTTACAGGACAATAATAAAAGTAGCATATAGGATCCAACCCTATCACATAGTGAATAAATGTAGAGCGTTTGTAGACTTTGTTAGTAATTAGATATGTAGAAGGGTGAGCCGGTCAAGGATCGATTCAGACAAAGTGGTAAATTGTACGACAAGCGACAGTTTATTCAGAGTGAAGATATCTGGTACCGCGTAATTACGGCTCTTCCGTTAGCTCGCACAGAACAGCAGGAAAAGAGACCGTTAACAATCTACACAATCCTTATATGTGGAACAGAAAGTAGGTTGATTCTAGAAGATCGGATCTTTGGATTGGTTCAGGCTGGGGTGTAGTCTGTAGTCTTCCGCCATTGGCTCAGTTGTCTGTCCGTCATCGTAGAATCCTCTTCTGGCACACAATGTTCGGCTAGAAAGGAGATTATGTGTGTGCGCTGGTTTGGCAGTTAGTGTGTAATGTGGGAGCTATCCTGTAGGGGGCCCAACAGGCTTTACTGTGAGTTATAGCAATGTAATAGCAGTATGCTGGTCACCTGCATAAGAAATAGCATTTCTTTACAACTTTAAGAAAAAAAATATTAAGTGACAGTTTAATCAGTATGTGCTTACCTCTAGCGACTCCAAAACCCGCATGCGGGAGCGTAATCATCACCTGAAACTAATTAGCATAACGCAGCAGACATAAATATCACTAGAAAATATTCCTATTCATGAAAATCACAAATGAAATATATTGAGACACAGCTTAGTCTTTTGTTAATCACCCTGTCATCTCAGATTTTCAAAATATGCTTTACAGCCAACGCTAGACAAGCATTTGTGTAAGTTTATAATAGCCTAGCATAGCATTATGCCTTGTTAGCAGCAGGCAACCTTGTCACGGAAATCAGAAAAGCAATCAAATTAAATCGTTTACCTTTGATGAACTTTGGATGTTTTCACTCACGAGACTCCCAGGTAGATAGCCAAAGTTAATTTTTTCCCAAAAGATTATTTTTGTAGGCGAAACAGCTCCATTTGTTCTTCACGTTTGGCTGAGAAATCGCCTGGAAAGAAAAATATTCCAAATTAGCTCCATAATATCGACAGAAACATGGCAAACGTTGTTTAGAATCCATCCTCAAGGTGTTTTTCTAAAATCTATTCGATAATATATCCGTCAGGACAATTCCTTTTTCTCTAGGACCGATTGGAGTAATGGCTACCTCTGTACTTTACGCGAGAATCTCTCTCGGAGCCACCATGTGACCACTTACGCAATGTGCCCGCATACGGCTATTCTTCAACAGAAATGCGTAACACTACGTCACAATGCTGTAGACACCTTGGGGAATACGTAGAAAGCGTAAGCTCGTTGATGGTACATTCACAGCCAAATAGGGAGTCATTGGAACGCAGCGCATTCAAAACCTGGGGCACTTCCGGATTGGATTTTTCTCAGGCTTTCGCTTGCAACATCAGTTCTGTTATACTCACAGACAATATCTTTACAGTTTTGGAAACGTTAGAGTGTTTTCTGTCGAAAGCTGTCAATTATATGCATATTCTAGCATCTTTTCCTGACAAAACATCCCGTTTAAAACGGGAACGTTTTTTTGTTCAAAAATGAAAATACTGGCCCTAGAGTTAAAGAAAGTCATATCACAAAGATCACATGACAGTGCCCACTAAATCTATGACAATAGATAATGAATTGTAAGCACCAAAGTGTTTGCCAAAATAATATCTGAAAATGTCAGTTGTTGAACATAATACTTCTATTTGCAATACCAATTTATGATATAGGCAGTTGAGGAATATCCCATGTACCAACACTACATGTAGGACGGACATAAGACATTCCCACATACAGTATTTTTTTATTTCACCTTTATTCAACAAGGTAAGCCAGTTGAGAACAAATTCTCATTTACAACTGCGACCTGGCCAGGATAAAGCAAAGCAGTGTGACACAAACAACAACACAGAGTTACACATGGAATAAACAAACATACAGTCAATAGCACAATAGAAAAGTATATATATACAGTGTGTGCAAATGAAGTAAGATTAGGGAGGTAAGGCAATAAATAGGCTGTAGTGGTGAAATAATTACAATTTCACAAATAAACACTGGAGTGAGATGTGCAGAAGATGAATGTGCAAGTAGAGATACTGGTGTGTAAAGGAGCAAAAAAATATATATAAATAAATAACAATATGGGGATGGGGTAGTTGGATGGGCTACTTACAGATGGGCTACGTACAGGTGCAATGATCTGTAAGCTGCTCTGACAGCTGATGCTTAAAGATAGTGAGGGAGATATGAGTCTCCAGCTTCAGTGATTTTTGCAATTCGTTTCAGTCACTGGCAGCAGAGAACTGGAAGGAAAGGCGGCCAAAGGAGGAATTGGCTTTGGGGGTGACCAGTGAAATATACCTGCTGGTGCGGGTGCTACGAGTGGGTGCTGCTGTGGTGCCCAGTGAGCTGAGATAAGGCGGAGCTTTATCTAGCAAGGACTTCTAGATGACCTGGAGCCAGTGGGTTTGGCGACGAATATGAAGCTAGGGACAGCCAATGAGAGCATACAGGTCGCAAGTGGTGGGTAGTATATGGGGCTTTAGTGACAAAACGGATGGCACTGTGATAGACTGCATTCAATTTGCTGAGTAGAGTGTTGGAGGCTGTTTTGTACATGACATCGCCGAAGTCAAGGATCAGTAGGATAGTCAGTTTTACGAGGGTATGTTTGGCAGCATGAGTGAAGGATGTTTTTTTGCGAAATAGCAAGCTGATTCAATATTTAATTTTGGATTGGAGATGCTTAATGTGAGTCTGGAAGGAGAGTTTACAGTCTAACCAGACACCTAGGTATTTGTAGTTGTCCACATATTCTAAGTCAGAACCATCCAGAGTAGTGATGCTAGGCGGGTGGGCAGATGCGGGCAGTGATCGGTTGAAGAGCATGCATTTAGTTTTACTTGCATTTAAGAGCAGTTGGAGGCCACGGAAGGAGAGTTGTATGGCATTGCAGCTCGTCTGGAGGTTTGTTAACACCGTGTCCAAAGAAGGGCCAGAAGTATACAGAATGGTGTCGTCTGCGTAGAGGTGGATCAGAGAATCACCAGCCTCAGGAGCGACATCATTGATGTATACAGAGAAAAGAGTCGGCCCGAGAATTGAACCCTGTGGCACCCCCATAGAGACTGGCAGAAGTCCGGACAACAGGCCTTCCCATTTGACACACTGAACTCTGTCTGAGAAGTAGTTGGTGAACCAGATGAGGCAGTCATTTGAGAAACCAAGGCTGTTGAGTCTGCCGATAAGAATGCGGTGATTGACAGAGTCGAATGCCTTGGCCAGGTCGATGGATACAGCTGCACATTATTGTCTGTTGTCGATGGCGATTATGATATCGTTTAGGACCTTGAGCGTGGCTGAGGTGCACCCATGACCAGCTCGGAAACCAGATTGCATGGTGGAGAAGGTTAGGTGGGATTCAAAATGATCGGTGATCTGTTTGTTAACTTGGCTTTCGAAGACCTTAGAAAGGCAGGGTAGGATAAATCTAGGTCTGTAAACAGTTTTGGTCTAGAGTGTCACCCCCTTTGAAGAGGGAGATGACCGCGGCAGCTTTCCAATCTTTGGGGATCTCAAACGATACGAAAGAGAGGTTGAACAGGCTAGTAATAGGGGTTGCAACAATTGCGGCGGATAATTTTAGAAAGAGAGGGTCCAGATTGTCTAGCCCAGCTGATTTGTAGGGGTCCAGATTTTGCAGCTCTTTCAGAACATCTACTACAACTATCTGAATTTGGGTGAAGGAGAAATGGGGGAGGCTTGGGAAAGTTGCTGTGGGGGGTGCAGAGCTGTTGATCGGGGTAAGGGTAGCCAGGTGGAAAGCAAGGCCAGCCGTAGAGAAATTCTCGATAATCGTAGATTTATCGGTGGTGACAGTGTTTCCTAGCCTCAGTACAGTGGGCAGCTGGGAGGAGGTGCTCTTATTCTCCATGGACTTTACAGTGTCCCAGAACTTTTTGGAGTTTGTGCTACAGGATGCAAATTTCTGTTTGAAAAAGCTAGCCTTTGCTTTCCTAACTGCCTGTGTATATTTGTTGCTGATATCCCTGAAAAGTTGCATATCGCGGGGGCTGTTCGATGCTAATGCAGTACGCCACAGGATGTTTTTGTGCTGGTCAAGGGCAGTCAGGTCTGGAGTGAACTAAGGGCTTTATCTGTTCCTATTGTTCTAAATTTTTTGAACGGGGCATGCTTATTTAAGATGGTGAGGAAAACACTTTTAAAGAATACCCAGGCATCCTCTACTGACGGAATGAGGTCAATATCTTTCAAGGATACCCAGGCCAGGTCGATTAGAAATGCCTGTTAGCTGAAGTGTTTTAAGGAGTGTTTGACTGTGATGAGGGGTGGTCGTTTGACCGCGAACCCATTACGGACGCAGGCAATGAGGCAGTGATCGCTGAGATCCTGGTTGAAGACAACAGAGGTGTATTTAGAGGACAGGTTGGTCAGAATGATATCTATGAGGGTGCCCGAGTTTACGGATTTGGGGTTGTACCTGGTAGGTTCCATGATAATTTGGGTGAGATTGAAGGCATCTAGCTTAGATTGTAGGATGGCCAGGGTGTTAAGCATATCCCAGTTTAGGTCACCTAACAGTACAAACTCTGAAGATAAATGGGGGGCAATTAATTCACATATGGTGTCCAGGGCGCAGCTGGGGGCTGAGGGGGGTCTGTAACAAGAGGCAACAGTGAGAGACTTATTCTGGAAAGGTGGATTTTTTTAAAGTAGAATCTCGAACTGTTTGGGCACAGACCTGGATAGCATGAATTCTGCAGGCTGTCTCTGCAGTAGATTGCAACTCCACCCCCTTTGGCAGTTCTGTCTTGGCGGAAAATGTATTCACATACAGGCATTTTTCAGCTATGATTTTACCACTTAGAATCCAGACTAGATATGACAATGTTGCCAGCACAGGATGTAATACACCCTTACAACAATCTATTTTTTGATCTTCTTGACTTCTTATCCACATGACTTGATCACATGACTCAATTTACTGTATTGGCCCTCACCGAAGAGCAGCTTTTATTACAACTCTTTGAATCATGTTCATATCTATTAATTACAAATCATTCATAATTACCAATTTATTACCTATAAGTTACCTTGCCACACACACCTGTCTTTTTATCTGATACAATTATCATCCATGACCAAGAAAATGCATGAAATGTATAGGTCTACCTGTGCACCTTCCTTTAAGCACCTCTGTTCGAACACCTCTCCTGTCCTTGATCCATACCACATACAGCCATTTGTGGATCTTATCAGTGTCCATGTGAAAGATAGTTATTGCGAGGATGGAACATTTGTTGACTTAAAAACATTTTTGTTTTTACACCCATGTGAAATGAAGGCCTGCAAAGCTTACATATTTAAGTCTAATAGCATGAGATGAAAGTAGACAAACATCAGAGTATGCAATATGAAGGCATAGTCAGTGGACATTCTGAACCTGTTCAGAGGAGACTGCGTGAATCAGGCCTTCATGGTCGAATTGCTGCAAAGAAACCACTACTAAAGGACACCAATAATAAGAAGAGGCTTGCTTGCGCCAAGAAACACGCACAATGGACATTAGACCTTGGTCTGATGAGTCCAAATTTGAGATTATTGGTTCCATCCGCCGTGTCTTTGTGAGACGCAGAGTAGGTGAAAGGATTCTCTCCGCTTGTGTGGTTCCCACCATGAAGCATGGAGGAGGAGGTGTGATGGTGTAGGGGTACTTTGCTGGTGACACTGTCTGTAATTTATTTAGAATTCAAGGCACACTTAACCAGCATGGCTACCACAGCATTCTGCATCGATACGCCATCCCATCTGGTTTGCGCTTAGTGGAACTATCATTTGTTTTTCAACAGGACAATCACCCAACACACATCCAGGCTGTGTAAGGGCTATTTGACCAAGAAGGAGAGTGATGGAGTGCTGCATCAGATGACCTGGCCTCCACAATCACCTGAGCTCAACCCAATTGAGATGGTTTCGTATGAGTCCTTCACTCGCAAAGTGAAGGAAAAGCAGCCAACAAGTGCTCAGCATGTATGGGGACTCCTTCAAGACTGTTGGAAAAGCATTCCAAGTGAAGTTGGTTGAGAGAATGCCAAGAGTGTGCAAAGCTGTCATCAAGGCAAAGGGTGGTTACTTTGAAGAATCTAATCTAGAATCTAAAATATATATGTTTTTTGGTTCCTACATGATTCCATGTGTGTTATTTCATAGTTTTGATGTGTTCTCTATTATTCTACAATGTTGAAAAAAGTTTAATTTTTTTTTTAAAACACTCGAATGAGTAGGTGTGGCCAAACTTTTGACTGGTACTGTACATTGAGAGTAAAGTCAGGCCATTGTTGTCTTGCTTTATTCAAGCCACACTAGGGACATCATTTAAACCCAGTTTTAAGCCCTTATTTGGTTCTTTCTGAACCACATAGTACCATAGTAACACTGTGGATCTCTCATTGAAATTAACATTGTGTCAACTTGGAACTGTTGTGAATGAAGCTGTGTGGATAATGCATAGAGCTTCAGACAAGTAGGGAATGTGGAGTTAATAATACATTAGCTTTAGATTATGTTTTGGTATGAGTTGAGGACAGGAGTGACAGTGGAACACCATGGTTTAATAGTACAAATCATGTAGAAGATGAGTAATGTTGTTTTCATACCAACAAAATATTAGGCTTACAGTAAATGTTGTTCGATGACAGAGCATAGTAGTAAAATGGGGAATAAAACCCTTACTATATGATATATTCGGGTGTTTCTAATCTAGGTTTTAACATTAAATCTTGTATGTTATTCTCACAATCACATTCTATCAAGTTCCAAGCTCCCATGATTAGGCCAATGAGGATTTGATTGGTGATGTTATCATCTAGCCACAGAGTGGCAGTGTTGGTCTTTCACTTTTAAAAATGGAAGACTATAGTTGATCACGTAACAGAGGTCTTAGAAGTAGAACATAAAACACACTGGTCTCTCATGGGTTGTTGGAGTAGGCAAGTGTAGCAAGTGAGGAGTGAGTGTAAAATCTCGTATGGAGAGGCAGTGAAAGTAGTTCACACAGACACAAGCAGGGCACCTAGAAGAGCAGGTATTCTAGAGTAGGCCGTCATTGTAAATAAGAATTTGGTCTTAACGGACTTGCCTAGTTAAATAAAGGTTAAATAGAAAATAAAACAAATACAAAAACCAGAATGAAGTTTGAGAATGATGTAGGTAGCATAATGGGGGAGAACACAAGACTGGTAGTAGACATGAGGAAGGTAGTTTGTTTGTGACAGCAGCAATCAATTGCACAGAAAAATTACAATCTAAGACTAAGAAGATACATATTATAGAGGAGCAGGCAGTAAATGATCTTGGAATTACAAGACTGACATGTTAAAATGTAAAGGGTGCAGGGGCGCCACTTTGGTTTTAGAAGTGGGGGGGACATAACCTGGTGGGGTGTCCTCCCCCAGAATTTCTTTGGGCATCTAAAGCTCATTTCCTGAATTTTTACACAATCCTATATGCCATCTCTATTTAGAACAAAAAGTAAGCAAAAATGGCCACAGTCATCAAACTAGGTAAGAGATCATTATTAAATATGTTTAAGTGATTAATAAGACTGAATTAGATCAAAGGTAACTCAATAATAAATATTGTGTTGCATCTTTAACCAATAGCCTAACAAATGAACAATTCTTGAAAAAATACAGACTTTTGATTGTTTTTATTAAGACATCCCCCATATCAAGTTTCAGCCAGATCGACCAGCCAGCCCGAGCCGCCTACACGCCTGACCTCCACCAGTCTAGTCAATAACTCAACTATCTCCCAACACAAGTTCCTTCCCAGTTCCCAACTTTACTTTCTTATGTTCCCAAAGGAAAGGTTTGGAAACAAAAAAATCATGCAAAAAAAACAACATACACCTCAAATATACATTAACACACTGAAACAGCAAATCCTCCATATAATTAATCTCATAGGCCTAATAGTACTATAGAGCTCTTTTTACAAAATATAGCTGGAACGCCCCGTCCTGTCCCTAGGGGTCCGCCACCCTGCAGCGCCCTAACCCAACACACCCCACTCAGCTTTAGGATCTTTGTGTAACAGTCATTATTGGTTTTGGGTGTGTTAGGTCAAGGCGAGAGAGACAACCCACAGGACGGGAGATCCCCAGGGCCAGGACTGAGCAGCCCAGCAGCTAGGGATTGCCTACGTAGGTATCTCCCCTGATGTGGACATGTTTTCAATACAGACTCTTTTATTTGTACTGTAATCCCTATAAGGTGATAATTTATGAAAGTTGCCCAGTATATACCCTTCAATCTTGTAATAAATCAAAGCTAGTGATACATAACTTGACATTGTGAGAGGATAACAAACCTTCCAATTAATGGCAGTGCATTTCTTAGCCGTTGTAATGCTTGGTTACACAGTCAATCTTCTCTACTCCCTCCACTGAACTCTGCATCTCCTTCCGTACATTTTTCAAGGACAAGATCACCAAAATAAATTCATCACTGACTGATCCATCTCCCCACCCCTCCCCCTGTCAACCTTCCAACCGTCACACCTGAAACCCGGCTCTCTGAATTTGCCCCCACTGACGCTCCCTATGTCTCAAAAGACTGCAACTTGCTCCCTAGATCCTCTCCCCACTGTTCTCATCAAAGCCTGTCTGTCTGCTCTCTGTCCATATATCACATACATTGATCACATACATTGTCAATCTCTCCCATGCCCATGGAACTGTCCACTCCAACTATAAAATAGCTGCAGTCACACCCATCTTAAAAAAGCCAGGACAGGACACCACCATCCTTAATAACTTCAGCCCCATTTCCAAGCTCCCCTTACTTGACAAGACTCCGGAGCGTACCTCCCAATTACAAACCCACCTGCTAATCAACAACCTGTTCAAGCCTCTCCAATTTGGTAGGAATTAATGATCTCCTCACCTCTGCTAATGCTGGTGCCCTCAACATCCTGATTCTCCTTGACCCGAGGGCCGCTTTTGACACAATAAGCCATCAGATCCTCCTCACCAGGCTGGAGGGCCTGGGTGTTGAGGGCACTCCACTCTCCTGGCTATAATCATACCTCCCAAACCTCAGACTCAGCTCCAGTTATACAGCGTGTACCCCAGGGCTCTGTGCTGGGTCCCTTATTATTATTCATCTACATCCTCCCTCTTGGTTAGATCCTCCGTCACTTCAAGCTTGATTTCCACTGCTACGCCAATGACATCCAGATATACCTCAGCACCAAATCCCTCCTCAATCCACATCTGACCCACATTGAATCCTGCCTCTCTGTAATAAAAAACATGGATGCAACAAAACTTCCTTAAGCTCAACAGTGATAAAAACAGAACTCATAGGCACCAAATCCATCCTCACCAAAGCTGGCAGCATCACCATTGACGACCCCACTGTCTCTCCCTCACTCCATTCACGCAACCTTGGCATCATCCTGGACTCCACCCTCTCATTTGACCACCACAAAAAATGATATATAAAAACAATGGTATAAGAAAAATATTAAAAACAAGGTTTAGAAAATAAAAGTAACAAATAATTAAACAGCAAGTAAAAAAAAGCGAGACTATATAAGGGGTTAAAAGTCATAGGTAAATAAAAAATAGAAAATAAAAGTAACAAATAATTAAACAGCAGCAGTAAAATAACAATAGCGAGACTATATACAGGGGTTACCGGTACAGAGTCAATGTGGAGACTATATACAGGGGGTACCAGTACAGAGTCAATGTGGAGACTATATACAGGGGTTACCGGTACAGAGTCAATGTGGAGACTATATACAGGGGGTACCGGTACAGAGTCAATGTGGAGACTATATACAGGGGTTACCGGTACAGAGTCAATGTGGAGACTATATACAGGGGTTACCGGTACAGAGTCAATGTGGAGACTATATACAGGGGTTACCGGTACAGAGTCAATGTGGAGACTATATACAGGGGTTACCGGTACAGAGTCAATGTGGAGACTACAGAGTATGGAGACTATATACAGGGGGGGTACAATGTGAGACTATATACAGGGGTTACGGTACAGAGTCAATGTGGAGACTATATACAGGGGTTACGGTACAGAGTCAATGTGGAGACTATATACAGGGGTTACAGACAGAGTCAATGTGGAGACTATATACAGGGGTTACCGGTACAGAGTCAATACAGGGGTTACTGTACAGAGATGTGGAGGCTATATACAGGGGTTACCGGTACAGAGTCAATGTGGAGACTAGGGGTTACAGAGTCAAGGAGGCTATTACAGGGGTTAGTCAGAGTCAAATGTACAGAGTCAATGTGGAGACTATATATAGGGGGTACTGGTACAGAGTCAATGTGGAGACTATATACAGGGGTTACCGGTACAGAGTCAATGTGGAGGCTATATACAGGGGTTACCGGTACAGAGTCAATGTGCAGGGGCACCGGTTAGTCGAGGTTATTGAGGTAATATGTACATGTAGTCAGAGTTAAAGTGACTATGCATAGATAATAAACAGAGAGTAGCAGTAGCGTAAAAGAGAGGTCTGAGTAGCCCTTTGATTAGCTGTTCAGGAGTCTTATGGCTTGGGGCTAGAAGCTGTTAAGAAGCCTTTAGGACCTAGACTTGCCGCTGCTCGCATACATGTTTCAGTGTATTTGTATTTGTATTTATTATGGATCCCCATTAGCTGTTGCCAAGGCAGCAGCTACTCTTCCTGGGGTCCAGCTAAATTAAGGCAGTTTATTACATTTTAAAAACATTACAAAACATTCACAACAGACTGTGTGCCATCAGGCCCTGACTCCAACACTACCAAATATCTGCAGTACTAAATCCATGTGTATGTGTGTATAGTGCGTGTGTGTATAGTGTGTAATCAAATCAAATCAAATTTTATTGGTCACATACACATGGTTAGCAGATGTTAATGCGAGAGTAGTGAAATGCTTGTGCGTCTAGTTCCGACCGTACAGTAATATCTAACAAGTAATCTAACCTAACAATTTCACAGCAACTACCTTATACATACACAGGTGCAAAGGAATGAATAAGAATATGTACATTTAAATATATGGATGAGCGATGGCTGAACGGCATAGGCAAGATGCAGTAGATGTTATAGAATACAGTATATACAGTGCCTTGTGAAAGTATTCGGCCCCCTTGAACTTTGCGACCTTTTACCACATTTCAGGCTTCAAACATAAAGATATAAAACTGTATTTTTTGTGAAGAATCAACAACAAGTGGGACACAATCATGAAGTGGAACGACATTTATTGGATATTTCAAACTTTTTTAACAAATCAAAAACTGAAAAATTGGGCGTGCAAAATTATTCAGCCCCTTTACTTTCAGTGCAGCAAACTCTCTCCAGAAGTTCAGTGAGGATCTCTGAATGATCCAATGTTGACCTAAATGACTAATGATGATAAATACAATCAACCTGTGTGTAATCAAGTCTCCGTATAAATGCACCTGCACTGTGATAGTCTCAGAGGTCCGTTAAAAGCGCAGAGAGCATCATGAAGAACAAGGAACACACCAGGCAGGTCCGAGATACTGTTGTGAAGAAGTTAAAAGCCGGATTTGGATACAAAAAGATTTCCCAAGCTTTAAACATCCCAAGGAGCACTGTGCAAGTGATAATATTGAAATGGAAGGAGTATCAGACCACTGCAAATCTACCAAGACCTGGCCGTCCCTCTAAACTTTCAGCTCATACAAGGAGAAGACTGATCAGAGATGCAGCCAAGAGGCCCATGATCACTCTGGATAAACTGCAGAGATCCACAGCTGAGGTGGGAGACTCTGTCCATAGGACAACAATCAGTCGTATATTGCACAAATCTGGCCATTATGGAAGAGTGGCAAGAAGAAAGCCATTTTTTAAAGATATCCATAAAAAGTGTTGTTTAAAGTTTGCCTCAAGCCACCTGGGAGACACACCAAACATGTGGAAGAAGGTGCTCTGGTCAGATGAAACCAAAATGGAACTTTTTGGCAACAATGCAAAACGTTATGTTTGGCGTAAAAGCAACACAGCTCATCACCCTGAACACACCATCCCCACTGTCAAACATGGTGGTGGCAGCATCATGGTTTGGGCCTGCTTTTCTTCAGCAGGGACAGGGAAGATGGTTAAAATTGATGGGAAGATGGATGGAGCCAAATACAGGACCATTCTGGAAGAAAACCTGATGGAGTCTGCAAAAGACCTGAGACTGGGACGGAGATTTGTCTTCCAACAAGACAATGATCCAAAACATAAAGCAAAATCTACAATGGAATGGTTCAAAAATAAACATATCCAGGTGTTAGAATGGCCAAGTCAAAGTCCAGACCTGAATCCAATCGAGAATCTGTGGAAAGAACTGAAAACTGCTGTTCACAAATGCTCTCCATCCAACCTCACTGAGCTCAAGCTGTTTTGCAAGGAGGAATGGGGAAAAATGTCAGTCTCTCGATGTGCAAAACTGATAGAGACATACCCCAAGCGACTTACAGCTGTAATCGCAGCAAAAGGTGGCGCTACAAAGTATTAATTTAAGGGGGCTGAATAATTTTGCACGCCCAATATTTCAGTTTTTGATTTGTTAAAAAAGTTTGAAATATCCAATAAATGTCGTTCCACTTACATTTAACATTACATTTAAGTCATTTAGCAGACGCTCTTATCCAGAGCGACTTACAAATTGGTGCGTTCACCTTAAGACATCCAGTGGAACAGCCACTTTACAATAGTGCATCTAAATCTTTTAAGGGGGTGAGAAGGATTACTTTATCCTATCCTAGGTATTCCTGAAAGAGGTGGGGTTTCAGGTGTCTCCGGAAGGTGGTGATTGACTCCGCTGTCCTGGCGTCGTGAGGGAGTTTGTTCCACCATTGGGGGGCCAGAGCAGCGAACAGTTTTGACTGGGCTGCGCGGGAACTGTACTTCCTCAGTGGTAGGGAGGCGAGCAGGCCAGAGGTGGATGAACGCAGTGCCCTTGTTTGGGTGTAGGGCCTGATCAGAGCCTGGAGGTACTGAGGTGCCGTTCCCCTCACAGCTCCGTAGGCAAGCACCATGGTCTTGTAGCGGATGCGAGCTTCAACTGGAAGCCAGTGGAGAGAGCGGAGGAGCGGGGTGACGTGAGAGAACTTGGGAAGGTTGAACACCAGACGGGCTGCGGCGTTCTGGATGAGTTGTAGGGGTTTAATGGCACAGGCAGGGAGCCACTTCATGATTGTGTCCCACTTGTTGTTGATTCTTCACAAAAAAATACAGTTTTATATCTTTATGTTTGAAGCCTGAAATGTGGCAAAAGGTCGCAAAGTTCAAGGGGGCCGAATACTTTCGCAAGGCACTGTACATATGAGATGAGTCATGTAGGGTATGTAAACAGGACAACGGAATGGATCGCATGCAGCGACCCAAGAAAACGACTCCGAAAAAGAGGGAAACGTAGCGGTCTTCTGGTCAGACTCCGGACAAGGGCACATCGCGCACCACTCCCCAGCATTCTTCTTGCCAATGTCCAGTCTCTTGACAACAAGGTTGATGAAATCCGAGCAAGGGTAGCATTCCAGAGGGACATCAGAGACTGCAATGTTCTCTGCTTCACGGAAACATGGCTTACTGGGAAGACGCTATCCGATGCGGTGCAGCCAACGGGTTTCTCCACGCATCGCGCCGACAGAAACAAACATCTTTCTGGTAAGAAGAGCGGCGGGGGCGTATGCCTCATGACTAACGAGACATGGTGTGATGAAGGAAACATACAGGAACTCAAATCCTTCTGTTCACCTGATTTAGAATTCCTCACAATCAAATGTAGACCGCATTATCTTCCAAGAGAATTCTCTTCGATTATAATCACAGCCGTATATATCCCCCCAAGCAGACACATCGATGGCTCTGAACGAACTTTATTTAACTCTTTGCAAACTGGAAACCATTTATCCGGAGGCTGCATTCATTGTAGCTGGGGATTTTAACAAAGCTAATCTGAAAACAAGACTCCCTAAATTTTATCAGCATATCGATTGCGCAACCAGGGGTGGTAAAACCTTGGATCATTGTTACTCTAACTTCCGCGACGCATATAAGGCCCTGCCCCGCCCCCTTCGGAAAAGCTGACCACGACTCCATTTTGTTGATCCCTGCCTACAGGCAGAAACTTAAACAAGAGGCTCCCACGCTGAGGTCTGTCCAACGCTGGTCAGACCAAGCTGACTCCACACTCCAAGACTGCTTCCATCATGTGGACTGGGACATGTTTCAGATTGCGTCAGATGAAAATATTGACGAATACGCTGATTCGGTGTGCGAGTTCATTAGAACGTGCGTCGAAGATGTCGTTCCCATAGCAACGATAAAAACATTCCCAAACCAGAAACCGTGGATTGATGGCAGCATTCGCGTGAAACTGAAAGTGCGAAACACTGCTTTTAATCAGGGCAAGGTGTCTGGTAACATGTCCGAATATAAACAATGCAGCTATTCCCTCCGCAAGGCTATTAAACAAGCTAAGCGTCAGTACAGAGACAAAGTGGAATCTCAATTCAATGGCTCAGACACAAGAGGCATGTGGCAGGGTCTACAGTCAATCACGGACTACAAGAAGAAACCCAGCCCAGTCACGGACCAGGATGTCTTGCTCCCAGGCAGACTAAATAACTTTTTTGCCCGCTTTGAGGACAATACAGTGCCACTGACATGGCCTGCAACGAAAACATGCGGTCTCTCCTTCACTGCTGCCGAGGTGAGTAAGACATTTAAACGTGTTAACCCTCGCAAGGCTGCAGGCCCAGACGGTATCCCCAGCCGCGCCCTCAGAGCATGCGCAGACCAGCTGGCCGGTGTGTTTACGGACATATTCAATCAATCCCTATGCCAGTCTGCTGTTCCCACATGCTTCAAGAGGGCCACCATTGTTCCTGTTCCCAAGAAAGCTAAGGTAACTGAGCTAAACGACTACCGCCCCGTAGCACTCACTTCCGTCATCATGAAGTGCTTTGAGAGACTAGTCAAGGACCATATCACCTCCACCCTACCTGACACCCTAGACCCACTCCAATTTGCTTACCGCCCAAATAGGTCCACAGACGATGCAATCTCAACCACACTGCACACTGCCCTAACCCACCTGGACAAGAGGAATACCTATGTGAGAATGCTGTTCATCGACTACAGCTCGGCATTCAACACCATAGTACCCTCCAAGCTCGTCATCAAGCTCGAGACCCTGGGTCTCGACCCCGCCCTGTGCAACTGGGTACTGGACTTCCTGACGGGCCGCCCCCAGGTGGTGAGGGTAGGCAACAACATCTCCTCCCGCTGATCCTCAACACGGGGCCCCACAAGGGTGCGTTCTGAGCCCTCTCCTGTACTCCCTGTTCACCCACGACTGCGTGGCCACGCACGCTCCAACTCAATCATCAAGTTTGCGGACGACACAACAGTGGTAGGCTTGATTACCAACAACGACGAGACGGCCTACAGGGAGGAGGTGAGGGCCCTCGGAGTGTGGTGTCAGGAAAATAACCTCACACTCAACGTCAACAAAACTAAGGAGATGATTGTGGACTTCAGGAAACAGCAGAGGGAACACCCCCTATCCACATCGATGGAACAGTAGTGGAGAGGGTAGCAAGTTTTAAGTTCCTCGGCATACACATCACAGACAAACTGAATTGGTCCACTCACACTGACAGCGTCGTGAAGAAGGCGCAGCAGCGCCTCTTCAACCTCAGGAGGCTGAAGAAATTCGGCTTGTCACCAAAAGCACTCACAAACTTCTACAGATGCACAATCGAGAGCATCCTGGCGGGCTGTATCACCGCCTGGTACGGCAACTGCTCCGCCCTCAACCGTAAGGCTCTCCAGAGGGTAGTGAGGTCTGCACAACGCATCACCGGGGGCAAACTACCTGCCCTCCAGGACACCTACACCACCCGATGTTACAGGAAGGCCATAAAGATCATCAAGGACATCAACCACCCAAACCACTGCCTGTTCACCCCGCTATCATCCAGAAGGCGAGGTCAGTACAGGTGCATCAAAGCTGGGACTGAGAGACTGAAAACAGCTTCTATCTCAAGGCTATCAGACTGTTAAACAGCCACCATTGAGTGGCTGCTGCCAACACACTGTCATTGACACTGACCCAACTCCAGCCACTTTAATAATGGGAATTGATGGGAAATGATGTAAATATATCACTAGCCACTTTAAACAATGCTACCTTATATAATGTTACTTACCCTACATTATTCATCTCATATGCATACGTATATACTGTACTCTACATCATCGACTGCATCCTTATGTAATACATGTATCACTAGCCACTTTAACTATGCCACTTTGTTTACTTTGTCTACATACTCATCTCATATGTATATACTGTACTCGATACCATCTACTGTTTGCTGCTCTGTACCATCACTCACTCATATATCCTTATGTACATATTCTTTATCCCCTTACACTGTGTATAAGACAGTAGTTTTAGAATTGTTAGTTAGATTACTTGTTGGTTATCACTGCATTGTCGGAACTAGAAGCACAAGCATTTCGCTACACTCGCATTAACATCTGCTAACCATGTGTATGTGACAAATAAATTTTGATTTAATTTGATTTAATTTGATTTGATTTATATAAAGTGGCATTGTTAAAAGTGACTAGTGATACATTTATTACATCCAATTTTCAATTATTAAAGTGGTTAGAGATTTGAGTTAGTATGTTGGCAGCAGCCATTCAATGTTAGTGATGGCTGTTTAACAGTCTGATGGCCTTGAGATAGAAGCTGTTTTTCAGTCTCTCGGTCCCAGCTTTGATGCACCTGTACTACCCTCGCCTTTTCCCTGCGCGGTGAACAGGCAGTCGCTCGGGGGTTGTTGTCCTTGATGATCTTTTTAGCTTTCCTGTGACATCGGGTGGTGTAGGTGTCCTGGAGGGCAGGTAGTTTGCTCCCGGTGATGCGTTGTACAGACCTCATTACCCTCTGGAGAGCCTTACGGTTATAGGCGGAGCAGTTGCCGTACCAGGCAGCGATGCTCTTGATTGTGCATCTGTAAAGGTTTGTGAGTGTTTTTGGTGACAAGCCAAATTTCTTCAGCATCCTGAGGTTAGTATATTTGTTTATTGTGAAATAGCATTGTATCTGGTCAAACACCATTTTTGGGTTGGTAACAGGCTAATTGGTCGGCTATTTGAGCCAGTAAAGGGGACTTTACTATTCTTGGGTAGCAAAATGACTTTAGCTTCCCTCCAGGCCCACACTTTCTAGTAGGTTTAAATTGAAGATGTGGCAAATAGGAGTGGCAATATCGTCTGCTATCCTCAGTAATTTCCCATTCAGATTGTCAGACCCCAGTGGCTTGTCATTGTTGATAGACAGCAATAATTCTTTCACCTCTTCTACACTGACTTCACAGAATTCAAAAGTACAATTCTTGTCTTTCATAATTTGGTCCGATATACATGAATGTGAAGTGTCAGCGTTTGTTGCTGGCATGTCATCCCTAAGTTTGCTTAACTTGCCAATGAAAAAGTCAGTAAAGTAGTTGGCAATATCAGTGGGCTTTGTGATGAATGAGCCATCTGATTCAATGAATGATGGAGCTTTTTTTCCCAAAGAGTTGGCTTTTTTTCCCAAAATATCATTTAAGGTGGCCCAAATATTTGTACTATCATTCTTTATATAATTGATCTTTGTTTCATAGTATAGTTTATTGAAATGTTTGTTTAGTTTAGTCACATGATTTCTTAATTTGCAGTACATTTGCCAATCAGTTGGGCTGCCGGACTTATTTGCCATACCTTTTGTCTCATCCCTCTCAACCGCACATTTTTTTTATTTCTCATAAATGTAACAGTTTTTACAGTCATTTTCTTAATGGGTGCGTGCTTATTAGTAACTGGAATAAGCAATTTCATAAATGTGTCTCGTGCAGCTTCTGGTTGCTCCTCATTACACACCACAGACTATCAAATATTATTTACATCATCAACATGTCACACCCTGATCTGTTTCAAATCTGCTTGGAATCAAGAGGCACTGTTCGATATGTTCCTGCATGGCGTCACGGAGGAGGTCAAGGACAAGCTTGCAGCCCAGGAGTTACCTATGGAGCTCGAATCCCTCATCGCTTTGATCATCCGTATCGATGGGCGATTACGGGAACAACGGAGGGAGAGGAAATTGGATTTCGCTCGCACGCCCAGGGATCCCCCTTGCCTCCAAGTTATCCCGGAAGCTCCCGACAGTCTCGTTGCTGAGAGAACCCGAGGCTTCTCGACTTGCCCCGAGGGCTGCCAAAGATGTCTGAGTCATCGCTTACTAAGCCTATAGCACTAAGCAGAGCTAGGCTGTCGCCAGCGGAACGGCAATGAAATAAGATGGCGCCGAAGAACATGGCTGACTTTTTACATTCTCCCAACCAATTGTGCAATTTAAAAACAAAGGGTTTCGTGTAACTTATTTTTAAACTTATTGTGTACATAATGTTGCTGCTACAGTTTCTTATGACCGAAAATAACTTCTGGACCACAGAAAAGCGATTACTCACCGCGGACTGGAAGAAACGTTTTCCTTTAACGAGTCCGATGGGAAGGATATGCTGCTTTCACTTGAACAGACCCAGATCCATGCCTTTTGCGTGAAGAAAAGACGCCGGAAAAGGGGGCGCGGATCGGGGATCGTTCTGAGAAGCCGGAGGCGAGCGAGTAAACTCCCGATGCCTTCCATTCTCCTTGCTAACATGCAATCGTTTGAAAATAAAGTTGATGACCTACTTTTAAGATTATCCTACCAACGGGACAGTAAAAACTGTAACATCTTATGTTTCACCGAGACATGGCTGAACGAAGAAACGGACAATATAGATCTGGCGGGATTTTCCATGCACCGGCAGAACAGACGCTACTTCTGGTAAGACGAGGGGTGGGGGTGTGTGTCTTTTTGTCAATAACAGCTGGTGCGCGATGTCTAATATTAAAGAAGTCTCGAGGTATTCCTCGCCTGATAAGCTGTCGACCACACCAATCTACCAAGAGAGTCTACCAAGAGAGTTCTCATCTGTATTATCTGTAGTTGTCTATTTACCACCACAAAGCGAAGCTGGCACTAAGACCACTCTCAACCAACTCTATAAGGCCATAAGCAAAGAAGAAAAGACTCACCCAGAAGCGGCGCTCCTAGTAGCCGGGGACTTTAATGCGGGCAAACTTAAATCAGTTTTACCTCATTTTTACCAGGATGTCACATATGCAACCAGAGTAAAAGAAAATCCTAGACCACCTTTACTCCACACACAGAGATGCATGCAAAGCTCTCCCCTGCGCTCCATTTGGAAAATCTGACAATAAGTCTATCCTCCTGATTCCTGCTTACAAGCAAAACCTAAAGCAGGAAGCACCAGTGACTCGCTCAATATGGAAGTGGATGCTACACTACAGGACTGTTTTATTAGTACAGACTGGAATATGTTCCGGGATTCATCCAATGGCATTGAGGAATACATCACCTCAATCATCAGCTTCATCAATAAATGCATCGATGACGTCATCCCCACAGTGACTGTAGGTACATATCCCAACCAGAAGCCATGGATTACAGGCAACATCCACATCGAGCTAAAGGCTAGAGCTGGAAGCTTTCAAGGAGCGGGAGACTAATCTGGACACTTATAAGAAATCCCGCTATGCCCTCAGATGAACCATCAAACAAGTGAAGCGTCAATACAGGATTAAGATTGAATCCTACTACACCGACTCTGATGCTCGTCGGATGTGGCAGGGCTTGAAAACTATTACGGACTACAAAGGGAAACCCAGAAGCGAGCTACCCAGTGACGCGAGACTAGCAAATGAGTTAAATGCCTTTATGCTCGCTTCGAGGCAAGCAACACTGAAGCATACACGAGAGTACCAGCTGTTCTGGATTACTGTGTGACTGATGCTCGTCGGATGTGGCAGGGCTTGAAAACTATTACGGACTACAAAGGGAAACCCAGAAGCGAGCTACCCAGTGACGCGAGCCTAGCAAATGAGTTAAATGCCTTTATGCTCGCTTCGAGGCAAGCAATACAGAAGCATAGACGAGAGCACCAGCTGTTCTGGATGACTCCGTGATAACGCTCTCAGTAACAGATGTGAGAAAATACTTTTAAACAGGTCAACATTCACAAAGCCGCTGGGCCAGACGGATTACCAGGACGTGTACGCAAAGCATGCGTGGACCAACTGTCAAGTGTCTTCACTGACATTTTCAACCTCTCCCTGACCGAGTCTGTAATACCTGCATATTCAAGGAGACCACCATAGTCCCTATGCCCAAGGAAGTGAAGGTAACCTGCCTAAATGATTTCCGCCCATAGGCACTCACGTCGGTAGCCATGAAGTGCTTTGAAAGGCTGGTCATGGCTCACATCAACAGCATCCCCCCGGACACCCTAGACCCACTCCAATTCGCATAACGCCCCAACAGATCCACAGATGACGTAATCTCAATCGCACTCCACACCGCCCTTTCTCACCTGGACAAAACATCGATGGGGCTGTTGTGGAGCAGGTTGAGAGCTTCAAGTTCCTTGGTGTCCACATCACCAGCGAACTATCATGGTCCAAACATACCAAGACAGTCGTGAAGAGGGCACAACAAAACATTTTCCCCATCAGGAGACTGAAAAGATTTGGCATGGGCCCCCTGATCCTCAAAAGATTCTACAGTTGCACCATCGAGAGCATCCTGACAGGTTGCATCACCGCCTGTTATGGCATCTGCTCGGCATCTGACCGTAAGGCACTACAGAGGGTAGTGCGAACGGCCCAGTACATCACTGGGGCCAAGCTTCCTGCCACCCAGGACCTATATAATAAGCGGTCTAGGACCAAAAGGCTCCTCAACAGCTTCTACCCCCAAGCAATTACTTTTTATTTTAGCTTACTTGGTAAATGTTTTTTTATTCTTGAATCGCGTTGTTGGTTAAGAGCTTGTAAGTAAACATGTCACGGTAAAGTCTACACTTGTTGTATTTGGCGCATGTGGCAGATAAAGTTTGATTTGATTTGAATACAGGATCGACACGAAGAGTTGTCTGTATTGCTGGACTCTTGGTCATTTCGTGTCCTCTTATCCTTTAAAAAAAAACAATTCGGCCCCCTTGAACTTTGCGACCTTTTGCCACATTTCAGGCTTCAAACATAAAGATATAAAACTGTATTTTTTTGTGAAGAATCAACAACAAGTGGGACACAATCATGAAGTGGAACGACATTTATTGGATATTTCAAACTTTTTTAACAAATCAAAAACTGAAATATTGGGCGTGCAAAATTATTCAGCCCCCTTAAATTAATACTTTGTAGCGCCACCTTTTGCTGCGATTACAGCTGTAAGTCGCTTGGGGTATGTCTCTATCAGTTTTGCACATCGAGAGACTGACATTTTTCCCCATTCCTCCTTGCAAAACAGCTCGAGCTCAGTGAGGTTGGATGGAGAGCATTTGTGAACAGCAGTTTTCAGTTCTTTCCACAGATTCTCGATTGGATTCAGGTCTGGACTTTGACTTGGCCATTCTAACACCTGGATATGTTTATTTTTGAACCATTCCATTGTAGATTTTGCTTTATGTTTTGGATCATTGTCTTGTTGGAAGACAAATCTCCGTCCCAGTCTCAGGTCTTTTGCAGACTCCATCAGGTTTTCTTCCAGAATGGTCCTGTATTTGGCTCCATCCATCTTCCCATCAATTTTAACCATCTTCCCTGTCCCTGCTGAAGAAAAGCAGGCCCAAACCATGATGCTGCCACCACCATGTTTGACAGTGGGGATGGTGTGTTCAGGGTGATGAGCTGTGTTGCTTTTACGCCAAACATAACGTTTTGCATTGTTGCCAAAAAGTTCCATTTTGGTTTCATCTGACCAGAGCACCTTCTTCCACATGTTTGGTGTGTCTCCCAGGTGGCTTGAGGCAAACTTTAAACAACACTTTTTATGGATATCTTTAAAAAATGGCTTTCTTCTTGCCACTCTTCCATAATGGCCAGATTTGTGCAATATACGACTGATTGTTGTCCTATGGACAGAGTCTCCCACCTCAGCTGTAGATCTCTGCAGTTTATCCAGAGTGATCATGGGCCTCTTGGCTGCATCTCTGATCAGTCTTCTCCTTGTATGAGCTGAAAGTTTAGAGGGACGGCCAGGTCTTGGTAGATTTGCAGTGGTCTGATACTCCTTCCATTTCAATATTATCACTTGCACAGTGCTCCTTGGGATGTTTAAAGCTTGGGAAATCTTTTTGTATCCAAATCCGGCTTTTAACTTCTTCACAACAGTATCTCGGACCTGCCTGGTGTGTTCCTTGTTCTTCATGATGCTCTCTGCGCTTTTAACGGACCTCTGAGACTATCACAGTGCAGGTGCATTTATACGGAGACTTGATTACACACAGGTTGATTGTATTTATCATCATTAGTCATTTAGGTCAACATTGGATCATTCAGAGATCCTCACTGAACTTCTGGAGAGAGTTTGCTGCACTGAAAGTAAAGGGGCTGAATAATTTTGCACGCCCAATTTTTCAGTTTTTGATTTGTTAAAAAAGTTTGAAATATCCAATAAATGTCGTTCCACTTCATGATTGTGTCCCACTTGTTGTTGATTCTTCACAAAAAAATACAGTTTTATATCTTTATGTTTGAAGCCTGAAATGTGGTAAAAGGTCGCAAAGTTCAAGGGGGCCGAATACTTTCACAAGGCACTGTATGTTACTATTAAAAGACCCATTTCACAAACCTCTTCACAAAAATGTACCTAAATTAATTTTGGAAAAAGGATTTTACTCACAAAAGATTGCAGGTGGCTTGTTGTGAATGCACTCAAATATCAAGTCATTATCAGGTTATGTAAACTGTGTTCTAATACTCAACGTAGAAGGATTTGTCTTAATGTACAGTATATGAAAGTGATGCTATGAAAATGATTCTTTCACGTTATCAAGCTCACTGTAACTAACAAATCACTGCCTATTACTGTGATTCCCGTCTGGATTACTGCAACTCGCTGTTGGCTGGGCTCCCTGCCTGTGCCATTAAACCCCTACAACTCATCCAGAACGCCGCAGCCCGTCTGGTGTTCAACCTTCCCAAGTTCTCTCACGTCACCCCGCTCCTCCGCTCTCTCCACTGGCTTCCAGTTGAAGCTCGCATCCGCTACAAGACCATGGTGCTTGCCTACGGAGCTGTGAGGGGAACGGCACCTCAGTACCTCCAGGCTCTGATCAGGCCCTACACCCAAACAAGGGCACTGCGTTCATCCACCTCTGGCCTGCTCGCCTCCCTACCACTGAGGAAGTACAGTTCCCGCTCAGCCCAGTCAAAACTGTTCGCTGCTCTGGCCCCCCAATGGTGGAACAAACTCCCTCACGACGCCAGGACAGCGGAGTCAATCACCACCTTCCGGAGACACCTGAAACCCCACCTCTTCAAGGAATACCTAGGATAGGATAAAGTAATCCTTCTCACCCCCCTTAAAAGATTTAGATGCACTATTGTAAAGTGGCTGTTCCACTGGATGTCATAAGGTGAATCCACCAATTTGTAAGTCGCTCTGGATAAGAGCGTCTGCTAAATGACTTAAATGTAAATGTGATTAAAAAGAGCATATGAAACATTGTTTTTCATGAGGCCTACCTGTGCACCTTCCTTTAAATCCATTATAGAACCCATCGCCCTTTATGTTTGTTAGGTCTGGGGTCAACCAAGAATTCACAAAATGAGACAAACACCAAATTGAGACTGCGTGCAGAATTCTGCAAAAATATTCTCTGTGTACAACGTAAAAAAACTAATAATGCATGCAGAGCAGAATTAGGCTGATACTCGCTAATGATCAAAATCCAACTTTTGACTGGTACTGTATATATAATTATTTTTAAATATACTTATTATTATTATTATATATATATATATATATATATTTATTTATTTATTTTTACCCCTTTTTCTCCACAATTTTGTGGTGTCCAATTGTTGTAGTAGCTACTATCTTGTCTCATCGCTACAACTCCCGTACAGGCTCGGGAGAGACGAAGGTTGAAAGTCATGCATCCTCCGATACACAACCCAACCTAGCCGCACTGCTTCTTAACACAGCCCGCATCCAACCCGGAAGCCAGCTGCACCAATGTGTCGGAGGAAACACCGTGCACCTGGCAACCTTGGCTAGTGCGCACTGCGCCCGGCCCGCCACAGGAGTCGCTAGTGTGCGATGAAACAAGGACATCCCTACCGACCAAGCCCTCCCTAACCCAGTTGTGCGTTGCCCCATGGACCTCCCGGGCGCGGCTGGTTACGACAGAGCCTGGGCGCGAACCCAGAGTCTCTGATGGCACAGCTGGCGCTGCAGTACAGCGCCCTTAACCACTGCGCCACCCGGGAGGCCCCTTTTCAATTCTTGTCATATGAAGTGAAATTACAGATATGATGTATCGGTGCTCATCGGCCATTTGACATGAATATTACACAAGAAGTTGAAAATGACTAACTGCAAGCATTGCAAAGCAATCACTAGCCTGCTATTCAATGGAGTGGGTGTGGGTCCAAGTCTGGGTTGAAGGGTCTCTTTTAAAAGCTTAAAAGGATAAACGTTCAAAACAACTGGATACTCCGAACTGGGAAATCCCCGATTTCAGTGAGTTCAAGACAACTGGGAATTCGGGGAAAAACAAGCTCCGACTGGGAAAACATGTTTGGGAACTCGGGCCTCTTTCTAGAGTTCCGACCTGAAGATCATTGACGTCACAATTCAACCTTGTTTTTTTTCCCCGAGTTCCCAGTTGTCTTGAAAGCACCATAAATCCAGAGAATGCCAGACTTTGATGACAAAATTTGCCCACAAGAAGGACCCCCGCGCCACCTTCCTGTTCAAGTGAGCCCAGCACAACAAAGTGAATCCAAAAATGTATTGTATGCTGCTGCATAAATTATGTAATATGCCAAGGAGATATGTATACTGTAGCTAAGAAGGTAATAATTGTATGTTCTGTAGTAAGCTGTTAGTAGACCATGTGCCTCACACTAATAATTTGGTCCCTTTTCCCTTCATAACAGTCTACTGTTCTGACTTGGTGGTGCACATGTAGCCTATAGCCTATTTTAGAGAAATGTAATCATTGAATATTGTAAGAGCTTTGATTGTCAGCTTATATGCCCCCTTTATTTATCCTACGGTTCTGACTTAGTGTACATGGAGAATAATGTAAGACCGACCCATGTTCTGAATTCTGTCGCTGTACATTTCAATAGTGCTGAACAAATTGTCATTTTGACAAAGTCCGTCCTAGCTCGCTCATCAATGTCGTTATCGAATGTGAGCTGACCAAGTACTTTGAGGTTGCTCTAAAGGGGAAAGGTGAAATAAATGAGTCGGCAGCAGATTTTCTTACATTGAACAAAGTTCTCTATTGAGGTATTTCTTTCTTCTCAAACAATCCCACACCATCAAGAATGATCTCACAAGGAAAACACAAATCATCTTCTTTACAGGAACAAGGAACACAAGGTGAGTAACTCTTAACTATAACATAAATTACGGGTGTGTCAACACCTTAACTATCTGTTTGTGGAGATTCCTCTTCGGGTGGTGGTGCGGATCCGTGGTTGCCATTCCCAAGAGGTAGTTTGTCTTCTTCTTCTCTCTTCCGTCCAGTAAGTCCTCTCCTTTCAAGAAGCAATCACTCTTTTTTTTCTTCTCCATTCTCCCCCACTACCAGTTCCCTCCTCTCTCTTGTAGGGGGAAGAGAATAGGTTATTAGTAGCAGTCCCGAATTGTCCTGGTCTTGTCTGCCTGTGGGTGTATTTTTCCGTTCCCAGGTATTCTGCTTCGGACAGATCCAGGCAGCATTTTTTGGGATTGTCTGTCAGCCCTGTAGCCTCCAGGCTCACGTGCACTGCCCACAGTCGCTTTGAATGACCACATTTCTCTATGTACGCCACTGCGTACTCTTGATGGGGACGTAGAATGGCATCCATGAGGCGTTGGAATGTTGCGCAGCACCATGCAGTCCGAAGGGCATCCTCACATACTGAAAAAGCCCCTCCGGTGTGGCGAGGCGATCTTTGGGCGATCCTCCGGAGCCACCGGCACTTGCCCATATCCCTTGGTCAGATCCAGGGTGGTGATGAACTTGGTCTTTCCCAAACGCTCCAAGAGCTCATCCACGTGGGGCATGGGATACGCATCGAATGTAGAGATGACGTTTGGCGACTAGGACTATGGGACTGGACCACTCGGTTCGTAGATGGCTCGATCATCCTCAGCATCTCCCTTACCTCGTTCTTAGTGATGACTCGGCGTGCCTCAGGAATATTGTAAGACCGGATATGCACCTTCTTGCCGGGTTCGGTATGGATATGGTGAAACAGGACATCTGTTTGTCCTGGGAAGGGAGAGAATACCCTGCCAAATTGCATAATCAGCTTGTCCAGCTGTCTCAACTGCTACAGCAGGAGAGTTCGGCCACAGCGCACCTGTAGCGGGGCCTCTTCTTTTTCTTTTGTCCTCCACTGCCATCAAAGCCACACCCTCCTCTCTTCCATGGTACTTCTTCACCAGGTTGATATGATAGAGTTGGACCTTCTTCCTACTGTCAGGTTGCTTGATGCGGTAATTGACTGGTGAGGCCCTTTCCGTTACCTAGTAGGGCCCCCTCCACTGTGCCAGTAATCGGTGTTCGGCCGTGCACGAGTACCATCACTTTCTCTCCCACGGTGAACTTACTGTGTGTCGCTGACTTATCATAGGCCCGTCCTTGAGTCTGTCGCGCCTTCTCCATATGCTCCTTTACTATGGGCCAGACTGCTGACAGGAGGTCCTGCATCTTAGTCGAGGATCCCTCGTTCATGGTCTGCCGTACAACAATTTGAACGGATCAAAGTTCTCTACTTAGGTATTTCTTTCTTCTCAAACAATCCCACACGATCAGGGATGATCTCACAAGGAAAACACAAATCTTCTTTAAAGGAACAAGGAACACAACGTGAGTAACTTTGAACTATAACATAAATTATGGGTGTGTCGCCGCCTTAACTATCCGTTCGTGGAGAGCCCCCTTCGGGTGGTGGTACGGATCCGTGGTTGCCATTCCCAAGAGGTAGTTTGTCCTCTTCTTCTCTCTTCCGGCCGGTAAGTCCTCTCCTTTGGAGAAGCAATCATTCTTTTTTTTCTCCATTCTCCCCAACTACCGGTTCCCTCCTCTCTCTTGTAGGGGGAAAAGAATAGGTCATTAGTAGCATCAGCTAATTGCCTCTGATCACCTTGACTCACAGGCTGGGCTACTATCCGTGGGACCAGCCTGCCCCCTGGTGGTCCTTCCACAAAAGATTAAGGATTTCCTCTTATCCGCTCGTTGTCCCCTTATGCAATAGTTTGTACATCTCAATTGTCAGTAGAAACCACATTTGTTTAAGCAAGTCAGCCATGTCTTTTTAAAAGACAGTAAATGAGGATGAATGAACTTTTTCGCTGCCAGACAAGGTACCGCTGAGAGCCAGGTATAGCTGAAAAGAAAGCTCTGCTGTTGGTACAGCTTTATGTAGGCCCTAACATTTTGTGGGCACCGTTTGTCACCGTTATAGTGCAATGAATGTATTGTTTAGTGTTGTGTTGTGTAGAGGCTTTGCTAAATGAAGATGAATGAACTGTTTCGCTGACAGACAAGGCTCCGCTGAGAGCCAGGTGTAGCTGAAAAGAAAGCTCTGCTATTGGTACAGCTTTATGTAGGCCCTAACAGTTTGTGGGCACCGTTTGTCACCATTATAGTGCAATGAATGTATTATTTAGTGTTGTGTTGTGTAGAGGCTTTGCTGGCATGCATCCCAATTTTGGGGGGTTGAGTTTGCCCCAACAAGATTTACATGCTAAAATCGCCACTGGGGACTAAGATGTGGTATGGAGTTCGATTTGGACTCTGCATTACTCCTGGTCTCCACATTTGTGTCACACACTCCATATGGAGCCTCCAACCACATTTTTGGATCAGGCATAAATTGTTTTTTAAAGTTGCTCCGGGAAGGCAATAAGTATGAATGCCCTGACTTCTGGAAAGGCCGTATCACCAAATAAGCTGCACGGCCAATGCAGACTTCAGATTGACGTCCCAAGCACCCCGGATAGCAATGGCCTTTATAATTTCTGGTAATCCAGAGGAAGAGGAAGAGAGAGAAGGAAGCGAGATGTTTGAAATGGAAAAGTGGTATCTTATGAAAAATAAGAACATCAAGACGAAGCAGCTGCTTTATAAGTGGTATGCACTGTTGAGCACTACACCCCGAGAGGTTCATGCTGATTGTGCGGAGATTGTGACAGCCGGTTAAATGCCGTCCCTTGAGAAGGCAAGAACAAGATGTATGTCAGGAGAAGTGCAGTATTATCATAAGGATACATATATCTGGAATATGGAGGAGGAATGGAGGGGAAAAGAGAGGCAGAGGAGGTCTAAGAGAGAGAGGGAGGAAGAGGGTGAGATTGAGTCTGTTAAAAATAGCGGGGAAAGGGAAATGGTTTGTTAAAGAAGAATGGTCGAAAGTGTAAGCAGAGTGAGCTGAAGACAGGAGGAGAAATGGAAGTGAAGGAGGTCGATGTATCGGAGGTGGTAGGTGTGGTGAAGTTCTCGGAGGCCGAGGCTTTTACCGAGGGTCAGCATGAAGATGAGTCTGTGACAGCAGGAGTGAAGTTTTTGGAAAAATGGACCCTTGCCTTTTGGCTGATGCATTTGTGGGTGAAAACAGTGTTGGGTGCTGTGGAATCGGTGAGGGTAATCAGAAGTGGTCTTGTGGTAATTGTGTGTGTTTCTGCTGGTCAGAGGGAGAAGGCGCTCCGTGTTAAACAAATGAGGACAAGAAAGGTAAATTGTTTTTCTCCCAAGAAAAGGGTGCCAAAGGAGTGATTACTGGGGTAGCAGTAAATGTAAAAGTTGACCAATTTAAGGGGAAGATTCACAGTGTTTGTGATGCTTGTCGTTTGAGGTAGGACTAAATAGATGTAAATAGTGGAGTAGGGTTGTGTTATTTTTAAGAAATTGTGAGTGTAGTGTTAAAATTAGAAGGTAGGGTATTTGTTTATTTATTGTTTTTTTCAAGCAAAGTATAAGGGTGGAGGCGGTAATGCAACATTTATTGGATGCCAACCGCCATTAAACCTCATCGAAGAAAAATGAAAGGAAGAGGAAGCGAGAGGATCAACTCGGCGGCAAATCTGCTCCCCCAGCAGGTTGCGTTTTTTTTCGTTTCGCCCACCAAGCAAGTCGTTTTGTATGTAGGTCAATGACAATGTCGAATTTGGTCAACTACAATATGAATGCCTTATATGTTACGTGAGGTTTATTTGATCGAATAGAAGTTTCGTAATGCTTAAATTGTTATGAGTGTACAGATATAAGTAGGACACGTGACATCCCGGCAATTTTGAGGGGAAAAAACACTTTTATTGGAGTTGCCTCTAGATGGACATGCATATTTATTCATGTGATGGGGCAGTTGCATAGCGTAGAAAGGATAGGCGGGAACTAGACAGCCCCTTTGTGGACAGCAACTCCCATTTTTAGGGCGGAGAGACATGTAGTATCTTGTCAGTATATCCATTATTTTTGGCTAAATACAAACGAGATAATCCGTGTTAAAATGGATTGAGATTACGTCAACTAAAAAACGATATATTTTTTGCCACACCTATCAGTCATTGAGATATATATGAATAATTATATATTCGTGGATTTCATTGTTTTTTTTTTAGCTCGGTAAGTAACGTTAGCCATAGAAGTAGCTTGGGTATAGTTGTTGTTATTGTGCCCGTGCATTTTAAATAGCCATCTAGTTACTTGATTGATAATTTATTATCTGAGTTCATTCAGGGCACGAGAGGGGGTGGAAATGTGACATTTCGAAATGCCTAATTTTACACACCCATCATGTATAGCTAGCTTTTCAGACAATAAACTGAACAATAGACGATTCAGTTGTTTCGCATGACGTTTATATTTGTATTATTTGTTATCCCTGAATAGCACGTAACGTTAGCGAGTCTACATTTTAGTCTCAAGCATACTTTGTAGTGTATTAGGCTTGGTGCTGGTTAGGGAAGGATTAAGTGCTATATGCATTACCTAACAATGTTAGCTAATTTGATTCTGAGAAAATATTGCTGTTCTTAGAACAGCTCTCTCATTTTAGGTATCCCTACATTCGGTTTACAGTAGTAATGTTCCTACAACCTGCACCAGAACACTGCTTCTTAGTTAGGCAATTTTTTGTTGTGTGCATAATCTCTCTTTACTTTGTAGGTGTAAACTGTATTTACATTGGAATTATATTATTATACTGAACAAAAATATAAATGCAACAATTTCAAAGATTTTACTGAGTTACAGTTCATATAAGGAAATCAGTCAATTTAAATAAATGAACTAGGCCCTAATCTATGGATTGGGCATGTGCGCAGCCATGGGTGGGCCTGGGAGGACATGAGCCCACCCAATTGGGAGCCGGGCCCACTCACTGGGGAGCCAGGTCCAGCCAATCAGAATCAGTTTTTCCCCACAAAAGGGCTTTATTACAAACACAAATACTCCTCAATTTCATCAGCAGCCCCGGTGGCTGGTCTCAGACAGTTCCGCAGTTGTAGAAGTTGGAGGTGGAGAACCTGGGCTGGCGTGGTTACACGTGGTCTGCGGTTGTGAGGCCAGTTGGCCGTACTGCCAAATTCTCTAAAACGATGATGGAGGTGGCTTATGGTAGAGAAATTAATGTTAAATTCTCTAGCAACAGCTCTGGTGGACATACCTGCAGTCAGCAGGCCAGTTGCACGCTATTTCAAAACTTGTGACAAAATTGCACATTTTAGTGGTTTTTATTCTCCCCAGCTCAAGGTTAACATGCCACACCTGTCAGGTAGATGGATTATTTTGTCAAAGGAGAAATGCTCACTAACAGGGATGTAAACAAACTTGTGCACAAAATTGGAGAGAAATAAGCTTTTTGTGTGTATGGAACATTTCTGTGAAAAACAAATTCAGCTCATGAAATATGGGACGAACACTTTACATGTTGTGTTTAATATTTTTGTTCACTATACATCTAACATAGCCATACACATTGCTTGTCTGAAACAGTAAAAAAAAATATCCAGTCCAGACTAGTACAACACCCAGCCTAAATGCTGACATCACATTTATGCATTTGGCAACTGTTGCAAAGTCTCTGAGGTTGAAAAACCTTTCTCTGTTGTAAAGCAGCATCATTTGTAAACAATTGTTATTGGTAAATCCATTGTGTCTCCCCTCCAGCCATGACTCTGAGCATGTCTCCGGCTGCGGTGTGCCAGTGCTTTACGCTGGTGTCACTGTGCACATCCATCGCTGACCCAAACTGGATCCAAGTCATGAACAACACTGACCCTGGAGGCAAACAGCTCATCTATGGTGTGGCTTTCATACTGCATGCTCCCCAGAACCTCACTGACACAGGTAGGGGCAAGACTGGAGGTGGAAGAAGTGTTGTACTGAGGATTGTCTTTTCACTCTTATCAAGTTTTATTGGTCGTATGTACGGAATACACATGGTATACACCGTCCAATGACATGCTTGCTTGTTTGCAGGTTCCTTCTCGACAATGCAACATCAATAAGAAATTAAATAATATAAACAAAGTAAATCAGTAGCATATAGTAAACATTTTGGCATAAGTATAATACAGGAAGACAATATATATAGTCCAATATTTACATGTGTTTTGGGGAAAGGATGGATTGGGGGGCAAGTGTCATGTTGACACTGTTAAAATGTGCTCACGCTATGTCTGATAATATGTGTCTGTATTCTATTCTTCTATGTTTGCATTGTCCATATGTAATTGTGTGTATTCCCTGCTTGAGCACATTAGTCTGTGAACAGCTGTGGGTGTACTGTAAATGTTTATACAGTGCCTTCGGGAAAGTATTCAGAACCCTTGACTTACAACCTTATTCTAAAATTGATAAAATAATAAGTGTACACACAATACCCCATAATGACAAAGCGAAAACAGTTTTTTTTGTTTTTTTTGCAAATGTATAAAATAGAAATACCTTATATAACTATTCAGACCCTTTGCTATGAGACTCGAAATTGAGTGCATGTGCATCCTGTTTCCATTGATCATCCTTGATGTTTTTAAAACTTGATTGGAGTCCACTTGTGGTAAATTCAATTGATTGGACATGATTTGGAAAGGCACACACCTGTTTATATCAGGTCTCGAAGTTGACCGTGCATGTCAGAGCAAAAACTAAGCCATGAGGTTGAAGGAATTGTTTGTAGAGCTCAGAGACAGGATTGTGTCGAGGCACAGATCTGGGGAAAGGTACCAAAACATTTCTGCAGCATTGAAGGTCCCCAAGAACACAGTGGCCTCCATTCTTTAAATGGAAGAAGTTTGGAAACACCAAGACTCTTCCAAGAGCTGTCTGCCCGGCCAAACTGAGCAATCGGGGGAGAAGGGCCTTGATCAGGGAGGTGACCAAGAACCCGATGGTCACTCTGACAGAGATTGAGTTCCTCTGTGGAGGTGGGAGAACCATCCAGAAGGACAACCATCTCTGCAGCACTCCAACAATCAGACCTTTATGGTAGAGTGACCAGACGGAAGCCACTCCTCAGTAAAATACACAGTTTGCCAAAAGGCACCTAAAGACTCTCAGACCATGAGAAACAAGATTCTTTGGTCTGATGAAACCAAGATGTAACTTGGTCTGAATGCCAAGCGTCATGTCTGGAGGAAACCTGGCACCATCCCTACGGTGAAGCATGGTGGTGGCAGCATCATACTGTGGGTTTAATTTTCAGCGGCAGGGACTGGGAGACTAGTCAGGATCGAGGCAAAGATGAATGGAGCAATATTTTTATTTTATTTTACCTTTATTTAACTAGGCAAGTCAGTTAAGAACAAATTCTTATTTTCAATGACGGCCTAGGGGCAGAACGACAGATTTGTACCTTGTCAGCTCGCGGATATGAACTTGCAACCTTTCGGTTACTAGCCCAACGCTCTAACCACTAGGCTACCCTACCGCCCCAGAGAGATCCTTGATGAAAACCACCTGCTCCAGAGCACTCAGGAACTCCGACTGGGGCGACGGTTCACCTTCCAACAGGACAACGACCCTAAGCACACAGCCAAGACAACGCAAGAGTGGCTTCGGGACAATTTTCTGAATGTCCTTGAGTGGCCCAGCCAGAGCCCGAACTTGAACCTGATCGAACATCTCGGGACAGACCTGAAAATTGCTGTGCAGCAATGCTCCCCATCCAACCTGACAGAGCTTGAGAGGATCTGCAGAGTAGAATGGGAGAAACTCCCCAAATACAGGCGTGCCAAGCTTGTAGTGTCATACCCAAGAAGACTTAAAGCTGTAATCGCTCCCAAAGGTGCTTCAACAAAGTACTGAGTAAACGGTCTGAATAATTACAGTACCAGTCAAAAGTTTGGACACACCTACTCATTCCAGGGTTTTTCTTTATTTTTTACTATTTTCTACATTGTAGAATAATAGTGAAAACATCAACTATGAAATTACACATATGGAATCATGCAGTAAACAAGGTGTTAAATAAATCAAAATATATTTTATATTTGAGATTCTTGAAAGTAGCCACCCCTTGTTTTGATGACAGCTTTGCACACCCTTGGCATTATCTCAACCAGATTCATGAGGGAGTCAGTCACCTGGAATGAATTTCAATTAACAGGTGTGCCTTGTTAAAAGTTGTGGAATTTCTTTCCTTCTTAATGTGTTTGTTTGAGCCAATCAGTTGTGTTGTGAGAAGGTAGGGGTGGTATACAGAAGAGAGCCCTATTTGGAAAAAGACCAAGTCCATATTATGGCAAGAACAGCTCAAATAAGCAAAGAGACATGACAGTTCATCATTATTTTAAGGCATGAAGGTCAGTCAATCCCAGAAAATGTCAATAAATTTGAACGTTTCTTCAAGTGTAGTTGCAAAAACCATCAAGCACTATGATTTTAAACTGGCTCTCATGAGGACTGCCACAGGAAAGGAAGATCTAGAGTTACCTCTGCTGCAGTCGATAAGTTCATTAGAGTTACCAGCCTCAGAAATTACAGCCCAAATAAATGCTTCACGGAGTTCAAGTAACAGACACATCTCAACATCAACTGTTCAGAGGAGACTGCGTGAATCAGGCCTTCATGGTCGAATTGCTGCAAAGAACCCACTACTAAAGGACACCAATAAAAAGAAGATACTTGCGTGGGCCAAGTAACACAAGAAATAAACATTTAGACCGGTGGAAATCTGTCCTTTGGTCTGATGAACCAAATTTGAGATTTTTGGTTCCATTCCAACCGCCTTGTCTTTGTGAGATGCAGAGTAGGTGAACAGATGATCTTTTCATCTGTGGTTCCCACCGTGAAGCATGCAGCAGGAGGTGTGATGGTGTAAGGGTGCTTTGCTGGTGACACTGTGATTTATTTAGAATTCAAGGCACACTTAACCAGCATGGCTACCACAGCATTCTGCAGTGATACGCCATCCCATCTGGTTTGCGCTTAGTGGAACTATCATTTGTTTTTCAACAGGACAATGACCCAACACACCTCCAGGCTGTATAAGGGCTATTTGACCAAGAAGGAGAGGGCTGGAATGTTGCATCAGATGACCTGGCCTCCACAATCACCTGACCTCAACCCAATTGAGATGGTTTGGGATGAGTTGGACCGCAGAGTGAAAGAAAAGCAGCCAACAGGTGCTCAGCATATGTGGGAACTCCTTCAAGACTGTTGGAAAAGCATTCCAGGTGAAGCTGGTTGTGAAAATGCCAAGAGTGTGCAACGCTGTCATCAAGGCAAAGTGTGGCTACTTTGAAGAATATAAAATATATTTAGATTTGTTTAACACTTTTTTGTTACTACATGATTCCATGTGTTATTTTGTAGTTTTGATGTCTTCTCTCTTATTCTACAATGGAGAAAATAGTACAAATAAAGAAAAACCCTTGAATGAGTAGTTGTGTCCAAACTTTTGACTGTTACTGTATGTCATATTTCAGTTGTGTTTCTAATAAATTTGCTATAATTTCTACAAACCTGATTTTGCTTTGTCATTATGGGGTATTGTGTGTAGATTCCCCCCTGATCAATTTAATACATTTTAGAATAAGGCTGTATCGTACAAAATGTGGAAAAAGTAAAGTGGCATGTGTGCGTTCCCTCCCTGCAGGTCCCCTGGGTGGTGTAAATGGCTGGGGGGTGTGGCTGCTCTATGCCCTGGCGGCTCTGTGCTACAGTGCTGTCCTGCTCTCCAGCTCCTCCTTCCTATTGGACTTCCTGGGGACTGGGATGTCCCACCCTCGACTGGTGGTGTTACTCCACATCTCCACAGGTAACCTAACTTCTCTGTCTCTAATTTTTATTTATTTCTCTCTTGCTCTCTTTTGCTGTCTTTTTCTGTTTTCTCATTCACTAAGGGCTTATCACAATACTGTCATCACTTGAAGAAGAATGCACTCTCACAGGTATCTCAAAATATGAACTCTCATAGAATGACGAGCCATGTTTGCTGAGCCATGTTAGCTTACATCACTCTCTGCAGTTCTCTCTGGGATTAATTAGTATGTCATTCTCTCTCTCTCTTACCCACTCTCTCTATTTCATTCCTTCTTCTCTCCCCAGTGGTTCTCCTCCTGTCTGTTCTGGGAGTGTGTGGGGCCTGCCTGTACATCATCCACTGCAACCTTCAGGAGGGCAAGCTTGGGCCACTGTGGGAATGGGTGGGGGGCTGGACCTGGCCTGGGTCTGGCTCCAGGAGCCAGGGAGGGGTGGCGGGGATGAAGCCTTACCCAGGGGAGAGCTTCTACATCACCATGCTGGGCCTGCTCTTCTCCTGCCTGGCCGGTGTGATCAGCCTGAGCACCCTGGGGGACCCCACCTCCACCCAGAGGGACTACACAGCTGTGGTGGAGTGGGATGACAGTGACACAGAGCCCCTTACCCCCAGGGAGCAGGGAGTGGGACAGTCTGACGAAGAGGAGGGGGTAGGAGACGTGTTGCCTGAAATTACTCAGGGGGAGGTGGGTGGAAGTGGAGACTCCTAAAGGGGTTTCTCGGACCACTACAGAGGTAGAGGTTTGAATGTGTGGCCCAAAATGGCTTCGTTTCGGGCTAGAATGAAAACCAGGACCACACCACACATGGCCTGTAACAGACTTAATTAGACAGCAGTGCTGGCGCCTTCCCTGTTCATGTTTTGAATCCCTATTGCTTCACTGGACCAAGCTGGTGGAATCCAGTCAGGAGCCAAAAAAGAGACCAGATACGTTTCCTAATGTTGTTTTAATGTTTGTCTGCCTAAAACATGTCTTCTCGGGGTATGTACAGCTGCACAACATCAAGTCAATAACCCATTTACCCATTTTTCCTTGTGGGAGTTTATGCCCAGCGTCTCACACTTGACCCGACCAAGATAAATCGTTCTTTGGCTAGCTGTGATATTTGGAAAAGTGTGACAAGAATGTAACACGGTTAAGCTATTTCTGTCTGTGTGTGACCAGGGAAAGTGAGAGTCTGTGTGTTATAATCGATGTGTGATGCAAATGATATGCCCTTCCTGCTCATCAATGGGAACAAGCTTTGACCCTGTTCACATTACTGCAAAATAACCACTGGGGAATGTTCCGGATCAGCGAATGGTTTGTAACAGTTCAGAACCAGAAAATATGTTAAATGAGCAGAAGTTCAGACTGCTTAACATTGCGATCCTAACACAGTACAATCACCTATTCTCCTCTTCTAGTTAACATAAAAATCCCTAGAGGAAGGTTTTTCTGATTATTTTCTTTTTAACAGGTTGTTTTTTAACGTATGCATTATTTTAACTTCTTAAACCCTTTGCACAGTCTTCCATAGTGACACTTTCAGTTTCCCAAATGGTGGAAACAAATCACAGATTTCTATGGAAGATTTACATGAAGTATACTGAAACTGGAGTTTCCTCTGAGAAATTCCATTTAAAAAGCCCATTTGGCTTCTATTATGGCCACTATAGCTTTAATCACAAATTGAGGAACTATTTATTAGCATGGTTGTTTACTACTATAGGAAAGATTGAGTGGGGATATGAAGTCTTTCCTTTCCACAGTAGGTGGTGTAAATACATGGCTCTTGCCTTTAAATGACTTGCTATCTAATCATATTTGAATATGATGTATTAAATATTTGATGTGCTTAAATATTTATTGTTTCATAAAATGACCCTGCTATTGGTCACTAGATACCTCAGATCACTGTGAAAATATATCCCGGTTTGGCATCTTTAGGCGTCTACATTACAGCACAAACCACTGTATGTATGCTTATCCTACTTGAAGGTAACCAATAAGACAAGCTCCTTGATGGTGCTTGGTTGCATGTGACGGTGGGACCATGGATATTGACTTGATAAATTAAGATGGCTGCCTAGAATCAGGTTTTCCTTACCCATGTATACCCTCAAGGCCTGTTTCCTGGACACAGATTAATCTTAGTCCTGGACTAGGAAACATTTTCGATGGAGATTGTTTTTAGTTCAAGACTAGGCTTAATATGTGTCTGGGAAACCGTCCCTCAATCTTTTCCTCAGGTACATAGGAAGACGTTCCTTCTCTTATTCCAGGGTCACAGTCCCATCTCTATGAATCCGACTTTTCATTGTTGTTGTTTATGATGCTATTTATTCATTAAACTACTTTTGCGTATTTGTAAAACATGTGTACATGCATTTTCTTTCTGTTCCAGAACAGAAGTGTCCAGTCCAGTTACTCTCATTCCTACTCATCTGCTGCATGTGTTGGTGTCTGTCATCTCTGCCTCTATAGGTTCATTTCCAACCAACATCATCAGGAAATGGTCTTCATCCAAGACCGCACATGACCAGGTATTAACTTAGAATGTACATGGTAATTATCCAGTAATAACCTACAGTATGAATTACTTTTTTCTTTGGGATTCATTTAAACAAGCCCCCACAACAGGCACCATTTGGTACTAGGTTATGAAAATGTGTTTTAATTGTTATAAGTACCTAACGCCATACTATTTCTCTAGTAAATGCCAGTCTAAACAGTATCAAAAATGAATTGCTACCAAAATTCAGCCTGTGGCAACATCTTATTATCAAATGAGGCATCTACTGTAGTAGATGTCTAGGGATTTTCTTTTAACCAAAAACAATGAGATCGTCCCCCGATGATGTTTGTTGTAATGGAATGTGTATACAGTATCTTCATAGTGTATATCTGACTACTCTATGCAGGGTTCCATCCTATCAAAGAAAAGTTGTCTGGACCAATGTCAATATTTTCCATAGTTACCGGCTTGCGTTTGTGTGGGGATGTTCTTATTTATCATGGGAGTGTCTAACAGTATCCTGGGGTATATGTAAGACTCATTATAGGGACTGCTAACCTTCTCTTCATTGGCAATCAGATGGATCTAAATATACCTCTCCATTTCAGAACTGTCCCACATCTTTCCTGAAGTCTTTCTGACTGCATAGGCAGGTTTTAGGGTTAGCCAGGCAGGACTCGCTGTGAACATGATGTCCCCTCAGTCAGTAAGCAATGACTTCAGCAGACAAACCACCTCTGGGTAAATATAAATCATCTAAAGATATGGTTGAATATAGCCTATATCTATCCTATTAGTAGATTGGCACAAGGTTGGTTTACACCTGGGTTGCACTGTTCCAATCAAAGCTTACCCCCCCCCCCTCTCTTTTCCTCTCCCCAACGCTCCCTCTACTGTCACATGACTCCACTCCCTTCTCTCATTGGACGGAAACTATTACCATAGTAACCTTGATAAATTGTTGATGTCGCCAGTGAATTTGTGAATGAGAGATAAGAAAGGAGAGAAGTGGGGGAGAGTCAAAGAGCCTATTTTAGTGGTGGTGTTGCGCTGCTGGGTAAGTGAGTGTGTGTGTGTGTGAGTCTAAGCCTGTAGGTACAGTTGAAGTCGGAAGTTTACATACACTTAGGTTGGAGTCATTAAAGCTTGTTTTTAAACCACTCCACAAATTTCTTGTTAACTAACTAGTTAGCAAGTTTTAGCAAGTTGGTTAGGACATCTGCTTTGTGCATGACACAAGTAATTTTCCCAACAATTGTTTACAGACAGATTATTTCACTTATAATTCACTGTATCACAATTTCAGTGGGTCAGAAGTTTATATACACTAAGTTGACTGTGCTTTTAAACAGCTTGGAAAATTCCAGAAAATTATGTCATGGCTTTAGAAGCTTCTGATAGGCTTATTGACATAATTTGAGTCAATTGGAGGTGTTACTGTAGATGTATTTCAAGGCCAACCTTCAAACTCAGTGCCTCTTTGCTTGACATCATGGAAAATCCAAAGAAATCAGCCAAGACCTCAGAAAAAAAATTGGAGACCTCCACAAGTCTGATTCATCCTTGGGAGCAATTTCCGAATGCCTGAAGGTACCACATTCATCTGTACAAACAGTAGTACGCAACTATAAACACCAAGGGAAAACGCAGTCGTCATACCACTCAGGAAGGAGACACGTTCTGTCTCCTAGAGATGACCGTACTTTGGTGTGAAAAGTGCAAATCAATCCCAGAACAACAGCAAGGGACCTTGTGAAGATTCTGTCGGAAACAGGTACTCTATACCATCTACTGCATCTTGCCTATGCCGTTTGGCCATCGCTCATCCATAATATGTACGTATTCTTATTCATTCATTTTTTGTTGTGAAATTGTTAGATTACTTGTTAGATATTACTGTATGGTCGGAACTAGAAGCACAAGCATTTCGCTACACTCGCATTAACATCTGCTAACCATGTGTATGTGACCAATGAAATTTGATTTGACATCTGGAAATGTTCATATAGACAATCCAGCCTCTGGACTTCCTGACCGGTGTTTAGTGCATCTTTGACCACACAACCACTATCACTTACACTTCTCTTAGTCCCCTCTTCCTGTGTGCTGTGTGTGCGTCTGTTTGGTGTGTGGTAATAAAGTGTGTATTGTATCCCTGTCTGTTACTGGTCACTTACGTCTTCACTGGGGTGCTAGGACAATTCTACCTATATCTAAAATGGCACCTCTATCTGAGTCCACCCCCAGTTGATGGTGCTCTTTTACAATTATGTATTTATTTTACAACCCTAATATTCAGTATTCTGTGAGGCAAGTGGATGATTCTTTCAAAAGAGCTTCCTGAGTTATGCGTGCATGTGGAGTTCATCTACATGGAGGAGTGGAGAGAGAGATTAGAGAAGCGACAGGGACGAACCTACTAGTGGAGCTGTGAGATTCCTCTTTGTATCCCTTCTTCCTCAGTTTTCCTTTCTCTCCTCTTCTCCTCTTTAGTGACATTCAGCCATGGCTGCTCAGAACTTTAAAAAGAGGAGAGAGAAAGAACAGTGGTGTTATTCAAGATGGATGTCAGATCCTGTTTTACTAGCGTACTTGCATGCGGTTCCTTCTCTTAGTAGCCTATGTGTGTGTGTTTTATTTATACACTGCTCAAAAAAATAAAGGGAACACTTAAATAACACAATGTAACTCCAAGTCAATCACACTTCTGTGAAATCAAACTGTCCACTTAGGAAGCAACACTGATTGACAATAAATTTCACATGCTGTTGTGCAAATGGAATAGACAACAAGTGGAAATTATAGGCAATTAGCAAGACACCTCCAATAAAGGAGTGGTTCTGCAGGTGGTGACCACTTCTCACTTCCTATGCTTCCTGGCTGATGTTTTTGTCACTTTTGAATGCTGGCGGAGCTTTCACTCTAGTGGTAGCATGAGACAGAGTCTACAACCCACACAAGTGGCTCAGGTAGTGCAGCTCATCCAGGATGGAACATCAATGCGAGCTGTGGCAAGAAGGTTTGCTGTGTTTGTCAACGTAGTGTCCAGAGCATGGAGGCGCTACCAGGAGACAGGTCAGTACATCAGGAGACGTGGAGGAGGCCGTAGGAGGGCAACAACGCAGCAGGACCGCTACCTCCGCCTTTGTGCAAGGAGGAGCAGGAGGAGCACTGCCAGAGCCCTGCAAACCTCCAGCAGGCCACAAATGTGCATGTGTCTGCTCAAACGGTCAGAAACAGACTCCATGAGGGTGGTATGAGGGCCCGACGTCTACAGGTGGGGGTTGTGCTTATAGCCCAACACCGTGCAGGACGTTTGGCATTTGCCAGAGAACACCAATATTGGCAAATTCGCCACTGGCACCCTGTGCTCTTCACAGATGAAAGCAGGTTCACACTGAGCACATGTGACAGACGTGACAGAGTCTGGAGACGCCGTGGAGAACGTTCTGCTGCCTGCAACATCCTCCAGCATGACCGGTTTGGCAGTGGGTCAGTCATGGTGTGGGGTGGCATTTCTTTGGGGGGCCGCACAGCCCTCCATGTGCTCGCCAGAGGTAGCCTGACTACCATTAGGTACCGAGATATGATCCTCAGACCCCTTGTGAGACCATATGCTGGTGCGGTTGGCCCTGGGTTCCTCCTAATGCAAGACAATGCTAGACCTCATGTGGCTGGAGTGTGTCAGCAGTTTCTGCAAGAGGAAGGCATTGATGCTATGGACTGGCCCACCCGTTCCCCAGACCTGAATCCAATTGAGCACATCTGGGACATCATGTCTCGCTCCATCCACCAATGCCACGTTGCACCACAGACTGTCCAGGAGTTGGCGGATGCTTTAGTCCAGGTCTGGGAGGAGATCCCTCAGGAGACCACCTCATCAGGAGCATGCCCAGGCATTTTAGGGAGGTCATACAGGCACGTGGAGGCCACACACACTACTGAGCCTCATTTTGACTTGTTTTAAGGACATTACATCAAAGTTGGATCAGCCTGTAGTGTGGTGTTCCACTTTAATTTTGAGTGTGACTCCAAATCCAGACCTCCATGGGTTGATAAATTTGATTTCCATTGATCATTTTTGTGTGATTTTGTTGTCAGCACATTCAACTATGTAAAGAAAAAAGTATTTAATAAGAATATTTCATTCATTCAGATCTAGGATGTGTTATTTTAGTGTTCCCTTCATTTTTTTGAGCAGTGTATATATATACACACACACACACACACTACCGTTCAAAAGTTTGGGGTTACTTAGAAATGTCCTTGTTTTTAAAAGAAAAACACACTATTTTTTTGTCCATTTAAAATAACATCAGAAATAACATTGATCAGAAATACAGTGTACACATTGTTAACATTGTTAACTTCTAGACATCAGGACTGCAATTATTCACCACAGACTAGCAGAATCTTTTTCTTCTTTCACGACTCTGATGAGCCCGAGACTGAGGATATATGGCTCCCTCGGGAACAGGCCCAGACTCCCATGATCTGCGTGAAGAGGAGGTAGAGAAAGAGAGGCTGGAGAGCGGGCTGCCTTCTGAGAATTTGAAGGCGATTGAATAAACCCCCACTTCCCTCAATTCTTCTAGCAAACATGCAATCTTTGGACAATAAAATTGCTGAGTTATGGAAAAGATTAAACTACCAACGGGACATTAAAAACAGTAACATCTTATGCTTCACGGAGTCGTGGCTGAACGACGACAGTAACAACATACAGCTGGCTGGTTATACGATTTACCGGCAGGATAGAACCGTGGCGTCTGGTAAGACAAGAGGTGGTGGACTATGTATTTTTGTAAATAACAGCTGGTGCACTATCTAAGGAAGTCTCGAGCTATTGCTCGCCTGAGGTTGAATATATCATGACACGCTGAAGACCACACTACCTACCGAGAGAGTTCTCATCTGTATTCTTCATAGCTGTTTACATACCACCTCAGAGGTTGGCACTAAAATAGCATTGAATGAGTTGTATTCCGCCATAAGCAAACAAGAAAACGCTCACCCAGAGGTGGCGCTACTAGTAGCCGGGGACTTTAATGCAGAGGAACTTAAATCAGTTTTACCAAATTCCTATCGACTCCAGCCAACCTAGTCATAGTGTTCTCTCTGCTACCACACGGCAAGCGGTACCGGAGCACAAAGTCTTGGTCTAAGAGCCTCCTAAATAGCTTCTACCCCCAAGCCATAAGACTCCTGAACATCTAGTCAAATGGCTACCCAGACTATTTGCATTGCTCCCCCCCTCTCCACACCCTTGCCACTCTCTGTTGTCATCTATGCATAGTCACTTGACTCTGTACCGGCACCCCCTTGTATATGTTGTTATTTTTTACTGCTGCTCTTTAATTTATTGTTACTTGTATCTCTTATTCTTATCTGTATTTTTTTAAACTGCACTGTAGGTTAGGGGCTCGTAAGTAAGCATTTCATTGTAAGGTGAAATACCTGTTGTATTCGTCGCATGTGACTAATAGCATTTGATTTGATTTGAAATTACTATTGTAGCTGGAAATGGCAGATTTTTTAATGGAATATCTACATAGGCGTACAAAGGCCCATTATCAGCAACCATCACTCCTGTGTTCCAATGGTACGTTGTGTTAGCTAATCCAAGTTTAGCATTTTAAAAAGCTACTTCATCGTTAGAAAACATTTGCAATTATGTTAGCACAGCTGAACACTGTTGTGCTGATTTTAAATTAGCAATAAAACTGGCCTTCTTTAGACTAGTTGAGTATCCGGAGCATCAGCATTTGTGGGTTTGATTATAGGCTCAAAATGGCCAGAAACAAAGCCCTTTCTTCTGAAACTCGTCAGTCTAATCTTGTTCTGAGAAATTAAGGCTATTCCATGAGAGAAATTGACAAGAAACTGAAGATCTCGTACAACGCTGTATACTACTCCCTTCACAGAACAGCGCAAACTGGCTCTAACCATAATAGAAAGAGTGGGAGGCCCCGGTGCTGAGCAAGAGGACAAGTACATTAGAGTGTCAAGTTTGAGAAACAGACTCCTCACAAGTCCTCAACTGGCAGCTTCATTAAATAGTACCCGCAAAACACCAGTCTCAACGTCAACAGTGAAGAGGCAACTCCGGGATGCTGGCCTTTAAAGAACATTTAAAAAAACGAACTAGGCAAGTCAGTTACTAACAAATTCTTATTTACGATGACGGACTACCCCAGCCAAACCCAGACGATGCTGGGCCAATATTGCGCCGCCCCATGGGACTCCCAGGGTCTGTAGTGACACCTCTAGCACTGAGATTTCAAACTTATTTTATAAAGCCCTTCTTACATCAGCTGATATCTCAAAGTGCTGTACAGAAACCCAGCCTAAAACCCCAAACAGCAAGCAATGCAGGTGAAGGAGCACGGTGGCTAGGAAAAACTCCCTAGAAAGGCCAGAACCTAGGAAGAAACCTAGAGAGGGACCAGGCTATGAGGGGTGGCCAGTCCTCTTCTGGCTGTGCCGGGTGGAGATTATAACAGAACGGGGCCAAGATGTTCAAATATTCATAGATGACCAACAGGGTCAAATAATAATAATCACAGTGGTTGTCGAGGGTGCAACAGGTCAGCACCTCAGGAGTAAATGTCAGTTGGCTTTTCATAGCAGATCATTCAGAGTATCTCTACCGCTCTGGGACAAGGAGCACGCCCGGCAAACAAGTCAGGGTTCCATAGCCGCAGGCAGAACAGTTGAAACTGGAGCAGCAACACAGCCAGGTGGACTGGGGACAGCAAGGAGTCATCAGGCCAGGTAGTCCTGAGGCATGGTCCTAGGGCTCAGGTCCTCCGAGAAAGAAAGGAATAGCATACTTAAATTCACACAGGACACAGGATAAGACAGGCGAAATACTCCAGATATAACAGACTGACCCTAGCCCCCTGACACAAACTACTGCAGCATAAATACTGAAGGCTGAGACAGGAGATGTCAGGAGACACTGTGGCCCCATACGACGATACCCCCGGACAGGGCCAAACAGGCAGGATATAACCCCACCCACTTTGCCAAAGCACAGCCCCCACACCACTAGAGGGATATCTTCAACCACCAACTTACCACCCTGAGACAAGGCCGAGTATAGCCCACAAAGATCTCCGCCACGGCACAACCCAAGGGGGGTGCCAACCCAGACAGATCACGTCAGTGACTCAACCCCTCTTAGGGACGGCATGGAAGAGCACCCGTAAACCAGTGACTCCACCTCTGTAATAGGGTTAGAGGCAGAGAATCCCAGTGGAGAGAGGGGAACCGGCCAGGCAGAGACAGCAAGGGCGGTTCGTTGCTCCAGTGCCTTTCCGTTCACCTTCACACTCCTGGGCCAGACTACACTCAATCATAGGACCTACTGAATAGATGAGTCTTCAATAAAGACTTTTAAAGGTTGAGACCAAGTCTGCGTCTCTCACATTGGTAGGCAGACCATTCCATAAAAATGGATCTCTATAGGAGAAAGCCCTGCCTCCAGCTGTTTGCTTAGTAATGCTAGGGACAGTTAGGAGGCCTGCATCTTGTGACTGTAGCGTACGTGTGGGTATGTACGGCAGCACCAAATCGGAAGGATAGGTAGGAGCAAGCCCATGTAATGCTTTGTAGGTTAGCAGTAAAACCTTGAAATCAGCTCTTGCCTTAACAGGAAGCCAGTGTAGAGAGGCTAGCACTGGAGTAATATGATCAAATTTTTTGGTTCTAGTCAAGATTCTAGCAGCCGTGTTTAGCACTAACTGAAGTTTATTTAGTGCTTTATCCGGGTAGCCGGAAAGTAGAGCATTGCAGTAGTCTAACCTAGAAGTGACAAAAGCATGGATTAATTTTTCTGCATCATTTTTGGACAAAGTTTCAGATTTTTCCAATGTTACGTAGACAGAAAAAAGCTGTCCTTGAAACAGACTTGATATGTTCGTCAAAAGAGAGATCAGGGTCCAGAGTAACGCCGAGGTCCTTCACAGTTTTATTTGAGACGACTGTACAACCATCAAGATTAATTGTCAGATTCAACAGAAGATCTCTTTGTTTCTTGGGACCTAGAACAAGCGTCTCTGTTTTGTCTGAGTTTAAAAGTAGAACATTTGCAGCCATCCACTTCCTTATGTCTGAAACACAGGCTTCCAGCGAGGGCAATTTTGGGACTTCACCATGTTTCATCGAAATGTACGTGTCATCCGCATAGCAGGGAAAGTTAACATTATGTTTCCGAATGACTTCACCAAGAGGTAAAATATATAGGGAAAACAATAGTGGTCCTAAAACGGAATGTCGAGGACCACCAAAATTCACAGTTGGTTTGTCAGAGGACAAACCATCCACAGAGACAAACTGATATCTTTCCGACAGATAACATCTAAACCAGGCCAGAACTTGTCCGTGTAGACCAATTTGGGTTTACAATCTCTCCAAAAGAATGTGGTGATCGATGGTATCAAAAGTAGCACTAAGGTCTAAGAGCACGAGGACAGATGCAGAGCCTCGGTCTGATGCCATTAAAAGGTCATTTACCACCTTCACAAGTGCAGTCTCAGTGCTATGATGGGGTTTAAAACCAGACTGAAGCGTTTCGTATATATTGTTTGTCTTCAGGAAGGCAGTGAGTTGCTGTGCAACAGCTTTTTCTAAATGTTTTGAGAGGAATGGGAGATTCGATATAGACCGATTAGTCTTTAAAATATTTTCTGGGTCAAGGTTTGGCTTTTTCAAGAGAGGCTTTATTACTGCCACTTTTAGTGAGTTTGGTACACATCTGGTGGATAGAGAACTGTTTATTATGTTCAACATAGGAGGGCCAAGCACAGGAAGCAGCTCTTTCAATAGTTTAGTTGGAATAGGGTCCAGTATGCAGCTTGACGGTTTAGAGGCCATGACTATTTTCATCATTGTGTCAAGAGATATAGTACTGAAACACTTGAGTGTCTCCCTTGATCCTAGATCCTGGCAGAGTTGTGCAGACTCAGGATAACTGAGCTTTGGATGAATATGCAGATTTAAAGAGGAGTCCGTAAATTGCTTTCTAATGATCAAGTTATTTTCCTCAAAGAAGTTCATGAATGTATCACTGCTGAAGTGAAAGCCATCCTCTCTTGGGGAATGTTGTTTTTTAGTTAGCTTTGCGACAGTATCAAAAATGAATTTGGGATTGTTCTTATTGTCCTCAATTAAGTTGGAAAAATAGGATGATCGAGCAGCAGTGAGGGCTCTTCGATACTGCACGGTACTGTCTTTCCAAGCTAGTTGGAAGACTTCCTGTTTGGTGTGGCGCCATTTCTGTTCCAATTTCCTGGAAGCTTGCTTCAGAGCTCGGGTATTTTCTGTATACCAGGAAGCTAGTTTCTTATGACAAATATTTTATGTTTTTTGGGGTGCGACTGCATCTAGGGTATTGCGCAAGGTTAAATTGAGTTCCTCGGGTTAGGTGGTTAACTGATTTTTGTACTCTGACGTCCTTGGGTAGGCGGAGGGAGTCTGGAAGGGCATCTAGGAATCTTTGGGTTGTCCTAGAATTTATAGCACGACTTTTGAGGATCCTTGGTTGGGGTCTGAGCAGATTATTTGTTGCGATTTGCAAACATAATAAAATGGTGGTCCGATAGTCCAGGATTAGGAGTAAAAACATTAAGATCCACAACATTTATTCCACGGGACAAAACTAGGTCCAGAGTATGACTGTGGCAGTGAGTAGGTCCAGAGACATGTTGGACAAAACCCACTGAGTTGATGATGGCTCCGAAAGCCTTTTGGAGTGGGTCTGTGGACTTTTCCATGTGAATATTAAAGTCACCAAAAATTTGAATTTGATCTGCTATGACTACAAGGTCCGATAGGAATTCAGGGACCTCAATGAGGAACGCTTTATATGGCCCAGGAGGCCTGTAAACAGTAGCTATAAAAAGTGATTGAGTAGGCTGCATAGATTTCATGACTAGAAGCTCAAAAGACAAAAACATATTTTTTTTGTTGTAAATTGATATTTGCTATCATAAATGTTAGCACCACCTCTGCCTTTGCAGGATGCGCGGGGGGATATGGTCACAAGTGTAACCAGGAGGTGAGGCCTCATTTAACACAGTAAATTCATCAGGCTTAAGCCATGTTTCAGTCAGGCCAATCACTTCAAGATTATGATCAGTCATTAGTTCATTGACTATAACTGCCTTGGATGTGAGGGATCTAACATTAAGTAGCCCTATTTTGAGATGTGAGGTATCACAATCTCTTTCAATAATGGAAGGAATGGAGGAGTTCTTTATTCCAGTGAGATTGTTAAGGCAAACACCGCCATGTTTAGTTTTGCTCAACCTAAGTCGAGGCACAGACACGGTCTCAATGGGGATAGCTGAGCTGACTACACTGACTGAGCTAATGGCAGACTCCACTAAGCTGGCAGGCTGACTAACAGCCTGGTGCCTGGCCTGCACCCTATTTCATTGTGGAGCTAGGGGAGTTAGAGCCCTGTCTATGTTTGTAGATAAGATGAGAGCACCCCTCCAGCTAGGATGGAGTCCGTCACTCCTCAACAGTCCAGGCTTGGTCCTGTTTGTGGGTGAGTCCCAGAAAGAGGGCCAATTATCTACAAATTCTATCTTTTGGGAGGGTCAGAAAAGAGTTTTCAACTAGCGATTGAGTTGTGAGACTTTGCTGTAGAGCTCATCACTCCTCCTAACTGGGAGGGGGCCAGAGACAATTACTCGATGCCAACACATCTTTCTTTCAGTGCCTTAGACCACTCCACCGCTCGGGAGCCCCAAGAGAACTGGCAGGTGTGTGAGCTGTAGTAGTAGATCAGTACAGCATGAAATGTGAATGCATGTTGTGTGTTTTAATGTCCAGATTGGATGTGGATCACCATATGCGTGGCGACAACAGTCATATATTTGCTTTTGTGTGTGTGTGTGTGTGCTATACAAGCATTAACCATTTTTTCTGCTAACCTGGCTCAGAGATTGTGTGTTTGTCTTGTCTTGACAGTCCTGTTTGTCCCTATGTGTGCTGAATAGGTTATTTGAGTTTGAGAGTGGCTTGTGTGCTGGTCTGTGGTATGGCCCTGCAACACTGTAGCCATCGGGTGTCCGGCATTTCCGTCAGCCGTTGAGAAAATGCTTCCTCTGAAATGAATGAAAGCTGCTTCACTGCCCGTGTTGAGCTCGCGTTGCATCGCGTCCAATGGCAGCGTCCAAGCTCAACAATTGCAGAAGTTAAATAATTGATGACTGGCGCTCTCTTTCATTCTATCTTGTGAATTGAAATAATTCCAAATAAAGTTGATTTTGGTTGCATACGGCCTCGACAAAACACCATTGGTTGTTTTACTAAGATTTATGAAGTCAAGAAGCTACTACTACTAGCTAGCTACATTGACTGTCTAGGTTCATAATTTAAACAAAAGCAATTTGTGTAATTAGAGGATAATTTAGTACAACCACTAGCAACAATGTTGTACTTGTACTTACACATGTGTCTGGTACCATTCCATTCCAGCCATTACAATAAAAATGTTATCCTATATTTCCTCCCACCAGCCTCCTCTGATGTGAAGGACCATGGCTGTTTTCTGATCATGTTGACAGGGTTATGTGTGGAAGACTGCTTGTAATAGTTCTGCTTGTGTGCAAACAGTGGAGTGTGTATGAAGAAGGCGTTATGACAGGGAAATAAGTCACACATTTCTTGACATTGGAAAAGGCTACTGAAAATAATGTGATTTACTCCAAATGAAACCAGAAACTCTCATACTCATCAACCCTTTCATTTAGTTTTGCTTGGAATGTAATGATCTAATGTTTTTAAATCCCTATAAAGGCATTTTTTGTGTGTGAGCTCTGATTTTGAACTCAATGCCTGCGTGTGCATTTGGTAAACCCAGTCAGAGGTTTAGAAGAGAGGACATGGTCCTTCTTATCCATCTACAGACAAGTTAACAGTTCTGTTCTGCTACAGCTTCAATATAGGCTAGTTTCTCTCGCTCTGCCCTCTCCCTGCTCATCTTTTGATATCTCTCTCTTTTGTCTCTTTCTGCAATTTCTCCCTGCCTATCCCTCCTCTCTCTCTTGACTAGTCCTGAGTGAGGCTGATTTTCAGGCTCCAGTTCCTCACCTACACAAACACAGCCAGCTCTGCTCTGTCTCTGCCCCTGGGAACTGGCAATCATGTTTGCCCAAGGTCTCGCTTGCCCTCTGAGCTACACACGCACTTATTATGCACGTATACTAGTACACACACACACACTTATCCTGCCTGGTCATATGTAATTCCGTTGTACAGTACTCAAAGGAATATATACATAGTAAGACACAGAAAGACAAATTGCAAGATTGGCAAGAGTTCCTATTTTCCAGCAATAGCCACTGTATTTGTTATCCACGTATTCTGTGTGCAACAAAATCAATACATTGTGTACTATTCTGATGTGGAGGAAGAATTCACACCTTTGTTGCTGGAAGTGTGGGCGCAGGCGCGGTGCCGTTCTGGGAAGGGGGCGGTGTCGTGGTCATCAGAAGGGGCGGGGCGGAGGTGGGTGTGTGACACAGCTGATGCACGCATCCTCTCGATGCCTCAATCACCCGATCTTTGCTACGGGTACTAGCGGCTGCAGCTTTCCCCGACCAGAGCCACACGAGTAGGCCTAGGCTATACTCCCGCTCCACCGTCGCTATCTGCGAACCTCGAATCGGACAGCTCGCCGGGGAGCAGTGCTGTGCCTGCCGCTAATAGTAAGTGTGGAGCTGCTGTTTGAGCGGAGCGCTCCATCATTCCCACAGAGAAATACGCGCACCTAGTAGGCGACGCAGCGCGGCGCACATCGACACCTGCGTTTTTCTATTTTTATCGCCATTCACTGCATTGCCAATCCATTATCCTGCCGCTTTACATGGTGCACGCTGACGGGGAGAAGGATTTGGGTGATTCAAATGTTGTTGTGGCAGAGCGATGAGGGAGAGGGATACCGTTCTTGTTCATATTGCTTATTGGAGTGAAAGTAAAGACGGCGAGATGGGAATATGGCAAAAGCGAGCGGTTGTGCGCGCGGGTTGTAGTTTACGACGCTCACTCGAGCACGACCCTCCGCTTCCCCCACGGGGGGAGAGCTATTTCCCTGACCCACACGCACATTATGCAGGCCTAATTCGTGAACGGAAAGAAATGCAGGGGGAAATGGGTAGATCGTGTTAATTATCTCGTTCTTCTCGTCCTTCGTTGTTGGGTTAGGGCTTTTTCGCTGGTATGGAGAAACGAGTGATGTTTCTCCATTGTGCTCTAGCATCGCCGCGTCAGCTGACAGTCACCCTGCCTGTGCACATCTGTGCGGTGAAAGGGTTGACGGCGGTTGTTTTAGCTGCTACAAAAATAACGAAGATAATTTTTATATATTAAGAGCATACATTTACAGACTAAGAGCAAATGTCCTACAGTAGAATTTAGACCTACCTTGGCACTTAACAGGAATAGAGCTTGCATAGGCAATAGGCTGATTTATTAGGCCTACATCACTACCAAACAGATGTAGCAAACACTGTGTTATTGACATGTCATGAAGCATATTATAAGTATATATATATATATGTGTATATGTGTGTGAACTAAAAGTGGGGGCTAACATGTCAGTTGTAGGTATATGGACAGTAATTTGATGATAATGGCAAGGGAGCTCTGATAAAATAGGCCTATTGAATATATTCTACTGTGTAGTGTTTACCTCTGTGCCCAGTGTTACTGCTCTGGAGGTCTTCTAGACCTAGCTTATATGAGGTCTTGAATTAAGTGAAGTGTGTGTGTGTAGTGGGAAGTGGTCACTTTGTTTGGGGGACAGTTTGTTTGCATTTGAGTTGTGTATATAGGGGTCTATGTATGGACAATGCAGTGACAATATGGGGAGAACATGTATTGCAGGTGTGTGTACACCTATTAAATACCTCAGTGCATTTCAGCACAGGACAAGAGATTGATAAGAATGACCTTTTTGAGAGATTTGAGGAATGTGTAAGTGTGTGAATGAGGGCACACAAGAAAGAGTGCTTGTGTGTGTGTGTGTGCCGTGCTCTCTCTGTATGAAGCATGGAGCCGATGATGTAATGCCTAGGAGTGTGTAACTGTGACAGTGAGGAGTGTAGGCACGTGCCACAGCTCAGCCAACACTGGAACAGGTCCCTCTACTGGCCCTGGGGCAGTAACGCACCCTATCTAGTTTTGAACAGCACCTTATCCCAAGGATTCAGTACTCGCACTTTCACATTCGGTTCTGTTCTCATGTCCTACCTGAGATGGAATGTTAATTCTTACATTACTATAGCAAAGTAGCATAGTAGATTAATGTGCACGGTCTTGGATTCAGGCATGAAGAGACAATGGAGAGAGAGAATTCACTCAACGGTTTGGCTGCATCTTTGCCCTGATAGTACTAGTATAGTCTACACTTGGTACAATGCACTATAAATCCAGATATTACCTTTAGGTCAATGTTCAATCAGTGATAGTTGAGTAATCAGATAGTGTTCTCTGTCTGTTGTTCAGGGGACAGTGAAATAATGATAATATACTGTGTATTCCTTATTGCACTCAGTGATGCATACACAGACATCATGTACTCTCTTTATATGCACACATACTTTGCATGACCTTATTCTCAATGAAGTATTGATGATTGACTCCCGTGTTTTTCCTTCTATTAGTCAGACAGTTGAAAAATACATTTTTTTGTCATTATCATTGGCGCAGGGGGAAGAACTTGTGTCTGTGTGTATTTTCATTTGTTTGCATGTGTGTGTCTTCAGGCATGAAGAGACAATGGTGAGAGAGAATTCGCACAATGGTTTGGCTGCATCTTTGCTCAGAAAGGAGTAGTAGGCAACACTTGGTACAATGCACTATAAATCCAGATATTACCTTTAGGTCAATGTTCAATCAGTGATAGTTGAGTAATCAGATGGTGTTCCCTGTGGGTGTGGTTCAGGGACAGAATATTTGTTAGCATTTGTGTATGTTTTATCGGTTTTCGTGTGTATATAAGACAGAAGGCATATGTTAACATGCAAATGTATCAGGTGTGCAAAAAACCTGCTCTGCTAACCATCAACAAATAGTGAGAGAAAGGGTGTGAAACGAAGATTGTGTGAGCAGTGAGCACAGTAAGCTTTCCTTCTATGATTGTACCTCAATTGCAAATCTTGAATAGGTCTGTTAATGTAGATGTGGAATGTAGTTAATATTTTGATTGAAACACTAATCAAGTAGTTATCGTGTATTAACTCAAATAAATCATATTGATGAGCTAGGCTACTTGTTAAACTGACAGCATTAACTACTTTGCAGATATTAAACAAACAGACAATCGTAATATCAGTCATAAATATAAAATTCCCAGTTTATGCTTCAAAACCAACTTTATAAGAGGTTTAAAAAAAAAGTTTCAGTTCACTCAAAATTCCATGAATACTTTTTGGTTAGGGTGGTGTAACGGATGTGAAACGGCTAGCTTAGTTAGCGGTGGTACGCGCTAAATAGCGTTTCAATCGGTGACGTCACTTGCTCTGAGACCTTGAAGTAGTAGTTTCCCTTGCATGGGCCGCGGCTTTTGTGGAGCGATGGGTAACGATGCTTCGTGGGTGACTGTTGTTGATGTGTGCAGAGGGTCCCTGGTTCGCGCCCGGGTATGGGCGAGGGGACGGTTTAAAGTTATACTGTTACAGTGGCAGCCTATTATGCCCATCTGCAAGCTTAGCAGCAAAGGCTGGACAAATATTTATCTATTTGGTTTTAATGTTAAAATACTATACAGCTAACTATGTACATACGTGAACATTGGACCATGTTTTTTTCAAAATAAAACAATAGCCAGTTTGGGTCGCTGTTGCATGTTTCTTTATAAAAACAAATAGGCTATGTCTGGCCTGAAAATGTGTTGTTTTTTTCTATATGGGCCCGTGCCCATAGTTTGACACCACTGAACTAGCGTATCTATTTATTTAGTGAGCTATGAACATGGAGCCTAACTTTAGCTAGCTAGCTGCTAGGAGGATGGCATGTCATTGGAGGAGTGGGTGAGTGACTGACTTTCCCCCTCATATCGTTTTTCAGTGGCTACAGCTAGAGATCCAGGTGTCATATGGTTAGCTAGCAAAACAATGTATATCGCTTAGCTAGCTATGCTGAAATTGAGCAACTGTTATCCAGTTAGCATATATCTTAGTCGTCAATCAAATGCATTTGGCATCGATCAAATGGGCGGGAAGGCAGGCAGGTTCCGATTCAGTTGTTTAAAACGTAGGTTGGGACAAGCATGCACTGGCAGGCAAACTGCAGAAGGACGAGCAGTTTACTTTTCTGTTTCTCAGTACAATTTTGTAGCCTACTAGTTTAACGAGTCTGAGAGGGTTTATCTAATGTTCCGTTGTTAGATTTGAGCTAATCTCGCTCTGACTACCATTAGTTGTTGATCTTGCTATTGTTGATGATGTGTGCATAGGCAACTGAGGGAGAGAGAGCCTGCCTTTTCATGGTTGTTTGATCAATAGGGCTGTAAAATTCCCAAATGTAAGAGGGCTCCCATGGTTTTGACATATTTACAGAAATCCATTCAGGTGTGTTTTGTGGCTTTTGGTGAATGCGTTCTAATGATCTAATGTCACGCTGATGCTGCTGCCTATTAACACACACTCCAGTTCAAAGTGAATGATGGCAAGCCTGTGTGGCAAATGGCTTATTTGCATATAGGCCTACTGTAACTCTGATTGGCTATGGCGCACCGTTCTGCGTAGACGCTGGTCCTGGACAAGACAGTTGTTTTTATTAGGTTTTATTTGCTGCAGTGTCTATTAATTGTCCAAACGCAACTACACTGAATTCCCAAACATTCTATGAAATTATGAAAGAGTGAAAATGACCATATCTAAGTGCTCGCTTGTCAGCAAATGCAAGAAAAGGTGTCATATTCTTCCTAGAGATGTGTATGAACAGATTTTAAAAAATATTTCATGTTGCTAAAATTATGTCAGTTCCACTTTAATGTCAACTGTTTTTACAGTTATACGAGATGTGCTTTCATTTTTATTGCATAAACAATTTTCTCAACTGAAAAAACACATTTGAATATGAATTTTCATATGATTTGGAATAAGTACCAACTGTATAAGGAGGAATTTCTGCTGAAATTGATACCGCAAATTATTATTAGCCTTTACATAATTTTTGGGATAATATTCAATGTACTTCATATACATGTACAGTGCTTTCGGAAACTATTTAGACCCCTTGACTTTTTCCAGATTTTGTTACGATACAGCCTTATTCTAAAATGTATTTAAAAAAAAATTCTCATCAATCTACACACAATACTCCATGATGACAAAGCAAAAACAGGTTTTTAGACATTTTTGCAAATGTATAAAAAACAACAACACCACATTTACATAAGTATTCAGACCACTTTGTTAAAGCACCTTTGGAAGCGATTACAGCCTCGTTTTCTTTGGTATGACGCTACAAGCTTTGCACACCTGTATTTAGGGAGTTTCTCCCATTCTTCCCTGCAGATCCTCGCAAGCTTTGTCAGGTTGGATAGGGAGCGTCGCTGCACAGCTATTTTCAGGTCTCTCCAGAGATGTTAGATTGAGTTCAAGTCCGGGCTCTGGATGGGCCACACAAGGACATTCAGAGACTTGTCCCGAAGCCACTCCTACGTTGTCTTGGCTGTGTGCTTCGGTTTGTTGTCCTGTTGGAAGGTGAACCTTCACCCCAGTCTGAGGTCCTGAGCACTCTGGAGCAGGTTTTTATCAAGGATCTCTATGTACTTTAGTCTGTTCATCTTTCCATCGATCCTGACTAGTTTCCCAGTCCCTGCTGATAAAAATCATCCCCACAGCATGATGCTGCCACCACCATGCTTCACCATGGAGATGGTGTCAGGTTTCCTCCAGATGTGATGCTTGGCATTCAGGCCAAAGAGTTCAATCTTGGTTTCATCAGACTAGAGAATCTTGTTTCTCATGGTCTGAGAGTCTTTAGGAGCCTTTTGGCAAACTCCAAGTGGCGGTCACGTGCCTTTTACTGAGGAGTGGCTTCCGTCTGTCCACTCTAGCATAAAGGCCTGATTTGGTGGAGTGCTGCAGAGATGGTTGTCCTTCTGGAAGGTTCTCCCATCTCCACAGAGGAACTCTGTCAGAGTGACCATCGGGTTCTTGAGTACCTCCCTGACCAAGGTCCTTCTCCCCCGATTGCTCAGTTTGGCCGGGCGTCCAGTTCTAGGAAGAGTCTTGGTGCTCCCAAACTACTTCCATTTAAGAATGATGAAGGCCACTGTGCTCTTGGGGACCTTCAATGCTGCATACATGTTTTGGTACCCTTCCCCAGATCTATGCCTCGACACAATCCTATCTCGGACCTCTACGGAAAATTCCTTAAACCTCATTGCTTGGTTTTTGCTCTGACATGCACTGTCAACTGTGGGACCTTATATAGACAGGTGTGGGCCTTTCCAAATCATGTCCAATCAATTGAATTTAGCACAATTGGACTCCAATCAAGCTGTAGAAGGATGATCAATGGAAACAGGATGTAATGTAACCAAATGTGGAAAAAGTCAATGGGTCTGAATACTTTCTGAATGTACTGTAAGTATCAAAAGTAAATGTAATTGCTAAAATACTTAAATATCAACATTAAAAGTATACACCGGGGCGGCAGGGTAGCCTAGTGGTTAGAGCGTTGGACTAGTAACCGGAAGGTTGCATATTCGAGTCAGTAAGGATGACCAGGGATGTTATCTTGATAAGTGAATTGGATCATTTCCCTGTCCTAAGCATTCAAAATGTAACATACTTTTGGGAAAATGTGTAGAGTAAAAGGTTTTAACATTTTATTTAGTGAAGTGTGTTTCTTCTGTACAGTATATCAACCCCTTTACTCTCTTCCTTGTATTTGTGTGTAGTATATAATTAACCACTATTTCTTTGGTGTCAGTTTGTCGTCTCAATAGTAACCTTAGCCCTGATTCAAACACCACTCTGTCGCCACACCAAACTAAAAAAATGTCACTTTCTCTTTGGAAGAGAGAAGATCGAGTGCCGTTTGAAACCATTGTGTACCTCATTTTGTCACAAAAAAATTACACATTTAAAAAAATGAAAAGCTGAAATGTCTTGTCAATAGGTATTCAACCCCTTTTGTATGCCTAAATAAATTCAGGAGTAAAAATGTGCTTAATAAGTCACCATCAGTTGCATGGACTCAGTCTGTGAGCAATAATAGTGTTTAACATGATTTTCGAATGTCTACCTCATCTTTGTACCCCACACATACAATTATCTGTAAGGTTCCTCAGTCAAGCAGTGGATTTCCAACACGTTTAACAACAAAGACCAGGAAGGTTTTTCAATGCTTTGCAAAGAAGGGCACCTATTGGTAGATGAGTAAACATTTAAAACAGACACTGAATATCCCTTTGAGCATGGTGAAGTTATTAATTACACTTTGGATGGTTTATCAATACACCCAGTCACTACAAAGATACATGCGTCTTTTCGAACTTGTTTTACAGAAAGGAAGGGAACTGCTCAGGGATTTCACCATGAGGCCAATGAGGACGTTAAACCCGTTCTAGAGTTTAATAGCTGTGATAGGAGAACTCCAAAATACTAATCTAATTGAAAGTGTGAAAAGGAGGAATTCCAAACACATGCATCATGTTTGCAACAGGGCACTAAAGTAGTACTGCAATGTCCTGAATACAAAGTGTTATGTTTTGAGCAAATCCAATTGCTGAGTACCACTCTCCATATTTTCAAGCATAGTGGTGGCTGTATTATGTTATGGGTATGCTTGTAATTGTTAAGGACTGGGATTTTCCTATAAAAAATCCTGGTTCAGTCTGCTTTCCACCAGACACTGGGAGATGTATTCACCTTTCAGCAGCACAATAACCTAAAACAGAAGGCCAAATACACACTGGAGTTGCTTATCAAGAATACAGTGAATGTTCCTGAGTGGCCTAGTTACAGTTTTGACTTAAATCTGCTTGAATATCTATTGTAAGACTTGAAAATGATTGTCCAGCAATGATCAACAACCAATTTGACAGAGCTTGAAGATTTCTGAAAATAATAATGGGCAAATACTGTACAATCAAGGTGTGCAAAGCTCTTAAAGACTTACAGGAAAAACTCATTTCTGCCAAAGGTGATTCTAACATGTAATGTCCAAGAAAGGGGTGTGACTACTTCTGAAATTAGATATTTATGTATGTCATTTTCAATAAATGTATATAAAAAAAAATCTAAGCACATTTTTTTCACTTTGTCATTGTGGGGTGTTGTGTGTAGATGGGTGAGATTTTTAAAAAATTTAATCAATTTTGAATTCAGGCTGTAACACAACAAAATGTGGAATAAGTCAAGGAGTATGAATACTTTCTGATGGCACTGTAGGTGCCGGTACTCATTTGGTGCCGTACTGTTTACATTTACTGTTTACATTTTAGGTGCAAGAGCTCCACAATACTTTTGAGCTAATATTCTATAAGAGGAACAGGAGCAGTAGAACATTTGAGGCGCCGATACTCAGCTCCTGCCCAAGTCAAGCACGGATGGTCTCAGATATCGCAGTTGGAGGACTTCTTCATCCTCCTCCTTCTGTTACGTATAGTGTGTGTTTGTGTGTGGGCATGTCCTTGTGTGTACTTACAGTTTGTGTCTCTTTACCTTCTCCCTCTCCTCTCGATGTCTCTGTGTGTCCTGCAGTGCATGTCGGCTGGTGCTGCCTCCCTGCCCTCCATCATGGCACGTGTGGAGTGTGGGGGGATGATTGAGGGGGGGGCGCCCCCAGGGCTTGGGAATTGTGGCCAGCGGGGTATTCTCCTCAACCAACACCTCTGGCCAGCAGCAATAGCAGCAGGAGATCGCCATGCGGAGCGTGGGCACCCGCACCACCCAGCAGAACAGCCTGCCTCGTGCCCCCCCACCACCCCCCTCCACTTCCACCCACAGGGGCAGGGGCTTGGAAGATAGGAGTTACAGCATCGAGAGGTCCTCTCAGCAACCTCCTCCCCTGACCCATGCTAAGGGGACTACGGCTGACGAACGAAGCTTTGCCACAGTGGAGCACTCTTCTTCTTACTACGGCAGCGAGCGTCCTCTGCCGCTCTGCGAGAGAGCAGAGAGAGAGAGGCCCCCCGCCCATAACAATGGAAGCAGACAAGTCTCCAATGGAAATAGGGGCGTTTCCAATGGGAACCGAGCAGCGGTGGGTAACAGTGAGAGGCAGGTGTCCAATGCAGTGTTTTTGAATGGAGGCGGGCGGTGTGATGGGCGGGACCAGAGGGATGGGGGGCGAGAAGTGCCGAGAGGGGCAGTGAGTTTGGACGTTTGCGGGAACAACGAGGTCTCGCTGAACAATGATCGAAACAGTAGCCAACAACTAGCTCAGTACAAAGAGGCGGGCGCCAGCGCAGCCAAACTGGATAACCATAACAACCCCCCCAACATCCTCCCCATCTCTGGGAAGCTGGAGAAGGTTCAGGTGAGTCTCTCTCCTCTCTCCTCTCTCTCTCTCTCTGTGTGTGTCCAAATACAGGCTGTAAGTTGAGTATGAGGGTGCATGTTGAAAGTGTGTTGTGCATGTGTGTATGTATTTGTACAGGAATGTATATAAAAAGCTGTCATAAATTGATATACTGTACTTTGTTACCTAGCTGCCTGAGTTATTTCTCCTCTCCCCTCAACTCCTCCATGCATTCTAATAGCATTAGCCTTTACTTAGCTGTTACTGTTCTTTATGATAGATTTCTGAAAAGGTCTCTCATACTGGACATTTGTTTTTTGTATATCTGCATATAATTTGTGTACCGGTACATTAACAAACCACAGTAAATGCTCTTAATCCCCATTTGAAATTCACATGTAGCGTCAGTATGCTTGCTGCTTAATTAATTACACGTATAGCAGCATATTCATAATCTCTGTCAACCTAATTGTCAGATAATGCATGTTATACAATCCTTGCGTTACATTTCACCACCAATGCCATTTTCCATCATCCCCCATCCAGAGCAACGATGGATTGGTCCGCCCCTCTGCCTTCAAGCCTGTAGTGCCCAAGAGCTTCCATTCCATGCAGAATCTGGTGTGCCCCCCCCAGACCGGAAGAGGGGGCCGCAGCCCCGGAGGAGGGGCCGGAGGTGGGGCTGGAGGTGGTGGGGGTCCCAGTCTACCTGGACCCCTCAGAGAGACAGACAGCTCTGGCAGCCGGGGTGGAGGTACCAGAGGCGGGGGAGGTGGTGGCAGTAGGGGCGGAGGTCAGGGGAGCCTCTCCGACTCAGGGAGGAACTCTCTAACCAGCCTGCCCACCTACGCTGGCTCCAGCTCGGGCTACGGGCCCCCGCCTGTCCTAGGGCCTCTGAGTGCCTCCACCAGCCACATCAACCGCCTGGGGACCACAGGGGCCCTGGAGAAGATGGACAAGCCTGGTGGCGTTAGCGGTAATAGTGGATACCAGAACGGACTGAGCACCTCGGATAGTGGTCGCTCCTCCTCTGGGAAGAGCTCCTCATCCTATCAGAGGCTCAGCCACCTGAGTGACGCCCCCCCGCCCCTCCGCCCCTCGCCCTCCTCCGATGACGTCATCCAGGACCTGGAGGATCGGCTATGGGAGAGAGAGCAAGAGGTGAGTTGAGACAGAAGTAGATGACGAGAGAGGGAGAGAGGAAAAGGGAGAAGAAAGAATGGATACTACTGGGGGGTGCAGGAGGAGATTTAATATATTATATTGTAGAAGAAAGCAACAAACAAATAGTGCCAGTAGTGCAAATTATCACAACTATAGGACAGTGAATGCAGTTATTTTATATAATCACAATAAATTGTTATTTGAAATTTGAGGAGTTTGCATAACCCATAGAGGGCATAGGTAACTGTACTAGTGATCTTACTGTTTACCTAATACTGTCTATGGCTTAAGAATAACCCATACATAGCTTACACGTTCCTGTTATTGTATTTATTTATTTATTTATACTATTTTGATATTGAGTACTGCACTGTTGGGAAGGGCTTGAAAGTTAAGCATTTCACAGTACTTGTGCATGTGACAAATAAAACTTGAAACTAAAACCGCTGGGAAACTGGTTGGGTGAGTTGATAAACTGGTCAGGTGGGTGTGCCCTAAACTCGCCGAGCAGACAACTGTATTTTTATTAGCTGGCGGTCAACCAGGTAAGACCCATTAGGTCTTTGGTCTGAAATAGTAGTACAAGTTATTCAAGTACTGAGGGCTTGGAGGTAGCGATATTTGAAAGTGGGGTGGTACACCTTGGTGGTAGATGGTGAATGAGGTGTGTTACCCACATACAATACAATGCAATGCAAGGAGACACAGTGGAACACCTAAAAAGCAATCAATTAATATTCAGCATCCGTTGACATTGCAAATGAGAAGTACAAAGAAATATGAAAGACTAGTGGGGCAGTAACCTCGATGATGGATGGCAGCCATTTTGTGAATTACCCATCACCTCCTGCAGCTACATGTGAATTACAGATGAGTTACTTCCTTTCCTCCTCTCCCAGGTGCTCCACATGCGCCGTAATCTGGACCAGAGTGAGGCGGCCATCGTCCAGGTGTTTGAGGAGAAGCAGCGCGTGTGGGAGCGCCAGATGGACGAGCTGCGGCAGAATTATGCCTCACGCCTGCAGCAGGTAATGGCTCCTTAGTTCACAGATTGTGGGGTCGTAGGCTATACCCAATAGCACAATAGCATTTGCCATGGCTGCATGGCAAACACTGAGAAAGGCAAAGAATGAGCGTTGAGGAGTAGTTTAGTCAAATTCTGTGCAAAATTTTTCCACTTACCTTATTTCAAATAGTACACTCAATATGGCCGCCTCCAGTATACCCATTGTCGAATGTTGATTTGAATCGGGAATCTCCATTCTACCAAATTTCTACCCAGGTGACGCGTCGCGCCCAGCGCTCCCAGAGTGCCTTGCAGGCCCAGATCACCCGTCTGTCGCAGGACAAGCGACGGCTGCATGAGGAGATGGCTGCGCTGCTGGCCCAGAGAGAGGAGCTGGAGAGGAAGTGCCTGGACTACAGGAAGGAGCAGGCTGACATCCTGCCACGCCTGGAGGAGACTAAATGGGAGGTGAGAGAGGGGACCCGGGGTTAAGTGGGTAGTGTGCATGGCTGGGTGTGGGATACTAGAGAGATTGGTGAGGTTTACAAGTTCACTGGGAGGAAGGTAAACTTTAGGGGGCATGACAAGTGAGAGGGAGAATGTGAAAAGGAGTGCTGAGAATAAATAGTAGATGTCCATGCTAAAAATGACAAAGGGCAATACTGTCTAAACCAATGGTCAGATGTGTCCTATTTGTTCTGTGCAAATGCTTTTTGATCATTAGCACACAATGCAGCAGTAGCTGTCCTATACTGTAAGTGCACATCCATTACACAGACTCATGCCCTTTACATAGGTGCTTGTTGATCTCTATTTCAACCATGTCCATATCTTTCATCCCACTCCCTGTCAGGTGTGTCAGAAGGCAGGGGAGATCTCCCTGCTGAAGCAGCAGCTGAGGGAGAGCCAGGCGGAGGTGACCCAGCGGGCGGGGGAGATGGTGGCCCTGCGGGGCCAGCTGAAGGAGGCCAACGCCCAGTTGAGGGACTGGGAAGAGGCCATGTTGGGCCTCAAGGACTCCTACAGCACCAAGAGCCTGGAGCTGGAGCGCTGCGAGGGGGAGCTGCAGAAGACGCTGACCGAGGTAGGGTTGAGGTCTGGAGAGTCAGAGACGGACCTGAAACACTAACTACCACTTGAAGGGTTGTTCTGGTCTGTGCACCACACGTTTTGAGCCCTTGAGTTACTCGCATGCATACAGTACAGATACAGGCATTCAAATACACTTTGAAAGACACAAACAATACTCTCTCTCTCACACGACACGCATTAAGTGAATTAGCTACCACTTACTCTCTCTTTAACTCCTGATTGACTCTCCGGCCTCTCCTCCCTGTGTCTCTCCAGGTCTCTCAGCTGAGGGACAAGCTGGGAATGTTTGAGGCTGAGGTGGTAGGGCTGAAGCGGGCCCTGGGTGAGCTCAATGTGAGGGATAGGGCTGTCGAGGCTAGTGGTGGAGGGAGCAGGGAAGCATCCAGGACCAGAGTGGGGCTTCCTCGCCACACAGCCCACCTGAAGGCTTCTCCTACCCGGCCCTGCCTCCACCCCCCGTCCCCCCCCCAGATGCCATACTGAGTTTGCAGAGCGATGAGGTTCAGTGCCAGGATGCCCACCATCGCCAGGAGGCTCACATGCGTCAGGAAGCCCACCAGCGTCAGGAGGCTCACTTGCGTCAGGAAGCTCATCAGCGCCAAGAGGCCCAACTGCGGCAGGAAATCCACCAGCAGCGCCAGGAGGCCCACCAGCAGTGGGAGGAGGCAGGGGACCTGCGCCGGCAGCTGGAGCACCTCCAAGGCGAGCTGCGTCTGGAACGACAGCAGCGTGAGCGACAGGCACTCACCTTCAAGAAGGAGCGCCATGTGTGGATGGACGAGAAAGAGCATGTGCTCAAGTACCAGGCCCAGCTGCAGCTCAGCTATGTGGAGACCCTGCAGAAGAACCAGGCCCTGGAGCTCCGCGTGGGCCAGCTGGGCTCCAAGCTCACCTCCACCAACACCACCCCCTCGCCCACCTCACCACCCCCACTGTCCCCCATCCCCCTGCCTGCCCCCGTCACTCCCCTACCCTCCCTCTCTCTCTCCCCACCTCCTCTTGCTGAGGACAAGAAGCTCCCTCCCGCCCTCCACCAGCTGGCCCCTCCCTGGCCGGTACTCACCCGTCTGGAGAGGATAGAATCCACAGAGATCTAGATTCTATGTGCTCTAGATCCATAATGCTCCAGAACACTACAGAGCCGTTCAATTCAGCTTATACACACTTTTATAATAATTCAACAGTATCACATATCAATAGCATTCATTTTGTAGTCCTAAATAGTTGTACTCACTGCTACCCCGGGGCGGTCCTAGGACGCACTGCACTACGGATGGCAGAGAGAGGCATGGAGGACCGTTGGGGAAGGAAAAGAACAGTTTACTCTGGTTTTCAAAGACGCTCTTCAAGCCACCCTGTATGCAGGTTTTTAGTTCTATTGATCGGCAATCCACTGAACATTTAGGTTGGGGTGAATTTTGGGATCAAGAGTAGCACACTATTGGAAAAGCTATTGTTGCATTGACATTAGCATGAAATGAAATGAATATATTATAAAGCGAAGACAGTCTGTGGGAGAAAGATTCTTCTCAAGGCAGCCTCTAGAAATTGTGAAATAAAAAAAATCTCAATTTAAATCAAGCCAAATACTACTACTAAACATGTACTACTACAGTTGTCATACTGTAAAAGTATGGATAAGGAAACTACCCTGCAGATTCTGTCTGGGCCTATTTGTAAATTGTCACAATAACTGACAGTGTAAAGACCGAGAATGTATGATTTTTGATTTAGAGTTTGATTTGGATTTTTTTTAAATGATTAATTTCACCTTTATTTAACCAGGTAGGCCAGTTGAGAACAAGTTCTCATTTACAACTGCGACCTGGCCAAGATAAAGCAAAGCAGTGCGACAAAAACAACACCGAGTTACACATGGAATTAACAAACGTACAGTCAATAACACAATAGAAAAATCTGTATACAGTATGTGCAAAATGCAGTAAGGAGGTAAGGCAATAAATAGGCCAATAGTGGCGTAGTAATTACAATTTAGCAATTTACACTGGAGTGATATGTGTAGATGAGGATGTGCAAGTAGAAATACTGGTATGCAGAAAAACAAATATGGGGATGAGGTAGATAGTTGGTTGGATGGGCTATTTACAGATGGGCTGTATACAGCTGCAGCGATCGGTAAGCTACTCTGACAGCTGACGCTTAAAGTTAGTGAGGGAGATATGTCTCCAACTTCAGTGATTTTTGCAATTTGTTCCAGGCATTGGCAGCAGAGAACTGGAAGGAAAGGCAGCCAAAGGGGGTGTTGGCTTTGGGGATGACCGGTGAAATATATCTGCTGGAGCGCATGCTACGGGTGGGTGTTGCTATGGTGACCAGTGAGCTGAGATAAGGCAGAGCTTTACCTAGCAAAGACTTATAGATGACCTGGAGCCAGTGGGTTTGGCAACGATTATGTAGCGAGGACCAGCCAACGAGAGTATACAGGTCGCAGTGGTGGGTAGTATACGGGGCTTTGGTGACAAAACGGATGGCACTGTGATAGACTGCATCGAAATTTGCTGAGTTGAGTGTTGGAGGCTATTTTGTAAATGACATCGCCAAAGTCAAGAATCGGTAGGATAGTCAGTTTTACGAGGGTATGTTTGGCAGCATGAGTGAAGGAGGCTTTGTTGCGAAATAGGATGCCGATTCCAGATTTAACTTTGGATTGGAGATGCTTAATGTGAGTCTGGAAGGAGAGTTTACAGTCTAGCCAGACACCTACTACACCATTTGTAGTAGTGATGCTAGTCGGGCGGCGGGCAGCGATCAGTTGAAGAGCATGCATTTAGTTTTACTAGCATTTAAGAGCAGTTGGAGGCCACGGAAGAGTGTTGTATGGCGTAAAACACAGCTTTATCAACCTCTGTACATAAAGGGTCTTGAAGAACAACATTGAATACTACTGGTGTCAGATTTGCGGCATGACTGTTGGGCATGTGTGGTTACTGTATGCCCTTAACAAGTTGGCCAGGGCCAGTTCCTCTGTTTAATTCACATGGTTAACATTAGGAACAAGATATGATTCAGGTAAACAGGGGGAGATCCATCCATACAGCCTCCCCCTGTGACTTTATTGGTGCTATAAGAACACACCACCACACCAAATCACGAAGGAAACAAACCAAAAGGTTTAGATACAGAAGCTGTTTTAAGGGGTGTGAGATGTGTTTTTCAGGAGTGTGTTGCATTGTGTTATTAAGGGGGGCGTTTAATAATGTGCTTGGTTGAGATGGGAAAATGAGGCTTCAGAACCCTAAGGGCTGGGATTGCATGACAGGATCAGTTGTATTAACCAATCAGGGATCTCCAAAGCTTTGATGGGTCTGCAGCTGTGAATGATTGACGGCACATTGTATTTGTTGGGCGTAGAAGGTTTTGTTTCCTCCATCTCCAGTGATGCCGCACATGTAGATTCCTCTGTGCTATCAGTAGCTGCAGTGACTGAGGACAGCCACCTTGTGGCGACAACAACTGACACAAAATGGCTCAATCAATCCCAGGATGACGAATCAGCTGCAAACCTCTTAGCATTTTACTTTGTTTCGAAACTATGTAGGCGACAGCTGAAAGCAGCTTGTAATTTGTTGACGTTCTAGATGCTTTTGGTCTCCATTGATATTTCTTAAAGTGACAAAAAGGGGTGTGTTAGTGATTAATTAATGATTACTTAAACATAAAGGTTGGTCAATGAAGCTGCTTATCTGCACAAAGTGTATATTTAAGATCACTAGCAGCAGGTGGTAGCTGAGCCAGCAGACATGATGGTGTTAGATGCTAATTGTAAGATTCAGACTTTATAGGAAGAGTAATGCATTTTTGGAATGATTCTTTGAGATAATGGAGTGTACTTGTGTGGTGTACTTGTTTGAACAGGACCCACCCTCATTTGAAAAAAACTATGTATATGTCAATATATACTACCTTTATAGATCTCTAGAATATATTTGGCTATATGGGACATTTTACAATATATTAAACTATTCTAAACATTAGTGTGTACAGTATATGTTGACATATATTTTTTCATGGGTCTGGGAAATTTAGAGAATAACTTTGAAGTCAGGGGTGAAAGAAGTGAGGACTTAAAAAAGAATTAATGTTAAAGAGAGGATAAGAAGAGGAAAAGAAAGAGGTAGAGCAAGGGATGGAGGGCCCACACCCTCAGTTTTGGGGCAACATTTGCTGCTATGTACTTTTGTTGTGTCCTGCTGTGTTCTTAGTAGAAACAGAAAGGCAGTGTACTTGGATGTAAATATTATTGTTATTTATTATGTGTACATATTTATTCAAATATATCAAGCTTATTACGTGTGAATAATTTAAGAGGATTATTATGAATTAATGAGACAGACATTTCCGCTTTTATTTTTTAAACTATATCAATATAAATATATAAATATATACATATATATGAAATCTTTTTAATTTTGATCTACTACATGGTACAGTACAACTGAAGCGATTGTTCAAAAACGAATATGTTAGATTTTGTGTGTTTCAACTCTTGTAATGTCTTAAAAGACTAAATGGTATCAAGTTTCTTTTTGTATTTATTTTGTGTTACAGAAAAATGGCTTGAAGAAAACATATCTTAGCAAATATGAATTTAATGATTAAAGATGTGATTAAATCTTGAATAACTCATTTTGTTGCCCACAGGGTGTTCACACATGCTCACTATGAATAAAGCTCAATACTCAATATCTGACTTTCAATTTTAAACATGTTGAAGTAGTTCTAATCTCTTATTAGAAATACAGTTGGCCAAGCCTTGTCAAGTTAGGATAATTGGATACAGTTGGCCAATTACTTCCAATTTCCGTATTAGGATAGTATCATGTAATATATTGATTATTGATTGATTGCATGATTTCACATTCATTTGAGCAACTGCATAAGTAGGAAAACCCTGCCTTCCACATCTGCAGAATTCATGTAATATATACTAGGAGAGCGGTCCAGTGCACAGCTACTTCGACAAAGAGTTCGCTTTCGCTGACGCTACTATTTTTGTACCCGCACAGCGCCGTAGGTCAGAGCTCATCAGCGACCTTACAGACAAGGATGTTTCTGAAATGTCATAAAAAAATTATATATATTTTTCCTTGTGCAAGATATTGCTATTATCGGTGAGTTTACTTTGTTTTGTATATATGGCAAACTGCAACTGGCTAGTATTGTGGAATAAATTAGCTAGCTAATACAATTTATCATACTTAGCTAACGTTAGCTAGCAACTCATTCCAAAGTGGCTACCTGATTAGTTAAGATTAGCTACTGAAAACTTCAGGGGAGAGCTCGCCAGTCTACTGTACTGTGTTCTTCTTTGCCACCAATGGTATAGCTTACCCGGCGTTATCAATTATGTATATTAATATCCTAACGTTAGTTAGCTATAGGAAACCCAGCTAGCTAGCTATATCCTGAACAGGATTCCACATGGCCCTCGTATAGGCTGTTCTGTTAATATGGATGAAGTAGAAATGTCATCTCTAGAATTGAAGCAGCATGCACCTTACATTTTAGGAACAATATATCTATAGTTAAACCAACAACCTAATAATTCCTGCACATTCTCTGCCTTTCAGCTTCTGAGGTGGATGTCTGTGGGATCATTATGCCATGTGGCTAGGCTACGCCATCTCTCCCTAGCCCTCCATAGGCAGTTCCTCAGAGCTCGGCATCTGCACAACGCTTATGGAGAACCTGAAACGGAGGGACTCGATGAGGAGGATGGGAGGGAAGGGGTACATCCCGGGGGCTACAGGTTACAGTACAACCCCTCCTCTTACTATCGGCCTCAGCATGACCCTGGAGCCTCCCTGAGCAGGTTGGAGATGGAGGAGCAGTGTCAGTCCACCGTCACCTCTGCCTTCAGGCAGCAGAGTAACCGCTACAGTGTCAGCTCCTCACGCCGCCTATCCAGCACCAAGAACACTCTGCTGGACCTGGCCTTCAACAGAGGCACTGGGGCTAAGGCAGAAAGGGCACCCCCCTACCGCACAGAACCCCTAACCCCAGACGTCAAAGGCGACCCCCGTGCCTTCCAGACATGCCGCCCAGAGTACTCAGCCATGACCCTTGACCTGTCCCAGCGGCCTGCCCCAGTCCATTCCAAGCAGGCCTTTTTCCTGCTGCACAAAGTAACCATCCTGAAGGGCAGCATGGAGCCTGTGGATGTAACCGGTTTCCTCACCAAGCTTAGCCACCTGCACCCTGACCAGACACCTTTAGTGAGGGGTGACACGCGTTTCATCATGCTGCTCCGCTACTCAGTGGAAAACCTGAGTCACTTCAGCCACTCCCAGCTACTGAAGGTGCTGAGGTCGTTCGTTTGGCTGGGCCTGCCCCCCACTCACAGCATGCTGGGGCTGTATGAGGCTGAGCTGGGCCGCAGGGCCGGGGAGATGGGCCTCCACCAGCTGCTGTTGGCTGCAGACCTGTGGCGCTGCCTGGGGAGGTCTGTGCCTCAGTACCTGCAGTGCCTGTATGACTGCGCCAGCCTGCACTTAGGCCAGGTAGGTGTCCCTGAGATAGTCCAGCTTCTGTATGTGATGGGGGAGGGCAGGCACTGCCCCAAAGAGCTAGTTCACCCCTTAGAGCAGATACTGATGCGTCACCTGGACCAGCTGGAGCCAGAGGAGGTAGGTGCTGTGTGCCTGGGCCTGTTCAAGTCCCAGACAGCACTCTCGGAAGGATCGGTGAACCGGCTGGTGGACAGGGCCCACTCGGTTGTGTATGAGATGAGTGACTTTGCCATGGTGAATGTGATGAAGCTGCTGCGTTTTAGCTACCTGGACCATCGGGCTTGGCTTGAGGTCATGGCGCATGAGGTGCCTCGCCGTGCCCCCAGCATGGGCGTCCAGGGTCTGATGCATGTGGCACTGGCCTGCTCGTCCCTGCATTACCGCAACGAACGCATCCTCCTGGCTGTTGCTGAGCGCCTGCCGTCGTTAGCGCCACACTGTCGGAGCAAAGACTCGGGCAAGCTGATATGGGCCTTTGGGACCCTAGGTGTCTTGCCCATCCAGTGCCCTAACTTCTACCCCAGCCTCATTGAGGCCCTCCGGCAGAGAGAGGATGAGTTCCAGCGCTATCCTGAGCACCTCCTAACCGGCCTCCTCGGCCTGGCATTTATCTGTCAGCTCCCTGAGGACCTTGTGGCGTTAGCTTTGAGCCCCGAGTTTGTTAGCCTAGCCACCAGGTCCAAACAGCTGGATCTGAAGAAAGACTTGTTCACTCTGGATGGGACGGTGGCGTTGGAGCTGCCTCACTGGACTGGCCCGCGGCTGAGTAGAGAGCTGCGGGAGGAGACAACGGAGATTCTGTGGCACTTTGCCCAGAAGGACGTGTGTCAGAAGGTTGAGGTCCTGGAGGCAGAGGCCGTGTTACGGGACCTTTTGGGTGGAGAGGAGTTTGTGAGCAAACGAATGATCCTGCCTCACACCCGCTCCATCGACCTGGAGGTGCATTTGAACCCTGTCGGACAGCCGCTACCTGTGACCTCAGTGCAGACATACCCCCTTTCCTCCAAGGATTGGACAACTTCTTCTGGCTCTTCTACTCAGGGCTGGGAGAAGATCAACACAGGAGTCACTCTCACCGAGGACCTTTTGACTCAACTTACCAATGGCAGAAAGACCCCCCTTCCCCCAACCCAAGCTTTTCAGCTGCCCCTCCTCCGAAGGACAGAGCCGGATGAGGGAGGGGGGCTGTTCAGTGTGGGAGTCGATCTGACGGACGGGCTTGTGGGGACTCTGACCAAACGTAACAACCCAGGCCCACTCCCCAGGGACTCCCACAAAGCCTCCATAGCCCCCATCAGACTGGCCATCCAGGTGACGAACAGGAACCACTACTGCTACCGCTCTCCACAGCTGCTGGGGCTGCACGCCATGAAAAGGAGGCAGCTGAAGCTGACTGGATACCGAGTGGTGGAGCTGCCTCACCGTGAGTGGTTCCCTCTGCTGAGGCGAACCCACGCTGAGAAACTGGCCTATATGCACTGCAAGGTTTACGGCACCCTTGACTGACGTGTTCATATGTGTTTTTTTTTAGTAAGCTTATGGGCAATCCTTGTTGAGAGGCTGTTGAATATAATGTCAGATTTTTACCTTGTCAGCTCGGGGATTTGATCCAGCAACCTTTCGGTTACTGGCCCAACACTCTAACCACGAGGCTGCCTGCCACCCCTGATCAGTGTGAGAGGTGTCAAAAATAAATGTTATGACTGCAAGATTTTGAAGAGCAGCCAAACATGACTTCTGCATGTTCTTCATGTGTGGGATGGGACATTTTTTGTTGCTAGGCCTAAGCTAAATGGTAAAAGAGGATCTATTAAGCGAACGTAATGTATGAATACTTTGAATGTACAGTACATATCACTTCCCCACTGTTGACATGTTTGCAGTATTCCATTAAATGTTTGATGGTCCATTAAAAACCGCTTCAGAGAACTCATTTTAGTATCTTCTGTGTCATAACGGGGTGGTAGGTGACATGCAGTACCTTCGGGAAGTATTCAGACCCCAGCTTTATTCTAAAATTGATTAAATTGTTTTTTCCCCCTCATTAATCTACAAACAATAGCCCATTTTTAAAAACAGTTTTTTATTAAAAGTAAAAAACAAAATATATTACATTTACAGAAGTATTAAGACCCTATACTCAGTACTTTGTTTGATTGGGTTCAAGTCTGGTTTCTGGCTGGGCCACTCAAGGACATTCAAAGACTTGTCCCTAAGCTACCCCTGCATTGTCTTGGCTGTGTGCAGTTTGGACCGGGTCGTCCTGTTCCAAACTTCTTCCATTTGGAAGATGAACCTTTGTTCTTGTGGACCCCAGTCTGAAGTTTAGATCTTGTGTGTCTCGGAGCTCTACTGACAAGATTGCTCTGAGGATTTGTGGGAAAAATCCATTTTAGAATAAGGCTGAAACATAACTGTGGAGGGTCAAGGGGTCTTATAACTTTCCGAAGGCACTGTAGCCTATCAGACTTTCCCTCCTCGATTTGATGGGTTTTTAATATTGCGATATTTAACAGCTTATAACCTTACGTTTTGTGCCATTTACCCCCAGTCCAGCTGTCTATACAGTATAGATATCTGATTCATGTCTACCACATGTGATTTGGCCTAAAATGTTCTATTATAATTCGCCAACCCCTAAATCCAGCATTTTTTTTTCTCCCAGCTATGTACTTCTGCTTCACTATGCACATGCATTCATGTATTTCATTTAATTAAGAAAAGTTATGAGGTTTTCATGTTATTGAGTGGAGGCACATATGTGAAGGGTTTTAAATTACCATTCGTTAATGTTAATCAGGAATTCAAAGTAGGATCTTAAATCTAAAGCCCATGTGCCCTTTTGTACGTGCAGGAAATTAAAATATTCTTGATTGACTGTTCATACACCTGGTTCTCCAGATTTGAGTTATTAGTGTGTGAGTTTGTTTGCGTGTGGGTGAGAGTAATCGAAGGCCAAGCGTACAAAATGAAGAACACTAAACGATAATCAGAGGTGTGGTGCAAATTCATGACCAGAATTGATACGCCTTTATTTATCCAGTTGTGTTCTTGAGGCAGGAAGTATAAAAAGGGACAGCATGTGTTATTTATAGGAGATTTTCTATTCGCTACATGTCAACAACTATACATCCTTTACTTTGACAAAGTATTTTAAATCAGAAAAAAAATACACAAGGCATGGCATGAACAATTACCGTCAGTCAACGTGAAGGTTTTCACATTTGTCATAGCCATATTCTTCATTTCATGTGTTAATTTACAAAACACTAACGGCCCTTTTTTAAAAGAGGCTATTCAGTCAAGAAATAGGTTGTGCCAAATCTTACAAAACTCTCAACGCATCACTGTACATTTGACTTATGTCTCTCTGAATGACGTCGTTCGAGTGTGACAGTGTTTCAATGTTTTCTCAATAGACCAAAGACTTCACCTTACAATGTCAGCTGTTTCTTATAGAGAGCAGGGTCAATCATTCTCTGAGTCTTTTGATACTTGGTGACCAACTGTTCTCCATCATGTTTACTCGTTCTATGAAGGTCAAAGCTTTTCAATGTCCCTTTGAACTTAACAGCATGCACCAACACAATAAAAGTGTCCGTGCCCTTAGTCCACGTTTGTGTAAGCCAGCGGACCCACTGATCTGACTGACCAACTGTGGTTAAACCGGGGTCATCTGTACAATGCAAGACTATGTTAGCATGCCGAGCTAAAGCCTAGGCATTAGCTTTGGAGGCTAGAGCAAGTTGTCAGGTCTCAAGGAAAGGATACTCATCATGCGACCGTAGTTCACTGAACCACCTGTTACATAACCAGACCTTAATTGGTCTGACCTGGTCAGGGAAAAACTCTGGCCCTATGCCCAATAACTGGAAGGAATGGAGGAAGGTGAACATTTCTACACACCAATTTGGCCTGTCATGCTGGGTTTCTCAATTGGCATTGCATAGCCTCAACGTGACAGAAATTGTGAAATTTTGCCATTGCGAAAGCTGTTATTTGTCACTTTGGAATGTGGTCACTAGTGAATTGTTTAACATGCTTTTGTCTTGCACTTTCTGTGATTTAAGAGATTCTTAAGTGTGTCTTATCCTTTATCCTGCCCGTGTCTGCGTGCCTCACTCCGTGTCTATCCTCCACGTCAATATACCCTTCCTTTTCAGGAGGAGACGAAGCATGAGTCAGAACTGTCCTTGGAGAGGAAGTTGTGATGTTCTTTTCTCCCTATAGCCATATCCACTACGTCTTGTGTTTGTTCCTCATGGATTCAAGTACTGAAAATACATCTTTGCCAATATTGTTGCTTCAACCTACATACTGGAACTGAATAAATATCTGTCCTACCTTTGTATAAGCATTATACAGGATCAGCCATAGTAATACGGCACACTCTTGCTCAAGGGCACATTGACAGATTTTTCACCTTGTTGGCTCGGGTATTCAAACCAGCGACCTTTCGGGTTACTGGCCCAATGCTGTTTCTGCTAGGCTACCTCCCACCCTGTCGTATGTCCGTCATGTGAATATTTGACATAGTATGTAGCTTATTTTTGAGGTATTAACATTAAGTGGGGATGTTTCTGAACAAAATCATGAGAATGTTCAGAAAAAAAAGTGACTGCAGTGCTATTTTTATTTTTTTCACCTTTATTTAACTAGGTAGGCTAGTTGAGAACAAGTTCTCATTTACAACTGCGACCTGGCCAAGATAAAGCAAAGCAGTGTGACACAAACAACACAGAGTTACACATGGAATAACAAACATACGTCAATAATACAATAGAAAAAGTCTATATACAGTGTGTGCAATGAATAGACCATAGTGGCTAAATAATTACAATATAGCACTTAAACATGAGTGATAAATGTGCAGAATATGAGTGTGCAAGTAGAGATACTGGGGTGCAAAGGAGCCAAATAAATAAAATAACAGTATTGGGATGAGGTAGTTGGATGGGCTATTTACAGATGGGCTATGTACAGGTGCAGTGATCTGTGAGCTGCTCTGACAGCTGGTGCGTAAAGCTAGTGAGGGAGATACGAGTCTCCAGCATCAGTGATTTTTGCAGTTTGTTTCTGTCATTGACAGCAGAGAACTGGAAGGAAAGGCTTCCGAAGGAGGAATGGGCTTTGGGGTGACCAGTAAAATATACCTGCTGGAGCGCTTGCTGCTTTGGTGACCAGTGATCTGAGATGAGGCGGGACTTTACCTAGCAAAGACTTATGACCTGGAGCCAGTGGGTTTGGCAACGAATATGAAGCGAGGAGCCAGCCAACGAGAGCATACAGTTTGCAGTGGTGGGTAGTATATGGGGCTTTGGTGACAAAACGGATGGCACTGTGATAGACTGCATCCAATTTGCTGAGTAGAGTGTTGGAGGCTATTTTGTAAATGACCGCCGAAGTCAAGGATCGGTAGGATTGTCAGTTTTACCAGGGTATGTTTGGCAGTATGAGTGAAGGATGCTTTGTTGAGAAACAGCAAGCTGATTCTAGATTTAATTTTGGATTGGAGATGCTTAATGTGAGTCTGGAAGGAGAGTTGTATGGCATTGAAGCTCATCTGGAGGTTTGTTAACACAGTGTCCAAAGAAGGGCCAGAAGTATACAGAATGGTGTAGTCTGCGTAGAGGTCACCAGCCGCAAGACCGACATCATTGATGTATACAGAGAAAGAGTCGGCCCAAGAATTGAACCCTGTGGCACACCCATAGAGACTGCCAGAGGTCCGTACAACAGGCCCTCCCATTTGACACACTGAACTCTGTCTGAGAAGTAGTTGGTGAACCAGGCGAGGCAGTCATTTGAGAAACCAAGGCTGTTGAGTCTGCCGATAAGAATGTGATGATTGTCAGAGTCGATAGCCTTGGCCAGGTCGATGAATACAGCTGCACAGTATTGTCTCTTATCGATGGCGATTATGATATCGTTTAGGACCTTGAGCGTGGCTGAGGTGCACCCATGCCCAGATTGGAAACCAGATTGCATAGCGGAAAAGGTACGGTGGGATTCGCAATGGTCGGTAATCTGTTTGTTAACTTGGCTTTCAATGACCTTAGAAAAGTAGGGTAGGATAGATATAGGTCTGTAGCAGTTTGGGTCTGGAGTGTCTCCCCCTTTGAAGAGGTGGATCATTTTTTAAAGAGAGGGTCCAGATTGTCTAGCCCGACTGATTTGTAGGGGTCCAGATTTTGCAGCTCTTTCAGAACATCAGCTATCTGGATTTAGATTTATTCAATGTGAATTTTGTGGTAATCTATAAAACAGATTTACCAAGTGTTTAGACTACCATGTACACATTTGTCTGTTTAAGCTAGAGATATCTGGGTTATTTGAATAGGCTGCGTCTTCCACCGCATCTGCCGATGTTGGCCTTTTGCATCTGCAGTGGAAGGTCGCAGAGCTACAGCAGTTTATGTCAGACCATCCTGAAAATCGGTCTTCTCACGAAAACGTCTATAGAGTCTAAACAGTTTGGGCTACACACTAATATGACCCTTTTAAAGATGACACTCACGAACACGATGGTGTTCTCCGTTTTGCTCTACGACCCCCACCACTGTCATGGGACTCGTCTGAAGGTAACTTGGTACTGTGCCGAAAAATCTGTGAAAGTGAATAGGGCATTTCCACGTCAAAGGTATACGGTTTATTCCACAGTAAAAACATATTCCTGATCTTTCTTATCTCAGATATAGGACAGACATTTCAAAACATACACATGACCAAAAGTATGTGGACACTTGCTTGTTGAACATCTCATTCCAAAATCATGGGCATTCATATGGAGTTGGTCCCCCCCCTTTGCTGCTATAACAGTCTCCACTTTTCTGGGAAGGCTTTCCACTAGATGTTGGAATATTGCTAGGGGACTTGCTTCCATTCAGCCACAAGGGCATTAGTGAGGTCGGGCACTGATGTTGGGCGATTAGGCCTGGCTTGCAGTTGGCGTTCCAATTTAGGTGCAGTGTGGTTGAAGTCAGGAATCTGTGCAGGCCAGTCAAGTTCTTCCACATCGATCTCAACAAATAATTTCTGTATGGGCCTTGCTTTGTGCACGGGGGCACTGTCATACTGAAACAGGAAAGGGCCTTCCCCAAACTGTTGCCACAAAGTTGGAAGCACAAAATTAGTCTAGAATGTCATTGTATGCTATAGTGTTAAGGTTTCCCTTCACTGGAACTAAGGGCCTAGCACGAACAATGAAAAACAACCCCAGACCATTATTTCTCCTCCACCAAACTTTACAGTTGGCACTATGCATTCGGGTAGATAGCGTTCTTCTGGCATCCGCCAAACCCAGATTTGTCCGTCAGACTGCCAGACGGTGAAGCTTGATTCATCACTCCAGTGAATGCGTTTCCACTGCACGGCCATGGAAACCCATTTCATGAAGCTCCCGACGAACAGTTCTTGTGCTGACGTTGCTTCCTGGGGCAGTTTGGAACTTGTTAGTGAGTGTTGAGGACAGACTATTTTTACATGCTTCAGCACTCTGTGGTCCCGTTCTGTGAGCTTGTGTGGCCTACCACTTTGCGACTGAGCCGTTGTTGCTCTTAGACATTTCCACTAAACAATAAAAGAAGTTGACTGGGGCAGCTCTCGCAGGGCAGAAATATGACGAGTTAACTTGTTGGAAAGGTGGCATCCTATGACGGTGCCACGTTGAAAGTCACTGAGCTATTCAGTAAGGCCATTCTACTGCCAATGTTTGTCTATGGAGATTGCATGGCTGTGTGCTCGATTTTATACACCTGTCAGCAACGGGTGTGGCTGAAATAGCCAAATACACTAATCTGAAGGAGTGACAACATACTTTTGTATATATAGCGTACTTCCTTTTCATTTATTTTTTGACTATGATTCTGTTATTCAATAGGTTTCTATGGGCTAATAGCAGGAAGACCAAATTCAATATTTCAAATACAGAACCAGTCAATAGTTTGGACACCTACTCATACAAGGGTTTTTCTTTATTATGACTATTTTCTACATTGTAGAATAATAGTGAAGACAACACAAAATAATACATATGGAATCATGTAGTAACCAAAAAAAGTGTTAAATCAAAATATATTTGAGATTCTTCAAAGTAGCCTCCCTTTGCCCTGATGACAGCTTTGTACACCCTGGCATTCTCTCAACCAGCTTCATGAGGTAGTCACCTGGAATGCTTTTCCAACAGTCCCACATCTGCTGAGCACTTGTTGGCTGCTTTTCCTTCACTCTGCAGTCCAACTCATCCCAAACCATCTCAATTGGATTGAGGTCGGGTGATTGTGGAGGCCAGGTCATCTGATGCAGCACTCATCACTTTCCTTGGACACATAGCCCTTATATAGCCTGGAGGTGTGTTTTGGGTCATTGTCCTGTCAAAAAACAAATGATAATCCCACTAAATCGCAAACCAGATGGGATGGCGTATTGCTGCAGAATGCTGTGGTAGACATGCTGGTTAAGTGTGCCTTGAATTCTAAATAAACAGACAGTGCAAAGCACCCCCACACCATAACACCACCTCCTCCATGCTTCACGGTGGGAACCACACATGCAGAGATCATCCGTTCACCAAAAATCTCAAACTTTGACTCATCAGACCAATGGACACATTTCCACTGGTCTAATGTCCTTTGCTCGTGTTTCTTGGTCCAAGCAAGAAGTAGTAGTGATTTCTTTGCAACAATTCGACCATAAAGGCCTGATTCACACAGTCTCCTCTGAACAGTTGATGCTGAAATATGTCTATTACTTGAACTCTGAAGCATTTATTTGGGCTGCTATCTGAAGTGCAGTTAACTCTAATGAACTTATCCTCTGCTCAGAGGTAACTCTGGGTCTTCCTTTCCTGTGCCACCAGTTCCATCATAGCGCTTGATGGTTTTTGCAACTACACCATGGACTAGCTCACTCTCCCTGCCTGTCTCATTACACTACAATCAGTGCCGGCTGCGAACAATGATCAGCGGGAAAATCCAAATTTCCACATTTTTGATGCTGTATTTGTAATGATATAAAATATAAGCAGCAGATTCACCAAACGGTTTCTGTGCCAATGCACCATACATAACCAATGCAACACCACAATCAAGTAGAGTATGTCAATCTCGACAAACAGACAATACATCACTCCCTACTCAGCATTGGTTTAAGAATCTCTGATTGTAATGAAACTTTTTGGTGTTTTGTAATGTCTCGATTAATCGAATGGCCATTGCATAGTTTGGATGCTGGAATTATTATTATTTTTTCTCCCCAATTTTTAGCATATTGTCTCATCTCTGCAACTCCCGTACTGACTCGGGAGAGGCAAAGGTCAAGAGCGATGCATCCTCCGAAACACGACCCAACCAAGCAGCACTGCTTCTTGACACAATGCCCACTTAACCCGGAAGCCAGTCACACCAATGTGTTGGAGTAAACACTGTACACCTGGCGATAGTGTCAGCATGCATGCGCCCAGCCCACAACAGGAGTCGCTAGACCGCGCTGGCCAAACCCTCCCCTAACCCGGACGACGCTGGGCCAATTGTGCGCCGCCCCATGGGTCTCCCAGTCACGGCCAGCTGCGACAGAGCCTGGACTCGAACCAGGATCTCTAGAACACATGTTAAGCTTTCCTGAATTAATGGGCCTGCTGGGAACATAAGCCTATGTGGCCACATTATATAGGAGAATGATGATCGGCAGCATACAACGCATCAGAAGTTAAAAATACAGCCAGACTGGCCTGCTACTGTGCCATTCTATAATCTGTCGACCCACAACTGATCCAAATGGAATGAAACATAAAAATAAGAGGGATTTCACGGCATTATTAAATTATATTTTAATGCAATTATAGTTCCTGAGTGGCACAGCGGTCTAAGGCACTGCATGCATCTCAGTGCAAGAGGTGTCACTACAGTTTCTGGTATGAATACAGGCTGTATCGCATCCGGCCGTGATTGGGAGTTCCATAGGGCGTCGCCAGGGTAGGCCGTCTTTGTAAATAAGAATTTGTTCTTATCTTACTTGCCTAGTTAAATATTTTTTTAAATGCAGAATTGGAGTGTTGTTGGTTAGTCTAGGTACGATAAGTTTATTGTCCCAAAATAGGATCAATAGGGGAGCTTTTTGAACTGTGTCTTGACTGTTATTTCATGCGCAATGACGCACCTGGCCTCTCGGCTGCCAATTAGATTTGTGAAGATTTGAAAGATTTTGTGTGGTATGCTAGTTAAGGTATTGCAGATATTGACTAAAATTACCACTATAGTTTACTATATGGTGCTTTTGTAAAGTATTTAGACACCTTGACCTTTTCCACTTTTTGTTGTTACAGCCTTATTCTAAAATTAATGAAATAGTTTTTTTCCTCAGCAATCTACACACAATACTCCATAATGACAAAGCAAAAACAGGTTTTTATACATTTTTGCAAATGTATAAAAATAGAAAAAAATTGAAATATCACATTTACAGAAGTATTCAGACCCTTTATTCAGTACTTTGTTGAAGAACCTTTGGTAGTGATTACAGCCTTGAATCTTCTTAGGTATGACGCTACAAGCTTGGCACCCCTGCATTTGGGGAGTTTCTCCCATTCTTCTCTGCAGATCCTCTCAAGCTCTGTCAGGTTGGATGGGGTGCGTCGCTGCACAGATAATTTCAGGTCTCTCCAGAGATGTTCGATCGAGTTCAAGTCCGGGCTCTGGCTGGGCCATTCAAGGACATTCAGAGACTTGTCCCGAAGCCACTCCTGCGTTGTCTTGGCTGTGTGCTTAGGGTCGTTGTCCTGTTGGAAAGTGAACCTTTGCCCCAGTCTGAGGTCCTGAGCGCTCTGGAGCAGGTTTTCATCAAGGATGTCTCTGTACTTTGCTCTGTCCATCTTTCCCTTGATCCTAACTAGTCTCCCAGTCCCTGCCGCTGAACAACATCCCCGCAGCATGATGCTGCCACCACCATGCTTCACCGTAGGGATGGTGCCCATTTTCCTCCAGACTTGACACTTGGCAATCAGGCCAGAGTTCAATATTCATTTCATCAGACCAAATAAACTTTTTTCTCATGGTCTGAGAGTCTTTAGGTGCCTTTTGGCAAACTTCAAGCGGGCTGTCATGTGCCTTTTACTGAGGAGTGGCTTCCTTCTGTCCACTCTACCATAAAGGCCTGATTGGTGGAGTTCTGCAGAGATGGTTGTTCTTCTGGAAGGTTCTCCCATTTTGACAGAGTAACTCTGGATCGCTTTGGGATTGACCATCAGGTTCTTGGTCTCCTCCCTGACAAAGCCCCTTCTCCCCCAATTGCTCAGTTTGGCCCGAGTGGCCAGCTCTAGGAAGAGTCTTGGGGGTTTCAAATGTCTTCCATTTAAGAATGATGGAGGCCACTGTGTTCTTGGGAACATTCAATGCTGCAGACATTTTTTTGGTACCCTTCCCCAGATCTGTGCCTTGACACAATCCTATATCAGTGCTCTACAGACAATTCCTTCGACCTCATGGCTTGGTTTTTGCTCTGACATGCACTGTCAACTTCGGGACCTTATATAAACAGGTGTGCCTTTCCAAATCATGTCCAATCAATTGAATTTACCTGAGATGAGATGCATGCAGTGCCTTAGACCGCTGTGCCACTCGGGAACTATAATTGCATTAAAATATCATTTTAATAATGCCGTGAAAGCCCTCTTATTCACAGCAAAGTGTCTGAGTACTTATGTAAATAACGTATGTTTTTATTTGTAATACATTTGCAAACATTTCGAAAAACCTGTTACCGCTTTGTCATTATGAGGTATTATGTGTAGATCAATGAGGATTTTTTTAATTTAATCCATTTCAGAATAAGGCTGTAACGTAACAAAATGTGGAAAAAGTCAAGAGGTCTGAATACTTTACAAATGCACTTTAGATAGAGGGCAGGATAGACAGTTGACTATATTGACCTGTGGTATAGTAAGCACATGGAAAAGAGTAGTGCATATGGGAAGTACCAAAACACATTTATAGGGGAGGCACATGCAAGCAGATGAGGACATTATATTGTAAAATCTGCAAATGTAAATCACGGGAAAAAAGCACTACCCTCCTCTGTGCTCAATAAAAAAACAACGCTCCCAAAGCAACAAAAGAAGTTATACAACCCTCCCCTCTTTTGGACCAGACCAGACCCCACCCCAGTAAATGTTGAACTGTCCCTTGCTAACCAATCTTACTCTGTATTAAATGATGTCATCAACCCCATACATCATGTTCCTTCGATCAAGGCCTTTGGTCACCTTGGTTGGGGTTCAAAGGTTAAACAGGCACAATAGAGTGCGGGGAACAAAATGTATTAATTTATCTTTAAAATCATTCTCTGTGAGATTACCAATGTGGTTCAAGGGCCCATCCAACTAAGGTTAGTTCCTTCAGTCGCCTTGAAGGAAATTAGTAAATTCCTGAGAAAAGACCATGCTTTATGTGTTGTGGCCTTTAAAGCCTATTGGATATTTGCTGTCATTATCCATCCACTATCTAGAGTTAGCTCTGCACAATGTCAACAAAGTACTGATGCAAAATAAATGTTTTTGGGGAGTTGTGAAGGTAAACGTTTTATACCAGATTTAAACATTTTATATCTCTCTCTGGTTCTATTTCAGCTAGCTACATACAGTTGCAAGAAGAAGTATGTGATCCCTTTGGAATTACCTGGAATTCTACATAAATTGGTCATATTTGATCTGATCATCTAGATCACAACAATAAACAAACACAGTCTGCTTAAACTAATAACACACAAACAATGATATGTTTTCATGTCTTGATTGCACACCGTGTAAACATTTACAGTGCAGGGTGGGGAAAGTATGTGAACCCTTGGATTTAATAACTGGTTGACCCTTTGGCAGTAATAAACTCAACCAACAGAATTTTGGACCATTCATCTTTACAAAACTGTTTCAGTTCAGCAATATTCGTAGGATGTCTGGTGTGAACCGCTCTTGAGGTCATGCCACAGCATTTTAAAATCCGGTTGAGGTCAGGACTCTGACTGGGCCACTCCAGAAGGCGTATTTTCTTCTGTTGACACCATTTTGTTGTTGATTTACTTCTGTGTTTTGGGTCGTTGTCCTGTTGAACTTCAATTGGCGGACAGATTTACATTCTCCTGCAAAATGTCTTGATAAACTTGGGAATTCATTTTTCAAATCAAATTTTATTTGTCACATTCACATGGTTAGCAGATGTTAATGCGAGTGTAGCGAAATGCTTGTGCTTCTAGTTCCGACCATGCAGTAATATCTAACAAGTAATCTAACCTAACAATTTCACAACAACCTTATACACACAAGTGTAAATTAATTAATAAGAATATGTACATATAAATATATGAATGATGATGGCTGAACTGCATAGGCAAGATGCAGTAGATGGTAGAGTACAGTATATACATATGAGATGAGTAATGTAGGGTATGTAAACATGATATAAAGTGGCTAGTGATGCATTTATTACATCAAGATGCAGTAGATGGTAGAGTACAGTATATACATATGAGATGAGTAATGTAGGGTATGTAAACATGATATAAAGTGGCATTGTTTAAAGTGGCTAGTGATGCATTTATTACATCAAGATGCAGTAGATGGTATAGAGTACAGTATATACATATGAGATGAGTAATGTAGGGTATGTAAACATGATATAAAGTGGCATTGTTTAAAGTGGCTAGTGATGCATTTATTACATCAAGATGCAGTAGATGGTATAGAGTACAGTATATACATATGAGATGAGTAATGTAGGGTATGTAAACATGATATAAAGTGGCATTGTTTAAAGTGGCTAGTGATGCATTTATTACATCAAGATGCAGTAGATGGTATAGAGTACAGTATATACATATGAGATGAGTAATGTAGGGTATGTAAACATGATATAAAGTGGCATTGTTTAAAGTGGCTAGTGATGCATTTATTACATCAAGATGCAGTAGATGGTATAGAGTACAGTATATACATATGAGATGAGTAATGTAGGGTATGTAAACATTATATAAAGTGGCTAGTGATACATTTATTACATCAATGTTCCATTATTAAAGTGGCTGGAGTTGAGTCAGTATGTTGGCAGCAGCCACTCAATGTTAGTGATGGCTGTTTAACAGTCTGATGGCCTTGAGATAGAAGCTGTTTTTCAGTCTCTCGGTCACCGCTTTGATGCACCTGTACTGACCATGCCTTCTGGATGATAGCGGGGTGAACAGGCAGTGGCTCGGGGGATTGTTTTCCTGGATGATCTTTTTGGCCTTCCTGTAACATCGGGTGGTGTAGGTGTCCTGGAGGGCAGCTGGTTTGCCCCCGGTGATGCGTTGTGCAGACCTCAATACCCTCTGGAGAGCCTTACGGTTGTGGGCGGAGCAGTTGCCATACCAGGCGGCGATGCTCTCAATTGTGCATCTGTAAAGGTTTGTCAGTGTTTTTGGTGACAAGCCGAAATTCTTCAGCCTCCTGAGGTTGAAGAGGCGCTGCTGCACCTTCTTCACCACGCTGTCTGTGTGGGTGGACCATTTCAGTTCGTCCGTGATGTGTATGCAGAGGAACTTAACTTTCCACCCTCTCCACTACTGTTCCGTCGATTTGGATAGGGGGCTGCTCCCTCTGCTGTTTCCTGAAGTCCACGATCATCTCCTTTGTTTTGTTGACATTGAGTGTGAGGCTATTTTCCTGACACCACACTCCGAGGGCTCTCACCTCCTCCCTGTAGGCCATCTTGTCGTTGTTGGTAATCAAGCCTACCACTGTAGTGTCGTCTGCAAACTTGATGATTGAGTTGGAGGTGTGCATGGCCACACAGTCGTGGGTGAACAGGGTGTACAGGAGAGGGCTGAGAACGCACCCTGCGTTGATGTTGTTACCTACCCTCACCACCTGGGGGCGGCCCGTCAGGAAGTCCAGGACCCAGTTGCACAGGGCGAGGTCGAGACCCAGACCCTCTTGTCCACATTGGTTAGGGCAGCGTGCAGTGTGATTGCGATTGCATCGTCTGTGGACCTATTGGGGCGGTAAGCAAATTGGAGTGGGTCTAGGGTGTCAGGTAGGGTGGAGGTGATATGGTCCTTGACTAGTCTCTCAAAGCACTTCATGATGACGGAAGTGAGTGCTACGGGGCGGTAGTCATGTAGCTCAGTTCCCTTAGCTTTCTTGGGAACAGGAACAATGGTGACCCTCTTGAAGCATGTAGGAACAGCAGACTGGGATAAGGATTGATTGAATATGTCTGTAAACACACCAGCCAGCTGGTCTGCGCATGCTCTGAGGACGCGGCCTGGGATGCCGTCTGGCAAAAAAAAAAAAAAAAAAAAATGTTTTACTCACGTTGGCTGCACTGAAGGAGAGCCCACAGGTTTTGATAGCGGGCCGTGTCAGTGGCACTGTATTGTCCTAAAAGCGAGCAAAGACGTTGTTTAGTTTGTCTGGGAGCCAGACATCCTGGTCGGTGACTGGGCTGGTTTTTCTTTTGAAATCCGTGATTGACTGTAGACCCTGCCACATACCTCTCATGTCTGAGGCGTTGAATTGCGATTCTACTTTGTCTCTATACTGACGCTTAGCTTGTTTGTTTGCCTTGCGGAGGGAATAGCTACACTGTTTGTATTCGGTCATGTTTCCGGTCACCTTGCTCTGATTAAAAGCAGTGGTTCGCACTTTCAGTTTTGCGCGAATGCTGCCATCAATCCACAGTTCCTGGTTGGGGAATGGTTTGATAGACGCTGTGCATCGGTACAACATCACCGATGCACTTGTTAATAAACTCGCTCACCGAATCAGCGTATTCATCAATGTTGTTGTTCGACGCTATGCGGAACATATCCCAGTCCACGTGATCGAAGCAATCTTGAAGCGTGGAATCCGATTGGTCGGAACAGAGTTGAACAGACCTGAGCACGGGTGCTTACTGTTTTAGTTTCTGTCTATAGGCTGGGAGCAACAAAATGGAGTCGTGGTCAGCTTTTCCGAAAGGAGGGCGGGGGAGGGCCTTATATGCGTCGCGGAAGTTAGAATAACAATGATCCAGTGTTTTGCCAGCCCGGGTTGCGCAATCGATATGCTGATAAAATTTAGGGAGCCTTGTTTTCAGATTAGCCTTGTTAAAATCCCCAGCTACAATAAATGCAGCCTCAGGATATGTGGTTTCTGTCAATGATAGCCAGCTCTCCAGGCCCTAAGGCAGCAAAGCAGCCCCATACCATGATGCTCCCTCTACCATACTTTACAGTTGAGATGAGGTTTTGATGTTGGTGTGCTGTGCCTTTTTCTCTCCACACGTATTGTTGTGTGTTCCTTCCAAACAACTTAACTTTAGTTTAATCTGTCCACAGAATATTTTGCCATTACGCTGTGGAACATCCAGGTGCTCTTTTGCTAACTTCAGACGTGCAGAAATGATTTTTTTGGACAAAAGTGGCTTCTTCTGTGGTGTCCTCCCATGACCACCATTCTTGTTTAGTGTTTTACGTATCGTAGACCTGTCAACAGAGATGTTAGCATGTTTCAGAGATTTCTGTAAGTCTTTAGCTGACACGCTAGGATTCTTCTTAACCTCATTGAGCATTCTGCACTGTGCTCTTTGTAGGAAGGCCACTCCTAGGGAGAGTAGCAATAGTGCTCAACTTTCTCCATTTATAAACCATTTTTCTTACTGTGGACTGATGAACATCAAGGCTTTAGAGATACTTTTGTAACCCTTTCCAGCTTTATGCAAGTCAATCATTCTTAATCTTAGGTCTTCTGAGATCTATTTTGTTCAAGGCATGGTTCACATCAGGCAATGCTTCTTGTGAGTAGCAAACTCAAATTTTGTGAGTATTTTTTATAGGGCAGGGCAGTTCTAACCAACTTCTCCAATCTCGTCTTATTGATTGGACTCCAGGTTAGCTGACTCCAATAAGCTTTTGGAAAAGTCATTATCCCTAGGGGTTCACATACTTTTTCCAACCTACACTGTGAATGTTTAAATGATGTATTCAATATACATAAGAAAAATACAATAATTTGTGTGTTTTTAGTTTAAGCACACTGTGTTTGTCTGTTGTGACTAAGATGAAGATGAGAAATGCAGGTATTTCCAAAGGGTTCACATACTTTTTCTTGCCACTGTAACTGGAAGGTAACCAGAATATTATTCCTTCTTTCACTGCATTTGGCGCAGCAGGTAGCCTTGTGGTTAGAGTGTTGGGCCAGTAACCGAAAGGTTGCTAGATCGAATCCCCAAGCTGACAATGTACTAATCTGTCATTCTGAACAAGGCAGTTAACCCACTGTTCCTTGGCGATCATTGTAAATAAGAATTTGTTCTTTAACTAGTTAAGTTTAACTAGTTAAATTTAAAAAATACAATTTCACTGCACTCAGAGACAACTGAATAAATGTGCTAAAGGAGTCAATAGAATGCAGATGTTCCGTTGACCAGATTGGAGCACCTTCAACAACTCTGATCTAACAAAGTGGATATTTGTCAAATCCGTCATGATTGATGTATTGTAACAGTCCCATAATGTGGTTACTTAAGTCCGATTTGTCTGTTTTCGCTGCATAACATGTAGAAGTTCTCTTTTCAGGTTTAGTATAAGTGACTGCTAAATGCTAACTCCCGTTTTTATAAACTGGTTAGCATAGCTACCATACAGAAATCAGTGGTGGTAGTCAAATTCAGTTTGTTAAGGGATTTTTATGAATAATGACTAAATTATTTATACATTTAAATCAGAACGAAAACTAAACAGAATACTACTATGTTACTGTATGGATGTATGAATCTTATTATAATCATAATACTGAATGTAATGTGTATAGTTTTCGTCAAGAATTAGGACTTTCTGTTCCTTGTTAGAAAATAATGGAGCTATCGTCAGACTGGCTGGAATGCTGTGTTCCTTACAGGACATCCTGTCTCTACCCAGGGAGGGGGGAGACCTTGGGCTAGTAGTAGATTGTTTAACAGGTGGTAGACAATGTGGGAAGGCTTGTGAACTATATTGCCATTGTATCTGAGAGGAGAGACATTTATGACAAAATAGTAGGTATATAAACTAATGTACATGATTTTATATGTAGTACTCTCGAGAATAAATGCTATTGATTGATTTTGAGACTGGTTTCTGTCCATTTTATGCAAATAAGTATCTACAAATTCTTAGAAATGGGCAGAGTGTTTTAATTGAATTGGTTGGTGAACATATAGGAATGAAATTCCTTTAACAAGTTTGAACTGTAATGCAGTTGATTGGTAGGGATGACCTGAACATGTGTTTAGGGTTGACATCAATACAAGCATTATACTCCGATCTTCACCTCAACATAGTGTGAAATACACATTATTAATACATATTCTAAATGTAGGCAAATTTTACTGGGGGGCAATAAGGAGACAGACTCGGGGTCTTTCCCCCACGTGTTTCCATTGTTTTGGTCGAGTTCGATTGACCTCTTTACCGCATCTATACAAGAAGGCGTGCTTTTCTGATCTTGTCTAGTACTTCTAAAACTCTCTAATATGCGTGATGCAGGGTTTAGTTTCTTGGCAATGACATTGTCTAGGCCACAAGCAACATGGTTAAAGGTGGGTATGACGCATTTATTCAATTACGTCCCGATTTCATAACTACTTTGTTTCCGATGTCCTTCTCAAAGCAGAGGACGTGTGCCAGAGGCCGCTGGTCCTTTTAAGTGGATTGTCAAATTGAAATGGAAGTGTGTCATGACATAGAGTCACTGAAGGATGTGGAGGGAGTTATAGAAGAGGTTGTTTGCAAAGTTTCCAGCTCTGTGCTCAAGGCTCAGAAACAAATAGACTATTGTGTAATGGAAATTTCATTTTCATATACAGTGAATAATTTCAATGACAGGGTTTCATGATAGACAACAGATTGTTCACATGAAAACCATGATAAAGGGCAGGAAAAATAGGTTGACTTTGGGCTCTATTCAATCAGATCCACTTTAGCCTATGTAACAGTATAGACTTTACGTCCGTCCCCCCGACCTGGGCGCGAACCAGGGACACTCTGCACACGTCAACAGTCAACAGTCACCATCGAAGCATCGTTAGCCATCGCTCCACAAAAGCCGCGGCCCTTGCAGAGCTGCAAGGGGAACCACTACTTCAAGGTCTCAGAGCAAGTGACGTCACCGATTGAAACGCCACTACGCTAACTAGCAAGCCATTTCACATCGGCTACATCTGCATAGCGGATGTTTAGGCTGTGTCAGAGGCGGAACTGCGTTAGAGCTATCAAATCCGCAAGTGGCTCCTGACATTAGCTTATACCTAAAGCCAACATTGCCATTGGCTGCACGGAGTTGCATTAACAGAAATCCCATGCAGCCTTGTTTACAAGTTTGAACACTGGAATGTGAGATGTAATTTACACCATGACTAAGATTATATAAATCCTCATTTTGTTGAATAATTTTTCAATTTGAGCTTAATTATTTATATATAGCCTCCACTTTCTTGTTCTGAACTTCTAACGTGAGTGGGGCAGGTGTGGCTTCATGACAATGATCGCAAGAGCAGCTGCTAACCCGATTGGACAGCTCCAACGCAGTTCCACTTCCCAACAAAAACATCTGCAATGCTGCTATGCGGGTGTCTGCTTGTCGCCATTAACTCTTGATCTGATTGAATCTAGGCCTTAATGTTTGGATAATTGTTTTTTCATTAATTGTTAGTTTAAGGTATATATAAAGTATATCAATACATTTAACGCATACATTATTTATTGAATAACTTTTTTAAATGAGGACATTTAAAATTTGTATTTCAGTTCAAACAGGAAGAAATTGTAGGGGTGTTAACAGATAGGCTGTAGCAGGAACCAGCGTCAAAGCTTTTGATATCACCAAGGTTTCTGTCAGCTGCACACATTCTTTTCCACATTTTGTTAAGTTACAGCCTTATTCGAAAATGTATTAAATCAATTAAATAAAAAATGTTCATCAATCTACATACAATACAACAATGATAAAGTGAAAACAGGTTTTTAGAATTATTTTGCTAATGTATTATAAATAAAAAACAGAAATACCTTATTTACATAAGTAGTCAGACCCTTTGCTATGAGACTCAAAATCAAATTGTATTTGTCACACACACATGGTTAGCAAATGTTAATGTGATTGTAGCGAAATGCTTGTGTTTTTAGTTCTGACAGTGCAATAATATCTAACAAGTAATCTAACAATTCCCCAACAACTACCTAATACACACAAATCTAAAGGGGTGAATGAAAATATGTACATGTAAGTATATGAATGAGCAATGGTCGAGGGGCATAGGCAAGGTAAAATAGATGGTATAAAATGTAAGATATGTAAACATTATTAAAGTGGCATTATTTAGAGTGCATTGTATAAAGTGACTTGTGATCTATTTATTAAAGTGGCCAGTGATTGGGTCTCAATGTAAGCAGCATCCTCTCTGAGTTGGTGATTGCCGTTTAGCAGTCTGATGGCCTTGAGATAGAAGCAGTTTTTCAGTCTCTCGGTCCCAGCTTTGATGCACCTGGACTGACCTCACCTTCTGGATGGTAGAGGTGTGAACAGGCAGTGGCTCAGGTGGTTGATGTCCTTGATGATCTTTTTGGCCTTCCTGTGGCATTGGGTGCTGTAGGTGTCATGGAGGGCAGGTAGTTTGCCCCCGGTGATGTGTTGTGCAGACCGCACCACCCTCTGGAGAGACTTGAGGTTGTGGGCGGAGCAGTTGCCATACCAGGCTGTGATACAGTCCGACAGGATGCTCTCGATTGTGCATCTGTAAAAGTTTGTCAAGGTTTTGGGTGACAAGACATATTTCTTCAGCCTCTTGAGGTTGAAGAGGTGCTGTTGCTCCTTCACCACACTGTATGTGTGAGTGGGCCATTTCAGTGTGTCTGATGTGTACACCAAGGAACTTAAAACTTTCCATCTTCTCCACTGCTGTCCCTTCGATGTGGATAGGGGGATGCTCACTCTGCTGTTTCCTGAAGTCCACGATTATCTCCTTTGTTTTGTTGACATTGACTGAGAGGTTGTTTTCCTGACACCACACTCCGAGTGCCCTCACCTCCTCCCTATAGGTTATCTCGTTGTTGATAATCAAGCCCACTACTGTTGTGTCGTTTGCAAACTTGATGATTGAGTTGGAGGCGTGCATGGCCACGCAGACGTGGGTGAACAGGGAGTACAGTAGGGGGCTGAGCACGCACACTTGTGGGGCCCCAGTGTTGAGGATCAGCGAAGTGGAAGTGTTGTTTCCTACCTTCAACACCTCGAGGCGGCCCGTCAGAAAGTCCAGGACCCAATTGGACAGGTCGAGACCCAGGGCCTCCAGCTTGATGATGAACTTGGAGGGTACTATGGTGTTGAATGCTGAGCTGTAGTCAATGAACAGCATTTTTACATAGGTATTTATTTTGTAGAGATGGGATAGGGCAGTGTGCAGTGTGATGGCAATTGCGTCGTCTGTGGACCTGTTGGGGAAGTATGCAAACTGAAGTGGGTCTAGGGTGGCCAGAAAGTTGGAGGTGATATGATCCTTGACTAGTCTCTCAAAGCACTTCATGATGAAGAATCGACTCGCACTCTCATCTATACCTTCTGCTCAAAATGAGACACTAATAATTTGCCAGTGCAGTGGTCCTAAACTGTTTATTTTGTTTGAGATTTCAGTTAAGTTCAGTTATCTGTGCCTTCTTGGGTACAGGAGCAATGGTAGCCATCTTGAAGCATGTGCAGTCCTTGTTAGCTGGTCGCAACGGTGGCACTGTATTATCCTCAGAGCGGGCAAAGAAGGTGTTTAGTTTGTCTGGAAGCGTGACGTCGGTGTCCGTGACGTGGCTGGATTTCTTTTTGTAGTTCGATATGTTTTGTGTCTGAGCCGTTGAATTGCGACTCCACCTTGTCCCTGTACTAGCATTTCGCTTGTTTGATTGCCTTGCGGTACTTATTTTCCACCATAATTTGCAAATAAATTCATTAAAAATCCTACAATGTGATTTTCTGGATTTTTTTTTCTCATTTTGCCTGTCATAGTTGAAGTGTACCTATGATGAAAATTACAGGCCTCTCTCATCTTTGTGGGAGAACTTGCTCAATTGGTGACTGACTAAATACTTTTTTGCCCCACTGTACATCCTGTTTGAGTTTTTGCCTATAAGACGGAAGGAACAAGCATCGTCGTGGTTGGATTTGCCAAAGGGAGAGCTTTGTATGCATCACAGAAGTTAGAGTATCGGTGGTCGAGGGTTTTGCGCATGCGCTTAGCGCAATCAATATGCTGGAAGAATTTAGGTAGACTTGTTCTCAAATTTGCATTGTTAAAATCCCCAGCTACAATAAGTGGAGCCTCAGGATGTATGGTTTCCAGTTTGCATATAGTCCAGTGAAGTTCCTTAATGGCCGTCTTGGTGTCTGCGTGAGGGGGAATGTACACAGCTGTGACTATAACTGACAATAATTCTCTGTTGGCGCGATGCATGGAGAAGCCCGGTGGCTGAACCAATTCCTACAGCATATCCCGAGAGAGCCCTGTTTCCGTGAAACAGAGACTGTTACAATCTCTGATATCTCTCTCCGGAAGGCAACCCTTGCTCAAATCACATATACCTTGTTGTCAAGAGACTGGACATTGGCTAGTAGTATACTCGGGAGCCTGGTCAGGTGGCCGGTTCAACTGCCCCTTCTGCGACGTCATTGTTTTGGATCGTCTACTGGAATTATATTCATTGTTCTGGATGGTGGTCCAAACAGAGGATCCGATTCAGGAAAATCTTATTCCTGGTCGTAATGTTGGTAAGTTGACATTGCTCTTCTATCCAATAGTTATTCCAGGCTGTATGTAATAAGACTTAAGATTTCCTGGGGTAACAATGTAAGAATACGTAAAACAAAAAATACTGCATAGTTTCTTAAGAACTCGAAGCGAGGCGACCATCTGTTGGCTCCAGAGATGGTCGCCAGTATGGCGAGCAGTATGTTGGCACCATACTGTTCTTAAGCTCAGGTGCATCCTGCTTCTATTGATCATCCTTGAGATGTTTCTACAGTCGTGGCCAAAAGTTTTGAGAATGACACAAATGTAAATTTTCAGAAAGCCTGCTGCCTCAGTGTCTTTAGATGTTTTTGTCAGTTACTATGACATACTGAAGTATAATTACGATCATTTCATAAGTGTCAAAGGCTTTTATTGACAATTACATGAAGTTGATGCAAAGAGTCAATATTTGCAGTGTTGACCCTTTTTCAAGACCTCTGCAATCCGCCCTGGCATGCTGTCAATTAACTTCTGGGCCACATCCTGACGGATGGCAGCCCATTCTTGCATAATCAACGCTTGGAGTTTGTCAGAATTTGTGGGTTTTTGTTTGTCCACCCGCCTCTTGAGGATTGACCACAAGTTCTCAATGGGATTAAGGTCTGGGGAGTTTCCTGGCCATGGACCCAAAATATCGATGTTTTGTTCCCCAAGCCAATTAGTTATCACTTTTGCCTTATGGCAAGGTGCTCCATCATGCTGGAATAGGCATTGTTCGTCACCAAACTGTTCCTGGATGGTTGGGAGATACGGCCTTGATCCCGGGCTGTGTCGCAGCTGGGATGTGACCGGAAGACTCATGAGGCAGTGCACAATTGGCCCAGCACCGCCCGGGTTAGGGGAGAGTTTGGCCAAGCTGGGATATCCTTGTCCCATCGCACTCTAGCAACTCCTTGTGGCACCCGGGCGCATGCACGCCGACTTCGGTCGCCAGCTGTACGGTGTTTCCTCCGACACATTGGTGTGGCTGGCTTCCGGGTTAATGACCCGAAGCACACAGCCAAGACAACGCAGGAGTGGCTTCGGGACAAGTCTCTGAATGTCCTTGAGTGGGCCAGCCAGAGCCCGGTCTTGAACCCTATCGAACATCTCTGGAGAGACTTGAAAATAGCTGTGCAGCGACGCTCCCCATCCAACCTGACAGAGTTGAGAGGATCTGCAGAGAACAATGGGAGAAACTCCCCAAATACAGGTATGCCAGGCTCGTAGCGTCATACCCAAGAAGACTCAAGGCTGTAATATCTGTCAAAGGTGCTTCAACAAGGTACTGAGTAAAGGGTCTGAATACTTATGTAAATGTAATATTTTTTATTTTGAATAAATTTGCTAACATTTCTAAAAACCTGTTTTTGCTTTGTCAGTATGGGGTATTGTGTGTAGACTGATGAGGGATTAAAACAAATCTATTTCAGAATAAGACTAACTTAACTAAATCTGGAAAAGCGAAGGGGTCTGAATACTTTCCGAATGCACTGTAAGTGCTGTACAATGTCGGTCTCTCCACACACACAGGCACACACTGTCCCCTGACGCATCTCTGCGTTGGAGTCTGACCTCTGACCCTCTTCAGAGATGGTCTTTGATGCCATGTTTGTCACTTCTTCTCTGAGTAATTGTTGTAACGAGACACTTATTGAGATTTTACTATTCCAATGCCAGTATGATACACAACAAGCCACCTGTTATGACATTAAGAATTAACACTAATTTAGAAAGGCACATTTGAATTTCCAATAGCTTGATATATTCCTAAATAATGGTGTCAAATGGCACTGCATAAATATGGTTATTTAAAACCTTACACTAGCTATAGCTTTTTTTTTTATCTGTCCCATGTCATGTCCTACTGATATGGTTTATTCCAAGGTATTGGAGAGCTACTCTCATATAGACGATTGTTACATTCAGAATGGTTTATTTCCCAGTTCTCTCACCACTGCCATAACTCTACAGTAGACTATGTATGGAATCATTGGGCAGTCTAAGAAATGTGTGTGCCAAGCTGCACCATTGGCTAATCTACCCAAAATCATTAGGACGTCTGTATCTTCTACCACACCATGTGCTGTACTAAACTGTACTAGTTGTACTGGCTGTATTTTTTTTTACATCACAGCATTACCATGAAGCCATAGGGGTGGGGGTAGAAATTGTTCTTTTTGCTCCATCCGTTTGATGGCTCCCCATGACTTCTCACTATTGCTCCATTTTGTTTGCTGCCTTGCATATGAATGGCTGGTTTAGTGTAACAATCATAAATATTCAGAGCAATTAGCCTTGTCATCCCTGTAAAGGGACTGACAGCATCTTCTCATAATCAGAGGTCCTGCTTGATGTGCCTTAAACAAAATGGAAGATTTCTGATGCAGCTCATCACCCTGGGTCTTCTCTGCTTGCTCTGTCTGTCTGTCTAATAGCTTGTCACAAGCACACCACTCTGGATCAATGTCACACCGTTTGTTTCTCCATCACTCACAGTTCTTTCTTGGCCATCCCTCTTCTCAGTCTCTTGTCCTATGATTGGAATGCAAAGGGTTAATTAAGGGGAGACAACTTGCATGACCTAAAATGAGATTTAAGAACAAATGATCTGTATGTTGTAAAAATACAGGTTTAGGATATTTTTTTAGAGACAATTATTAACCTCATTGGCAATATATGGAGTTGAATGGTTCCATTTCTTTGTAATGCATCTTATTGGAATGTCTATAGCTTCACATCATTTCAAGGCAATATCCATTTGGTCTGACAGTGGGCAGGTGTAAAGGGTAGTCTCCCGTCAACTCCTTGAAGTATACAGACAGACGGTGTCAAACTGTCAGGCTCATCCATCTTATTCTAAGTGTCATTCCTCTATTCTAATATACTTTTTATAATCCAAATGGGAGAGATTAATTTTGAAAGCTGAGTCATCAAATATCAGATCGGACATTGGGGGTGGACCCATTGGGGTGCAAAGTGTTGTGATGACGTAGGCGAAAAAGCGTAAGCTTTATCAATTGGTACATCCCTATAAATAACGGAAAGTTCCTAGCAGACATTCGAAAAGAAAAACCGAGCCCTTTGAAAGAGTTCTGTTGTAGCCGACAGTATCAATTGGACGAAGCACTTCAGACTGAACAAGATGCCATATTCTACGTTTCCACTGCTGTGGGTCCTGGGGCTCCTCGCGCTCTCCTCCGCGTGCTACATCCAGAACTGTCCGCGAGGCGGGAAGCGCTCTTTTCCCGATCTTCCACGACAGGTGAGTTTATTCGTCGATTTAAAATGGGAAGTAAAGTTACTGATGTGTTCCCAAGTAAGTTTATTTTTTTAAATTTCGAAGTTCGTTTATAGTTACAGTAACGAGTGCTTTGGTGTTTATGAAACTTTATTGGTGCAAATAACCTATTGCTTGAATTAAGAAGCCTATTTATTCGAATCAGTTGGGCCTATTTATGAAAATGAAATCAGTCAGATTAGTATCAAAGCAGCTTCGCGTGGATAGCCTATATGCTGCCACATTCATTGCGCAAAATAGGGATGATTTTGGCGTCATAATGGTCCTTCATGTGACTCCTTGCTCATGCTTGCAAAATTAAATCATGGCTCAAAGTAGGCTAGATACTAACGGTATTCATTTCAACCTCAAATGCAGTAATCAGCGGGAATTATACATGCAGGTGTTGTGTAGCCGTGTTTCCAATGCGCTATGGTCGTGCATAATGGCCAAAAGGCACTGTCTGCTGGCCACTACCATTAGCACAGGGATTAACAATGGATGCTTTCATTTCCAGTGCATGTCGTGCGGCCCCGGGGACAGGGGCCGCTGCTTTGGCCCCAATATCTGCTGTGGGGAGGGAATGGGCTGTTACATGGGCTCCCCAGAGGCAGCTGGTTGTGTGGAGGAGAACTACCTGCCCTCCCCCTGCCAGGCTGGAGGAAGAGTGTGTGGCTCTGAGGGAAGCTGTGCTGCATCCGGAGTCTGCTGTGACTCAGGTAAGACAGTTAGTCAGTAAATGGAAAGGTGAGCTTTGAAACAGTTGCTAAAATGTTTTACTAATGGGAGGTGACTTGTGCACTTACTTGAATCCAAATATATTTTTGCATCATCCACTTGTCATAATACTATTGAACTTTTTTTTACAGAGAGTTGTGTGCTAGACCCAGACTGCCTAGAGGACAGTAAACGTCAGTCACCCAGCGAACAGAACGCTGCCTTAATGGGTGGTTTGGCAGGAGACCTGCTGCGGATCCTACATGCCACCAGCAGAGGGAGACCTCAGTAACCAACCACTGCCCATCCCTCACCTGAACACACCCAGAATAGAGCTTAAATTCACCATTTCACATGCACTACTACAAAAACAAACCTCACACAGATTCACAGACACACAGCAGAAGTAGAGAGCAGGCTTGCTACATAAGGGTGAAATTTATCAGCTCTACATGAATGTTTACTGTGTGCTCAGTAGCCTTCAGTAAGTTGTCATTTCTAATGCTTCAACTCAAATATGCATTGTACAATCTACTGGGGTGGCAGGGATGTAAATATGTAGTTAATAAATATTTTCTTGCACTATTAAAATGTGTATTTTCTATGGCTTACTGAGAGGTACAGTAACAGGCAAACAGCAGCTTTATAGGGATTGTTCACCACAAAAACAAAGGGGTTCTTGTCAGGGTTGGTGACAATAACTCTGTCTAAATTCAAGTGAATTTATTAATGGTTTTGCATTCCTATGGAGCACATTTTTTTATTCAAGTCTGGAATACCAAGCAGGTAGCCTACCAGTTAGAGCGGTGGGCCAGTAACTGAAAGATGGCTAGTTCGAATCCCCAAGCCAACAAGGTGAAAAATCTGTTAATATGCCCTTGAGCAAGGCACTTAACAATAATTGCTTGAGGGTCCCCGTTGACCCTGGCCGTGACCCCACTGAGGGTGTCTCAGGGAGAGTGGGCTAAGCAAAAAATAAATGTACAATTCACACTTGTACATGTGTGAAACAGGACAAATAAGCACCAACCAAATTATTATTAAGATTTGGCACCATATAATCTTTGATTTTAGGATTAACTTTCCCTTTCAGGTGATACAACAATGTGGGTGTATTAAAAAGCTGACAGTTTATTGATAAAAATTCTTTATATCTATTTCTTACTTCAACAATACAACCATAAAAAAAACTCAAAAACGAAAAGAGACTTGTCAGTCAATCGTAATATTTAACCCCTTGCTGAACCAGGGCTAAAATGAACAGAGATAAAAAAGATATATATCCAAAAACTGGATAAAAGTAATTATTTTTTTCTTTAAATACATTTACAAAAGATCATAAATCCGTTGAAATGAATAAAAACAAACATTTTGGTCATTGACAGAGAAAGACATGACCTCTAGTAAGGTCTCACCAGGCACAGCTTAGCTACAGTACAAGGTTACATTATGGTTGCTCCAGTCTGAGCGACCTTGTGCAGTGACACACATTCAAACATGTTAACAAATAACATTCAACCATTGTGTGCCATGGAGCGCTATGGTACACGCAACTCATGTGCTGTGAGAAGCATTGAAAAAAAACAAAAAACACAATTCCTCACTGAATGTCCCAATCATCATTACATTTCACTGTAGTCACTGGGAATTAGCGTAGATGTCAGTCTCGTCAAAGTTATAATTTGCTTAAAAAAACACCAGGAAATGAATATTAAAAACAAATAACTTTTCTCGTGAGGTCACTTCATGTTAACACAGCTTTCTGCACTTAGATATTCTTGAACATAACATTATAGCATCTGAAAAGGTTAACAACTTCAGAACATGAATCTCAGTAACAAAGCTATTTTTTTTGCCAAATACAAACACATTGGGTAACTGGTTGTGGACCACTGACAAACGTGTGTGTGGAGGTGGTTCAAAACACATTTAGGAAATAAAACTAGCCCTCGATCTGTTATAATGCTGTCTTCGATCTGTTATAATGACACATAACCAAGTCAAGTGGTGAGGTCCTGAAGGTCAGTGCAATCTCTCATGGCTAAAGAGGGAGGAAATACATGTAATGACCACATTGCCAACTAGTAATGGTATTTAATACAAATAATCAAATGGACATAGCAAAAGAACAGGTCAAGGCTCAGTAAAATAAAACCATAGTTTGGTGCATTGTAAAATGAGAAATCCAAGAGTGAGCAGTTATTTTGTCAGATTTTCTTAAACACTGTGCAAATTCTATTTCTGGAGTCACGTTGTGTGTAACCTGTGGTTATCTGATGATAAAAATGGGTCCTGTTGTACCTCATGTTGCTGTTGTGGTTGCTGTGTTTTCCCTGAGAGTCTCTCCCATAGCTGCAGCAGCTGGCCTCCAGCCTGGGGCTCCAACTCCTACACCAGGAAGCAGAGAGGGAGGAGAAGTGAGGAAGGAGAGTGAGATGAGATGAAAACAAAATTAGTTACATTTCAGTCAGAAATATATACACCATAGATGGAAATTAGCTATTTAGCAATATATTGGTTGTGCATCCTCCCCGACAAATAAACCAGTCATCTCACTTGATGTCTTGCAGGGCATTTTAGTGGGTGTGTTTTGGCAAGATGGTTTAATGAGTCTTCAACTTTTGAATATTCTTTGTTGACAATATTGTTCTCTGATAGTGGTATCATCTTGAACCCTCAGACAGTAGTCTGAGGTCATTCCGACCATATTAGCTGTGTAACATATGTTTGTTCATTGGATTATATTGGTCCTAGTCTTTGGAAATGTTGTGGCTGTATTGATGTTAGTCAGGTAACCCACCTGTCCGTCTCTGCTGATCTGCACCTTCTTGTTGTCGTTCCAGGGGTTGAGCAGCTGTTGGGTACACTGGAAGGGCAGGCTCTCCTTCCTGGTCCACTCCACACTGAAGACCCCCCCCAGCCCTGTGGAGCCCCAGTCCTGACAGCGCTCCTGTCCAATGACCGACGTCATCCGTGCATAGCCCTGAGGCACGAAAATTACATGTTACAGCCTGCCATTCTCCATTTACTCTCACTTACACACACACACACCTGGAAGTGTCCGGAGCCCTGCACAGAGAAGACCAAGAAGACAAGGCTGCTCTCCAGGAAGGCTCTGTTGAGTTTGAGCTCGTTGCTGGGCGTGGTGGACCAGATGCCTTTCTGCTGGGAGATGTCAATGTTCCTCAGGTTGCTGCTCTTCATGATGAAGTAACGCACCGGTGCAACGCCTGGCCTCGGGGACGGAGACTTGGAGCACTGAGGGAGACATTGAGTTGAGAAACTATGATATATTTAGATTTACACACTGGGATAAAGGACTTTAACCATTGCTGGAGACAAACCTATAGTAATAATGATATTGGTTATTTGTGTACCTTTCCTGATGAGGTGGGTGAGGGGCTGGGACAGGGGCTGGGGAAGCCGAGTGAAGCCGATTCAGGAGACTTGGGGGTGGAGGAGTGGTCGTCTGTGGGCGCCTGGAGCCCCTGTCCCTGCTGCCATGGGGGGCTTTGGGGTGCAGGAGGGCCGAGGCAGGGGAGAGTCTTGAGGACCTGGAGGAAGAGGGGTGGATGGTCTGAGGGGTTAGAGGACTGGCCTGGAACTGGACATAGATCAGGTTTACAAAAATGTAATTAACAGGTTGATATAGCCTTCGCTAACCTATAAGGCAGGGGTAGGATGGTCGGGAAGCCGGAACATAATTATAATAATTTGTACACTGCAAATTGACTACAACTAAGCCCAAAGAGATTATTATTTTTATTGATTGTACAATAATTTATTGATTGTTGTTGTACAATCATTTCATACCTAGATTACGTTGAGACACAATCGTGTCTTTAATTTATTCTTGGGAACCGATTTCCTAAATTAAACAACTTCTTTGCGGAACTCCTTGTGATTTATTTTTATGCCACCCCCCCAAAAGCGCTATCTATCTATCTATCTATCTATATATCTTGCAGGCCAGTTTTGGTCTGTGGGCTGCCTGTTGCCGACCCCTGCTATAAGGCATTGTACTGTAAATACTGAGATAAAACATTTGATCATAGTTGGTCCATTTCCCATACTGACACATCTAAACCCCTCTCCTCACCTGTCTGTGGCTGTGTGTGAGGGGGCGGGAATGAGGGGTTCGTCAGGGAGCTCCGGGATGTCAGAGCTGGCTGTGGGGCCGGAGGTTCTCCTGCTGTTGGCGTTCCTCCAGGAGGAGGTCTGGGGGAGCTCCTCAGAGGACATGGGCCGGGGCCTCTGGCCAATCCCTGTGGGCTGCTGCAGCCCTGCAGTCTGATCCTCAGCCCCCAGCACCTGGAGACAGGATGAGGATGGATGGGTCAGTGACAGCTAACAGGCAGGACTGCTAACAACAGGCTTGACAGCTAACAGGCTTACAGGCCCATTTACTGTGGTATTTCCAGCATTTCTGTCATAATTTAAGGCAGAGTGTAGAACTGACCGACACCAGGGCCCGTATGGTGGCCTCATCCAGCTGGGACCAGGGCTTGGAGGGAGAGCGGATCCTCCTCAGGAATAAACCGTGCCACTTCTGCCTCAGCTGGAACACCAGACCCACCATCTGACAGACAGAAGGATGGAGGGAGGGAGGAGAGAGTGGGTTATACAGCTAAGAATATAATGAACACTAAATGCAAACTGCTGTTTAAATGAAATGCCAAGTTGTATTGCTTGAAGGGCACGTTGAGTATATTAGCACTGCAAAATAACCAACCTTGATCCTCACCTCTTTGTCCAGTTTGAAGTTGAGCCACTCATCGATCTTCATCTGAGCCAGGTTGGCTGTGGAGCGATCCTCAATCTCACTGTCACTGCTCTCATTCACCACATCATCTACAGCAGGCACATAGGAGGTTAGGTTGTTGTTTACAGAATACACATCATCTAGTGACCATACAGGCAGAGAGTGATATCTACAAGTAGGACTGGGCGATATAGCCAAAATATAATATCACTAAATTTTTCCCATGTTTGACAGTATTCCACAGTATTTTATGCTTCTGAATAAAAGTTCTAAATATATTAAAGAGTAGTGCTTGACCCTAGGATGGCAACAAATGGATTCTTAGTGGTTTTAAAGGCTTTCTCCAATGATTATTTTATACACAACCAAACGAGGACAAAACTGACAGAAAAGTAGTCCAATTTGGAGAACTTTCATTTATTTAGCACTGGATGAACCTATCATTATAGACAATATTGTAAAAATCCACTGGTATTCACGATATACTACCCAGCCCTATCTTACAAGTCTCTTTGGAGCAGTCATGACACATTGGTTTCCTTACCTTGCAAGCAGTCTATGGACAGGGTATGACAGCAATCCATGATTTGGTTTAGTTTCTCTGGCACTGTTTCCACATGCTAATGTTTTTACATTTGTGGCACAAATCCCATTCAAGTCATGGGACCGTTATTAGCATTTCTCACACATGTCCAAATCATCCGAAAGTATCTAAAATTGATTGTGAAGCTCAACAAAGTCACTTATAGATGTTTACAACATGATGTGTGAAAAATGCTAAAATTGGTCCCCTTACTTAAAACCTCTACGGGATCGGTGTCCCCCCTGCAGGTCTGAGTTAAGTAGGCCATTGTGAATAGCATAAGGTTGTAAGTAACACATTTTCCCCCAGGACATAGACATATCTGATATGGACAGAAAGATTAACAAGAATTTAAGCTAACTACACTGTCCAATTTACAGTAGCTATTAAAGTGAAAGAATGTCATGCTATTGTTTAAGGAGAGTGCACAATTATGAACTTGAAAATGTATTAATAAACCAAATAGGCACATTTGGGCAGTCTTGATACAACATTTTGAACATATATGCAATGGTTCATTGGATTAGTGTAAAACTTTGCACACACTGCTGCCATCTAGTGGCCAAAATCTAAATTGCACCTGGGCTGGAATAATACGTTATGGCCTTTCTCGTATTTCAAAGATGGTACCAAACGCATGTTTTTTTCTTTGTATTATCTTTTACCAGATCTAATGTGTTATATTATCCTACACTAATTTCACATTTCCACAAACTTCAAAGTGTTTCCATTCAAATGGTATCAAGAATATGCATATCCTTGCTTCAGGTTCTGAGCTACAGGCAGTTAGATTTGGGCATGTCATTTTTTGCAATTTAAAAAAAAAGGGGTCAGATCCTTAAGAGGTTTTTGAGATTTGTGCCACAAATGCTAAAACGTTAGCATGTGAAAACAGTGCCAGGGAAACAAAACCAAAGCATGGATTTCTGTCATACCTTGTCCATAGACCGCTTACAGGGTAAGGAAAGCAATATATAATTTTGAAATTTGGATGAACTATCCCTTTAAGTGTATTACAAATACAGGCAAAACTTGAGTAACTAAATTCTTACATTTATTTCAATTAAAATATTATACACAACGTGTAGCAAAGGATGTTTTCTTCAGTTAGATAACCCTACCTTTCTGAACAGCAGGTTCTTGTAGGGCTGTGCTGGGCAGTTTGGCACAGCCCCCGAAGATGGCTATGGTTATGGGGGAGACCACTGAGCAGCAGCGGATGCTGGCTATCCTATGGGCTCGCGTCATCTCGTCATAGATCAACCAATCGGTGGGCAGGGACTGGACGGCTGCCACCTGACCATTGGCTGGGGGGATCTACGAGATGAAGGAAGTACAAACATGTTTTTAGTTTGTTGCTTTGAGTCAGGGTTGGTTTGGGTTTATAGGGTTTGAGTATATGTAAGCCCTTTGCTCCACTAAGAGTTAAATAAGAAGTCAGTCAAGTATGTGAAGATAGGATGTGTGCTAGCTACCTTCTTGTGGGGCTGTGGCTGGCTGAGGATTGAGGTGGGGTGGAAGCGGACCCTCTTCTCCTTGGCCCCAGACAGAGAACAACTCTCACGGTCCACATGGATCAGGTTGGGGTACATTCCGGCCACCAGGGCTGCCTTCACCACTGACCAGTTCTCAGAGTTCAGGTTCACGTCACGGATGTCCCCGCCGCCCCGTGCCCGCACAAAGCCTGATGGTGGAATACACAATGGAAAAGATGTTTCTTTCTGAAAAATGTTCTGTGAGGGAGCTGTCCTTCGAGGGAGCCGTGGTGGTGCTGTGTGTGAGAGAGTGTAGGGGAGGGGGGAGGTGGGAGGGACAAAGGAAAATTCCACAGGATATGAGTCGCAGTGGTGCTGTGTGTGGGGGTGGGGCACAGGACATGGTGGGCACCAAGACATATGGATGACTCACAAGGCTATTCATTTCACAGAAGGTCAGTTGGAGGTTGTGTGAGCTTCAGTAAAGCATTCGTCTTTCTCCAACACCACTTACAGTCAAATTAATACATTCGGTATACAAACAACCTTGGTCCACCATGCTCCACCTGAGCCCTCAGAACCACTGTATTACTGAGAAGGAGAGCATACAACAAGATAGATAAGGCTGACCTATGGCTCGGAGCTGTCCTAGCAGCTGGGTCCTCATCCCTATGATGATCTCCATGGTAGCCTGGGACAGGAAGTTCTTCTCACAGAAGGACCTTTCCCAGCCATCTGTGCGGGCCTTCTGCCAAGCCTACATACAACACAGCAGGTGAGATGTAGTTAGGAACATGTCGCTTGGACAGTGTTTTTTTCATTCCGATTTGTGCAGTCAAATCAAGCTAATAACAAATGAAAAACATTTAGCTCTAAACATCTCAACAGCAATTTGACAGAGTCTTTCATTTCAACCCCAAATTCCCCCCGTTACCTGAAAGGCTCGGAGCAGGGCCATATGGTCGCTGAATGTCCCTGCAGTAAAGCGCTTCCGGCACAGCATGGATGCCCTCTTCTGGGAGGCCTGGGAGGGCAGCACAAAGGGGTCGCGATGGGCCAGCGTGCAGGCGATGGTCAAGATGGGGTCTAGGCACTTGAGCACCACGGCACATAACACCATCTTTCCCAGGTGGGGCTCCACAGGCAGGTCAGCCAGGTGGTAGCCCAGCTCCGTCAGGTCCTCCCACGGGTCCATGGCGTCTATGGTCTATGGATGGGGGATCAATTTAATGGTTAGTGTTGTGTTCTATCTATGGTCATTATGTAGAGTCACAGTGCCAAAAACTGATGCCCTCCACCTCCATAACAAAAATAGTCAATGATAAAGGACAGAAGATATAATATTATTCAGGTCATTGGTTCAAAACAAAAAATATATTTTACCTTGAGCATCTGCACCGCGTTTTTTACAATGAGGATGGGGGGTGGTTCGGGTGCTTTGGACAGGAATTCAGCGATGGAACAGGTGATTGGGGCCAACAGCTTGGTGTGGAGACAGAGCTCCTGAAAGAGAGAGAGAAATGGGAGGAGTTAACTACCACAATCAACACTGCCTTATGAGTGTGTGAGGGGTATGCTTGCATGCAAGGGTTTATAATAACTTTATCTGTATAAAGTATGCTTCATACATTCTGCTTGAAGTGTGTGTACCTGCAGGGGCATCCTCAGTAGCTGGGGCACCTGGTACTCCAGCATGTTGTTAAAGCGGAGACGACTGAAGAGGTGGAAGCAGATCCCTGGTCGGCAACGTCCAGCTCTGTCAAACAACACAAGACTCATTCAAGAGGGGGCATAAGACATTATGAGGTTTCATAAGAGATGATACTCCCTTATGATATGTCTATAGAGTGCCTCTGTGGTAGGGCTCAGATGTACACTGTGCCTCACCTGCCCTTCCTCTGAAGAGAGCTGGCCTTGGAGATCCACACCATCTTCAGCATGGTCACATGGTTCAGGGCATCAAAGGACTTCTGTGATAGTGAAACAAATCACGTATCAGATTTACTATTCTGTCACGGAGGCGTGCCGTGCTCCGTGATCAGGGAGCGTGCCGTGATCAGGGAGCGTGCCGTGATCAGGGAGCGTGCCGTACTCCGTGATCAGGGAGCGTGCCGTACTCCGTGATCAGGGAGCGTGCCGTACTCCGTGATCAGGGAGCGTGCCGTACTCCGTGATCAGGGAGCGTGCCGTACTCCGTGATCAGGGAGCGTGCCGTACTCCGTGATCAGGGAGCGTGCCGTACTCCGTGATCAGGGAGCGTGCCGTACTCCGTGATCAGGGAGCGTGCCGTACTCCGTGATCAGGGAGCGTGCCGTACTCCGTGATCAGGGAGCGTGCCGTACTCCGTGATCAGGGAGCGTGCCGTACTCCGTGATCAGGGAGCGTGCCGCCGTGATCAGGAGCGTGCCCGTGATCAGGGAGCGTGCCGTACTCCGTGATCAGGAGCGTGCCGTACTCCGTGATCAGGGAGGAGTACTCCGTGCAGGAGCGCCGTACTCCGTGATCAGGGAGCGTGCCGTACTCCGTGATCAGGGAGCGTGCCGTACTCCGTGATCAGGGAGCGTGCCGTACTCCGCCAGGGAGGCGTGCCGTACTCCGCCAGGGAGGCGTGACAGCCCGCTTGGAGTTTGCCAAAAGGCACCTAAAGGACTGTCAGACTGATGAATCCAAGATTGAACTTTTTGGCCTGAATGCCAAGCCTCATCTCTGGCAACATGCCATGGGGATATTTTTCAGTGGCAGGGACTGGGAGACTAGTCAGGATGGAGAGAAAGATGAATGGAGCAAAGTACAGAGAGAGATCGTTGATGAAAACCTGCTCCTGAGTGCTCAGGACCTCAGACTGGTCCTTCCAACAGCACACAGCCAAGACAACGCATGAGTGGTTTTGGGATCTGAATGTCCTTGAGTGGCTCAGCCAGAGCCCGGACTTAAACCCGATCAAATAGAATGGGAGAAACTCCCCAAATACAGGTGTGCCATTGTATATACACCACCAGCACACAACAATGAGAGACTAGCCTGGAGTCACTTATTGTTGTGCAGCATGCCCCAGGTAATCTAATTACAGTATGGAATTCAACTAAAATATTTGCCAGCTAGATTTCTTATAACTATTAAGTTAAACTGTCTAAAATGTGATAAATGCACTGCAGTTGGGCATTTGGTTTGCTAGTTGATACACACTACCAAATCAAATCAAATTGTATTTGTCACATACACATGGTTAGCAGATGTTAATGCGAGTGTAGCGAAATGCTTGTGCTTCTAGTTCCGACAATGCAGTGATAACCAACAAGTAATCTAACTAACAATTCCAAAACTACTGTCTTATACACAGTGTAAGGGGATAAAGAATATGTACATAAGGATATATGAATGAGTGATGGTACAGAGCAGCATACAGTAGATGGTATCGAGTACAGTATATACATATGAGATGAGTATGTAGACAAAGTAAACAAAGTGGCATAGTTAAAGTGGCTAGTGATACATGTATTACATAAGGATGCAGTCGATGATGTAGAGTACAGTATATACGTATGCATATGAGATGAATAATGTAGGGTAAGTAACATTATATAAGGTAGCATTGTTTAAAGTGGCTAGTGATATATTTACATTTCCCATCAATTCCCATTATTAAAGTGGCTGGAGTTGGGTCAGTGTCAATGACAGTGTGTTGGCAGCAGCCACTCAATGTTAGTGATGGCTGTTTAACAGTCTGATGGCCTTGAGATAGAAGCTGTTTTTCAGTCTCTCGGTCCCAGCTTTGATGCACCTGTACTGACCTCGCCTTCTGGATGATAGCGGGGTGAACAGGCAGTGGTTCGAGTGGTTGATGTCCTTGATGATCTTTATGGCCTTCCTGTAACATCGGGTGGTGTAGGTGTCCTGGAGGGCAGGTAGTTTGCCCCCGGTGATGCGTTGTGCAGACCTCACTACCCTCTGGAGATCCTTACGGTTGAGGGCGGAGCAGTTGCCGTACCAGGCGGTGATACAGCCCGCCAGGATGCTCTCGATTGTGCATCTGTAGAAGTTTGTGAGTGCTTTTGGTGACAAGCAGAATTTCTTCAGCCTCCTGAGGTTGAAGAGGCGCTGCTGCGCCTTCTTCACGACGCTGTCAGTGTGAGTGAACCAATTCAGTTTGTCTGTGATGTGTATGCCGAGGAACTTAAAACTTGCTACCCTCTCCACTACTGTTCCATCGATGTGGATAGGGGGGTGTTCCCTCTGCTGTTTCCTGAAGTCCACAATCATCTCCTTAGTTTTGTTGACGTTGAGTGTGAGGTTATTTTCCTGACACCACACTCCGAGGGCCCTCACCTCCTCCCTGTAGGCAGTCTCGTTGTTGTTGGTAATCAAGCCTACCACTGTTGTGTCGTCCGCAAACTTGATGATTGAGTTGGAGGCGTGCGTGGCCACGCAGTCGTGGGTGAACAGGGAGTACAGGAGAGGGCTCAGAACGCACCCTTGTGGGGCCCCCGTGTTGAGGATCAGCGGGGAGGAGATGTTGTTGCCTACCCTCACCACCTGGGGGCGGCCCGTCAGGAAGTCCAGTACCCAGTTGCACAGGGCGGGGTCGAGACCCAGGGTCTCGAGCTTGATGACGAGCTTAGAGGGTACTATGGTGTTGAATGCCGAGCTGTAGTCGATGAACAGCATTCTCACATAGGTATTCCTCTTGTCCAGGTGGGTTAGGGCAGTGTGGTTGAGATTGCATCGTCTGTGGACCTATTTGGGCGGTAAGCAAATTGGAGTGGGTCTAGGGTGTCAGGTAGGGTGGAGGTGATATGGTCCTTGACTAGTCTCTCAAAGCACTTCATGATGACGGAAGTGAGTGCTACGGGGCGGTAGTCGTTTAGCTCAGTTACCTTAGCTTTCTTGGGAACAGGAACAATGGTGGCCCTCTTGAAGCATGTGGGAACAGCAGACTGGTATAGGGATTGATTGAATATGTCCGTAAACACACCGGCCAGCTGGTCTGCGCATGCTCTGAGGGCGCGGCTGGGGATGCCGTCTGGGCCTGCAGCCTTGCGAGGGTTAACACGTTTAAATGTCTTACTCACCTCGGCTGCAGTGAGGGAGAGACCGCATGTTTTCGTTGCAGGCCGTGTCAGTGGCACTGTATTGTCCTCAAAGCGAGCAAAAAAGTTATTTAGTCTGCCTGGGAGCAAGACATCCTGGTCCGTGACTGGGCTGGGTTTCTTCTTGTAGTCCGTGATTGACTGTAGACCCTGCCACATGCCTCTTGTGTCTGAGCCGTTGAATTGAGATTCTACTTTGTCTCTGTACTGACGCTTAGCTTGTTTAATAGCCTTGCGGAGGGAATAGCTGCACTGTTTGTATTCGGTCATGTTGCCAGACACCTTGCCCTGATTAAAAGCAGTGGTTCGCACTTTCGGTCTCTGTAGTGCCTTGCGGTCGGAGGCCGAGAAGTTGCCATACCAGGCAGTGATGCAACCCGTCAGGATGCTCTAGATGGTGCAACAGTAGAATCTTTTGAGGATCTGAGGATCCATGCCAAATCTTTTCAGTCTGCTGAATAGGTTTTGTCGTGCCTATCATCCTCACTCCCTCCTCTCTACCTTCTGTTCCTCTGTATCCGCTGCTAAAGCCACTTTCTACCACTCAAAATGTTAAGTTTCTGTCTCTAACCCCAGGAAACTCTTTTCCAAGTTCTCCTCCCTCGTTATTCCTCCACCCCCTCTCAGCGGACGATTTTGTCAACCACTGTGAAAAGGTTGACGACATTCGCTCAGCCTATTGAGACCGATGGTCCCACAGAACTACCCTACGCCTTAACCTCTTTCTCCACTCTCTCTCCAGATTAAATCCGGCAACTAGTGAGGTCAGGCCACCGGACAACCTGCCCGTTTGACCCCATCCCCTCCTCCAGACCATCTCTGGAGACCTTCTCCCATTCCTCATCAACTCATCCCTGACGTCTGGCTGCATCCTCTCGGACTTCAAAATGGCCAATCACTCCCCTCTTCAAGAAAGCAACCCTCGAGGCCTCTAACATCAAACTACAGACTCACTTTTTTTTCTTTCCAAAACACACTCGCTATCAGAACAATTTTCTTGAACCCAACCAGTCAACTTCAAGACGGGTGACTCATCCGAGACTACTCTTCTCTGTGTCATGGAGGCTCTCTGCACTGCCAAAGCTGACTGTCTCTCCTTTCTTCTCATTCTCCTAGATCTATCCGCTGCCTTCGACACCGTGAACCATCCAATCCTCTTCGCCATCCATCCCAGGGCTGGACGTCTAAAGGCTCTGCACACTTTTGGATTGCATCCTACCTAGCAGGCCGCTGCTAACAGGTGACGTGAAGAGGATGTGTCTGCAACACATACTCTCACTACTGGTGTCCCCCAGGGCTCGGTTCTAGGCCCTCTCCTCTTCATACACCAAGTCAACCGGTTCCGTCCTGTCCTCACATGGTCTCTCTCCAAGCTCTTCACTTTCCTGGCACTCCAATGGTGGAACCAGCTTCCTTCCCCCTGAAACTAGTACAGCAGAGTCTCTGCCCATCTTCGGAAAATATCTGAAACCATACCTCTTCAAAAGAGCATCTTAAATAATGCCACCCCCCCTCGCAAAAATGTACTTATTAGGACTGTGATATGTGGTTGGCCCATCTAGCTATCTTAAGATGAAAGCACTAACTAAGTCACTCTGGATATGAGTGTCTGCTAAATGACAAATGTCAATGTAAAATGTGTGTAGTAGACTTGTTTTCAAACCTCTTTTACTTTTCCTGCGTCAATGACAAATACGACATCGTTGACAGTGATACTCGTCTCTGCGATGTTAGTGGAGAGAATCTGAGGAAGAGAGGAAAATACTTGATTTCTGAACAAGAAGCTGGGGTTGAATGGTATTTTGGCTTACAGGGGCAATCAGCAGTTGCAACAAAACATTTTTTTTTTTACATATAAATTGATATTACCATTGACTAAGAATATAACTTATAAATGCTTAGTTCATGTCTCGTACCCCATCAGAACCCAAAATATAAGCTTGTTTTACTGTGTTTTCTAAACAAACACTATATAGCTTCAAAACATGATTAAAACTATAATTTTGATATCATAACTCTATGAATTTGAGAGTGGTTACATTTCTCTAGCCCCATCCCTCAGCTTTTTACAGAAACAGAGGCGGGGAGTACGCTTTGTTATTGTTTCTACTGCTGACTGTCGCTTTAAGGAACACTTTGGACCCAAGTGGTCAAACTGATCTTTGGTGTGTAGACGTAAAAATACTCACTATTTTCCGGATACCAGCTGGAGTGTTCCTCAGCACTTTCTTCTGATCAGAGGTCTGCATGTTGGAGTGGAGTGTAAAGACCTGGTACCTATGGAGAAACAACACACAGATCTGAGGTTCTAGATGTGGTTCAAACAGGACAAATAAACAAAATATATATCTTAGTCTCCTCCAAATAATCCATATTTCTTGTATAAATAGGTCTATTTGGCCATTTTTGTAAATTTAGTGAGGTTTACTAATCTGACTTGCAAATGTGTTCGGTGTAAATCAACATTTGGGTTGCATAAGCAGGAACATGGAGTAACAGCATGTAAAAAAAAACGAAAAACAGATTGATGTACAGAATAATTGACATAAATAGACAAGAGCTATGTTGAAATACAGATGGCCCAATTATGAACTGTTGAGAGTGACACATTGCTCTTGCCAGTCATTTAACTGACGGTACCTTTGAGAGTGGTCTGTGAATCTTTTATCGTCGTACAGGATACGGTCCCTCAGACCCACTATCTCATCGTATCCGGGGAGGAAGATTAAAACGGCACCTGACATGGAAAATATTTCAAATAAACTTGTCATTCTATACAAGCAAGGAAAATTGGCACTGACACTTTGTATCAAACATTTTGAAAAGTAAAAAAAATACAAGACATCCAGTAGTCACTAGACAAGAGAATCTCTCACCGTCTTCTGAGCTGGTGCAAATGTTGTGTAGCAGGTGCATGATGAGGTCCAGGTCCACCCTCTCATCGTCAAAGCTGTGGTGGTATTCCTTGAGCAGCTCCTGGTCCTCCGGACTCATTTCTGTGGTGGCAGCCTGCACCAGGGACCACTCGTCCAGCTTCCCCGCCTCCAGGGATGAGCTACCAAGGGAATGAGGCTTTCTGTTATCCTCCTCCACAAACAATGCCAAGGTTTCCATGTGGTCATTCATAATAATGACAAATGGTGATCTTACAGGTAGGATTCTAGTAGGTCCACCACTTCTGCCTGCTGGAAGTGCTTGGCCCAGTCCAGCGCAGTCCTGAAACAAACCAAATACTGATCAAGATTTCAGACTTAGTAATGGTTTATAGAGTAACTAAAAATAAGATGCATTTATACAGTTATTTAATAAACCCGTACCAGCCATTGGAGGCCTTGATTCTGACGCTGGCTCCCATACTCAAAAGCTGCTCAATCTGACTGAGGAAGCCTCGACCTGCTGCCACCATGAGTGGAGTGGCGCTCGTTTCACTGTGCATGAAGTCCACTGAGGAGCAGAAGGGGAGGAGGACATATCTGGCTGATAACTATTGAAAATATTACTCTCAAAAATATACATTTTTGATAACAATTGGTGTCATTATTTTTTACACAAATAAGACACTATATAAACAAAAGCATATGGACAACCCTTCAAATCATTTGCTGACAGGTGTATAAAATCAAGCACAAAGCAATGAAATCTCCATATACAAACATTGTCAGTAGAATGGCATTACTAAGGAGCTCAGTGACTTTCAACGTGGCATTGTCATAGGATGCCACTTTTCCAACAAGTCAATTCGTCAAATTTCCCCAGTCAACAGTAAGTACTGTTATTGCGAAGTGGAAACATCTAGGAGCAACAACGGCTCAGCTGTGAGGTGGTAGGCCACAAAAACTCACAGAATGGGAACACTTAAAAATGGTTTGTCCTCGTTTGCAACACTTACTACTGAGTTCTAAACTGCCTCTGGAAGCAAAGTCAGCATAATAACTGTTCGTCGGGACATTCATGAAATGGGTTTCCATGGCCAAGCAGCCACAAGCCTAAGATCACCAAGCCCAATGCCAAGAGTTGGCTGGTGTAAAGCTCGCCCGCCATTTGACTCTGGAGCAGTGGAAACGTGTTCTCTAGAGTGATGAATCACGCTTCACCAATCTGGGTTTGGCAGATGCCAGGAAAACACTACCTGCCCTAATGCATAGTGCCAAATGTAAAGTTTGGTAGAGGAGGAATAATGGTCTGGGGCTGTTTTTCATGGTTCGGGCTAGGTTTCTAAGTTCTAATGAAGGGAAATCTTTATGCTACCAGCATACAATGACATTCTTGATGATTAAACTTTGTGGCAACAGTTTGGGAAACAACCTTTCCTGTTTCAGCATGACAATGCCTTTGTGCACAAAGCGAGATCCATACAGAAATGGTTTGTCGAGATCGGTGAGGAAGAACTTGACTGGCCTGCGCAGAGCCCTGACCACATTCCCATCGAACTCCTTGGGATGAATTGGAACGCCGACTGTGCCTGACCTCACTAATGCTCATTGCTGAATGGAATTAAGTTCCACAGCAATGTTCCAACCTCTAGTGGAAAGCCTTCCCAGAAGAGTAGAGGCTGTTATAGCAGCAAAATGCCAACGATTTTGGAATGAGATGTTCAACAAGCCGGTGTCCACATACTTTTGGTCATGTAGTGTAGATAGAAGAATAAACTGTGGCACATAATTAAAGATTCACACAAAACCCAGCTTACCGCTGACGTTCTCACTCAGGATGAGATTGAAGAGCTGGATGAAGGCGTCAGCGTCCTGGTTGAGGAAGATGTCTGAGATGCAGGCATCCATCTCCTTCAGCAGCCACGGGTCCAATGATGCCACATCTTTCTCATTCTGGAACAAGACACCCTGTATCAAACTAATAGCAAACCCAGTGCTACTTTTAGTAAGAACCAGCAAATATACCCTCTGTGACGTTGGTGAAGTAAAGAGTGAATAATCAGAAAATAAGTAGTGGTATCACTTTGATGCATACAGAGTAAATACTGAAAATAACTGAAGCAACTGGGAGAAAATAAAATCATTAAGGATGTAATGATTCACCAATAAACATTTGAACCGGGGACCAATGCCGAAGATATGAGTGCGTCGGTCTGCGGGACCCCTAACAGATCCAAAATGTAGCATGCATCGGTCAGGAAATCGATTTAAACGTTACGAATCGCTGGTTCACTAAATTTATTTTCTCAAAATTACTTTCTACCTTCCAAAAATAACTCATCTTTTGTGACAACTGGGTTATCTATTTTAGTGTCAAAGCAAGCATGTAATTGTGTTGACAGTCACAAGTAATTTAATCATTTTGAATGCTTAACAACCAGAGGCAATATCAGTTGTGTGCAGCTTTGCGCGTTGACCAAGGAGAGGTAGGCTTTGCTGACCAGACCGCTTGCGTGCCTGTGCCATTGCGAGCATGTTGATTCTGTCCACCCTTACCAGACGTGATCAGGACACGGAGGTTGAAATATCAAAACGAACTCAGAACCAACTATATTAATTTGGGGACAGGTCGAAAAGCATTAAACATGTATGCCAATTTAGCTAGCTAATTTGTCCTGGGATATAAACATCAGGTTGTTATTTGACCTGAAATGCACAAGGTTCTCTACCCTGACAAGCCACAGATAAAAGGGTGAAAGTTTGTTTCTAGTAATCTGTCCTCCTTGAGACTTCTTATTCTTCTTTGAACTTTACATGGCGGTTGGCAACCAACTTTAAAGAGCATTAACACTACCAACTGAACTGGAGTGTGGACCTCAGTTCATCTTTCAAATCACCCACGTGGGTATATGCTCCTAAAAGGAGATAGGAGAGGCGGGTCTTGCAGCACCTGGCTACACAGACGCTCGTTGACGCGAGTGAGCAATGATGTGTGGGTGCAATGATTGAATAACATAAGTACATTTATTTTGCAACACTTGCGCACGCAACACGAGCAGCATGTTACTCCTTATCTGGCATATCTGCGAGTCACCTTGGTAAAATGGCTTGCGCAATATTATGCTTTATTAGTTGAATGACAAAGAATGTCATTTTCTAGGTTATTTTTAGCAGATGTGCTATACATTTTATCTGGCTATACATGATCAGGGCTTACGTTCACATTTATTTTGATTGTTCAGGTTAACCATCAGCAATAGTAGGTAGGTAGTTTTATTTGAAATCTTCAATACACAGTCATTTTTAGATATACAAGGTAAAGTTGATCATTTCATAACAAGAAGAAACTCATGGCTAGAAGGGATACAACTTTAGTCAAATGAAATATTAAAAGTATACTTTTTTTTTTTTTAGCTAACCCTAACCCTTTTGCTAACCTTAACATAATTATCCTAACCTGCTGCGGATGTTCTCCTAACCCGCAAAGAAAAGTCCAATTTGACATAAGATGTATCACATCTAGCCAAAACGAGCTTACTCCTGAGTTGTCAAAACCCCTCAAACTCAACTCTGGACCTCAAAGCTTCAACTTTGACAATATCTTTAAAGCACAATTGTCATTAAGCTTAACTTTTCCTTCACACTATATATTTATATTCATTGGCTATCTCATAGCTTTTTAAAGATAAATATTGATACATTAGTAGCTCTAACACTTAATCAGAAAGCTCAGAGGCCCAAGCTCAGAGGCCCAAGCTCAGAGGCCCAAGCTCAGAGAGGTGCAGCGCATGAGGTCCATTCAGCAGCAGAAAACACACGGATTCGTTCCTCTAATCAAACCGAATAGTTTGAAACTTAAATGTATTGTTCCTGTATCGTATCAGAGCCCACGTATCTAGATACGCATCGAATTGTCTTAAAGGGAAAGACACACATCCCTAGAAAACATGGATATTGAGAAATGAGAATGGCCCATATCCACTTGTTCTCACCAACTGGGTGAAAACACTGTCCCCTCCATCGTCCAGCAGGTCGTTCTCCTGAAGGACACAAGAGGCCGAGGTGGTCTTCTCCCTCTGGGGCTCCTGGCGGGAGCCACCCTCACGCACCTTACACCACTCTGTCAAAAACATCTGTTGCTTTTCCTCTGCCAGGGACGACACACACATACACTCATTCATTCTGGGAGACACTGGACATCAAAGTGGAAATCAAAGAAACAATGAATGACCAATGGTTGGTAGTTACCCCTCTGGATCTCCTTTTTGTATTTCCTCATGTCTTTGTTTGAATAGCCTGTTGTCCTCAAGATGTCTTCCAGGAAAAGTTGCTTCACCTCAAATGGTCTTCCTTTGACTAGATAAAAGCATACATTCATAATTTCTCATTTTGATTCATTTCACTTAACAAATCAGTGCTGGCAGGACCAGTCAAGACAAGCACTAGCCCCTTCCATACAGAGGTCTTCCCCTGCAATTACCTGGCTTTTGCAGATAATGGTTTCAATGGTGAATCCCCGTCCCAATTTCAAATGAATAGATCAAGTGATTCTGTAGTGATTTCTGCACTCTAGTCTCTGTAGGTGGTCTATCCAAACACATTGAGATGACTTACTGTGGATGACAGGACAGGAGCCAAAGTAGCGAAGGAACAGCTCCACGTCCAGGGCAGCACTGGACAGGATGAGCTTCAGATTAGGCATCGTCTGGAGCATGTCCCTCATCTTGGTCAGCAGGAAGTCACTCAGACCATCCCGCTCGTGAACCTCATCCTGATTGGATAAGAGGTTGGAAGTACAGGCAACAGGATTCAGTCATTGACATGATTTCACGCACCAGACCCAGAGATTTTTATAACTAACCCAAGATTGACCACCACCTGTCGTTTCCAATGGGAGAAAATTAATCATAGTGGGTAGAACAAGTAAGGAAGTGGGCAGAGCCAAGCACAAACTAGCGAGATCTTATTAACGTGTTCTAGCATGCGTTTTAATATTTCTGTTAGTGAATACCTACTCTGTAAAGTGCGTGTGTGCAATAGCTAAATTCACCCTTGGGACTCCTAAACAATATAATTTTTTGAAACTTTGGCAAAGAGTAAAGTCTACAAAACTTAGTCCATTCTGTTCATAACAGATTTTAGTTTTGGGAACAAAAAACTATATTGGAGATCAAAATGTTAAATTGATGACAAAATTTTCTTGATGTCGGCCAAAATCCATCTCGCTCCATCTTCTCACCTTGGACTTCCTCATCACCATATTTGGTGGTGAGAGGAAATGCCAACCAGATGCTTCAGATTTATACATCCGGTGAAACATCTGGCTCAATGTTTTATCTGTGGCAGACCTGACAACTTTGAATAATTTTTATGAGTACCACTTCAGCACAGCGGTGTGCGTGTTACACTCACACTGCTAAAATCGTAGTCATTTTTTTGTGTGCCTAATAATGATGTTGGCAGAAGACTGCCTTAGTAGGAATGGTAAGCTATAGACTGTTATGGGTACTTGGTACTACAAGACCATGTTACTTGCCTACGGTGCAGCAAGAGGTACTGCCCCTCCCTACCTTCAGGTTATGCTCAAAACCTACAGCCCAACCTGAGTACTCTGTCCTGCCACCTCTGGTTTCTTGGCCCTCCTACCCCTTTGGGAACGCAGCTCCCGTTCAGCCCAGTCCAAGCTCTTCTCTACCCTGGCACCCCAATGGTGGAACCAGCTTCCACCTGAAGCTAGGAGAGCAGAGTCCCTGCCCATCTTCTGAAACCCCACCTCTTCAAAGAGTATGTTAAATAATCCCAGAGCACTCAGACCAAATAAATTGTCTTTCGTGAACAAACAATCACACTTGACTTTCTTTCCCCCCCCTTACTAGCTCCGAATTTACTGATAGCTACTTTGAGGGAAAATGTACTTCCTACGACAGGTGGTTGTCCCACCTATCTATTTTAAGATTAATGCACTAACTGTAAATCACTCTGGATAAGAGTATCTGCTAAATGACTCAAATGTAAATGTAACTGGCCTCAGTAGCTAACTAGAAATATGTTTAAATTTACAATCAGGGCTATCCTTAGAATTTTCTGATAAGGTGGTGTTGATGTAGGACTATGGTTGGTAGGGGGGAGGTCATTTAATTTCAGTCATTTCATCCCTCAGGAAGTTGAAGCATTTTGTATTTTTGAAAAACCTGTAACTGCAATTGTAGCCAACACAGAAGTCTTGTGCCTGATCCTAAAGGAAATTGAGGTGGTCTGTAATGATTATAGTTTCAGGTTTTAGTGTTACTTGCACAAATACAGTGAAATGCCTTTCCTACAAGCTCTAAATTATATTTAATAGGTGTCTTTATGTGGATAGAAAATGTAAACGGGCTTAATTTTGCTTGGGGAGAAAATGCTTAATTCAATTACTGGATGCAATGTAGTAGTCTTGCTTACTGTAGGATATTTGGAATATGAAACAACTGGACTAGGCCTATATGAGCTTGTTTCAGATCTCCATTCCTGACCTCATCCATCTAGTCGGGTCGGACTACTCGGCTACCATTAATTCAGCATGCCTTGTCGTCATTGGTAAACTGACTACTATCACATCATTAACAGCCTATTGTTGACAGACAGCTATATGAGATTTATTAACATAACAGATTTTTTAACAGCAGGCCTGTTGTAAGGCAGGTCCTCACCAGACATCACTGGCAAAAAGTGCTCTTCACTGACGAGTCGCGGTTTTGTCTCACCATGGGTGATGGCCGGATTCGCGTTTATCGTCGAAGGAATGAGCGTTACACCGAGGCCTGTACTCTGGAACGGGATCGATTTGGAGGTGGAGGGTCCGGCATGGTCTGGGGCGGTGTGTCACAGCATCATCGGACTGAGCTTGTTGTCATTGCAGGCAATCTCAACGCTGTGCGTTACAGGGAAGATATCCTCCTCCCTCATGTGGTACCCTTCCTGCAGGCTCATCCTGACATAACCCTCCAGCATGACAATGCCACCAGCCATACTGCTTGTTCTGTGCATGATTTCCTGCAAGACAGGAATGTCAGTGTTCTAAAATGGCCAGCGAAGAGCCCGGATCTCAATCCCATTGAGCACTTCTGGGACCTGTTGGATTGGAGGGTGAGGGCTAGGGCCATTCCCCATAGAAATGCCCGGGCCCCTGCAGGTGCCTTGGTGGAAGAGGGGAGTAACATCTCACAGTAAGAACTGGCAAATCTGGTGCAGTCCATGAGGAAGAGATGCACTGCAGTACTTAATGCAGCTGGAGGCCACACCAGATACTGACTGTTACTTTTGATTTTGACCCCCCTTTGTTCAGGGACACATTATTCAATTTCTGGGCCAGAGCGGAGAGCTAGAGATTTTTTCTCCTTGCCCAAGTCATCTGACAGGCTCAGATCCGGTTGTGTCAAAAACCACAATGTGCCAACTGGGTAGTCTTTCATACCAGTGTACTTTGACCTCACATTGCATTCATGCATACAGTCAAGGCAGTGAACGATAACAAAAGGGCAACAATAACTTGTACTGACCACAATGACGTGAGTAACAGTGGACATTGTGGTGTCTCCGGCCATCAGTGTTCTCAGCAGGACTCCGCTTGTGCAGAAGGTCAGCAGCGTCTTAGGAGAAACTCTAAAGGGTCAACCAGAGTCATTAATTTCCTCACAGTAACTCAGCCAAAGCAAACAGAGACAGTGCCTCCCTCACTCCATCTCTTTGCTCCTACCTGCTCTCCAGGCGGATCTGGTAGCCAATGGTCTGACCGATGCTCTCCCCTCTCTCCGCAGCAACCCGCTCTGCCACAGCGATGGCTGCCAGACGCCGGGGCTGTGTGCAGAAGATCCGACAGGGGATCCCATTTCGGCTGCAGTCGTCCAGGAGGAACTGTGGGATCTGGAATGGCAAAACACTTCCCATTTAGTTTCTAGATGATCAGGAACTCTATTTACAAATGTAATACCTTATCATACCAATGCAATGCCTTTGTAGGCTATACAGTGCCTTCAGAAAGTATTCACACTTCACTTTTCCCAAATGCTGTTGTGTTACAGCCTGAACTCAAATTTGATTAAATTTTCAATTTTGTGTCCACTGATCTACACACAATATCCCATAATGTCAGCGGAATTACGTTTTTAGAAAATGTTACAAATCAATTACAAACGAAAGGCTGAAATGTCTTGAGTCAATAAGTATCCAATCCCTTTGTTATGGCAAGGTAAGTTAAGCAGTAAAAATGTGCTTAACAACTCAGTGAGCCCATGCAACTTATGTGCAATAGTGTTAAACATTATTTTTGAAAGACTACCTTAACTTTGCACCCCATACATACAGATAACTCTAAGGTCCCTCAGTCAAACAGTGAATTTCAAACACATTCAACCACAAAGACCAGAGAGATTATCCAATGTCTCGCAAAGAATGGCACCTATTGGTAGATGGTTAAAAATAAATACAAAGCAGACATTGAATATCCCTTTGAGCATGGTGAAAATATTAATTGCCTCCCGAGTGGCGCAGTGGTCTAAGACACTGAATCGCAGTGTTAGCTGTGCCACTAGAGATTCTGGGTTTGAGTCCAGGCTCCGTCGCAGCTGACCGGGAGACCCATGGGGAGCTACACAATTGACCCAGCGTCGTTAGGGGAGGGTTTGGCTGACAGGGATGTCCTTGTCCCATCGCACACTAGTGATTCATGTGGCGGGCCGGGCGCAGTGCACGCTGACACGGTCGCTAGGTGTAGAGTGTTTCCTCCGACACATTGGTGCAGCTGGCTTCCGGGTTAACTGGGCATTGTTTCAAGAAGCAGTGTGGCTTGGATGGGTTGTGTTTCGGAGGACTCACGGTTCTCGACCTTCGCCTCTCCCGAGTCCGGGTGGGAGTTGCAGCGATGGGACAAGACCATAACTACCAATTGGATACCATGAAATTGGTAAAAAAAAATAAAAAAAAAAACTTTATTTTTAATATTACACTTTGTATGGTGTATCAATACACCCAATCACCACATAGATACAGGCGTCCTTCCTAAGAAAACCGCTCAGGGACTTCACTATGAGGCCAATGGTGACATTAAAACAGTTACAGAGTTTAATGGCTGTGATAGGAGAAAACTGAGAACAGAACAACATTGTAGGTACTCCACAATGCTAACCTAAATGACGGAGTGAAAAGAAGGAAGCCTGTACAGATTACAAATAACTATATAATATAAATATACACTGGAGTTGCTTACCAAGACGACATTGAATGCTTGAAAATCTCTGACAATACTTAAATGTCTGTCTAGCAATGATCAGCAACCAACTTGACAGAGTATGAAGAATTTTTTAAATAATAAAATGTGCAAATATTGTACAAACCAGACTTACCCATTAAGACTCACAGCTGTAATCGCTGTGAAAGGTGGTTCTAACATGTATTGACTCAGGGGGGTGTGTGCCCATTATTCTTTTGAAAATTCTTCAAGCTCTGTCAAATTAGTTGTTGATCATTGCTAGACAACCATTTTCAGCTCTTGCCATAGATTTAAGTCAAAACTCAGCCACTCAGGAACATTCACAAACTTCTTGATAAGCAACACCAGTGTAGATTAGGCCTTGTGTTTTAGGTTATTGTTCTTTTGTAATGTGAATTTATCTTGCAGTGTCTGGTGGAAAGTAGACTGAACCAGGTTTTCCTCTAAGATTTTGACTGTGCATAACTCCATTCTGTTGATTTTTTATCCTGAAAACCTCCCCGGTCCTTAACGATTACAAGCATACCCATAACATGATACAGGAATGACTATGCTTGAAAATATATTGAGTGGTACTCAGCAATGTGTTGTATTGGATTTGCCCCAAAACATAACACGTTGTATTCAGGACAAAAAGTGAACTGCTTTGTCAAATCTTTTTGCTGTATTACTTTAGTGCCTTGTTGCAAACAGGATGCATGTTTTTGAATATTTTTTATTCTGTTTAGGCTTCCTTCTGTCTCAATTAGGTTAGTATTGGGAAGTAACTATAATTTCCTCAGTTTTTTCTATCACAGCGTTTAAACTCAGTAAATGTTTTAAAGACATTATTGGCCTCATGGTGAAATCCCTGAGTGGTTTCCTTCCTCTCCAGCAATTGTGTTAAGGACGCCTGTATCTTTGTAGTGACCGGGTGTATCGATACACCATCCAAAGTGTAATTAATAATTTCACCATGATCAAAAGGACATTTAATGTCAGTTATATATTTTTTTACCCATCTTCCAATAGGTTCCCTTCTTTGCGAGGCACTGAAAAACCTTGGTCTTTGAGGTTGAATCGGTTTGAATTTCACTGCTGGACTGAGGGACCTTACAGATAATTGTATGTGTGGGGTACAGAGATGAGGTAGTCATTCAAAAATCATGTTAAACACTATTATTGCACACAGATTGAGTTCATGCAACTGATGGTGACTTATAACGCACATTTTTACTCCTGAACAAATTTTTGTTTACCATAACAAAGAGGTTGAATACTTATTGACTAAAGACATTTCAGCTTTTCATTTGTTATTAATTTGTTTTAAAAAATTGAAATCTAAACATAATTCCACTTTAACATTATGGGGTACTGTGTGGAGGCCAGTGACACAAAATCTAAATCAATTTTAAATTCAGACAACAAAATGTTGAAAAAGTCAAGTGACGCGAATTCTTTATGGCACTTTATGTGGACAGTGATGTAAAATGTTTCTCCCCCTCACCTGTGTAGTTTTCCCCGAGCCGGTCTCCCCCACCACTAGGACAACACGGTTGTCTTTGATGACCTGGACGATCTCCTCCTGGCGCTCGTACACAGGAAGTGAGCTGCGGAAGAAGTCCAGTTCAGATGGGCCCCTCTTCTGGGGCACCTGGGGAATGCCGTTGTTGAGCCGCCCACTGGTCCTGTTCTTGTCACGGCTGCTCTCTGGTGGAGAAAAAAAAGAGGGGCACATGAATGTTAAAACTTTGAATTGTCAACACATTTTAACAGATAGATAATTTATTCATTCATCAGTACATTGTTATTAAAAACAAAGGTTGACAAGGACTCCCATTGACATCAATGTATTATTAACCCTGAAATATAACTGCCACTCACCAGCCTCAATGGCCACAGACAAGCCCCTCTCAGTGCGAGGCAGTAGGTCTGTGCGCTCCTTGTTGGTGATGGGGAACCTCTGCAGCAGGCTCCGCACAGCGTGCTTGGAATTGTGGGAAAGGTTGAAAGTCATGATGGACTGGGCCGTCTCCGAGCCATCCTTCTTTCTGATAGTGAGGGTCCGGCTTGATCCTTTTCTGAAAATGAATGAAATAAGGATGTTAGACTTGAAGCACAGAACACTTTAGTAAATCTGATGGATGCTTTTAGGGAGTTACATTTCCAGTACAATATTGAGGAGGGATACCCAAATGTTTCTATTCAAGTACTGCTTTTAAAAACAGGAGTATCCAAGGTTGACCTAAGACTACAGGCTCTTGACACCTGATGTCAAGTTGTATTGCTTACCCTCTGCTTTTAGAGATATATCCAAGGGACTGTGCAAAGCGATGGATGAAGGCTCTCTCAGTACTAGACAGGGAGGAAGGAAACTCCATTTCTGTAAAATCAAAAGAACTAATGTAGTATACTACATCACATAATCCAAATGTCTCCATGAATCACCACTTCATCACATGAGTAGAATGAACATTTTATGTTACCTTTTTGCTCACTGTACTGAAACCTCTCAAGGGAGATGTTCACAGCAATCTTAACTTCTTCGTCGATGCGTATGTCTTTCAGCCCTTTGCCCCTGGGACCCCCACCACCAGAGTGTTTTGATTTGGCCATGGCAGGTTTGGGTGAGGCATTACTAGGACGTGACATGATGCACTGTAGAACACAAGTGTTAATAAGATGTAGCTAGTTAATAAGCAACCAACCTGCAATCTCCCTAGATGACGGTCACATTTTAGTTACTTGGACTAGCTAACTAGAGACAAAAGGGTTGAGCTACCATGCAAGTGGCCAGATGCTGACAAATGTTCACTGTTAACTACTTCTGACTGACTCTCCTCTACCTAACGTTAGTTAGCCATAAACTCGGACATAACTTAGTTAGCTAGCCATAGCTTTCACCAGAGGCTGAGCTTCTGTGACTGACAGTGTGAGCCATACATTACTTTTAAGCAAATCTTTGAGTAAAAATCGAACTAATGACATGTGTTGATTTTGTTAGCCACCTTAGCAAACTCGTTAGTAACTCAGAAAGATAGCTAGCTAGCTATTAAAAATTAATGTTAGCTAACCCAGTAACGTTACTGGTAGCTAGCTATCGTTAGCCAGGTTGCTAGCTAGCTAGCGGAATTAAGCTAGCTAACGTGTCATTGAACTTTATCCATCCTTGAGTTAATTATACATGCATGTCATAGATACAATGTTTCACATATAGCTAGGTAACGTTTTAACTAGCTAATACCGATGTCAGATAACCCTCGTGCGCCTCTGTTCGTCTAATCCAGCAGTTTGTAAACGCTGACCGACTTCATGAGATTCAGATAAATCACCACTAGAGGTGCATGATCAGAGATACTTTAGAAGAGATGGAAAACACCATTGGAATCGAATTTATGCCCAATGTGTGCGTTGCACATGCTACGTCATTGGGCCGCGCGGAGCATTCTGGGCGAATCAGGGACAAGGAGAGCTCTTGTTCAAGGAGTGAATGGGAGTCAATTGGGTGCTAGCTCAAAAAAACAACATTAACATGAATTGCATCAACAAGAATTACAATACTACAAATATTTTCCGAGATGTGATATAATTAACTTGCTATGTGTAATATTGTACAGATTTGGAATCGTGACATTACGTACTTTCGATGAAAATAGGCACGTTTCTCAACTCATACCCTGACTTGTAAAAGTCACACATATGCCCAGGCCGGGAGCAGGCAAACAGGCCCAACCCCCACTCTTGCACTAGCCCAAGCCAATGGCATGTACCAGATGCTCAGCCGGCTCTGCTCACACTTACTGTCCTGAGACCAAACCACACAACCAAAAACATTGGACACTTTATGGAACACAAAGCCTTCACTATCTCATCCTGGAATATCCAAGGCCTGAGGTCATCTGCCTTTGGCCTAAAGAGCAGGAACCTGCACTTCATCAAAAAAATTGGAAATACAGACATTGTCATCCTACAAGAAACATAGTATAGAGGAGACGGACCCACTAGTTGCCCTCTAGGTTACAGAGAGCTGGTAGTCCCATCCACCAAACTACCAGGTGTGTAAGAGGGAAGGGACTACGGGTGTATGCTAATTTGGTATAGAGCAGACGTAACTCACTCCATTAAATTAACCAAAACAGGAACATTTAACATTTGTCTAGAAATTCAAAAGGAAATGATCTTAACAGAGAAAAATGACCTCCTGTGTGCTACCTATATCCCCCCACTAGAATCCCCATACTTTAATGAAGACAGCTTTTCAATAATTTCCAGGCCCAGGGACATGTACTCGTCTGTGGCGACTTCAATGCCAGAACCGGACAAGAACATAACACGCTCAGCACACAGGGGTCAAACACCTGCCTGGAGCTGACAGCAGTCCCTCCCTCATATGCCCCCCTAGGCACAACTATGACAACATAACCAATAAAAACGGGTCACAACTCCTGCAGCTCTGTCGCACCCTGGGTATGTACATAGTCAATGGTAGGCTTCGAGGGGACTCCTACGGTAGGTGGTACACCTATAGCTCATCTCTTGGCAGTAGTACTGTAGACTACTTTATCACTGACCTTAAACCAGAGTCTCTCAGAGTGTTCACAGTCAGCCCACTGACACCCCTATCAGATCACAGCAAAATCACAGTCTACTTTAACTGAGCAATACTCAGTCATGAGGCATCAAAGCCAAAGTAATACTAAGAAATGCTATAGATGGAAGGAATGTATTGTGGAAACCTAACAAAAAACAGTTAGGCAACATCAAATGCAATCCCTTCTAGATAACTTCAGGGACAAAACATTCCACTGTAATAGTGAAGGTGTAAATTTGGCAGTAGAAAATGTTAACAGTATATTTAACCTCTCAACTTCCCTATCTAATCTAAACCGAAGAAAATTAACAACAATGATAAATGGTTTGATGAAGAATGCAAAAACCTAAGAAAGAAATTGAGAAACCTGTCCAACCAAAAACATAGAGATCCTGAAAACCTGAGTCTACGACTTCACTATGGTGAATCACTAAAACAATACAGAAATACACTAGGGAAAAAGAAGGAACAGCACATCAGAAATCAGCTCAATGTAATTGAATAATTCATAGACTAACCACTTCTGGGAAAATTGGAAAACACGAAACAAACAACAACACGAAGACTTATCTATCCAAAATGGAGATGTATGGGGAAACCAATTCTCTAATCTTTTTTGGCTCTATAACAAAGAACAAACAGCAAAAACATATACATGATCAAATAAAAATCATAGAATCAACTATTACAGACTACCAGAGCCCACTGGATTCTCCAAATACCTTGAATGAACGACAGGACGAAATATAAACCCTCCAACCCAAAACGGCCTGAGGTGTTGATGGTATCCTCAATGAAATTATAAAATATACAGACAATAAATTCCAATTGGCTATACTAAAACTCTTTAACATCACCCTTAGCTCTGAGATCTTCCCCAATATTTGGAACCAAGGACTGATCACCCCAATCCAAAAAAGTGGAGACAAATTTGACCCCAATAACTACCACTATGCATCAACAGCAACCTTGGGAAAATCCTCTGCATTATCATTAACAGCAGACTCGTACATTTCCTCAGTGAAAACAATGTACTGAGCAAATGTCAAATTGGCTTTTTACCAAATTATCGTACGACAGACCACATTTTCACCCTGCACACCCTAATTGACAAACAAACAAACCAAAACAAAGGCAAAGTCTTCTCATGCTTTGTTGATTTCAAAAAAGCTTTAGTCTCTATTTGGCATGAGGGTCTGCTATACAAATTGATGGAAAGTAGTGTTGGGGGAAAAACATACAACATTATAAAATCCATGTACACAAACAACAAGTGTGCAGTAAAAATAGGCAAAAAACACACACATTTCTTCCCACAGGGCCGTGGGGTGAGACCGGGATGCAGCTTAAGCCCCACCCTCTTCAACATATATAGTTGAAGTTAGAAGTTGAAGTTGGAAGTCATTAAAACTCGTTTTTCAAACACTCCACAAATTTCTTGTTAACAAACTATAGTTTTGACAAGTCGGTTAGGACATCTACTTTGTGCATGACACAGGTCCTTTTTCCAACAATTGTTTACAGACAGATTATTTCACTTATAATTCACTGTATCACAATTTCAGTGGGTCAGAAGTTTACATACACTAAGTTGACTGTGCCTTTAAACAGCTTGGAAAATTACAGGAAATTGTGTCATGGCTTTAGAAGCTTCTGATAGGCTAATTGGCATCATTTGAGTCAATTGGAGGTGTACCTGTGGATGTATTTTAAGGCCTACCTTCAAACTCAGTGCCTCTTTGCTTGACATCATGGGAAAATCCCAAAAAATCAAACAAGACATCAGAAAAAAAATTGTAGACCTCCACAAGTCTGGTTCATCCTTGGGAGCAATTTCCAAATGCCTTAAGGTACCACGTTCATCTGTACAAACAATAGTACGCAAATATAAACACCATGGGACCACGCAGCTGTCATACCGTTCAGGAAGGAGACGCGTTCTGTCTCCTAGAGATGAACGTACTTTGGTGCGAAAAGTGAAAATCAATCCCAAAACAGCAAAATACCTTGTGAAGATGCTGGAGGAAACAGGTACAAAAGTATCTATATCCACACGAGTCCTATATCGTTATAACCTGAAAGGCCGCTCAGCAAGGAAAACCCCCATAAAAAAGCCAGACTACAGTTTGCAACTGCACATGGGGACAAAGATCGTACTTTTTGGAGAAATGTCCTCTGGTCTGATGAAACAAAAATAGAACTGTTTGGCCATAATGACCATCATTATGTTTGGAGGAAAAAGGGGGAGGCTTGCAAGCCGAAGAACACAATCCCAACTGTGAAGAACGGGGGTGGCAGCATCATGTTGTGGGGGTGCTTTGCTGCAGGAGGGACTGGTGCACTTCACAAAACAGATGGCATCATGAGGAATGACAATTATGTGGATATATTGAAGCAACATCTCAAGACATCAATCAGGAAGTTACAGATTGGTCGCAAATGGGTCTTCCAAATGACCCCAAGCATACTTCCAAAGTTGTGGCAAAATGGCTTAAGAACAACCAAGTCAAGGTATTGGAGTGGCCATCACAAAGCCCTGACCTCAATCCTTATAGAAATTTTGTGGGCAGAACTGAAAAACGTGTGCAAGCAAGGAGGCCTGAAAACCTGACTCGGTTACTCCAGCTCTGTCAGGAGGAATGGACCAAAATTCACCCAACTTATTGTAGGAAGCTTGTGGAAGGCTACCTGAAACGTTTGACCCAAGTTAAACAATTTAAAGGCAATGCTACCAAATACTAATTGAGTGTATGTAAACATCTGACCGACTGGGAATGTGATGAAAGAAATAAAAGCTGAAATAAATCATTCTCTGAGTATTCTGTCATTTCACATTCTAAAATAAAGTGGTGATCCTAACTGACCTAAGAATTTTTACTAGGATTAAATGTCAGGAAAAACCGAGTTTAAATGTATTTGGCTATGTACAGTGCCTTGCGAAAGTATTCGGCCCCCTTGAACTTTGCGACCTTTTACCACATTTCAGGCTTCAAACATAAAGATATAAAACTGTATTTTTTTGTGAAGAATCAACAACAAGTGGGACACAATCATGAAGTGCAACGACATTTATTGGATATTTCAAACTTTTTTAACAAATCAAAAACTGAAAAATTGGGCGTGCAAAATTATTCAGCCCCTTTACTTTCAGTGCAGCAAACTCTCTCCAGAAGTTCAGTGAGGATCTCTGAATGATCCAATGTTGACCTAAATGACTAATGATGATAAATACAATCCACCTGTGTGTAATCAAGTCTCCGTATAATTGCACCTGCACTGTGATAGTCTCAGAGGTCCGTTAAAAGCGCAGAGAGCATCATGAAGAACAAGGAACACACCAGGCAGGTCCGAGATACTGTTGTGAAGAAGTTTAAAGCCGGATTTGGATACAAAAAGATTTCCCAAGCTTTAAACATCCCAAGGAGCACTGTGCAAGCGATAATATTGAAATGGAAGGAGTATCAGACCACTGCAAATCTACCAAGACCTGGCCGTCCCTCTAAACTTTCAGCTCATACAAGGAGAAGACTGATCAGAGATGCAGCCAAGAGGCCCATGATCACTCTGGATGAACTGCAGAGATCTACAGCTGAGGTGGGAGACTCTGTCCATAGGACAACAATCAGTCGTATATTGCACAAATCTGGCCATTATGGAAGAGTGGCAAGAAGAAAGCCATTTTTTAAAGATATCCATAAAAAGTGTCGTTTGAAGTTTGCCACAAGCCACCTGGGAGACACACCAAACATGTGGAAGAAGGTGCTCTGGTCAGATGAAACCAAAATGGAACTTTTTGGCAACAATGCAAAACGTTATGTTTGGCGTAAAAGCAACACAGCTCATCACCCTGAACACACCATCCCCACTGTCAAACATGGTGGTGGCAGCATCATGGTTTGGGCCTGCTTTTCTTCAGCAGGGACAGGGAAGATGGTTAAAATTGATGGGAAGATGGATGGAGCCAAATACAGGACCATTCTGGAAGAAAACCTGATGGAGTCTGCAAAAGACCTGAGACTGGGACGGAGATTTGTCTTCCAACAAGACAATGATCCAAAACATAAAGCAAAATCTACAATGGAATGGTTCAAAAATAAACATATCCAGGTGTTAGAATGGCCAAGTCAAAGTCCAGACCTGAATCCAATCGAGAATCTGTGGAAAGAACTGAAAACTGCTGTTCACAAATGCTCTCCATCCAACCTCGCTGAGCTCGAGCTGTTTTGCAAGGAGGAATGGGAAAAAATGTCAGTCTCTCGATGTGCAAAACTGATAGAGACATACCCCAAGCGACTTACAGCTGTAATCGCAGCAAAAGGTGGCGCTACAAAGTATTAACTTAAGGGGGCTGAATCATTTTGCACGCCCAATTTTTCAGTTTTTGATTTGTTAAAAAAGTTTGAAATATCCAATAAATGTCGTTCCACTTCATGATTGTGTCCCACTTGTTGATTCTTCACAAAAAAATACAGTTTTATATCTTTATGTTTGAAGCCTGAAATGTGGCAAAAGGTCGCAAAGTTCAAGGGGGCCGAATACTTTCGCAAGGCACTGTATGTAAACTACCGACTTCAACTGTATGTACGTATATGTATGCATTTGTGTATTTATATGTATGCATGTATGTATATATTTGCAAAAAATATGGGTGATTGTAAGTGATGCAGACAATTGCATTGATGGAAGCTACAATATATATGTAATATTAAAGCTGATCTACCCCCTAAATAAATAAATAATAATAATCCAGATCGTGTACTGTCATTCCAGGTTCAGTGTTTGACGTGACTTAGTTGAAATTGGCTTACTAGCTAGGAAGCAAGTGACAATAACGTTATCCAGCCTGCATAGCAACCATTTTCTTTATAATGGATGACCAGTCCTTTTGCATAGCAATGATGCAAATATAATTAAGGACTGGGTCACGTCTGTAGCAACATGACCAAAATAACCAGATTCATGGCTGGACAATATCTTCTGGCAGAAAAATGAAATTGTATGAATGTACTTATCAAAATAAAAATGTTAATGAATTTTTAAAAATTAATTGTTATTTTAACAGTTTTATTAATGCGATAAGGCACACGATGCAGTGCTGTATCATATAGTCACATGTAAATGGGTTAAACACCATTTACCTGGCTGTATTCACGATACAGCACTGCCTCTTGTTTGCTTTCATGTGGCTCGTTCATTGTACAATGTTGACAGCTTAATTTAACACATTGTATTGATAAAATGGTCAAACTCGACTTAATAGCTACACTCACCAACACAGGATACACTTTATCCCTCATTCTGGCCTTGACCAAACCAGTAAGTTGCCCCTCACTAGCTGTACTTCTCAACATGGCTGGACTTATAGTGGTCTTCTCCCCGTTTAATGCTCTTATGCTCATCCTTGAAAAATGCCATTAAGTCTGAAACAGACACCAAGGTCGACATACTGTGCAAACAATTCTCTTGGCTCAGTAAAACAAAAAAAAGTATCTACTGCTCTGCTAACTAACTAGCTAGCTAAAGTGTAGTCATTTGCTAGCAAAGACAGAGAGAAAGGGGACAGAAAAAGTTCAACACTTTATTCAATCAATTTCATTTTTTATTGAATTCATTAAAATACAGCACATGGATTCCACATGGATTAGGGCACAGAGGTTCTGTGATCTCGCTGGTGAACGTTAGCTGACAGTGTCGGCTAGAGATGACGTGCAGGAGATTTCTGCAGGAATTCGTAGTCTTGCATGAGGTTCTCTGCTAATTAGCATTTCACAGTAAATAGAAGCGAATATATTGGTAAAACTCACCTTGTCCGGGAAAGAATTAAACGGTTATCAAAATCTCACGCCAAGGTAAGCCTACACCAAACACATACTTAATTTGAAGTGGTTCTAAAATATCCTATGGAAAAATGATTCGTGGAAAAATGATTGGGACCATTTCTGTATTTGACCGCTAGGTCTTAATGTTTGATTCCTTGACGTTTCTTCTGTGGGGTTTATCGGCGGTTGGCATCCAATGTTATGGGGCATTACCACCACCTACTGTACTGGAGTGTATGCCAGAGACAGGGAAGGACTAAATCCCACCTGTCAGCCCCTTTTCTCTTCAAAAATATAACACATTTTTTTGACTGTATCTAACGATGTTCTACTCACTATGCTCTTTAAACTCAATTCCTGTGTCCCCTTCTCCCTCATACTGGATCTCAGTATCTCTTTCCCCATCATACTGCCCACACTGTATTAGCACATGCTCCACTGTCTCTGTGAGCATGAATTTGGAGTACCTCATATAGTGTAGCTAAATACTTGCAGACTCATCAACATAGCACGAGTCAGAGCATATACTCTAACTTTAAATCAAATCAAATTAATTTATAAAGCCCTTCTTACATCGGCTGATATCTCAAAGTGCTGTACAGAAACCCAGCCTAAAACCCCAAACAGCAAGCAATACAGGTGTAGAAGCACGGTGGCTAGGAAAAACTCCCTAGAAAGGCCAGAACCTAGAAAGAAACCTAGAGAGGAACCAGGCTATGAGGGCTGGCCAGTCCTCTTCTGGCTATGCCAGATGATGGCCAAGATGTTCAAATGTTCATAGATGACCAGCAGGGTCAAATAATAATAATCCCAGTGGTTGTCGAGGGTGCAACAGGTCAGCACCTCAGGAGTAAATATCAGTTGGCTTTTCATAGCCGCTCCTGCTGTCTCTAGAGAGTTGAAAACAGAAGGTCTGGGACATGTTTACTTTACTATTTTTTGGAACTTCCTCCACCCACTGCAAGGCCAACAGTACAGCCATCAGCTCTGCTATGTATACAGCCAGGTGGTCTGTAATACATTTCCTTACTGCGACCCAACTTTACTGTACAACAAAGGCTGACCCAGTCCGACCTGTCCTTGGATCTTTTGATCCATCTGTATATATTGGTGTAGAATTCATATATACTGTATCCAGTTGTCTTTTAAATAACTTGGATGGATCAACCCCCTCCCTGTCTTTCCGTACTCTCTGCAACACTTGTAAATCAACTACTGGAGGTGGGAGTAGCCATGGTGGACTCACAGGGATAGGTACTGTGGGGCTAAAGTCCATGCCATACAATCTCATCTGCCTCACCCATCCATCTAAAAAATGTATTCTGTCCATGTTCATGTTCCCAACATGCCTGTAGTAACCCTTTTGTGGGATTCAAACACCCCATGCCCATGTAAGTTAACCCACTAGTTCATTGTCAGCTTTTGCCTTCTTATATGTAATAGCATCTCCCCCATCTCCACCTGTAGAGCTGACACTAGAGGCCCCACTACATATTCTGCTACCTTGTGCCTATATGACATCAAGCCTTTCCAGTGATATCCTGATAACCATACACTATACTTCCATAGTCTATTACAGATTGGATCAAAGCAACATACGTGGTCCTCAGTGAGGAACGCCCAGTCTCCCTGTCAGAGAGCTTCACATTTAGAACTTTTTTACATTTTCCCACCACTCTATACGTGTGTTCTGCCCATGTCAGCTTAGTATCAAAGTATACCCCAAGAAACCTGAAGGACCCCACCCTCTCCAAATGTCTCCCATACAACCTCATGCATATCTCATCTCCCACCTAAAAAACACTGAGTTCTCTACAGAAAACCTGAATCCCCACTTCAATGCCCACCGCTCTACCTCAACCGTTTCATGTACCTTCCTGACTTTGTATGGTACATTTCTTTGCCTCTTCAATTAGGCCCCATCATCTGCAAATAAAGACCTACCAATATCCGTCCATACCTGAGAGTAAACATCATTGATCATGATTGAGAACAAAAGAGGACTAATCACACACCCCTGCGGTGTACCGTTATCCACCAAGTAACTGCCTGACAGAGACATCCCCACCCTCACCTGGATAGATCTTCCAAACAGGAAGTCTTTTATCCAATTGTACATTCTTCCTCCTACCTCCAAAAGATTAAGCTTGATTAACAACCCCCTCCTTCCACATCATATCGTACGCCTTTTCGACTAATACCATATAGGTCAGGGATCATCAACTAGATTCAGCATGGGACGATTTTTCCTTGAGCGAATGGTAGGGGGCTGGAACATAACAATTTGTAGAACGCTTTAGTTCTAGCTCCCCATCAACCACTAAATTACTGCAAGTACGAGCAGATCATTCAGTAAAGTTTTTCATAATTACTGTAGGTGGGTGCTTACATTTGTCATATTTCCCACATGTACAAGTATGTATTATACATGTTATAAAATTCATTTTTTGCATATCCCACTCCCCGAGACACCCTCAGAGAGTGGGGTCTCGGCCAAGGTTCAGCCATTATTTGAGTGTCAATCGCATAGCAATGATCGCAGAGACCATGTGATGAGTGATAATGGCACCAGAGGGGATGGCTGTCGTTTCACATGCTCCTTTTTTTTGTTGCATTGTTTGTAACTCATTTTGTACATAATGTCTCTTATGACTGAAAAGAGATTCTGGACATCAGAACAGAGATTACTCACCTCGAACTGGAAAAATATTTTTTCTTCAATGAGTCCGATGCGAAGATATACTGCTTTGTCGAGACAAGGTCCAAATCCCAGTCATCTGTGTGAAGAAAAGACAGAGAAAAAGGGTGAGGAGGGTGGGGTGTCTTGTAAGAATTTGCCGACCAGTAGGTAAACCATCACTAGCCTCAGTATTATTGGCCAATATGCAATCATTGGAAAACAAACTGGACGATCTACTATTAAGACTATCCTACCAACGGGACATTAAAAACTGTAATATCTTATGTTTCACCGAACCGTGGCTAAACGACGACACAGATAATATAAAGCTGGCTGGCTTCTCCATGCATTGGCAGGACAGAGCAGCTACGTCTGGTAATACGAGCTGTTGTGCAATGTCTAATATAAAAGAAGTCTCAAGGTATTGCTCACCTGAGGTAAAATACCTCATGATAAGCTGTAGACCACACTATCTACCATCTCATCTATATGAAGGCCAGCATCCCGGAGTCACCTCTTCACTGTTGACGTTGAGACTGGTGTTTTGCGGGTACTATTTAATGAAGCTGCCAGTTGAAGACTTGTGAGGCGTCTGTTTCTCAAACTAGACACTCTAATGTAATTTTCCTCTTGCTCAGTTGTGCACCGGGGCCTCCCACTTCTCTTTCTATTCTGGTTAGAACCAGTTTGCGCTATTCTGTGAAGGGAGTAGCACACAGCATCGTACGAGATCTTCAGTTTCTTGGCAATTTCTCACATGGAATAGCCTTAATTTCTCAGAACAAGAATAGGCTGACGAGTTTCAGAAGAAAGTCTTTGTTTCTGGCCATTTTGAGCCTATAATCGAACCCACAAATACTGATGATCCAGATACTCAACTAGTCTAAAGAAGGCCAGTTTTATTGGTTCTTTAATCAGGACAACAGTTTTCAGCTGTGCTAACATAATTGCAAAATAGTTTTCTAATGATCAATTAGCCTTTTAAAATTATAAACTTGGATTAGCTAACACAACGTGCCATTGGAACACAGGAGTGATGGTTACGGATAATGGGCCTCTGTATGCCTATGTAGATATTCCATTAAAAATCAGCCGTTTCCAGCTACAATAGTCATTTACAACATTAACAATGTTTACACTGTATTTCTGATCTATTTGATTCTATTTTAATGGACAAAAAAATAGCTTTTCTTTAAAAAATAAGGACATTTCTAAGTGACCCCAAACTTTCGAATGGTAGTGAATATATAAAAACAAAATGTATACAGACAGAAACATAACACAATTTGAAGTCAAATAGGGTAGAGTCTTACAGGTATTGGAAACAACATTGGCTGTGGATACGGTGGGAACATGGGGTCTGAGCAAGTGTGATGTCATTAATGTGTCACGTTCTGATCTTAGTTCTGTTATTTTATCTTTGTTTCAGTATGGTCAGGACATGAGTTGGGTGGGCAGGCTATGTTTAATTTTCTATGTTGGTTTTTGAGTTCGGCCTAGTATGGTTCTCAATCAGAGGCGGCTGTCAATTGTTGTCCCTGATTGAGAATCATACTTAAGTAGCCTGGGTTTCACTTTTGGGTTGTGGGTGTTTGTCACCACACGGGATGGACTCTTACCACACTGCGTTTTGGTCCTCCGATCCTTCTCGCTTCTCCTCCTCAGAAGAGGAGGACGAGATCCCTTACATAATGTTTGTGGAACTGTAAGTAAATGTTAGTTTGTATGTTTTTTTTAAAACAAAAAATAAGCAAAAAAGTGAAATCTAATTATAGAAAAAAGTGGCTTTAGCAGCAGACGAGAAGGTAGAGAGGAGGGAGTGAAAGGATGATAACTTCTGGAGGACCTTTCCTCCATTTTCGCTTAGCTGCTTGCAGCTCTGTTCCGTAAGCTCACCATGAGTCACTCAGCCATGGAGAAGGAGGGGGAGGTCCGAGCCGGCCGGGAGGAAAGTGGACAGTGCGAATCATAGGATGTGGTAAGGGAAGCGAGTAGGGTTGAAGAGGCAGAACCAGGAGACAGGAGGGAGAAGGATTTAGCAGAAGGGAGATATGATAGGATAGAAGAGGAGACAGGAGTGGGAGAGCGAGAGCGAAGATTGATACGGCGCATGACCATCTGGGTAGGGGCTGAGTGGGTAGGGTTGGAGGAGAGAGAGACAGAAAAGTAAACAAAGTAGTGATCAGAGACCTGGAGGGAGGTTGCACTGAGATTAGTACGCGAAGAGCCTCTAGTAAAGATGCGGTCAAGCGTAGTGCCTGCCTTGTGAGTAGGAGGGGACTGGGAAATGCTGAGGCCAAAAGAGTCAAGGAGGGGAGAGAAAGAGGTAGAAAGAAATGTCGGGAGGTTGAAGTCGCCCAGTACGAAGAGCAGTGAACCATCATCAGGAAATGAGTATATCAAGTTGTCAAGCTCGTTGAGAAACTCTAAGGGCACCCAGTGGGTGATAGATGAAAACAATGTTCATCTTGAGTGGACAAATGACAGTATGGATTTCAAATGAGGAGATGGACAGGTGAGTGAGAGAGAAAAGAGTGGACCTGTGCCACCACGGCGATGACCAGATGCTATTGGACTATGAGATAACACGTAGTCAGATGAAGAGAGAGCAGCTGGAGTAGCAGTGTTCTCTTGGTTGATCCATGTCTCCATCTGGGCCAAAATGTCTCGGGACTGAAGGGCAGCATCGGCTGAGATGAACTTGGCATTCTTGACTGCAGATCGGCAGTTCCAAATGCGTCTGGAGACCAAGCCTTGCTTGAAATAGAATGTAAAACTTTACAATAGTTGTTTATGTTCTGTTCGCTGGAGACATTTATAACTAATGGCGTCCTCTCTTTCCACAGATCAACTCGGCAGAACCGTCTTAGTTTTGGCTACGAGACCACCGCTGAGAAAACAGGGGAGACTGAAGCACTAACTGTAATTGCTAATTGCCTAGCAGAGGGGAAGAGTACACTTCCCACTACTAATTGACTAGGAGAGGAGAAGCCACTCCCCCTCCAATACAGCCATTGATTACGAAAACAACAACAGTAACAAATTGCCCTGCCCCCTAATCCTGGTTGATGTGTCAACTGCAAGTTATGAGCTCTCAGCAGTTCACACACCAAGTAGGCTACTGGAAAGACAGACAGTTCTTAAAGTTGATGGCCCTAGCAAGCAAAAAGACAGTACTAGACAACAACTAATTAATAGAAAAATTATACTAACAGTATCTATCAGTCCTGGAGATATCAGGAGTCCTCTGGCCATAGACCGAAGCATCTCGTCTTTGAAGAAACTTGAGCAAATTAATGTAGACATAATCTGAGTCACAGCACCAATGTAGGAAGTGGAAGGGGTGAAAGCAGAGGTGATTCGGTTAACTTTAGTCAGGTGACCTTGTGAGACATTTCGACCTGAAGGCACCTAGGAGTCAGCTCAATTGGCTAATGCAAAGTCACGAGTCAAGCAGACAACCAGGTTCACTATCGGGTCAGTTACAACAGTTAAACCAAGGAGCTGAGAAAAGACAGAGTAGAGTACAAGAGGGCGAAAAGATCCATCCATCGTCCAGACTTTAGACATGATGAAGTCTCCTGTTCTTTGCTGTGAAAGATGGTTTCATAGAGATAGCCAGGCCTACATCTATTATATGTATGTTATCTTGAATTCTATGGACAGTTTGCTGTACCACATGGATCATTAGGCAAATGTATTCTGTAAATAGCTCACAGCCATTACATACTGGTCTATTACCTAGCTAGGCCTATATTATTACTTCAGGTATTCATGTTTCATCAATGAAATGCTTTGTTACTTTGCAACAACATACATGTGGTAACTTTATTGACAGTCCTCGTTTAAATTATAAATAGTTATCAATAGTTTTGCTATTTTAACTATCAAATGTGCAATCATTGTGCATAGTTGTAATGCTGCACAGGGCAATATCCTACAAAGTGCATTGCAATGCTCTGCTAGACTGCCGAAAGACCAACCCACTCCGCCTCACCAACAGTTTACCCAAAAGCATTTTAACGCCCTCGCTGACCCCCAACAGATGTCGAGCTTGACTTTTAACGGCACACGCTGCACCCTTCTTTTCGCAGAAATGACCTAAACCCAAGTTTACATTTGTTTCTATTCAACCCAGTGCCGGCTATTAGCCTACACTTACGGGAAGTGTGATGAAGGATCAGTTACTTTGTTGAGATTGGATACTAGAAGCGGTAGTAGCCAAGTTAGAGTATTTATTGAGGGAAGCTCATGGCGGCTGTGAGTGTGAGTAGCGGTAGTAGTGACACATCTAGCACCGGCGAAGAGGAGAGGATGAGGCGGTTGTTTCTGACTTGCGACGGCGACGGTGATGGATACATCAACAGGTATGCTATTTATTAACTACAAGGTGGATTTAGAATTCAATGTGACATATTGTCCATACATCTAACGTTAGCTACGAGCTGAAAATATTACAATTGATTTAGCTGCGATTCTTTGCTTTAGTTTTGTAATATAAACTAATTTCATTTTCCGGTGAGTTCAGTAGCGAATCATTTCTCAGATTTGGGTTTGACTGCTTGGAAACAATACCTAGGTATTCGAAATATGCTCAGGCTCGACAACTCTCAAAGGCAACCTACAAAACATCTGCATGCCATGGCGTTGGCTTGAGGTTTTGAAAGTTCGCTAGCTACTCAAATTTCCGTTTGACGATGGAAATGTTGCAACAGTGATCTAACTAGATGAAACTAGACCCCCAGAACACTGACTAGCTCCAGAATATAACAAACTGTTGACCAATAACACACTGTACTTCTTATTATGTGACCAACAATATCATAATAATTACCATCCAGTTTTTAGCTTGTTACAAGAAAATGTATCGATGCTCATGTTCTAATAGCTTATGCACTAATGCTGTTCATGACTACTTTCCCGCGGCCCCATGTTTATTGACGAGGCCTTAGCCTACATAGTGTAAATAAACACCAACCCTCCAACGCCGATCACAGCAACTGGTTTTGATGCAGCACCCAAAGACACATCAAGATGGCATGAGCCAGTCAAGATCACAGAGAAGACTCCTGAGCACAGGGAACTGAAATGGAACATTTGCCCATACCTCGGGATAAGAATCTAGGCCTATTCCTGTCCTAACATAGTCTTGTGAGTGTGAGTTATGGTGGCAGTAAGTTATTAAGTTACAGTTTACACAGCGATATGAGTTCTAATCACAGTGGTGGTCTCTAATTATAAGATGTTTATGAACTCTGACGTGTTGATTGTTCTTGTTAGTAAATAAAGTAGGCCTGCTGAAGGCTATACAGAAGCAGAGTGAGCAGTGAGGAAAAGTCAAACATGCAGGAGAGGAGCGATAGCTTAATTAAGAGTATTGGCACTTTTGACTCAACTCAAACACGTCTGTTCTTCTGTTTTTACAGAGAAACCCATGGTTTGCTTAGCCACTTGAGATACTATTTGTGGCCTAGAATGCACGGTATAAAATGGATTAGTTGCCTCTGTAAGGCCTTAAAGGTGACAACTTGAACCATGCATACAAACCCTTAGACATGAAACTGATGAATAAGATATCCATTGTGCTAAATAACTACAGTTTGAAGGGCATACTGGGATCAAATCCCCCTTTTAGGGGAATATATTTTGCCTGACACGAATTGTGTGCTTTTCAACTTCATCTAAGAAACCTATTTACCCCCTCTAAACCTTTCCTAATATCACTTTTCACTTCTTTGAGAAGTGAAGCACATTTCTCAGGCTGGTGCCCTGGTTAATGTACCAGAAATTCAGGTTAGTGCTGCAACTTGTACACCACTCTTCAGACAATTGAAAACCATTCTCTTCCTCGCTCTCTCTCTTTTTCCATCTCCCTCTCTCCTGTTAGGAATGACCTGCTGATGGTGTGCAGACAGCTTAACATGGAGGAGTCTGTGGCAGAGATCATGGGCCAGCTGGGAGCGGATGAGCGAGGCAAGATTTCCTTCGAGGACTTCACCCGCTGCCGCATGCAGCTCGTCAACGAGATCCGCAAGGAAGAGGGCGAGCTCTCCCAACGCTCCCAGGACTCTGAAACTAGGAAGCTCAGGGAACACATCGCCTCTTGGCCAACCAGCAGCGAGAACAGCCTGGGTGAGTTTGGAGATAGCCAATCACGATTAGGCACAATTGTAAACGGTATTGTTGAACAAGAGACGGCAACTAATCACAGCTGCCTACAAGCATAAAACCAACTAAGAACAGGCAACACCAAACAACTAAACCTAACATCCAACAACTAACCACAAACTACCACTTACTCTTATACCACAGTCATTAACCATAAACAACTGACACCAAACCTCTAACAACCACAACATAACCTGCATGACTGAGGCTAGGGTTTTTATCATTGTTGCTAGCCTACACCTTCAGTCACCTTTGTTTGAATTGTTCCTGGAATATCTGCGCGTGCTCATTATTATGTAATGAAATGAGAGCATAATGACCAGGAATGTTTACCTCAAGCCCATTCACGAACATGGGCCATTTATAGTGACTAATTCAATCAGCCTAACTCGACCCACTTTACATGTGCATGAAACCACTTCAAAAGTAATCCACAGAGAACAAAACATGTACATCTACTTGGACAGGGAAGCAATAAGGTATGCAGAAAATTATGTAGACTGAGGTTCTCTTGAATCAGATCTGGTTGGGAGTGTAAACCCTTCACAGTGCTTATTAGTTATGAGTTACTATCTGTTTAGTTTTGATTTATAACATGTGTCCCCTAGGGGCCCTGTCAGGGGCCAGAGAGAGCTGGGAGTACGACTCTGGGGCCAGGGACCTCCAGAGTCCAGACATCCAGCCTCAGCAAACACAGACCCAGCAGCAGCCAGCCATCCTCCAGAAGGTCCTGGAACCGCCTGGGACTGTCCTAGAACAGCAGGCTGCCCTTCATATGCTCCTGTCCCAGACCAGCGCCCGCTGTGCCCCCCTGGGGGGAAATTACCTGGAGCTGGCCAACACAGTGAGTATGCCTCTGGTGACGCTGGTAGTGCTGGTGGTAATATTGCATTGTATTGATTCCGGGTATGTTTCCTTTAGAATTTTCTTGTGAGCCACCCAATGAGCAAATTAGGCCTAGTTGTTTCTAGTCACAAGCCATTCTCCGGCCCAGTACAAATTGGCTGCTAGTGCCACCCACCATTTGGTAAACACTGATATAGGACATAATGGTAAGATCAGGGAGTATCAGCTGACTACTTAGCCTCTGAGTTATGAGATCTTTATTACGGCCAATGATGAAGGAATGAGTGTGTAATGAATGGTGGTCTGAAGAAATTGGAATTCCAGAACAGACAACAGTGTTTATGTAAGGTGTCATGGCACCTCCAACCCTCATACTCTGTGTAGTATGTAACACACAGAACCATGAGAAGTGTTGTCATGCTGTGTGAAAGTTGAACCATTGAAAATAAATATAATCTCCTTCTGGGAAGGGGCTGTCACGTAAAAAAGGGGGGATTGAATTGAGGGTAGGCGTAGTAAGCCTGGTAATGCTCTAGAGGTCAGTGCTGCTTATGATAACGCAATTTTCTCACATTCTCCTCTCCTGTTTATAGTAGCCACCCGCCTGTATGGCTTGACATCATGGTACCCCCTGTTTATGATTAGGAGAGGGTAATTCTAGAGCTATGTATAAGACTGGGCAACGTAGCCATTCATCAATAATGAGGATTTCTCAATTCCAGAAGTGAATTTAATTTAAGTTTACTTCCTGAATGGATTAAGTTGAAATCACATGTATTCTAACTGTGACACCATCCCTGTGTCTTTACTCTTCAGCAAGCTAACTTGTCAAACCCACAGAACTCTTTTGACTATAGAAACACAGTGGTGTATCGCAATACATTTTCTGATTGGTCCGGGTAAGGATTCCAACTCTCCCTAAGTGTTGATTGGGTGTCCTGCGGTGGGTGTAGCTGGTGCATGGAAGTCAGGCGCAGGAGAGCAGAGATGAGTGAACAAAGAAGCACTTTACTGAGGCAATAGTAAGAACAGAATGCTACCGCGTCACAAAAACAAATGCCCAAAGAACAAGTGAGGCAGCACAAAGTACAACACTCAAGTATAAAGTACCGGCTGCCACAAATCACGGGTACAAATAAAACCCGGCGCAACCCAGCCGGAAGCGTGCCAACCTAGACAATAAACAATACCCCACACAGACATGGAGGGAACAGAGGGCTAAATACACATAGTAATCATGAGGAGATGTAAACCAGGTGTGTGGTAAACATGACAAAACAAATGGAAAAATGAAAGATGGAGCGGCGATGGCTAGAAGACCGGTGACGCCGAACGCCTCCCGAACAAGGATAGGGATGAACTTCGGGGGAAGTCGTGACAGTACCCCCCCTTGACGCGCGGCTCCAGCAGCGCACCGACACCGGCCTCGGGGACGACCCGGAGGGCGAGTTGCAGGGCAATCCGGATGGAGACGGTGGAACTCCCGCAGGTGGACGGTGGAACTCCGGGCCGTAGCCCTCTCAGTCCACGAGGTACTGAAGGCCCCTTGCCCGACGCCTCAAATCTAGTACGGAGCGAACAGAGTACGCCGGGGCCCCCTCGATGGTCTGGGACAGGAGCATATGAAGGGCAGCCTGCTGTTCTAGGACAGTCCCAGGCGGTTCCAGGACCTTCTGGAGGATGGCTGGCTGCTGCTGGGTCAATCGACCAATACGTCCCCCACCGGAACCCAGCATCTCTCCTCCGGGCCGTAGCCCTCTCAGTCCACGAGGTACTGAAGGCCCCTTGCCCGACGCCTCAAATCTAGTACGGAGCGAACAGAGTACGCCGGGGCCCCCTCGATGGTCTGGGACAGGAGCATATGAAGGGCAGCCTGCTGTTCTAGGACAGTCCCAGGCGGTTCCAGGACCTTCTGGAGGATGGCTGGCTGCTGCTGGGTCAATCGACCAAGCTCCCTGCGCACCAAGGACACATGCTCGGCGCTTATATATCAGTGGAGTATATCAGAATGTCATCAATATACACCACTACACCCTGCCCGTGCAGGTCCCTGAAAATCTCTTCCACAAAGGCTTGGAAGACTGATGGGGCATTCATCAACCCGTACAGCATGACGAGGTACTCATAATGCCCTGAGGTAGTACTGAACGCCGTCTTCCACTCGTGTCCCTCCCGGATACGCACCAGGTTGTAAGCGCTCCTGAGATCTGGTTTAGTGAAGAAGCGCGCCCCGTGCATTGACTTAATCGCTGTGGCTGTGAGAGGTAGCGGGTAACTGTACTTCACAGTTATCTGGTTTAGGGCTCAATAGTCAATACACGGGCGCAGACCTCCCTCCTTATTCACAAAAAATAAACTTGAGGAGGCGGGTGAAGTGGAGGACCGACTGTACCCCTGACGCAGGGATTCGGAGACATATGTCTCCATAGCCTCCGCCTGTGACAGGGGATACACGTGACTCCTGGGAAGTGTGGCGTCTACCTATAGGTTTATCGCACAATCCCCCCCTACGATGGGGTGGTAATTGAGTCGCCTTCTTCTTGGAGAAGGCGAGAGCCAAATCGGAATATTCGGGGGGGAATGCGCACGGTGGAGACCTGGTCTAGACTTTCCACCGTGGTAGCACCAACGGAAACCCCTTACACACCTCCCTGAGCACTCACGCGACCACCCTGTAAGAGCCCTCCGCTGCCATGAGAAAGTGGGGTCATGGCAGGCTAGCCAGGGAAGGCCTAGCACCACGGGAAACGCAGGAGAGTCAATGAGGAAGAGACTGATTCTCTCCTTGTGACCCCCTGCGTCACCATGCCCAGGGGAGCGGTGGACCCCCTAATAAACCCGGACCCTAAGGCTGGAATATCTAGAGCGTGAACTGGGAAGGGAACAGCCACTGGAGCAATCGGGCTCTGTTGGTTCCATCTGTGACCTCTGCGGTCACAGATGGTGCATGCGAAGGCCCCTCCTCCGGCCTCCCTAAGCGCAGCACTTCCCAGCTCCATATGTATCGGAGCGTTAGTGCTGGAGGATGGAACCAACAGAGCCCGATCTGGATGTCCGCGGGTGGCCAGCACGATATCCAGCCGGATGGACAGGTCCACCAGCTGGTCAAATGTGAGGGTGGTGTCCCTGCAGGCCAACTCCCGATGGACATCCTCGCGCAAACCGCAGCGATAGTGGTCGATCAGGGCCCAGTTGTTCCATCCCGCTCTGGCGGCCAGGGTCCGAAAGTCCATAGCGAACTCCTGGGCGCTCCTCGTCCCCTGCTGCAGGTGGAAGAGACGTTCACCCGCCGATTCTACCGTCGGGCAGGTGGTCGAAGACAGCCCGGAAACAATGGGTGAACTCCTCGAAGTGGTCCAACACCGCATCTCCTTCCACCCACATGGCGTTGGCCCACTCCAGGGCATCCCCGAGAGGCACGAGACGAGGGCGAACACCCTCTCACGGCCCGAGGGAGCCGGGTGGACTGTCGCCAGGTATGACTCCAACTGCAACAGGAAACCCTGGCAGCGGGCAGCCATCCCATCGTACTCTCTGGGGTGGGCGGGACAAATCTCACTGGAACCGGGTGCAGGGGGAGCAAGTAGTGTAGGCCACTGTTGTTCTGGTGGGGGTGCTGGAGGGACTCCCTGTCCCTCCCAGCGGTCCATTGTTTGGACGATGCGGTCCATGGCGGCGCCGAGATGGTGGAGCACCGCTGCGTGCTCCTGGACGCGCTCCTCTACCCCTATAACAGAGGCACCTGCTCCTGCTGACTCGATCAAGGGTGAGGTATTCTGTCATGCGGTGGGTGTATCTGGTGCATGGAAGTCAGGCGCTGGAGAGCAGAGATGAATGAACAAAGAAGCACTTTACTGAGGCAATAGTAAGAACAGAACGCAACCGCGTCACAAAAACAAATGCCCAAAGAACAAGTGAGGCAGCACAAAGTACAACAACCAAGTACAAAGTACCGGCTGCCACAAATCACGGGTACAAATAGAACCCTGCGCAACCCAGCCGGAAGCATGCCAACCTAGACAATAAACAATACCCCACACAGACATGGAGGGAACAGAGGGCTAAATACACATAGTAACCATGAGGAGATGTAAACCAGGTGTGTGGAAAACAAGACAAAACAAATGGAAAAATGGAGCGGCGATGGCTAGAAGACCGGTGACGTCGAACGCCGCCCGAACAAGGAGAGGGACGAACTTCGGCGGAAGTCGTGACATCGGGGCTCTCCTTAGCTTTGAGGAGTGTCATCATAAGGGTATCAGCATTATCTCCATCACCTTCCCTGAGCAGTTCTCACACCATCACACCCCTTCATTAATGCATCCATATTTATTAAGAATCATATGGGGCAGTCTCATGAGCTGCCATGTCCACTTCCTATATCAGCTTTCAGGGCTGGGTCGCCTTTTTGGACCCACATAAATCATTTAGTGGTTTATTACTGAGATTAACATCATGACACCGTCTCTGTGTAGATTAGCACAGGCACCGGAGAGAATGGGAGGTTGAACGTTATCAGTTGTCAGTGACAGAGATGTTTGTGTCTGAGTGAGAAAGTGTAGTCACTAGTCACCCCCCCCCCACACGCAATTAGGAGCCCCACTTTACGGGCTTGTCCTGCCGGCACTGCTATATACAGCCATTTCGATTACAGCCCTAATGGAACATCTGGTTGCTGACACAGGGAGGATGTGTAACTATCAATGCTTTGGTTGTCTGTAGGTCGATCTGGGACTTTATGGACGTGTTTGTGTCATGTTTTTGGATGTTTTCAGACTAGGGAGAACGTACAGAGTGGATGCTATGTAGCCAATGATTTGATTTTCATGCCAATTGGTCCTTTTTTCTACATGTTTATGAAAGGCTGACATGTAAAAGGTCCAAACGTTTTAACTTCCTTCATGCACTCACATAGACCATGTGACTTGTTAGTATGTGGAGGCCTTGTATTATATTCTGTCATTGAAGGCCATTTATTAATATTAAGAGATGGGTTTATACATCAGCTGATGAGTCCAGAGTGAATCCTTCATATTCTCCTGTGTGAATAGAAGTGCGTGTGTGTGCATGTGCATGCGTGGTGTGCGTGAGAGTGAGTGAAATGTTTATGTGCATCAGTCAGCGTCCTGTATAGCAGAGAATACATTGCCTTCCCTGGTTGAATAGAATCCCATGCCCCCTCACCCAACACACATTACCCAACTTCGTCTCCCTCTACACTTAGCAAACAACATTGTGTTTTGGGGGAAATAATGTGTAAGTCATTATCTCCCTGAGAAGAAACTTAATTCATGGGTTTGCAGATTGCTTTCTATTGCAGCTAGAGTTCATTCACACTCCTATTCATTAGCTGGTATTTTATTGGCTAGTTAGGGGGGATTAAGGGAATGCTGTTACCTTGTTGGCTGCAGCCAGCATCCAACAAGGGCTGTTAACACTGCCAATGGAATCATCACGTAAACAGATTAAACAATGAGGATGGTATATCACTGTCAATGGGAATTTCTGACCGCATTGAACTGAACCCTAAACTTTTCAACACCCTTTTTTTATAAAGGTTGGCTGTGAGGGTACTCTAGATTGAAAACCTGGCCAATATGCTGAGCCCAGCACACACAGGCCCATCTCGTTAGTGTTGGGACGCATGCCTCCTCTCTCCCTCATTCTCTCTCTCATACACAATCTAATCATCCCTAACATACATGTTCCCTGGGATTGCAGGCATGATTCATGCCTGTAACACACACATGACATGCTCACATGGATGCGCACACACAGTTAAGTACCATCTCATCAGCGCTGCTGGGATACACTCGCTGATCACACCCATGATTCATGCCTCACACACACAAACACACACACAGTTTAATGCCATCTCATTATTGGGCTCATTAACCGTTGACCCACCAATCACTCAGACCAGCAGGCCCACTGCATTCAGCAACTTTTATGCTAGTCCATTGTCGATTTCGAAACGCTCAAGTAGTTCACTCTATCTTCATTCAACCTTAGAATGACCTTGAAAATCAAGATTCCTTGAGTCAAATGGTTGTGACACTTGATTATTGCAAAGTGAGAAAAATGTTGTCTATTTAACGGTTGCTTGAAAACAGCGGTTCTTTAATACGTGATTCAATATTAACGCCACAATCACTGAAACAGGAGTGTAAAAGAGATGCCTTGCTCTGTAATGCTGTCCGCCCATACACACACACACACACACACACACACACACACACACTTGGTCCCCACCATTACATTAAATCCCATCCTCCTTGAATACTGTATACTGGCAGCGGCAGCACTAGTATATAACCTCCCATTCATGAGAAGGCCACTGTCATTTATTAATTCCATTCATGTGCAGCATGCTCTAGTACTTTACAACCGGATGTATGGTAAGCTAAAGCCACAGGTTGCAACCATACAGGCTGAAATAGGCTATCCATAGTCAGATCTCTCTTTACACAAGTGTTTTGCAAGACACTTTTGTCTGATCTAAATTACATGCCACTTACTTACAGTGGCTTGCGAAGGTATTCACCGCCCTCTGCATTTTTCCTATTTTGTTGTATATATATATCATGTGACACTTAGATTGCACACAGGTGGACTTTATTTAGCTAATTATGTGACTTAAGAAGATCATTTGGTTGCACCAGATCTTATTTAGAGGCTTCATAGCAAAAGATGTGCTCAACTGAGACCACCCACCACATATGCATGCAACACTTTTCAGTTTGTAATTTTTTTAAAGTTATTTTTTTCACTTCACCAATTTGGACTATTTTGTGTATATGTCCATGACATGAAATCCAAATAAAAATATATTTAAATTACCGGTTGTAATGCAACAAAATAGGAAAAACACCAAGGGGGATGAATACTTTTGCAAGGCACTGTACATTATATAGACCTGTTTAAACAGCCTCTATATGGCAGTTTCTCTTTAAGGATCATACATGTGTAATATTCCCGCTGGTGTAGATGGTAAAGGTTTGTCCATAGCGGAAGTGCCGAGCTTGCTGTATCTTTCTCACTACTGGTCTCTCAGTATGAAATCCTCCTATGATATTTTTTAATTTTACTAGGCAAGTCAGTTAAGAACAAATTCTTATTTTCAATGACGGCCTAGGAACAGTGGGTTAACTGCCTGTTCAAGGGCAGAACGACAGATTTTGTACCTTGTCAGCTCGGGGATTTGAACTTGCAACCTTTCGGTTACTAGTCCAATGCTCTAACCACTAGGCTACCCTGCCGCCCCATATGACACCAGGGCCTCAGCCAAGCCCCAAAATAGAGCAAAGTAATCCTAATACATTAATATACAGCTACTAATGGACAGTTTCTAGACATCTAAGACGGCATAAAGACAAATTAATATACAGTACCAGTCAAAAGCTTGTACACACCTACTCATTAGTTTTTTTGTACTATTTTCTACATTGTAGAATAATAGTGAAGACATCAACTATGAAATAACATAAATGGAATCATGTGTTAAACAAATCAAAAAATATTTGATATTCTTCCATTTTTATTTTATTTAACCTTTATTTAACCAGGAAGGGCTCATTGAGATTTAAAATCAAATTTTCAAGAGCGTCCTGGCCAAAATAGGCAAGTCATTACAAAAATTACAGAAAAACAAACATGAAAAAAAATAGCCACCCTTTGTGTTGATGACAGCTTTGCACACTCTTGGCATTCTCTCAACCAGCTTCATGAGGTAGTCACCTAGAATGCATTTAAATTAACAGGTGTGCCTTGTTAAAAGTTCATATGTGGAATTAATTTCCTTCTTAATGCGTTTTTGGCCAGTCGGTTGTGTTGTGACAAGGTAGGGGTGGAATACAGAAGCCCTATTTGGTAAAAGACCAAGTCCATATTACGGCAAGAACAGCTCAAATAAGCAAAGAGGAAATGACAGTCCATCATTACTTTAAGGCATGAAGGTCAGTCAATCAAGAAAATGTCAATAACTTTGAAAGTTTGTTCAAGTGCAGTGGAAAAACCATCAAGCCCTATGGTGAAACTGGCTTTCATGAGGACTACCACTGGAATGGAAGACCCAGAGTTACCTCTGCTGCAGAGGATAAGTTCATTAGAGTTACCAGCCTCATATATTGCAGCCCAATGAAATGCTTCATAGAGTTCAAGTAACATACACATCTCAACATCAACTGTTCAGAGGAGGCTGCATGACTCAGGCCTTCATGGTTGAATTGCTGCAAAGAAACCACTACTAAAGGACACCAATAAGAAGAAGAGACTTGCTTAGGCTAAGAAACATGAGCAATGGCTGTTAGATGGGTGGAAATCTGTCCTTTGGTCTGATGAGTCCAAATTTGAGATTTTTGGTTCCAACCAGCGTGTCTTTGTGAGACGCGGAGTAAGTGAGTGGATGATCTCTGCATGTGTGGTTCCCACCATGAAGCATGGGGGAGGAGGTGTGATGGTGTGGGGTTGATTTGCTGGTGACACAGTCAGTGATTTATTTAGAATTCAAGGCACAATTTACCAGCATGTCTACCACAGCATTCTACAGTGATACGCCATCCCATCTGGTTTACGCTTAGTCCAACTATCATTTGTTTTTCAGCAGGTCAATAACCCAACACATCTCCAGGATGTGTAAGGGCTATTTGATCAAGAAGGAGAGTGATTGAGTGCTGCATCAGATGACCTGGCCTCCACAATCACCTGACCGCAACCCAATTGAGATGGTTTGGGATGAGTTGGACCGCAGAGTGAAGGAAAAGCCGCCAACAAGTGCTCAGCATATGTGGGAACTCCTTCAAGACTGTTGGAAAAGCGTTCCAGGTAAAGCTGGTTGAGAGAATGCCAAGAGTGTGCAGAGCTATTTATCAAGGCAAAGGGTGGCTTAGAGTTACTACATGATTACATATGTGTTATTGCATAGTTTGGATGTCTTCACTATTAATCTAAAATGTAGAATATAGTAAAAATAAGGAAAAACCCTTGAATGAGTTGGTGTGTCCAAACTTTTGACTGGTACTGTATGTTAGTTAACTATGCAGTGTTTGATGAGTGTAGGGAGAAGGACTTGTATTTTGACAAAATGAGCTTACGGAGGGAACAGTGTTTTTACCAGAGGAAGAGAAGTGCTTGGATGAGGGGAGGAGGAGCAGTCATGCTGAGAGGATGTAGACACAGCCGAGCGGGCTTGCCACATGTTAATGGAGGAGGGGAAGGAAGACGGGGAGAAGAATAGGTAGAGGGGTAGGCAGGGGAGGAAGATACACAGTCACCAGGGGAATGATCCAGAACAGGAATGTGCATCCCGAGCCTCCTGTTTCTTCTCTTGCCTCAGGGAACACACACACACACACTCACACACACACACACACACACACACACACACACACACACACACCAGGCTATCCATTTTTCACACCAGCCTTGGTTCATGTCTTGTTTGCTGTTTGTGAGTTGCGAGTTGTAAGCTAGCCTGGCTAGTGGTCTTACAAAGCCTATTCCCCCAAAGAGCACTCAAGTTTGTACATAGCCTACCCAGTATGAATCGAGACACAGGCAGGCTGATACATGGCACATGCATCAGTCTGAAGCAGCTTGGTTATTCTGGCGCCTCTGTTTAAGTCTCCATCAGCACTATGTGGTATAAAGCTGTAATGGATGACTTATATGTGCCTTAGATTGCTCTTTAAAAAGCACAAGCCTCAGCCATTTCTAAGCAGGCACTAATCCTGATCTTAGCATCGATCACAGGAAAGCTCTCTGCCATCTATCTCTCTGTGTGCTGTATGTCACTGCATGTGAGTAATTGTATTTACCCATTACTTGATGACAATAATTACTTTTGTCCAGGCATTAAGCCCAGAGGTCAGCCTCAACTTGACCTCTGGCATTCAATGAGCCAGAGAGTAGAAATTACATGGCCCACTCTTCCTGGATTGGTAAATGTATTTATCATTGTGAAATGTCAAAGGGAAAACATTCAATTACCCTAAGTACAAAAAGTAATTAAGTTAGACTTTAAGTTGTGGACCGTCCACAGGATAGGAGTACAATAAAGCTATCCTTCTCAGTCACTTCTTTCAAAATGGCAGATGTTGTTTTGACCTTACAGCTGAGCTGAGGAAGAGCTGAATCAATTTGTGCCTTACTCGTGGTCAGTTGCGGATGTCATAACCAGTTGTGACAGGTGTTATGTCAGTCTTATAGCAGCATTATGTCTTCCTGCTTAAGTGGGAGTTTTTCAATAGATCAGACACTGTTATTAAGCTTTTACTCAGACGGTAAGATAGAACTGCCAAAGGGGGCGGTGTTGCAATCTACTGCAAAGATAGCCTGCAGAGTTCTGTATTACTATCTAAGTCTGTACCCAAACAATTCGAGCTTCTACTTCTAAAAATTCACCTTTCCAGAAACAAGTCTCTCACTGTTGCCGCTTGCTATAGACCTCCCTCTGCCCCCAGCTGTGCCCTCGATACCATATGTGAATTGATTGCCCTCCATCTATCTTCTGAGCTCGTGCTACTAGGTGACCTAAACTGGGACATGCTTAACACCCCAGCCATCCTACAATCTAAGCTTGATGCCCTCAATCTCACACAAATGATCAATGAACCTACCAGGTACAACTCCAAATCCGTATACACGGGCACCCTCATAGATGTCATCCTAACTAACTCGCCCTCCAAATACACCTCTGCTGTTTTCAATCAAGATCTCAGCGATCAATGCCTCATTGCCTGCATCCGTAATAGGTCTGCGACCAAACGATCACCCCTCATCACTGTCAAACGCTCCCTAAAACACTTCTGCGGGCAGGCCTTTCTAATCGACCTGGCCGGGGTATCCTGGAATGACATTGACCTCATCCCGTCAGTAGATGATGCCAGGCTATTCTTTAAAGGTGCCTTCCTCACCATCTTAAACAAGCATGCCCCATTAAAAAAATTTAGAACTAGGAATAGATATAGTCCTTGGTTCACTCCAGACCTGTCTGCCCTTGACCAGCACAAAAACATCCTGTGGCGTTCTGCATTAACAACGAATAGCCCCCGTGATAAGCAGCTTTTCAGGGAAGTTAGGAACAAATATACACAGGCAGTTAGGAAAGCTAAGGCTAGCTTTTTCAAACAGAAATTTGCATCCTGTAGTACTAACTGAAAAAAGTTCTGGGACACTGTAAAGTCCATGGAGAATAAGAGCACCTCCTCCCAGCTGCCCACTGCTCTGAAGCTAGGAAACACTGTCACCACCGATAAATCCACTATAATTGAGAATTTCAATAAGCATTTCTCTACGGCTGGCCATGCTTTCCACCTGGCTACCCCTATCCCGGTCAACTGCCCAGCACCCTCCACAGCAACCCGCCAAAGTCCCCACCATTTCTCCTTCACCCAAATCCAGACAGCTGATGTACTGAAAGAGCTTCAAAATCTGGACCCATACAAATCAGCCGGGCTAGACAATCTGGACCCTCTCTTTCTAAAATGATCTGCCGATATTGTTGCAACTCCTATTACTAGCCTGTTCAACCTCTCTTTCGTATCGTCTGAGATTGCCAAAGATTGGAAAGCTGCCGGGGGTGACACTCTAGACCCAAACTGCTACAGACCTATATCTATCCTACCCTGTCTTTCTGCAATCTGGTTTCAGAGCTGGTCATGGGTGCACCTCAGCCACGCTCAAGGTCCTAAACGACATCATAACTGCCATCGATAAGAGACATTACCGTGCAGCTGTATTCATCGACCTGGCCAAGGCTTTCGACTCTGTCAATCACCACATTCTTATTGGCAGACTCGACAGCCTTGGTTTTTCAAATGATTGCCTCGCCTGGTTTACCAACTACTTCTCTGAAAGAGTTCAGTGTGTCAAATCGGAGGCCTGTTGTCCGGACCTCTGGCAGTCTCTATGGGGGTGGCACAGAATTAAATCCTCGGGCCGACTCTCTTCTCTGTCAACGATGTCGCTCTTGCTGCTGGTGATTCTCTGATACACCTCTACTCACAATTCTGTATACCTCTGGCCCTTCTTTGGACACTGTGTTAACTAACCTCCAGATGAGCTTCAATGCCATACAACTCTCCTTCCGTGGCCTCCAACTGCTCTTAAACGCAAGTAAAACTAAATGCATGCTATTCAACAGATCACTGCCCGCACCTGCTCGCCTGTCTAGCATCACTACTCTGGATGGCTCTGACTTAGAATACGTGGACAACTACAAATACCAGACTCGCATTAAGCATCTCCAATCCAAAATTAAATCTAGAATCGGCTTCCTATATCGCAACAAAGTATCCTTCGCTCATGCTTCCAAACATACCCTCGTAAAACTGACCATCCTACCGATCCTCGACTTCGGTGATGTCATCTATAAAATAGCCTCCAACACTCTACTCAACAAACTGGATGCAGTCTATCACAGTGCCATCCGTTTTGTCACCAAAGCCCCATACACTACCCACCATTGCGACCTGTACGCTCTCGTTGGTTGGCCCTCGCTTCATACTCGTCGCCAAACCCACTGGCTACAGGTTATCTACAAGTCTCTGCTAGGTAAAGCCCCGCCTTATCTCAGCTCACTGGTCACCATAGCATTACCTACCCGTAGCACGCGCTCCAGCAATTATATCTCACTGGTCACCCCCAAAACCAATTCCTCCTTTGGTCGTCTCTCCTTCCAGTTCTCTGCTGCCAATGACTGTAACGAACTGCAAAAATCTCTGAAGCTGGATACTCATATCTCCCTCACTAACTTTAAGCGCCAGAGCAGCTCACAGATCAGCAGCTGTCAGAGCAGCTCACAGATCACTGCACCTGTACGTAGCCCGTCTGTAAACAGCCCATCTATCTACCTTCCTCATCCTCATCCCCATACTGTATTTATTTATTGATCTTGCTCCTTTGCACTCCAGTATCTCTACTTCCACATTCATCTTCTGCCGATCTACCATTCCAGTGTTTAATTGCTATATTGTAATTACTTCGCCACCATGGCCTATTTATTGACTTAACTCCCTTATCTTACCTCATTTGCACCCTTTTTTTATTATTTGTTCTACTGTATTATTGACTGTATGTTTTGTTTATTCCATGTGTAACTGTGTTGTTGTATTGTGTCGCATTGCTATGCTTTATCTTGGCCAGGTCGCAGTTGCAAATGAGAACTTGTTCTCAACTGGCCTACCTGGTTAAATAAAGGGGAAATTAAATTAAAAAGGTAGAGAAAGAATGGCACCACCTGCCTGGCCCTTAGCCAGTCCTTCCTCTATAGGGGCCACCTGCTGCACTGTTTGGATAAGTGTCTGTATCTCTGGATAGCCCTAAACCCATAGCCCCCCCTGTCTGCTGGGCTAGCCTTATCGCTATCTGCCCTCAAACCTTAGCCCTCCCGGTGTGCAAGGCTAGCCTTATCGCTATCTGCCCTCAAACCTTAGCCCTCCCGGTGTGCAAGGCTAGCCTTATCGCTATCTGCCCTCAAACCTTAGCCCTCCCAGTGTGCAAGGCTAGCCTTATCGCTATCTGCCCTCAAACCTTAGCCCTCCCGGTGTGCAAGGCTAGCCTTATCGCTATCTGCCCTCAAACCTTAGCCCTCCCGGTGTGCAAGGCTAGCCTTATCGCTATCTGCCCTCAAACCTTAGCCCTCCCGGTGTGCAAGGCTAGCCTTATCGCTATCTGCCCTCAAACCTTAGCCCTCCCGGTGTGCAAGGCTAGCCTTATCGCTATCTGCCCTCAAACCTTAGCCCTCCCGGTGTGCAAGGCTAGCCTTATCGCTATCTGCCCTCAAACCTTAGCCCTCCCGGTGTGCAAGGCTAGCCTTATCGCTATCTGCCCTCAAACCTTAGCCCTCCCGGTGTGCAAGGCTAGCCTTATCGCTATCTGCCCTCAAACCTTAGCCCTCCCGGTGTGCAAGGCTAGCCTTATCGCTATCTGCCGACAACTCCTAGCCCTCCTTGTGTGCTAGTTCTGCTAGCTTTATTGCTATCTGCCCTGCAGCTGATTTGATTTCACACGCAAGCAAGTTGGGTTTCACTGTGTCACTGACTCTGTCCCTCTCCCAGTCCCACTCCTCTTTTCTCTACCTCTTGGAAAAGTGCCCAGAAAAGCATTAGCGACTCTCCAATCTGCCCAGCCAGCACCACTGCACTGCACAGACACTGTCCTCCAAGCTCGGTCAGTCTCTAACAAGGTGTTAGCTGTGATGTGTTGGCCTAGTTTGAAGTTGTAATGGCTCTTTTGGAATAACCTGTGGGTGTTGGAAGGCTGTTGTGGGAACTGTGTGTTAGTGATGAGGTAAGTAAAGCTTCGGAGGTGACGGGACAGGAGGATGAAAATGATGGATGGTATTTTTGTGGGTAAAGTCTCTAGGTCATGTCAGGCCTGTAGTATAGTGCTGTGTTGCCAGGTTGGAGTGGATGTAGCTAGAGACCAGACCAGAGAACACTGCATAGGCAGTGGGTCTTGGATATCTATGTGGGCGAGGGGCGAGGATGTTGGCTGTTTTACACTGCTGTGTAGATTGGATGAGTAACATGCAATCTATCTTCAAGGATGACTCATTTTAGTCTGGTTGGAGAATCGCTTTCTGTTTGGGCATATTTTATTACATACTCAGCTGTATTTTGGGGCTCCCGAGTGGCGCAGCGGTCTAAGGCACTGCATCTCAGTGCTCAAGGCGTTACTACAGACCCTAGTTAGATTCCAGGCTGTTTCACAACCGGCCGTGATTGGGAGTCCCATAGGGCGGCGCACAATTGGCCCAACGTTGTCTGGGTTAGGGTTTGGCCGTGGTAGGCCGTCATTTGTAAATAAGAATTTGTTCTAAACTGACTTGCCTAGTTAAATAAAGGTTAAATAAAATAAAACAGTAACTTAAATTGTCTACCTACCAGCAAGAGTGTACTATATTGCTTTACATTGTTCTGGGAGATTGTATTTCCATGTTGTGTAGTGATTGGTATGTGAGCTTTCTTCCACTAATAACCTGTTGGATATGCACTAGTAACAGCCAAGTGTCATTATGTGAACACATTATTTCTATCTGCCTAGAAAACTTCTCAGGAAAAAGAGATCATTTTCAGGAAAGAAGGGGTCTATTCTCCGTATCATTGTTCTCATTTCATTTTCACTGGGCAGAGGGAGAGGGACTAGACTACATGCTCCATACCATTTCTTTGAGTCTCTCAATTAGAAAGTAAACCAGCTCCCAATGTACCGCTTCATGAATCATACATGCAGGTCTGTCTAAACCTCTGATATACTCTGAGTGCAGAGTTTATCGTTTTGTCTCCTGCTACAGCTCATCTTCCCAATTTGTCTCATGCTGTTTGAATTCTTTTCATTTTATTTTAATATCGTCCTCTTAGAATATCAACGTGGAAGTGGTTTCAGCACAGTTCTTTTTTGACCCCCTAGTGAAATAAATGGGAGGACATTAGCCTGGGAGTTTTATAAAATTTGCAATTAATATATATTTCTGTTTGATGCTGTGGTGAAGCTTTGTGCTAAATTATGACAGTTTTAAGTATTTATACGGCCTTGCTTTGAAGTATTACTATTGACTTTGAATTCAGTGATCAGGGCATTGTGAGTTTAAATTATTGTTGGTTCATTTTCTAATTTGCATGGCAAGTAAGGGAGAGTTCCAATTAAGGGAATATGCCAGTGTGTGTGTGTGTGTTTCCCCTCTTCATTCTGTTTTTTGTGTGTTTGCATGCTGATGAGCAGTGTCCAGCTTGGGGAGCAGCATGATTTGTAGCTGAGCTGAAAGGTCAGGATCATCCAAGTGCTTCCTAACAGCCCTGCTGTGAGTGACCACGTCTAAATTAGATTATTGTGATGCTCCTGCTGTGTCCATCCACATCTTTGTGGGTGTGTGTATGCTACTCTGCTATGTGGTCTCCTTGGCACCTTGGTCGTTCCTTTATTGTGGCTTCCTGTTACATCACATGTCATATAAAAAATCCAACCAATATCAATAGGGGGAGCTAGGGCTGGGCGACATGACGATATACACTGCTCAAAAAAATAAAGGGAACACTTAAACAACACAATGTAACTCCAAGTCAATCACACTTCTGTGAAATCAAACTGTCCACTTAGGAAGCAACACTGATTGACAATACATTTCACATGCTGTTGTGCAAATGGAATAGACAACAGGTGGAAATTATAGGCAATTAGCAAGACACCCCCAATAAAGGAGTGGTTCTGCAGGTGGTGACCACAGACCACTTCTCAGTTCCTATGCTTCCTGGCTGATGTTTTGGTCACTTTTGAATGCTGGCGGTGCTTTCACTCTAGTGGTAGCATGAGACGGAGTCTACAACCCACACAAGTGGCTCAGGTAGTGCAGCTCATCCAGGATGGCACATCAATGCGAGCTGTAGCAAGAAGGTTTGCTGTGTCTGTCAGCGTAGTGTCCAGAGCATGGAGGCGCTACCAGGAGACAGGCCAGTACATCAGGAGACGTAGAGGAGGCCGTAGGAGGGTAACAACCCAGCAGCAGGACCGCTACCTCCGCCTTTGTGCAAGGAGGAGCAGGAGGAGCACTGCCAGAGCCCTGTTGTTGTGACGATAGACGTTTTTTCTATCGTTTCATATTATGCTCTCATTTATTTTGTTGTCGCAAATCACACTCTTTTTTTCATCAATTGGACGTCGCTTTGCGTTTTTCCACATGTGCCGTGTGGAAGGATATTTGCGACACAAACAAACATGGAGGAGAGTGAACATGACAGAGAGCACAGAGACACGGAGCTCATACCTAAAAGAGGGGCTACTTTGGTCACATGGACTTGGTTTGGGTATGAAAAGTCTGACACAGACCATATAACCGTCCTCTGCTAAATATGCTGCAGGCCGGTCCCGACAACAGGCTCAAACACCACTAACCTCTTTTACCACCTACGCAAGAATCATGTGAAACATTACGGCGAGAGTCTACAGATGAGACCCAAACAGTACAGTTGAGTGCTCAAAACAAACCCCAGTCTCAGACGTTGCAAGAGGCTTTTGCCCTCGCCACACCATATGGTAAAGAATCACGAAGATGGAAGGAGATAACAGCTGTCTTTGCAGAGGTAAGTTGTAACGGCATGGTCCCAATTTACACGGGCGAGAATCGTGGGTTACGGGAGTTGGTGCTATACACTCGTCCCAAGGTACCAAATGCAAATTGATGTGACACGTATTGATGCAAAAATAACATGCAAAACAGGCAATTATATATATATATATGAACCATATATATATATATATATATACACACACACAGTGGGGCAAAAAAGTATTTAGTCAGCCACCAATTGTGCAAGTTCTCCCACTTAAAAAGATGAGAGGCCTATAATTTTCATCATAGGTACACTTCAACTATGAAAGACAAAATGAGAAAAAAATCCAGAAAATCACATTGTAGGATTATTAAGGAATTTATTTGCAAATTATGGTGGAAAATAAGTATTTGGTCAATAACAAAAGTTTATCTCAATACTTTGTTATATACCCTTTGTTGGCAATGACAGGTCAAACGTTTTCTGTAAGTCTTCACAAGGTTTTCACACACTGTTGCTGGTATTTTGGCCCATTCCTCCATGCAGATCTCCTCTAGAGCAGTGATGTTTTGGGGCTGTTGCTGGGCAACACAGACTTTCAACTCCCTCCAAAGATTTTCTATGGCGTTGAGATCTGGACATTGGCTAGGCCACTCCAGGACCTTGAAATGCTGAAGCCACTCCTTCGTTGCCCGGGCGGTGTGTTTGGGATCATTGTCATGCTGAAAGACCCAGCCACGTTTCATCTTCAATGCCCTTGCTGATAGAAGGAGGTTTTACCTCAAAATCTCACGATACATAGCCCCATTCATTCTTTCCTTTACACGGATCAGTCGTCCTGGTCCCTTTGCAGGAAAAACAGCCGAGTTGAGTTTTTACCAAAAAGTTCTATTTTGGTTTCAATTGACCATATAACATTCTCCCAATCTTCTTCTGGATCATCCAAATGCTCTCTAGAAAACTTCAGACGGGCCTGGACATGTACTGGCTTATTTCTTACATTAGTACCCCAGGTCATCTTAGGTTTCATTACATACAGTCGAGAAGAACTACTGAATATAAGATCAGCGTCAACTCACCATCAGTACGACCAAGAATATGTTTTCCGCGACGCGGATCCTGTGTTCTGCCTTACAAACAGGACAACGGAATGGATCGCATGCAGCGACCCAAGGAAACGACTCCGAAAAAGAGGGAAACGAGGCGGTGTTCTGGTCAGACTCCGAAAAAGGGCACATCGCGCACCACTCCCCAGCATTCTTCTTGCCAATGTCCAGTCTCTTGACAACAAGGTTGACGAAATCCGAGCAAGGGTAGCATTCCAGAGGGACATCAGAGACTGCAACGTTCTCTGCTTCACGGAAACATGGCTTACTGGGAAGACGCTATCCGATGCGGTGCAGCCAACGGGTTTCTCCACGCATCGCGCCGACAGAAACAAACATCTTTCTGGTAAGAGGAGTGGCGGGGGCGTATGCCTCATGACTAACGAGACATGGTGTGATGAAGGAAACATACAGGAACTCAAATCCTTCTGTTCACCTGATTTAGAATTCCTCACAATCAAATGTAGACCGCATTATCTTCCAAGAGAATTCTCTTCGATTATAATCACAGCCGTATATATCCCCCCCAAGCAGACACATCGATGGCTCTGAACGAACTTTATTTAACTCTTTGCAAACTGGAAACCATTTATCCGGAGGCTGCATTCATTGTAGCTGGGGATTTTAACAAAGCTAATCTGAAAACAAGACTCCCTAAATTTTATCAGCATATCGATTGCGCAACCAGGGGTGGTAAAACCTTGGATCATTGTTACTCTAACTTCCGCGACGCATATAAGGCCCTGCCCCGCCCCCCTTTCGGAAAAGCTGACCATGACTCCATTTTGTTGATCCCTGCCTACAGGCAGAAACTAAAACAAGAGGCTCCCACGCTGAGGTCTGTCCAACGCTGGTCAGACCAAGCTGACTCCACACTCCAAGACTGCTTCCATCACGTGGACTGGGACATGTTTCGTATTGCGTCAGATGGAAATATTGACGAATACGCTGATTCGGTGTGCGAGTTCATTAGAACGTGCGTCGAAGATGTCGTTCCCATAGCAACGATAAAAACATTCCCAAACCAGAAACCGTGGATTGATGGCAGCATTCGCGTGAAACTGAAAGCGCGAACCACTGCTTTTAATCAGGGCAAGGTGTCTGGTAACATGTCCGAATATAAACAATGCAGCTATTCCCTTCGCAAGGCTATTAAACAAGCTAAGCGTCAGTACAGAGACAAAGTGGAATCTCAATTCAATGGCTCAGACACAAGAGGCATGTGGCAGGGTCTACAGTCAATCACGGACTACAAGAAGAAACCCAGCCCAGTCACGGACCAGGATGTCTTGCTCCCAGGCAGACTAAATAACTTTTTTGCCCGCTTTGAGGACAATACAGTGCCACTGACACGGCCTGCAACGAAAACATGCGGTCTCTCCCTCACTGCAGCCGAGGTGAGTAAGACATTTAAACGTGTTAACCCTCGCAAGGCTGCAGGCCCAGACGGCATCCCCAGCCGCGCCCTCAGAGCATGCGCAGACCAGCTGGCCGGTGTGTTTACGGACAAATTCAATCAATCCCTATACCAGTCTGCTGTTCCCACATGCTTCAAGAGGGCCACCATTGTTCCTGTTCCCAAGAAAGCTAAGGTAACTGAGCTGAACGACTACCGCCCCGTAGCACTCACTTCCGTCATCATGAAGTGCTTTGAGAGACTAGTCAAGGACCATATCACCTCCACCCTACCTGACACCCTAGACCCACTCCAATTTGCTTACCGCCCAAATAGGTCCACAGACGATGCAATCTCAACCACACTGCACACTGCCCTAACCCACCTGGACAAGAGGAATACCTATGTGAGAATGCTGTTCATCGACTACAGCTCGGCATTCAACACCATAGTACCCTCCAAGCTCGTCATCAAGCTCGAGACCCTGGGTCTCGACCCCGCCCTGTGCAACTGGGTACTGGACTTCCTGACGGGCCGCCCCCAGGTGGTGAGGGTAGGCAACAACATCTCCTCCCCGCTGATCCTCAACACGGGGGCCCCACAAGGGTGCGTTCTGAGCCCTCTCCTGTACTCCCTGTTCACCCACGACTGCGTGGCCACGCACGCCTCCAACTCAATCATCAAGTTTGCGGACGACACAACAGTGGTAGGCTTGATTACCAACAACGACGAGACGGCCTACAGGGAGGAGGTGAGGGCCCTCGGAGTGTGGTGTCAGGAAAATAACCTCACACTCAACGTCAACAAAACTAAGGAGATGATTGTGGACTTCAGGAAACAGCAGAGGGAACACCCCCCTATCCACATCGATGGAACAGTAGTGGAGAGGGTAGCAAGTTTTAAGTTCCTCGGCATACACATTACAGACAAACTGAATTGGCCGTCCCTCTAAACTTTCAGCTCATACAAGGAGAAGACTGATCAGAGATGCAGCCAAGAGGCCCATGATCATTCTGGATGAACTGCAGAGATCTACAGCTGAGGTGGGAGAGTCTGTCCATATGACAACAATCAGTCGTATATTGCACAAATCTGGCCTTTATGGAAGAGTGGCAAGAAGAAAGCCATTTCTTAAAGATATCCATAAAAAGTGTTGTTTAAAGTTTGCCACAAGCCACCTGGGAGACACACCAAACATGTGGAAGAAGGTGCTCTGGTCAGATGAAACCAAAATGGAACTTTTTGGCAACAATGCAAAACGTTATGTTTGGCGTAAAAGCAACACAGCTCATCACCCTGAACACACCATCCCCACTGTCAAACATGGTGGTGGCAGCATCATGGTTTGGGCCTGCTTTTCTTCAGCAGGGACAGGGAAGATGGTTAAAATTGATGGGAAGATGGATGGAGCCAAATACAGGACCATTCTGGAAGAAAACCTGATGGAGTCTGCAAAAGACCTGAGACTGGGACGGAGATTTGTCTTCCAACAAGACAATGATCCAAAACATAAAGCAAAATCTACAATGGAATGGTTCAAAAATAAACATATCCAGGTGTTAGAATGGCCAAGTCAAAGTCCAGACCTGAATCCAATCGAGAAGCTGTGGAAAGAACTGAAAACTGCTGTTCACAAATGCTCTCCATCCAACCTCACTGAGCTCGAGCTGTTTTGCAAGGAGGAATGGGGAAAAATGTCAGTCTCTCGATGTGCAAAACTGATAGAGACATACCCCAAGCGACTTACAGCTGTAATCGCAGCAAAAGGTGGCGCTACAAAGTATTACCTTAAGGGGCTGAATAATTTTGCACGCCCAATTTTTCAGTTTTTGATTTGTTAAAAAAGTTTGAAATATCCAATAAATGTCGTTCCACTTCATGATTGTGTCCCACTTGTTGTTGATTCTTCACAAAAAAATACAGTTTTATATCTTTATGTTTGAAGCCTGAAATGTGGCAAAAGGTCGCAAAGTTCAAGGGGGCCGAATACTTTCGCAAGGCACTGTATATACACACACACACACACACACAGTGGGGCAAAAATATATATATATATTAGTCCTTTATTTTTTTGTTTGCAACTATAGTTGAAGTATTTTTTATTTATCTTTTTAGATTTTATTCATTCATATTTTATTTTTTGTTACATGCTTAATTGAACATTTGCACACAAGGTTCTAAATAAAAGGAGAAATAATCAAATATGAGTAAGTACCTTTTATTTGTTGAGTATAATTCAAAATGTAATAAGAAGTAGGCCTTTTACATGTGGTCATTTTATATAAACGATTTATTTATTACAGAAAATGTGCTATATTGGGATATGTATCGTTATCGTGACATGAAATGACCTGTATCGGGATATGAGATTTTGGCCATATCGCCCAGCCCTAGGGGGAGCTGTTGATTCTTTTTTTCCCATTCAAAGCGGTGGGCAAGAGGTGGTCGTTCTACCAATTTAAAAAATCCTTAAGTGACTGCCTTTTCCCCATGTCAATTTAGACTAATTCAGATTAGGTTAGGTTATCATCCATCATTGAACCAAGTAGTCAAATATGCATTACTGGTTGCTCTAAACACTGGTCATCAATATATTAATAAAGTGCTCCAATCTGTTCAAATTTAATGAGGCCTGAACGAGCCGCTAATGAACTGGTCTACTAGTGCGCTCTACACACTAAAATTAAGATACGAAAGGAGCCACAATGTCAGAAGTGCACTTTAATAGCTTGAACAGCCTCAGAGAAGATATGAGGGGAATGTTCTGGAACAGTGTCATTTCTAGAGCTTCGTGGAGGAAAAGAGGAGAGGGAGGTGGGGAAAAAAGACTGGATGCACTCTGTTGAACATACACTACATGGCCAAAAGTATATGAACACTTGCTTGTCTCATTCCAAAATCATGGACATTAATATGGAGGTCGGCCCCCTTTGCTGCTATAACAGCCTCCACTCGTTTGGGAAGGCTTTCCACTAGATGTTGGAACATTGCTGCGGGGACTTGCTTCCATTCAGCCACGAGCATTAGAGAGGTCGGGCCCTGATGTTGGCCGATTAAGCCAGGCTCACAGGAAAGGGCCCCCCCAAACTGTTGCCACAAAGTTAAAGCACAGAATGGTCTAGAATGTCATTGAATGCTGTAGCGTTAAGATTTCCCTTCACTGGAACTAAGGGGCCTAGCCCAAACCATGAAAAACAGACCCAGTCCATTATTCCTCCTCCACCAAACTTTACAGTTGGCACTATACATTGGGGGCAGGTAGCGTTCTCCTGGCATCTGCCAAACCCAGATTTGTCCATCGGACTGCCAGATGGTGAGGCGAAATTCATCACTCCAGTGAATGCGTTTCCACTGCTTTAGAGTCAAACGGCAGGCGAGCTTTACACCACTCCAGCCGACGCTTGGCATTGCGCTTGTGTACAGCTGCTCGGCCGTGGAAACTCATTTAATGAAGCTCCTGACAAACAGTTATTGTGGTGACTTTGCATCTAGAGGCAGTTTGGAACTCTGTAGTCAGTGTTGCAACCGAGGATAGACAATTTTTACAAGCTACGCACTTCAGCGCTAGGCAGTCCCATTCTGTGAGCTTGTGTTGCCTACCACTTTGTGGCTGAGCCGTTATTGCTCCTAGACGTCTCCACAAAAACAGCACTTACAGTTGACCCGGGCAGCTCTAGCAGAAATTTGACAATCTGACTTGTTGGAAAGGTGGCATCCTATGACCGTACAACGTTGAAAGTCACTGAGCTCTTCAGTAAGGCAATTCTACTGCCAATGTTTGTTTATGGAGATTGCATGGCTGTGTGCTCAATTTTATACACTTGTCAGCAACGGTTGTGGCTGAAATAGTCAAATCCACTCATTTGTCAGGGTGTCCACATCCTTTTGGTCATTTAGTGTTGGGGCAGTCAGACAGTCTTTTGTGTGAGTGCTGGCCTGAGTTTAGCTAAAACAAACTGTCGAAAGCTGTGAGAGAAACTCCTACAACTGGAGGGAGGGGGAGCCAGAGAGGGGGAGGGAGGGACAAGCAGAGAGGGGGAGGGAGGGACAAGCAGAGAGGGGGAGGGAGGGACAAGCAGAGGGAGAGAGGGAGGGAGGGACAAGCAGAGGGAGGGAGGGACCAGGAGAGGGTGGGAGGGACAAGGAGAGGGTGGGAGGGACAAGCAGAGAGGGAGGGATAAGCAGTGAGAGAGTTGGAGTGAGAGAAGGAGGGATAGGGAGTGAGAGCCAGAGTGAGGAAGAGAGAGATCTGCGATTGGATGGTCTGGGAAAGGCACAGAGTAACTTAAAGAATAGGAGGAAGTGAAGGGGGGGTGCTGCTAAAACTTGAATTTGTATCGGAGAGGGGTAGCAGAGAGAGGAGGGGTGTCAGGGGGAACCCGACAGGCAAACTGCAATCTGACAGGCAGCCAACATGCAGAGACGCTGACACACTGGGGAACGCCCCCTGCTACCCACACACGCTGAGCCTGGCCCAGGAGAGTTCTCTCCACACACACTCTGGCCGTGTTGGCAGCGCGTGGAGATGACCAGGGGGAGCGGCATGCAGAAGGCGAGCCAGCTAGGAGAGACTCCTGCAGTTTTCCTCAGATACACTCAGGAATGGTTCGCCTGAGGGGCAGCAGGGGCGCTTCTGATTTAACAGATAACGGATCATGGAACATGTGCCGGTGTCTGTAACTGTGCACCTCTGAATGGTGTGTGTGAGCGTGTTTGTGTGTGTGGGTGTGTGTGTATATACCTCCACCTTTGGTCAGTCTGTGTGTGTGTGTTCACTCTGATCACGGTGTGGAATAAGGGTAGTTTTCTGAATGAAGATGGCTGGCCACGGCAGCCAGTGGAAACTGGAGACGACAAGCAGCTGAAGACAAGGAACTAAGGGACTGCTTTTTTCTTTCGTCCCTTTTTGTCGTTCCCTTCGTCCGTCTCTCCTTCTTCTTCTCCATCAGGAGGGGGCGAGCCCTGCAATCTTAATCTGTTTGGAGAGTTTGGGAAAATCATGAACTCTTCCGGAGCGGTTGGGAAATTTGGGAGTGAATCCCAGATTGAAGGGGGCAAGGTAAGATGAGTTATCTTTATTTCTAAAAAGTTTGGGTTGGAAGTGGTCACTCATGTCTTTTAGGGTTCCTGTGAAATCTGGTTGTCACTCATTTCTAGGTTATTACAAGTTTTGGCCAAGAGGTAGGTCTCCTTTCTTATAGCCCAAGCGAGTTGGCTGTCATTTCTGAAAGGTTTCAGTCAGAGCTGTCAGTCTGTCTTTCATCCCCCTATAAACACTTTTGCCTTCCATGTGGGCAGCGCACGGCTCACTGAGTCTCAAGGCAGCTAGTTGACAGAACATCTGAGTCATCTGGGCTAGTCCTCAACCCCCCCCCCCTCTCTCTTCCCTGCCGTCCCCCCTGCCTGCAGCATATTAAATCCTGGTGGGGGGGAAGTTCGGTTTAGGCTAAATACTTCTCAAAGTGGGGGAGGATAGGGGGAAGTGAATTAGGATCAAATGCTTCGGGTGTATAAAGCTCCACACAGAGAAAATAAAATATTAGCTTGCTTGCTAACTAGCACCCTGTTTTCTCTCGCTGTCTTTTCCTTTGACTCTGTAGAACAAGCATAAAACAAACTGCTTGGCTGGTTTGGAAGGCTTTAAACTTTTCCAAGGGTTTTTGAGAGGTGGATAGTAAGCAAGCTCTGACTGTTAGTGAAAGCTCTTCTACAGAACCAAGTGTGTGTTTCAAGGTGTTTGTGGCCCCTTTCCCTTCACTTCGGCTGGCGGCTAGCCGAAGACGTCTAGGAGAATTGAAGGAGTGTGCTCGTATACTCCTTAAAAGACCTTTGCTTGAAAAACAAGAAAAAAGCAGCAATTGTGCTGTTTGTACATTTTGAGACATCGTAGCTAGTATACACTTCCTCAAAATAGTAACTAAAGAAATCAAAAGATAACTAAAGAAATCGGTCATTCATGCATGATGCACTGCTTTGCTTTATCTTGGCCAGGTTGCAGTTGTAAATGAGAACTTGTCGTCAACTGGCCTACCTGGTTAAATAAAGGGGGGGGGGGGGGGGGGATCATTGACGTTTTTGCAGAGGAGTTCTAAGGAGCACAATTTGACATCTAACTAAGATGTCTGGTGCAGTATTTCTCAATGAGAAGGGGGTGTAGGCTTCGGCTCCCGAACTTCGGCTGGCCTCTAGAATTTTTTGCGTGTGCCAGAACAGCTGAAAAAACCCTTACTAAAGTCCAAAACACCACAAAATGTTGTCATCATATGTGCACTAACTCTTCCGAACTGTTTTGGCTGGGAGCATGCGGACGCCTTTACCCCCACATCGTCCACAGATGAGAACTGTTAAAACTCCCAGAGAGTCACAACGGCTTTCTATTTTATGAAGACACCGGAAGTGTGGCTCCTTGTAAGAGGCATGTTGTCAGGTGGATCGAGTCCCCCGGGGCCCCTCACTTTTACTTTACTTTATTAGCTTTATTATTGCAGGGACAGTGCACATTTTAATGAACATTTTAGTATAATGGCACATTTTCGACCGTAGTCTCTGGTCGGGTTATTTAAAAACACGTAAAATGACAATACAGACCGATAATGAACACGTACAGAGCAACATATGACAACCCTTAGCAGGTAGACAGAGAAATCACACAAAATGCAACTCAGTCTCCAGTTCTCCAAATGAGTTGAATTTGGGATGAGGGCGTTGTGGGTCCAACGGGGTTGTAGCCTGCTGTCTCTTCCACACAGCTGCATCCTGTCATCTTAATAGAGCTGTTCAGTGTCACTTTGACTTTGATTTGGAGTTGATGGTGTCGATCAGATTCTGGTCGTTGAAGGGATTGGTTATTAATCATTTGTAGAATGGATTCTGAATAAAGAATAAAACATTGTTTGAAAAGCTGCTGGAATTTGTTTAGAACAAAACTTCGGCAGCTTTTTTTGGTCACAGTTTGCTCAGAGGGCTTTGCAGCAGTGTTTTTTATTGTCTATTCTAGCCCGACTAAAGACAGCCATGGTTAGTGTTTTAACTCCCAGGCCAGACTAGAGCTACCCAAATAAACGTCTAGGGAGTAGGCAGCATCGGCCAAATAAACCTAGAGCGGCGCTGTATAGACTAGAAACAGAGTGACCTTGGGTGAGGTTGAGGTATTCCATCTTGGCTGTCCAGGGAGGGCTGCCGGGAGAAGACAAATGTAGGGAGCAGGAGGCAAGTATCCAGCCTCCTGTCTAGAGACTCTCGATCTTTGTTTCAACCCTACGGAGCAGGGGTGTCAAACTCATTCCACGGATTGGCCTAGTGTCTGCAGGTTTTTGCATTTTCCTTTCAATTCAGACCTGGATAACCAGGTGAGGGGAGTGCCTTACTAATTATTGACCTTTTAATTCATCAATCAAGTACAAGGGTGGTGCAAAAACCTGCAGACACTCGGCTCTCCGTGGAATGAGTTTGACACGTGCTATTTCAATGGAGCCAATTTCGAGGGGGAGAGGGAGTCCAGTTTTAGTAACCAACAATGTGTGTTAGAGCTCTTTTGGGACAGAGCAGGGGTTAGAGAGAAAACGATGCATGAACGTGTCAACTTGTACTTCTTCCCCTCACTAACCCTGCAGCTCTGGTCAAGCAATGTTCAGGGTGCTTAGGCTATTTCCCCCAGCCACTTCAAGCACAACACTGGCTTTCCCTCTAGAGCCAAACTAGGATCTAAAGCAAACCACATTTCTGCCTGCATGAGCGCCCACTCCCAAACTAAAACGGGGGAAAGCATACTCTTCCTTATTAGATGAACCATACTCAGATGATCAAAGACAGCGTGTTTTCCATGTCATTTTATTTCTTCACTCCCCTCACATCAACTCAAAATGTTTTCTTGTCTGGGCAGATGTTTTAAGGGCGGCTTTACCTTCAATTTATGGCAAGGGAAAGCAAACTGGATCTGTCAGTGACTTAACGGCCGCAGCATTGTAAGTGTAGCACTCAGTCATCGTTTGCGCCGTTGATGTTCTAGAGAATCATAAACAACGGTTGAGGCACTCAATCGATGCAGGGAGGAAGAGATGGTGTAACACTGGAGGTTGCAGGAGCGTAGAGCTTTAGTCCCTGTGCCGCCACTGGTTGGTAGGCAACCTGGATTTACTGTGCCTTTAAAGTGGTCTTCTAACTCATTCAACTGGAAAACACAAGAGAAGCAGGGGCCTGTAGGTCGAATTTACGAGCTCCTCCTGGTAGGTAGCATAAACCAGAACAATGACTCAGTGTAGGAATGAATAATCGTGGCCCTGTATTTCTTTATCCCCATATTTATTGATGGGTCCCCTCAGTATAATTGAGAGTCTCTAATAAAATGTGCTGTCACATATTTATGCCTTTTCTACATTTCTGAATGAATTATGGGAAGGAAGGGAAAATATTGATTGAAGCAACGTTTGCCATTTTATTAGGATCCCCATTAGCTGTTGCTAACATTGTAATGGACAAGAACAGATCAAGGACAGAAATACATAAATGTAAAACATCACACACATCCTACATATCAGTACATACACAACAAAAATAAATTCTCAAAGAACGGCGTTGTGCCGTGAGGTGTTGCTTTATCGATTTTTTTAAAACCTGGTTTGCAGGTTTAAGCAATCACTTAAGCAATCTGAGATTAGGCTTGGGCGATATATCGTATACCAGCGTATTTCGAAATACAGGCTATGATTCGTAGGGGGGGGGGGTGTGCCACGTCACTGCTTATAACTATAAATGAAGTTTAACTAAAGAATCTAAGATGTGTCAAATAAATGATATCCAGCTCAAGGTTCCAGCTATGTATTTGGCTAGATGTCAAGATCAAGTTTCTTGGTTACAGCACAGACGTTCAAGATCCCTGTTGCCTAAATTGTTTTGCGCGTAAAAATACATCTTTTGACGTTATGAAACATCTGGATATCGCCCAACCCTATCTGAGATGGGAGTTCCATACAATCATGGCTCTATATAAGACTGAATTAGAATTTGTTCTGGATTTGGAGACTGTGAAAATACCCCTTTTGGCATGTCTGGTGTGGTAAGTGTGTGTGTCAGAGCTCTGTCTAAGTTGACTATGCAAAACAATTTGTCATTTTCAACACATTGTTTCTCATAAAAATAATTGATGCAGTCAGTACTTTTATCCAAGAGAGACTGTACCTGGCCATTGGTTTACTTTCACCCCTCTGACTAGGCTTACCTCTTCAATTTTATATATCAGTTTGCTTAGTGCTTAATGTGCACTGACTACACTCTACAGTAAGTGTTAAACCATGAATATAAAAATGGAGTTATTGATAGTAGATGTGGATTTGTATTCCCTCGTGGAGTCTGCATAGTCTCCGAAGTATGCAGTCTCTAGGCCTATATATTGACCAAGGCATCAGTAACTAACATACTGTTTTTCGTAACCCTGGCAGTCTCTAACCACCGAGGTTATTTCTTGCTAATATTTTCTGGTTGAGTGCTCTGTACGAAAGTCAGAAGGCTGTATGTAGGGATACACCATTCATCACACAAATGTTCGGGGGGTTGTGCTATACATCATATCTACTTGTTTACAGGGTGGGGGAGAGAGAGCATATGGACTCAGCTACTCCTTTTATATGGAACATATACAGTGGGTATAGATCACTGTTTCTTTCACCTCCCTAGGGTTCACTTGGAAAAGCCACTGACCAGCATCACTAAAACTCCCCCTCAAATGGGAATCATTGAGCGTTCTTCTCCCCTTCTCCCATAACCATTCCACCTCCAGAGCCCTCACCCATGCGTTCCTTTAGAAAGCCAGCGCCAGCACACCAGAGGTGTGTCGTCGTGGTGATAGTGCTCGAGCAGCATGCATAATCAGATATGGCCATGTGCTTGTTTCTAATTACTCGCTAAGTGGTTCTCTATATCTCTCGCCCTTCATTACCTCTCTCCATAGGCACAATGTTATGATGAGGAGGGCTAGAGCCTCTCCAGAAAGCGATGGCATCCTTAGAAACACACACACCACTGGCCCTGCTTTAGTTCTGTGGGGGGGGGGACATCATCCTGTGGTTGAAATATCACTCTCAAAACAATAGGGCATGGTCTTGAACAGCAAGAGGCCTCAATGTGTAGAGAGGGCTGTTTAGGCTTTTGCATCCTTAGCCGGTGGGATCTCCTACTTCTAAATTCCAACGACCAAGCAATTGGCTTTCGAACAAGCAGCAGCATCCAACAGACTAGCAACAGTCTGATTTTTAGTATAAGCTCTTATACAGACCCAAGTTTTTTTTTTAAGGTCTTCATGACTTATTTATCACCAACTACCACAAAATGATGTCAACTAACAAACGTATGAACTTCTTTCACTAGATGCACCATCATCAATATTTTCTATTGAAGCACAGCGTGTTTATTAGCTAGTCCTGGAATAGCATTTCCAGTGCAGCTGCTCCTAAAGTGCTGTGGTCAATCCAGCTGTCATTATACAAGTGCTTTGAAAGAGATAACATGTCATTTTAAAAGGAGAATCAAGATTTTATATACTTAACATTTATCAGAGCAAACCGCTCACTAATCAAAGCCATAGGCTTTTTATGGTTGTCATGTAGATGTTTATAGTTGTCGTATGTTAATGTTCATAGAAAGCAATTTGAACTGTTTGAAGAATTGATTCATGGTCAGTTCCTGTTCTTCTGTCTGTCATCAGTTTAACTTTAGGTTAAAGACAAATCATGGACATAGCCACTGGTACATTGTGGTACATTGTGGTACATTGCCATAGCAAATTATCCAACTCCTTGCCACTAATTACTAGGCTAACTCTGACAAGCTACAGTAACACATTTTAGCCAATGCATTTCAATTCCATCTCTGTCATAAATCCCACTTTAAATGACTCTGAAGGGTTCGGGATGATACTGTATTTCTGTGATGAATTTGAAAATGCGTGGCTGAAAGAAGGTAAGTATGCCAAGGATTCCCCTTGTCTATTGACCCACAGGTTTCCAAGGTTTCCCCTGTCTATTGACCCACAGGTTTCCAAGGTTTCCCCTGTCTATTGACCCACAGGTTTCCAAGGTTTCCCCTGTCTATTGACCCACAGGTTTCCAAGGTTTCCCCTGTCTATTGACCCACAGGTTTCCAAGGTTTCCCCTGTCTATTGACCCACAGGTTTCCAAGGTTTCCCCTGTCTATTGACCCACAGGTTTCCAAGGTTTCCCCTGTCTATTGACCCACGTCAGTCTGAAGCTGCAGCTGCCTAATTGAAATAATTTATTTACTGGGGGAGCCCTCTAACTCCCTTCTCTAAATCTTTTGTAGGTAATTAGAGGGAAATACCTGGGCCTCAGAGCGACGAGAGGAGCACTGAGAATCACACACACACACACGTATGCCATGCACGTGCGCACACACACTTAGATTTACAAAGTCACACATTTTCGGAGACACACATTCAGAAACATAATCACACAAATGCACCGTTTTTTTGTATCTCAAATTCACTCACACACTGACCTTTCCCCTCCCACTGTCTTTCTCATTCTCTCTGCCATTCTCCCCCATCAGGGATGAGAGACTGGGTAGAGCCACTGCCAATATATATGTAATGGACCTGGAGCATTTGACACTTTGAAATGAGGCCTGAGAGTGAGGAGAGGGAGAATTCACCTTTCATAGTCCAGTAAGCTGCAAAACCAAGGGTTGAGCCTTTCTTCTTCTTTCTCTCTCTCCTCCCAGTCAAAACAAACATGGCTATTTTTAGAGGTATATTTTGAAAGGATAAAACCTCTAATACTATTAATTGAGACAATGAACAGGAAAGTGACAAAACAAATGCCATGATGATGGATTTTCTTGGTACATCTCTGGGCACAAGTCTCTGTAATTGAGCAGACTGTTCTTTGTGTGGGCTTGTGTTTTTAGATATGGTTATATAACAGTACCTTTAAGGGGGGAGGACGAGCAAGGAATGAGCAAGCATGCAGAAATTGAGTTGATTCCCAAGTGCTCTCACAGATCTTGACAAGCCTTTTCAAGATCGTAAGCCTATGTTTGGGCAGATGCTGAAATGTGCCGCCATGGTTTTCCGATCCTATTGTTATTGAATGTGCTTTAAAATTTTGTTAGGCTTATTTACATATCATAAAGTGTAGGGCTTTGGTCGAAATGTTGAAACTTATTTTTTCCATATATAGACAGACTAAAACCAACTACATATGCACTAAGCTTGTCTGATGCTTTAAGCACACTATTTGATTAAAGAGTGCTGAAATTACAACATTTCAGCCATTTGGTTTCTTACTTGTTACTTACTTGTTTCTTACTTAGAAGTTCTGTTACCGAAATCCGTCATTTGTTTAGGAAAAACCTTGCCTATTCCCTCAACCCTTGCTCTCTTTACGTGAAATGTGTAAGCATCGCATGCATGTGACCAATGGGGCCTGACCTTAATAGCCTATCGTAATCACACCAGTACATTGGTTATAACAAACTCCGAACACAGTAACAGATGACAGCAAAATGCATGCAGAGGACGTGAAAAAGAATGCCCCCCAGCATTGCAATGTGAGCTAAACATTGCACTTGCTCTTGAGATGCGTTTTAAGGCTACGGATGCGAAACGTTTAGGTCAGTTGTATGCTGCTTTGCGATCTATTAACCTCTCTAGGGTATGTGGGACGCAAATACAGAAATACTCATTATAAAAATTCAGAAAAGATACAACTATTTTAAATTCTTGTGAATCCAACCACGGTGTCAGATTTAAAAAATGCTTTACGCCGAAAGCATACCGTACAATTATTTGAGAACATAGCCCAGCAGACAAATCATTACAAACAGTAACCAGCCAAGTAGAATAGTTACACAAGTCAGAAATATAGATAAAATTAATCACTTACCTTTGATGATCTTCATGTGTTTTCACTCAGAAGACATTCATTTATTTAATAAATGTTCCTTTTGTTCGATATAGTCTCTCTTTATATCCGAAAACCAACGTTTTGTTCACACGTTTTCTTCAGTAATCCACAGGCTCAAACGCAGTCACAACAGGCAGACAAAAAATTCAAATTGTATCCGTAAAGTCAATAGAAACATGTCAAACGATGTTTATATCCTCAGGCTGTTTTTAGCCTAAATAATCGATAATATTTCAACCGGACAATAACGTTGTCAATATAAAAGGTAAACAAGAAAGGCACTCTCTCGGTCGCGCGCATGAAAAATCTCTGTGACACGGCAGGGTCCACTCATTCAGACTGCTCTTACTCCCTCCCTTTTCAGAATACAAGCTTGAAACAATTTCTAAAGACTGTTGACATCTAATGGAAGGCATAGGAACTGCAATATGAGTCCTAAATCAATGGATACTATAATGGCTTTGCATAGAAAACTACACACACAAAAAAATCCTACTCCCTGAATGGATTTTCCTCAGGTTTTTGCCTGCCAAAAATCAGTTCTGTCATACCCACAGACATGATTTGAACAGTTTTGGAAACTTTAGAGTGTTTACTATCCAAATATATTAATTATATGCATATCCTATCTTCTGGGCCTGAGTAGAAGGCAGTTTAATTTGGGCAAAATTCCAAATGCTGCCTCCTACCCTAGAGAAGTTAAACAACAAGGCTTACATTTAAATAGGTACAATATTTTTTACTGATGCATTTGCCAATATTCAATTCATACGCACACAACATATGAACAAAAACATTCACTGTGAAAGTTGATACATGCGGGCCCTTCATATATAGGCTATGCGCAGCACCTGTCAAACTCAGACATTTCTCTCAACACACAGGGATGTCGATTCACACGGGACTATTATTATCAGAGGGCTTTGGAGTTCCCAAAGGTAGGTTATTCTGGCTGGAATTGTTAATGTCCTGCCATGTACAAATTACTGACATGGCAGAGTCGGATGGGACAAAAATGACAGATGTGGTGTTTTGTGCTTGTGCACAGAATTACATTCCTTGTCTCTGGTGCTGCCTTCGCCATATTGTTCTCAATCCCAATATGCTGGCTAATTTTGCTATTATGCGCATAACAGAGAAATGCACCAATTCTATAGCGCACTGAAGATTGTTTCACAACCGAGGACAGTGACCATATCGAACACGGGAGAAAGCGAATTTGTTATAAAATAATATTACATTTATTAGTGTTGCACCATTTATAACCTTATTCAATTTCAGTGTCACATGTCTTAGAACAGGTTTTCCTAAACTGGGGTACGCAATGCCGTCGGGGATACGCCAAATTAAAATGTGATTCACATTTTCACATTTTCATCACATTTTCAAACAGTCCATTTATATTTTCCAACGGGGCTATACATTTGGGTGAGGTTTTTGTCTTACCTGAGTAGCTTTGTTTCACTGCAAAAAAATACAATTAAACCATTAGTGTTGAGCGAAATAACAACGCAATGTCAAATACATGTAGCCTAGTCAAATAATTAACATCCAGTCACATTAACCATTACACTCTCGTGGTAATTCCACTAATGGTCCGTCGGTAGCCAAACATAGCTGCTGCTCATTCCATTTGCTCAAAAATGGATAAATGGTTCAAAAAAGTTAGGCCTGCGTCCATAGAGACACATACCAGCTCTTCTGCTGCTACCAGCAGTACTACACCTGTGTCACGATCGTTATGAGAGACGGACCAAGGCGCAGCGTGAGTATAGTTCCACATATTTTTAATCTCTGTGAAACAAACAAAACAATAACGAAACAATAAAACGTGAAGTCATGACGTGCACACAGGCAACTAAACACAAACAATATCCCACAAAACACAGGTGGGGAAATGGCTACCTAAATATGATCCCCAATCAGAGGCAACGATAAACAGCTGCCTCTAATTGGGAACCACATTAGCACCAACATAGAAATAGACATACTAGAACACCCCCTAGTCACACCCGGACCTACTACACCATAGAGAACCAAGGTCTCTCTATGGTCAGGGTGTGACAGTCCCCCCCCCCCCCCCAAAGGAGCCTGGACTGGGCATCGGTGCAAAGGAGGGCTCCGTCCATGGAGCTGGTTTGGGCGCCGTGCCTGGACTTGGTACCGGCGCAGAGGAAGGCTCCTGCCCTGGAGCTGGACTGGACGCCTTGCCTGGAAGCTCCGGACCGTTGACCGTCGCCTAATGTTCCGGACCGTGGACCGTTGCCGGAGGCGCTGGACTATGAATGCGCACTGGAGGCCTGGTGCGTGGAGCCAGTACAGGTGACACCGGACTGGTGACACGCACTTCGGGGCGAGTGCGTGGAGCTGGCACAGGACGTACCGGACTGGGAAGGCGCACTGGAGGCCTGGTGCGTGGAGCCGGCACAGGTGACACCGGACTGATGACCCGCTCTTCAGGCCGCCTGCGCTGCTGCCTACTCCTTGCTAACCCTTCTCTCCGGTATCCTTCCTCACATTGTTCCATCGACTCCCAGGCGGGCTCTGGCATTCTCCTCGGCTCGACCGGCCACCCCCCCAAATCTTGGGGTTGCTGTGGCCGTGGTCCCCGGCGTCGTCGCTGTCCTTCCATGCTCCTTGGCAACTCCCGGCAAAGAAGGGTCTCGTGTCCTCCCATGATTCCCTCCCATGATTTCCTCCAATGTCCAAAACACCTTCTCCGTCATGGCACGTTGCTTGGTACTTGCGTGTTAGGATATTCTGTCACGATCGTTATGAGAGACGGACCAAGGCGCAGCGTGAGTATAGTTCCACATATTTTAAATCTCCATGAAACAAAAAAAAGAAAGAAAGAAACAACGAAACGTGGTGGGGAACCAAGGGCTCTCTATGGTCAGGGTGTGACAACCTGCACCTATCGACGACAAGTTGTTCTGCATGCACGGGCAAATCCAATGCTAGCATCAGTTATTCTACGTTTGTTGTTAGCCCAGCTAGCATGGACACTGACAGTTGTGAATCTGACGCAGCCGAAGATCTACTGCTCCCTTAACCTCTTGCTTCTACTCGGGACGCTTGCGTCCCAACTAGAGCTCTGGAAATGCAAATGCGCTACGCTAAATGCTAATAGTATTAGTTAAAACTCAAAAGTTCATTAAAATACACATGCAGGGTATCAAATTAAAGCTACACTCGTTGTGAATCCAGGCAACAAGTCAGATTTTTAAAATGCTTTTCGGCGAAAGCATGAGAAGCTATTATCTGATAGCATGTAACACCCCAAAAGACCCACAGGGGACGTAAACAAAATAATTAGCATTTCGGCGTTACACAAACCGCACAATAAAATAGAAAACATTCATTACCTTTCACCATCTTCTTTGTTGGCACTCCTAGATGTCCCATAAACACTATTTGGGTCTTTATTTCGATTAAATCGGTCCATATAAAGCCTAGATATCGTTATATGTAGACTGTGTGATAAACGAAAAAAACATCGTTTCAAAACGTAACGTCATTTTTTAAAATTCAAAAGTCGACGATAAACTTTCACAAAACACTTGAAATACGTTTGTAATGCAACTTTAGGTATTAATAAACGTTAATAAGCGATAAAATTCATCAGGAGGCGATGTAAAGATCATTAGCTGTCCGTCTGGAAAAATGTCCGGCTAGAAACTCAACGAAAATATCCGGTCCTAGACCCGAGGAGATACGGTGCCCTGCATGTGTTTGACCAAGAAAAAACTCGAAGGGAAATGACAAGACTCTAGACACCGTGTGGAAGCTGTAGGTACTGCAACCTCAGTCAATTAATTGTGGTTCAGCTTTATCAATGGGTTCAAGTAGCGCATGGATATATTTTCCCATTTTCAGTGATCAGTTTTTCCTGTGCTTTTCGATGTAAATGCCGTTCTGGTAAAGCCACAGCAGTGATTTAACCAGTTTTATAAACGTCTGAGTGTTTTCTATCCACACAGACTAAGCAAATGCATATACTATATTCCTGGCATGAGTAGCAGGGCGCTGAAATGTTGCGCGATTTTTAACAGAATGTTCAAAAAAGTAGAGGGTCGACTTAAGAGGTTAACCGGGAAAACACCAAACAACAGTACTTTCTCACAACTTGATGAAACCTTCACTCTTGCGCAGACATTTAGAAACAAAACATGCCAATTTGAAAAATAAGCCACGGGAGTTTTTTGAGCGAGAATTAAGACTTTTGAGTAGTAAGACAAGTATAAAAGCAACATATACCATTAATAAGAAGGGCTAGAAGCATCTTATATGGTGAGCTACCGAGTGGCTAGGACAGGCAAGCCCCATACTATTGTGGAGGGCTTAAACATTTCTTACGGATAGGCGGGACAGTTGCATCCCACTTGGGCAAAAAACTGGGAAAATGCAGTGCGGCAAATAAAAAATAAAAATATAAAATCAAACTTTCATTAAATCACAAATGTAAGATACTCAATTTTAAGCTACACTCGTTGTGAATCCAGCCAACATGTCAGATTTTATAAATGCTTTTTGGCGAAAGCACAAGAAGCTATTATCTTATGATAGCACCAGCAGTAAACAAAGGGGGAACCATATTTCAACCCTGCAGGCGCTACACAAAACGCAGATTTTAAATATAAAACATGCGTTACCTTTGACAAGCTTCTTTTGTTGGCACTCCAATATGTCCCATAAACATCACAATTGGTCTTTTGTTCGATTAATTCCGTCCATATATATCCAAAATGTCAATTTATTTGACGCGTTTGATTCTGAAAAAAAAACAGCTTCCAAAATGCGCAACTTCACTACAAAATATTTTAAAAGTTGCCTATAAACTTTGCCAAAATATTTCAAACTACTTTTGTAATAGATCTTTAGGTATTTTTAAACATTAATAATCAATCAAATTGTAGACGGGTCTATCTGTGTTCAATACAGGAATGAAAACAAACCAGTGCTACTCCTCATGCCTTGCGCAACTCTCAACAGTGTTACCCAGTTCCTAGTTGGCCTACTTCTTCATTGCACAAAGGAATAACCTCAACCAAATTCCAAAGACTGGTGACATCCAGTGGAAGCGGTTCCTAAGAAATATCGTTTTCCAACGAGAACTAACTGAACAGACAGACCTAAAAAAAAAGAAATTCTGAACGGTTAGTCCTCTGGGTTTTGCCTGCTACATAAGTTCTGTTATACTCACAGACATGATTCAAACAGTTTTAGAAACTTCAGTGTTTTCTATCCAAATCTATGAATAATATGCATATCTTATATTCTTGGCATCAGTCGCAGGAAGTTAAAATTGGGCACACTATTTATCCAAAAGTGAAAATTCTGCCCCCTAGCCCCAAGAGGTTAATTCTTCCTGCTGCTGCAGATATGGCTGGGGCAATGCTGGGGGAAAAGGCCAAAAAAACTATACAGACATTTACATTACATTTAAGTCATTTAGCAGACGCTCTTATCCAGAGCGACTTACAAATTGGGCAGACAATACCCTTCATAAAACAACACTGTTTCACAGCGCATCAGTGACATGGCAGGAGATGTTTTGAAACAGTTACTGCTTCGCATACAAGCCAGTGAATTCTATGCATTACAGCTGGATGAGTCAGCAGATGTGGCTGGCCCGCCACAGCTCCTGGTATATGTCCGTTACGTTTATGGGGGGTCAATTAAGAAAGACATCCTCTTCTGGAAACCAGGACAACAGGAGAGGATATTTTTAAATTACTGGACATCTTTGTGACATCAAATGGACTTTGGTGGTCAAGATGTGTTGTTATCTGTACTGATGGCACAAAAGCTATGACAGGGAAACATAGTGGAGTGTTAACGCACGTGCAAGCAGTTGCTCCCGACGCCACTTGGGTACACTGCAGCACCCACTGAGAGGCTCTTGCTGCCAAGGGAATGCCTGACAGCTTGAAAGATGTTTTGGACACTACAGTGAAAATGGTTAACTTGGTTAAAGCAAGGCCCCTGAACCCTCATGTATTTTCTGCACTATGCAATGATATGGGCAGCTACCATGTAACGCTTTTACAACATACAGAAGTGCGCTGGTTATCAAGGGGCAAAGTATTGACACGTTTTTTAAATTAAGAGACAAGCTTAACGTTTTCTTTACTGACCATAATTTTCACCTGTCTGACCGCTTGCATTATGACGAGTTCCTCACACGACTGGCCTATCTGGGTGATTTTTTTTTCTTTCGCCTGAATGATCTGAATCTAGGATTACAGGGGACTATATTTAATGCAGGACAAAATTGAAGCTATGACTAAGAAGTTGAGCTCTTCTCTGACTGCATTAACAAGGACAACACACAGGGTTTTCCATCATTGTATGATTTTTTTTGTGTGTGCCAATGAACTCAAGCTTACAGACAATGTAAAATGTGATATAGCGATGCCCCTGAGTGAGTTGGGTGCGCAATTACGCAGGTACTTTCCAGAAACCGATGACACAAACAACTAGATTCGTTATCCCTTTCATGTCCTCCCTCCAGTCCACTTACCGATATCTGAACAAGAGACCCTCATCGAAATTGCAACAAGCGGTTCTGTGAAAATGGAATTGAATCAGAAGCCACTGCCAGATTTCTGTATTGGGCTGCGCTCAGAGTATCCTGCCTTGGCAAATTGCACTGTTAAGACACTGATGCCCTTTGCAACCATGTACCTATGTGAGTGAGAGTGGATTCTCAGCCCTCACTAGCATAAAAACTACATACAGGCACAGACTGTGTGTGGGAAATGATTTAAGACTGAGACTCTCCAACACAACCCAAAATTGCAGAGTAATGTGCATCTTTTCAAGCACACCCTTCTCATTAACCTGGGGTGAGTTATTCACAATTTCCGATGAACAAATCGACAGATGGTGTGATCAGAAACTGACGTACCTTCAACCTAGTTCAGCTTGTATCTCTTTGGCACTCATCCTTGGTTCTGTTTCTACCATTCGCACTATCCTTCTGTTCAATCTGGGGTCGATATTCCTCTTGCGGCCGCGCCCAGGGAGGTTGGCTACAGTTCCGTGGACCTTAAAGTTCTTAATATTTGCAACTGTTGTCACAGGAACATCAAGCTGCTTGGAGATGGTCTTGTAGCCTTTACCTTTACCATGCTTGTCTATTTTCTTTCTGATCTCCTCAGACAAATCTCTCCTTTCTTTCTCTGGCCCATGTTCAGTGTGGTGCACACAATGATACCAAACAGCACAGTTACTACTTTACTCTGGTCCATGTTCAGTGTGGTGCACACAATGATACCAAACAGCACAGTGACTACTTTACTCTGGTCCATGTTCAGTGTGGTGCACACAATATGATACCAAACAGCACAGTGACTACTTTACTCTGGTCCATGTTCAGTGTGGTGCACACAATGATACCAAACAGCACAGTGACTACTTTACTCTGGTCCATGTTCAGTGTGGTGCACACAATGATACCAAACAGCACAGTGACTACTTTACTCTGGTCCATGTTCAGTGTGGTGCACACAATGATACCAAACAGCTCAGTGACTACTTTACTCTGGTCCATGTTCAGTGTGGTGCCCACAATGATTCAGTGACTGTGGTCCATGTTCAGTGTGGTGACCACAATGATACCAAACAGCTCAGTGACTACTTTACTCCATTTAAATAGGCTGACTGACTGATTACAAGATTGGTGATGTGATACTAATTAAAGAAAATAATTAGTTTGAAATATCACTATAATCCAATTGATTTATTATATTTTGTGTCCAGGCCATTTTAGAATATCTTTGTAGAATAAGCAATAATGAATCTCTTTTAACAGCTTTTTTGCTTTATTCTATGACATACCAAAGGCATGCAAGTATACACAATAAATACACATTATTTCAATGAGCTGTCAGGGTACCAACAAATTTGAGCACGTCTGTATGTAAGATGGCTAAATAAAGAGCAAATTGATTGATTATTATTTGTGCCCTGGTCCTACAAGGGCTTTTTGTCACGTCCCACCGAGCCGGATTGTGACAAACTCACACTCATTCTTATGTTTAATACATGTATAGTGTGTGTGTGTGGCAGGCTTACAATGTTGGCAAAAAACGACATTTGAGAGTGCGCTAACCCTGGTGCTAGAGGGGGTACGCAGCTGGAGGTTGAATGTTTGAAGGGGTACGGGACTATACAACGTTTGGGAACCACTGTCTTAGAGTGATGGACTGCGACATCCCTGTGGCCTCCTCAATAAATGAGTCCACTGAGACAGGCGCGAATCAGATAGGTGTCTTCTGCAACATAAAGGAATAAAAGCAATCTTGGTCGACCAAGCTGAGAGCTGTTGCTTAGAGCAGGAGTTTTCAAAGTTTTCTCGCCCAGGCAAACCAGCAACTCAGGGACCCCCATCATACTGTATGTTAGCAAAAAATGTTTGTCTTATCATGTGAAATGATACTGGCAAGTAGAAGTAATTAAAATGTTTAAATGAGTAGACAGTTTTGTTATTTTGACCTCCACAGTGCATTGGAAGAGGAATTTGCTCCAGGAGCACCGTACTACTATGGCTGACCTTGTAGAACAACACATTTCACTGCACCTTTCCGGTGTATGTGACAATAACACATCTATATCTATGTCCTCCACCTGTCTATGGTTTGAAGGCTGTCATTTTGGAACAGTCAGTCAAGATGTCCATTGTCTTGTTTTTTTTCATTAGTGTGATTGTGTTTCACTGTATCATGTTTAAATACAGGTATATTCAGGTATGACTATAAGCACAGAACACTTAAAGTACCTCTGTGTTTTCCCCTAGAGAGTTAAACGTGTTCAGGCAACAAGGCTACCATTCATATTAGCCTTAATTGGCCTTTAGCAGAATGAGGATTTCTCACACATTATGCCATTACAAATCTACTGCTAGACTAGGCTTTATGTAAAAGTAGGTGAAAGGGGATGTGTAAATGTCTCCTTGTGCTATTTGCTGTTTTCTCATGAGAGGAATGAGCACTGTAGTACTTTGTTTGTATACTTTGCACTGAGAGAGGTTTTTCTAGGGGAAACAGAGTATTATTATTAGTTGGGGACCCCCGAGTGGCGCAGGGGTGTAAGACACTGCATCTCAGTGCTAGAGGCGTCACTACAGACCCTGGTTCGATTCCAGGCTGTATCTCAACTGACCGTGATTGGCAGTGCCATAGGGTGGCGCACAATTGGCCCAGCGTCGTCCGGATTAGGGTTTGGCCGGGCTAGGCCGTCATTGTAAATACGAATTTGTTCTTAACTGACTTGCCTAGGTAAATAAAGGTTCAATTAAAATTAAATTACCTTGAGGTAATTTAGTTTTTTTGTGGGAGGAATAAGTGATTCAGAGCTTTATGTACTTTGATGAAGTAAAGTACTTGTTATCAAGGTGGAGGCCTCACTGCTAATTCCTGGAATCTGTGGTCTCAGGAAGAGAGGTCTCTGTCCAGACTGTGTGTCTGCTGTGTCCAGTAGGAGTTCCAGGTCATGGCCACTCACTCCTGACCTTTCACCCTGGACACAGCCTGTCCTGTCCACTTCACTAATGTCTCTCTACCCCTTTATATACACACACACACACACACACACACCAGCTCTGATTCCGCATTCCTGTCTCCACGCCGTGTTTCAGTTTGTGTTGCCCTTCCCCGCTCTGTGGAGGGAAAGGGAGGGGGTTAGAAGTCTAGTAGTGCCCAGGGACCGTTCTCAGTGCTCAGTCCAATAGAAGGCAGCTGCACTGACTAACAGCGAAGGCCCCAACGCTGCGACTAACACCCCCCACCACTAGGACAGGAAGGAAAGGGCGACATTAACAACAAAAGGTGAAAAAACACACAGAGGAGAGCAGAGCAGCCCTTTGTTTCAGGGGGAACTTACACAGTAAAGCCTCCACAATGGACAGAACACCACCGCGAGAGAGCTTATATTGTAGTTTTAGGAGGGTAAACCCTGAGGCTGTTGTTTTCCAGTAGTAGTGTAGTTCTGTTGGTGGAAACACAATGGCATGCTGGGCGACCGTGTGCTACCTCTGAGCAGGAGATGAAGACAAGCTACAGCCTGGAGGAGAAACACACACAGCGCCTTGGTCAGGGGAAGAGGGGGAGCACCGATAAGGAGAAAAGAGGAGCAAAGACAGGAGAAGAACAAAGAGAGACTTTGACAAGAGTAGAGGATGAGGTGAGACTTACAGTAGGAAGTAAGAGACAGAGGAGCAAAGCGTGTAAAGGAGGGAAGGCGGGTAGAGTAGTTTCAGAGAAGAGGAGTTGGAGCAGCGAAGCAAATGAGAAGACTGAGGGGAGGCCCTCTTTGGGGAAGAGAAACAAATGAGAGGATTTGGTAGGAGAGGCCAGAAGAGGGGGAGAGAGAGGAGGGTCGCATGAGGCTCCTCCACCACAGCTGTCTGTTTGTTTATGAAAGGTGAGTTTGTTCATGCCTGTCAGCCAACCATGTGGGTATTCACAGCTGAGGGAGGGGGCACAGAGGCTCAGAGGGGTGACAGTGGGTGGAGGTGAAGCAGTAGTAGTCTCTGACAAGCGGTGGTGCGTTAGGTTGACTACTTCCCTTAAAGAGATGCGGTAGACAGACATACTTCGTTTTCTTGACCAGTCTACCTAGTTTTAATTTATTCAGCCCATCAGTTGTTTTATTTTCGTACTTTGTCAAGCAAATGTTTTTCTTTCACGTTTTTAATGGGGGAATTTGTTTATGTTAAGGTCTGTCGTCTAATAACTGCTGCAGTGATCTTTCTATTTTACGGCACCGTTAAGCTACACAAGCTGGATTTGTTTCATATTATACAGGCTAAAGGAGGAGGGCTTTGTGTGAATGGTAATGAAGATGATTATTTCCTATCTCTATGCCTTTGTCCCTAGGACATGGCCTGTTATTGGTTGTGCATCAGATTTATCCTGTCGGATGTCACAGATTCCTTCCTTATCCCCCTTATCAGAGGTTGTCTTTCATAAACGCTTTTAGAAGTATTGTACTTTTATCTGTGTTTGCTCTTTCTGTTTAACAATCATGCTATAATTCAACTATCAAAAAGGCTTTTGAATTATACAGAGTATAGATAAATCAGACCGCAAACCATTTTTGGGAAATACCAAAAATATTGGCATTATTGTGTATTTTAATATCTAAATATACACTGAGTGTACAAAACATTTGGGGAACTTTCTAATATGTAGTTGCACCCTCTTACCCTCAGAAAAGCCTCAATTTGTCTGGGTGTGGACTCTACAAGGTGTCGAAAACATTCCACAGGGATGTGGGCCCATGTTGACTCCAATTTTTGTAATTGTTTTATTTCACCTTTATTTAACCAGGTAGGGAAGTTGAGAACAAGTTCTCATTTACAATTGCGAACTGACCAAGATAAAGCAAAGCAGTTCGACACATACAACAACACAGAGTTACACATTGAGTAAAACAAACATACAGTCAATAATACAGTAGAAAAACAAGTATATATACAATGTGAGCAAATGAGGTGAGATAAGGGAGGTAAAGGCAAAAAAAAGAGGCCATGGTGTCGAAGTAAATACAATATAGCATGTAAAACACTGGAATGGTAGATTTGCAGTGGAAGAATGTGCAAGGTAGAGATAGAAATAATAGGGTGCAAAGGAGAAAAATAACTAAATAAATACAGTAGGGGGAGAGGTAGTTGTTTGGGCTAAATTATAGATGGGTTATGTACAGGTGCAGTAATCTGTGAGCTGCTCTGACAGCTGGTGCTGAAAGCTAGTGAGGGAGATAAGTGTCTCCAGTTTCAGAGATTTTTGTAGTTCACTCCAGTAATTGGCAGCAGAGAACTAGAAGGAGAGGCGGTCAAAGGAATAATTGGTTTTGGGGGTGACCAGAGAGATATACCTGCTGGAGCGCGTGCTACAGGTGGGTGCTGATATGGTGACCAGCGAGCTGAGATAAGGGGGGACTTTACCTAGCAGGGTCTTGTAGATGACCTGGAGCCAGTGGGTTTGGCGACGAGTATGAAGCGAGGACCAGCCAACGAGAGCGTACAGGTCGCAGTGGTGGGTAGTATATGGGGCTTTGGTGACAAAACGGATGGCACTGTGATAGACTGCATCCAATTTATTGAGTAGGGTATTGGAGGCTATTTTGTAAATGACATCGCCGAAGTCGAGGATCGGTAGGATGGTCAGTTTTACAAGGGTATGTTTGGCAGCATGAGTGAAGGATGTTTTTTTGCGAAATAGGAAGCCGATTCTAGATTTAACTTTGGATTGGAGATGTTTGATGTGAGTCTGGAAGGAGAGTTTACTGTCTAACCAGACACCTAGGTATTTGTAGTTGTCCACATATTCTAAGTCAGAACCGTCCAGAGTAGTGATGTTGGAGGGGCGGGCAGGTGCAGGCAGCGATCGGTTGAAGTTTTACTTGTATTTAAGAGCAATTGGAGACCACGGAAGGAGAGTTGTATGGCATTGAAGCTCATCTGGAGGGTTGTTAACACAGTGTCCAAAGAAGGGCCAGAAGTATACAGAATGGTGTCGTCTGCGTAGAGGTGGATCAGAGACTCACCAGCAGCAAGAGCGACATCATTGATGTATACAGAGAAGAGAGTCGGTCCAAGAATTGAACCCTGTGGCACCCCAATAGAGACTGCCAGAGGCCCGGACAACAGGCCCTCCGATTTGACACACTGAACTCTATCAGAGAAGTAGTTGGTGAACTAGACCAGGCAATCATTTGAGAAACAAAGGCTGTCGAGTCTGCCGATGAGGATGTGGTGATTGACAGAGTCGAAAGCCTTGGCCAGGTCAATAAATACGGCTGCACAGTATTGTTTCTTATCGATGGCGGTTAAGATATCGTTTAGGACCTTGAGCGTTGCTGAGGTGCACCCATGACCAGCTCTGAAACCAGATTGCATAGCCGAGAAGGTATGGTGGGATTCGAAATGGTCGATAATCTGTTTGTTGACTTGGCTTTTGAAGACCTTAGAAAGGCAGGGTAGGATAGGTCTGTAGCAGTTTGCGTCAAGAGTTCCCCCTTTTGAAGAGGGGGATTACCGCAGCTGCTTTCCAATCTTTGGGAAACTCAGACGACACAAGTGGTTGAACAGGCTAGAAATAGGGGTTGCAACAATTTCGGCAGATCATTTTAGAAAGAAAGGGTCCAGATTGTCTAGCCCGGCTGATTTGTAGGGGGCTCTTTCAGAACATCAGCTGACTGGATTTGGGAGAATGAGAAATGGGGAAGGCTTGGGCGAGTTGCTGTGGGGAGTGCAGTGCTGTTAACCGGGGCAGGGGTAGTCAGGTGGAAAGCATGGCCAGCCGTAGAAAAATGCTTATTGAAATTCTCAATTATAGTGGATTTATTGGTGGTGACAGTGTTTCCTCTCCTCAGTGCAGTGGGCAGCTGGGAGGAGGTGTTCTTATTCTCCATGTACTTTACAGTGTCCCAGAACTTTTTTGAGTTTGTGTTGCAGTAAGCACATTTCTGTTTGAAAAAGCTAGTCTTGGCTTTTCTAACTGCCTGTTTATATTGGTTTCTAGCTTCCCTGAAAAGTTGCATATCACGGGGGTTGTTCGATGCTAATGCAGAACGCCATAGGATGCTTCCCACAGTTGTGTCAAGTTGGCTGGATGTCTTTTGGGCGGTGGACCATTCTTGATACACATGGGAAACTGCTGAGAGTGTAAAATCCAACAGCGCTGCAGCTCTTGACACACTCAAACCAGTGCGCCTGGCACCTATTACCATACCCGTTCAAAGGCACTTAAATCTTTTGTCTTGCCCATTCACCCTCTGAATGGCATACAAAAACAATTACTGTCTCTGTCTCAAGGCTTAAAATGGTCTCCTCCCCTTCATATAGACTGATTCAAAGTGGATATAACAAGTGACCTCAATAAGGGATCATAGCTTTTCACCTGGATTCACCTGGTCAGTCTGTCATGTTTCATGAGCTAAAATAAAGATCCCAGAAATGTTCGATACTCACAATATTTCTCTCAAAAGTTGTGTACACATTTGTTTACATCCCTGTTAGTGAGCATTTCTCCTTTGCCAAGATAATCAATCCACCTGACAGGTGTGGCATATGACGAAGCTGATTAAACAGCATGATCATTACACAGGTGCACCTTGTGCTGGGGGACAAAGGTCACAATGTGCAGTTTTGTCACACAACACAATGCCAGGGTGTGTTTTGAGGGTGTGTGTAATTGGCATGCTGACTGCAGGAATGTCCACCAGAACTGTTTCCAGAAAATGTTATGTTAATTTCTCTACCATAAGCCACCAAAGTGGCAATTTGAATCTTGTCGTCCTCTCATCGCGCACCAGGTGCACGGTGTTTCCTCCGACACATTGGTGCGGCTGGCTTCCGAGTTGGATGCACGCTGTGTTAAGAAGCAGTGCGGCTTGGTTGGGTTGTGTATCGGAGGACGCATGACTTTCAACCTTCGTCTCTCCCGAGCCCGTATGGGAGTTGTAGCGATGAGACAAGATAGTAGCTACTAAAACAATTTGATACCACGCAATTGGGGAGAAAAACTGATAAAATTCAACAACAAAAAATATTTTAAAAAATAAAACTAGTCCAACGCTCTTAACCACCTGCCTCACGAGGAGCCCGCCTGTTACGCGAATGCAGTAAGAAGCCAAGTTAAGTTGCTAGCTAGCATTGAACTTAATCAATCATAATCACTAGTTATAACTACACATGGTTGATGATATTACTAGTTTATCTAGCGTGTCCTGCGTAGCATATAATCGTTGCAGTGCGCATTCGCAAAAAAGGACTGTCGTTGCTCCAACGTGTACCTAACCATAAACACCAATGCCTTTCTTAAAATCAATACACAGAAGGATATATTTTTAAACCTGCATATTTAGCTAAAAGAAATCCAGGTTAGCAGGCAATATTAACCAGGTGAAATTGTGTCACTTCTCTTGCGTTCATTGCACACAGAGTCAGGGTATATGCAACAGTTTGGGCCGCCTGGCTCATTGAGAATTAATTTGCCCGAATTTTACGTAATTATGACATAACATTGAAGGTTGTGCAATGTAACAGGAATATTTAGATTGATGGATGCCACCCGTTAGATAAAATACGGAACGGTTCCGTATTTCACTGAAAGAATAAACGTCTTGTTTTCGAGATGATAGTTTCCGGATTCGACCATATTAATGACCTAAGGCTCGCTTTTCTGTGTGTTATTATGGTATAATTAAGTCTATGATTTGATAGAGCAGTCTGACTGAGCGATGGTAGGCACCAGCAGGCTCATAAGCATTCATTCAAACAGCACTTTCGTGCGTTTTGCCAGCAGCTCTGCTGTTTATGACTTCAAGCCTATCAACTCCCGAGATTAGGCTGGTGTAACAATGTGATGTGAAATGGCTAGCTAGTTAGCGGGGTGCGCGCTAATAGCGTTTCAAACATCACTTGCTCTGAGACTTGGAGTAGTTGTTCCCCTTGCTCTGCATGGGTAACGCTGCTTCGAGGGTGGCTGTTGTCAGTGTGTTCCTGGTTCGAGCCCAGGTAGGAGCGAGGGGAGGGACAGAAGCTATACTGTTACACTGGCAATACTAAAGTACCTATAAGAACATACAATAGTCAAAGGTATATGAAATACAAATGGTATAGAGAGAAATAGTCCTATAATTCCTATAATAACTACAACCTAAAACGTCTTACCTGGGAATATTGAAGACTCATGTTAAAAGGAACCACCAGCTTTCATATGTTCTCATGTTCTGAGCAAGGAACTTAAACGTTAGCTTTCTTACATGGCACATATTGCACTTTAACTTTCTTCTCCAACACTTTGTTTTTGCATTATTTAAACCAAATTGAACATGTTTCATTATTTATGTGAGGCTAAATTTTATTGATGTATTATATTTATTGATATTAAGTTAAAATAAGTGTTCATTCAGTATTGTTGTAATTGTCATTATTACAAATACATTTAAAAAATCGTCCGATTAATCGGCATTGGCTTTTTTTGTCCTCCAATAATCGTTATCGGTATCGGCGTTGAAAAATCATAATCGGTCGACCTCTAGTCTGTATCAGCATGGAGTTAGCTTTCCCTGGGCTCAAGGTTACACTTTCGAATCTCATTTAGGGACTCTCTATGACCATTCCCGGTGTTTATGCCATCCCACTCCCAACACGGCAAATGTAGCCTAGCTGTCATGGTAAGCAACAATTTATTGAAAATTAGTTTTGGCAGGTTCGTATACAAAGTATTCCTAGGGATACAGTACAATGTCCTTGTGAGAGACCTGTGTGCCTAGATGGGGTGGGGGCATTGGGGAGAGGTGGAGGTATTAATGGTCGGAGGGTTGGCGTGTGTGGGTTTCTCCGGAAATTCCAATGCTTTTAAGGTAATTATAATCCCTGAGAAATGACAAATGACATATGGGTGGAATGCCGAAAGGAGGGAAGACCACTTCCCATGTGGCATCCAGACATTTCCTCAAAGTAAATAGGATGTGTGTGAATATAGGCTGTCAGAATGTCACACAGACGCATACCACTAGGAGAGCCTTTAAAACACCGCCTAGCCTAACATGCTAACCTGTTGGCACTTTCATAATGAGAAATACCTCAGCAAAGCCATTTGATCCCAAATCAGTTTTGTAGATTAGATTAGATTTTGATTTAGTCACATGCACAGGGTTGCAGATGTATGTTAACCTACTAGACGCCCCTCTGCATTGGAAGTTAAGTTAATTGACTAAAGGCCCATGTCTGTGAAGGGAGTTGTCAGGAGGCCATATACTGGGGCTAATAACAAGAACAACAAAACAATTCTACCCTATGTATGCCACAGTAGGGTTGCAAAATTCCGGGAACTTTCAATAAATTCCCTGGTTTTCCAGAAATCCTGGTTGCAGGATACCGGATTTCCTGCTTATTCCTTCCTGTATCTGGGATATCGAGAGAACTTGGGAATGTATTAAAGTTCCTGGAATTTTGCAATCCTACACCACATTTTACCTAAACTGAGTATACCAAACATTACAGTGCCTTCAGAAGGTATTCAGACCCCTTGACTTTTTCCGCATTTTGTTACAATACAGCCTTATTTTTAAATGGTTTAAACATGTTTTTTTTTATCCTCAGCAATCTACACACAATTCCCCATAATGACAAAGAAAAAACAGTTTTTTAGACATTTTTGTTTTTTATTTACATAAGTATTCAAACCCTTTGCTATGAGTCTTGAAATTGAGTGCAGGTGCGTCCTGTTTCCATTGATCATCCTTAGGATGTTTCTACAACTTGATTGGAGTCCACCTGTGTTAAATTCCATTGATTGGACATGATTTGGAAAGGCGCACAAACCTGTCTATATAAAGGTCCCACAGTTGACAGTGCAAGTCAGAGCAAAAACTAAGCCATGAAGTCGAAGGAATTGTCTGTAGAGCTGCTGGGTTTTTCAAGCTCAACAGTTTCCAGAGTGTATCAAGAATGGTCCATCACCCAAAGGACATCCAGCCAACTTGACATGACTGTTGGAAGCAGTGGAGTCAACATGGGCTAGCATCATTGTGGAATGCTTTCGACGCGTTGTAGTCCATGCCACAATGAATTTAGACTGTTCTGAAGGCAAAAGCGCGTTCAACTCAGTATTGGGAAGGTGTTCCTATTGTTTTGTACACTGTGTTCATTATGATATAAAATAATTCTACATGAAGCAATTTCTTGCCTCATTTCGTTTAATGCGCTAGGTACTGTTGCATGAATTGTTCTATACTAATTCAATTGCGAGCACAAGTGGGGGGAATAAATGTCTCTTGAACTGCATGTTTGAAACCCCTGACCAAACTGTTAAGGCTCTGATTGTTAAGGGTAAAACTGACCCTATATCTGAGTTCAATCAGGAGAGCAATGAATCTCAACACAGAAAAGCTTCAGTGTTAGCATTTTGCCAGCAGCCGGCAAGGCCACGTTTTTCCACTTGCCCTGAAAAGAACTCTGCGGAATGCTGCAGCTTTGGCAAAATAAAATGTAGAACACAAGGGCTGGCTCTAATGTATTAAATTAGCCTCAGCATCGAAGACTTCCCATGTGATCCATTTGTCTCTGTCTTCTGGCCATAACACAAATTAGACAAATGAATCACGTCGACTTCCCTCAGTATGTGGAGCACCAAACTATTTTTGGTGCAAGGCGGCGAGGTGAGAGATTGCTTCCAGCCTCTTTCGGAGCTTCTTTTTGTGGACCCTGACCGGGCAATTCATTGTTCCATTGGTTGACGTTTTTTTCTTCTGGCCTGAGGAAGGGTAGCTATTTGATAAATAAGCTGCATAGTTAGGCTGAATAAAGCTTGTACCTGCTTCATTCTGCCTTAGTGATGGCTAATGTACAATGTTGCCCTAGTTAGTACACATTTCTACTCTTGGTAGTGTACACAGTACAAACATCCTACTCACTACCTAGTGTTTGACTTTTATAGCTTGGGTTTAGCCATAGGCTCTAGAGTATAAAAACCCCTTTAATGTAAGTCTTCTCATTTTTACAACAGTGGTAGAGGCATCAAGACCTTTTATCTTCAGTTAATAGCTCACAGACACAGATTGGGGACAACCTTCATAAGGTCAATGAGTATGTAGCTTTCAGATTACTCAATTTGACTCAAATTGTTGAGCATACATAACTGACCATGCGGATACCATTTTGATATACGGCACTGTCTTGCATTTAATTGCTAGATATGACTTTTCCATTATCCACTAATGATAATGTATCTCTACCTGGTAATGTATCTCTACCTTCTCTTTCTGGTAAGTAATATTAGAATGAAAGGGTCATGCTTTAGGCTATTTTAAAGGAAGGTGTGTAAGGTTGACATGGACACACTGAGTGGTACTGATGGAGATGTTAGAGGATTGCCCTCCATCTGAAAAGGACACTTCTGGATTGCTGGGTGGCACCTGTAGAACCACCCTGCCCCCTACTCCCTCAACATAGATAATGGAAGTGCATCATGGGGCTCTATCATTTTACCCATGAGAACTTGCCCCGAGAAGCTGAAATGGCTAGGGGAGACAGAGAGAGATGTAGAGGCAAACTCTTCTCATACTTTGTTGATTTCAAAAAATCTTTTGACTCAATTTGGCATGAGGTCTGCTATACAAATTTATGGAAAGCGGTGGTGGGGGAAAACATACGATATTATAAAATCCATGTACACAAACAACAATTGGCAAAAAACACTTTTTTCCACGGTGCCATGGGGTGAGACAGCGATCCCCCTTGAGCCCCCACCCTCTTCAACATGCAGTGTATTCGGAATGTGTTCAGACTCCTTGACTTTTTCCACATTTTGTTACGCTACAATCTTATTCTAAAATGGATTAAATGTTTTTTTCCCCCTCATCAATCTACACACCATACACCATAATGACAAAGCAAAACTTTTTTTTTTTCATGTTTGCAAATGTATTAAAAATCTAAGCAGAAATATCACATTTACATAAGTAGGGCTGTGGCGGTCACAACATTTTGTCAGACGGTGTTTGTCAAGCAAATAACTGTCGGTCTCACGGTTATTGACCATTAATTAACAAACACATTTCGCATCTCCTGGCTTCCACACACAGCCTCAAGCCACTGATGCAGACCTTTGGAACATCTATATTTTAATAAGTCTTATAAATCCATGTAATATAGCTTACACCTTCACAATAAATCCATTATTTCTTTTAGACAGGTCTAAACAAGCATGATATGAAAAAAATCTATTTCAGAAGAACAGAATAGCATCCTCTGAGTTGTTCTTATGTTAGGTCCTCATCTGGCTATGCCAAATTTCTGTGGGCTACACTAGCTCATTTAGCAGACAAGATTTGCTTAGAATTCCATGGCATTATTTTATAGTATGAAAAATACAATTGAACAAAGCTGAATAAAATATAAATATTTTCTCCAAACAATTTGAGGGAGAGCGCACATTCTATTCTGTGTTGAGCAGTTAACAAAGAAATAGGTACTTCTATATGCTTTACTTATAGTTATTATTAATGTAACTGTAACGGTTTTCATGTGGTGAAGGAGAGTCGGACCAAACTGCAGCGTGTAGATTTCGATCCATGTTTAATAAAACAACGTAACACGAATCAAAACACAAACTCAACAAAACAATAAACGTAATGAAAACTGAAACAGCCTAAACTGGTGCAAACTAACACAGAATAAGGACATCAAGACACTAAGGACAATCACCCACAATACAACCAAAGAATATGGCTGCCTAAATATGGTTCCCAATCAGAGACAACGATAAACACCTGCCTCTGATTGAGAACCACTTCAGACAGCCATAGACTCTCCTAGAACACCCCACTAAGCTACAATCCCACTAAGCTACACACCACATACAAAAACCCATGTCACACCCTGGCCTGACCAAAACATGAAGAAAAACACAAAATACTTCGACCAGGGCGTGACAGAACCCCCCCCCCCCCTAAGGTGCGGACTCCCGAACGCACCTCAAAACAACAGGGAGGGTCCGGGTGGGCGTCTGTCCATGGTGGCGGCTGGGGACGCGGACCCCACTCAAACACTGTCTTAGTCCCTCTTCCTCGCGTCCCTGGATAGTCCACCCTCGCCGCCGACCATGGCCTAGTAGTCCTCACCCAGAACCCCACTGGACTGAGGAGCAGATCGGGACTGAAGGACAGCTCGGGACTGAGGCAGCTCGGGACTGAGGGGAAGCTCGGGAGTGAGAGGAAGCTCGGGAGTGAGAGAAAGCTCGAGAGTGAGAAAAAGCTCAGGAGTGAGAAAAAGCTCAGGGGTGAGAAGAAGCTCAGGAGTGAGAGGAAGCTCAGGCAGGTTGATGGATCTCCCAGATCCTGGCTGGCTGGTGGTTCCTGCAGATCCTGTCTGACTGGCAGATCCTGGCTGACTAGCGGATCTGGCAGATCCTGGCTGACTGGCAGATCCTGGCTGACTGGCGGATCCTGGCTGACTAGCGGATCTGGCAGATCCTGGCTGACTGGCACTTCTGGCGGATCCTGGCTGACTGGTGGATCCTGGCAGACTGGCGGATCTAATTGATCCTGGCTGACTGGCAGATCCTGGCCGACTGGCAGATCCTGGCCGACTGGCAGATCTGGCAGATCCTGGCTGACTGGCAGATCCTGGCCGACTGGCAGATCCTGGCCGACTGGCAGTTCTGGCTGACTGGCAGTTCTGGCGGATCCTGGCTGACTGGCAGTTCTGGCGGATCCTGGCTGACTGGTAGTTCTGTCAGATCCTGGCAGACTGGCGGATCTAACTGATCCTGGCTGACTGGCAGATCCTGGCCGACTGGCAGATCCTGGCCGACTGGCAGATCCTGGCCGACTGGCAGTTCTGGCAGATCCTGGCTGACTGGCAGATCCTGGCCGACTGGCAGATCCTGGCCGACTGGCAGATCCTGGCCGACTGGCAGTTCTGGCTGACTGGCAGTTCTGGCGGATCCTGGCTGACTGGCAGTTCTGGCGGATCCTGGCTGACTGGTAGTTCTGTCAGATCCTGGCTGACTGGCGGATCCTGGCTGACTGGCGGATCCTGGCACACTGGCGGATCCTGGCTGAATGGCGGATCTAACTGATCCTGGCAGACTGGCGGATCCTGGCAGACTGGCGGATCTACACGCTGCAGTTTGGCCAGCAATATGAGTGGGCCTAACAAACAGCAAAAGCACTAGCCTATGTCAATCTACCATCCCCCATAGTACAAAAGTCAACCTATTCTGTGCGAGAAATACATCTTCCAAACATATTCTGGGACAGTTGTGGGATGCAAAAGATCCCAAATTAATACAACCACGAGCATCAAAAAAACGTTTAACACACCGTGGATGTTGCAACAGATCAGAACATTTAGCTTAAAATGTTGATTTAACTATTAGGCTATTTCTTCACATTATAAGCGCAGCAACGCGCACATGGTAGTAGGCTACAAGCGTGAATGTTCCATTAGCGGGTAAACACCATTATCAAAAGTAACCGCAAATGCGATTATGCATGTAATGCTTTTAATAGGGTAGGGTACATTTTTATGGTGAAAATTGTCTTCCCCAAATTTGAAACTCACACGCTGCTTATGAATGTCAGTTAGCGGATTAATGTGCCTAATTTTAAGAAGTTATTTGGAGGCTTTAGTTGTGGTATAAACCTTCAAAACATGTAGGCTACATGAGGTGTGCGACTATTATTAGAAAAAGTTGCCCCAAAAAAAGAGGTATTGTTTCTTATGATGGGCATCATTCACAAGTGATAGGCTAATATTCTCACCCATCAGACTATTCGTGTCTTTGCATATACTAAATAATATGTCTGAAATGTGTTTTTCTTGAGATTGGAACATTATCATGCACCTGTCTCGACGCAGGTGTAGCGGGAAAAAATTTAAGTCATCTATTCACATAAATGGCTAAAGGAGGACACTTTTCCTGTGGTTCATTTTCATGCTAGCCAGGTAGGCTATACTCCTGTTGTAAAGATATACAATGTGCTTAATTTGAGGAAAGTTGAGAAATAAATATAGTAGGCTTAGCCCATAGAAAGCTGATGGGACCCTCCTCTTTTTAGTAGAGGCCATCACTCTGTTTTCTTGCGCAATTGCATAGCCTATAGAAATGTTGCGCAACATGAGCTCATGGGCTCTCATTAAGTTTTTGATTCGATTTTTGATTACATTTGCATTGATGTCACAGTGATTAGAGGGACAATAGAGTGCTGAGTACCAGGCAGTTAGCAAGTTTGGTAGGCTACTAATGACCATCAGCAGCATCAGAGCTTGGAGAAACCTAATTACCGTGACTAAACGGTCACGTGGAATTTGACTGCCTTCATGACTCATGACTGACAGTGTGGAGGTAATACGGTCACCGCAACAGCCCTACACATAAGAATTCAGACCCTTTACTCAGTACTTTGTTGAAGCACCTTTGGCAGCGACTACAGCCTTGAGTATGACGCGACAAGCTTGACACACCTTTATTTGGGGAGTTTCTCCTATTCTTCTCTGCAGATCCTCTCGAGCTCTGTCAGGTTGTATGGGGAATGTCGCTGCACAGCTATTTTCAGGTCTCCCCAGAGATGTTTGATCAGGTTCAAGTTTTCATCAAGGATCTTGCTGTACTTTGCTCCGTTTATCTTTCCTTTGATCCTGACTAGTCTTCCAGTTCCTGCAGCTGAACAACATCCCAACAGTATGATGCTGCCACCACCATGCATCACAGTAGGGATGGTCCCAGGTTTCCTCCAGACGTGACGATTGGCATTCAGTCCGAAGAGTTCAATCTTGATTTCATCAGACCAGAGAATCTTGTTTCTCATGGTCTGAGAGTCTTTAGGTGCTTTTTGGTCAACTCCAAGTGGGATGCCATGCCTTTTACTGAGGAGTGGCTTCCGTCTGGCCACTCAAGCCTGATTGGTGGGGTGCTGTAGAGAAGGTTGTTCGTCTGGAAGGTTCTCCCATCTCCACATAGGAACTCTGGAGCTCTGTTAGAGTGACCATTGGGTTCCTTCCTTACCCAGATCTATGCCTTGACACAATCCTGTGCTCTGACATTCACTGTCAACTGTGGGACCTTATATAGATGTGTGTGCTTTCCCAAATCATGTCAAATCAATTGAACTCACCACAGGTGGACTCCAGTCAAGTTGTAGAAACATCTCAAGGATGATAAATGGAAACAGGATGCACCTGAGCTCAATTTCAAGTCTCAAAGCAAAGTGTCTGAATACTTATGTAAATAAGCTATTTCTGCTTTTTCATTTTTAATACATTTGCCAAATTTTCTAAAACCCCTTTTTCGCTTTGTCATTATGAGAGAGTAAGTAAATAAATAAAAATGGTATGGGGTCACCAATTACCTCTACGTCATGCCTCTGCCTGCCTTTCTGTCTCCCATGTCATTTCCTCATTTTACCTCTGATCTCTCTCTCTCCCGTGACCACAGCACAATCTCATGCCAAAACCCAGTAAGAATTGGCCGCAACCCACCATTTGGCAAACAGGCTACACAAACAATCGATTGGATGTGGACCGAACAGGGTTTCCTGTTGAAGTAATGTTAGTTCTGGTGGTTGGCCCCTTCAGTTGAGCAAATGGTGATTACTGGTAAAACTAGGCACAAGGCATTGAATTATGTCATTGTCTCACTCACTTGACTTATCATGCAGGCCTAACCTAAGTTTTCATGCACACTACAGTGTTATACAGTATATCAATATAAAAGCTAATACTGTATCGATCTAATCCTAGATTGATTTATATTATCTATGAATTAGGGCTTTTTTGAAATGCTCCCTCCATCCCTCTCTGCTTGAGTGTTAATGGCCCATTCTGAATAGCAGGTGATCCTTGCAGTCCCTCTCACTTCCTGAGAGGATTAATTCAAGGTGTTTCTCTCCCTCAGGACTGATCAGAGACGGCAGAGGAAACACAGTATCGCTGGTTAATTAATTCACACCGCTGCTTACGCAGCAATACATACTGTACTTGTTCTGTCCAGAGTTATGGTAGTAAAATAGTCTTTGTATGGAGTGCTGTGTATAGAGAAATGTAGGAATAGTGAAATGGTGTGAAGAAAAGATTCACCTTGAAGTTGTGTGAATGAACAACACTTTCTTTTTGAGTACTGTGTAGCTGACTTTTCACCAAGAATGTACTATTCAGGAGTTATTGTAGAAAGTACTGAGTCCAAAAGATTCTCCTTGAATTATTGTAAGCCTGTATGGACTACATGCATGTTTTGAATTGTTTTTGTGTAGCCTGTTTGCCAAATGGTGGGTTGCGGACAATTCTTACTGTTTTTTTTTCTTGAGATTGTGCTGTCGCTCTTGTTGCTGGTGATTCTCTGATCCACCTCTAGGCAGATGAGACCATTCTGTATACTTCTGGCCCTTCTTTGGACAATGTGTTAACTAACCTCCAGACGAGCTTCAATGCCATACCAATCTCCTTCCGTTGACTGCAACTGCTCTTAAATGCAAGTAAAACTAAATGCATGCTCTTCAACTGATCGCTGCCTGCACCTGCCCGCCCGTCCAACATCACTACTCTGGATGGTTCTGACTTAAAATATGTGGACAACTACAAATACCTACGTGTCTGGTTAGACTGTAAACTCTCCTTCGAGACTCACATCAAACATCTCCAATCCAAAATTAAATCTAGAATCGGCTTCCTATTTCGCAAAAAAAGCATCTTTCACTCATGCTGCCAAACATACCCTCGTAAAACCGACCATCCTACCGATCCTCGACTTCGGCGATGTCATTTACAAAATAGCCCTCAACACTCTACTCAGCAAATTGGATGCAGTCTATCACAGTGCCATCCGTTTTGTCACCAAAGCCCCATATACTACCCACCATTTCAACCTATGCGCTCTCGTTGGCTGGCCCTCGCTTCATATTCGTCGCCAAACTCACTGGCTCCAGGTCATCTACAAGACTCTGCTAGGTAAAGCCCTGCCTTATCTCAGCTCACTGGTCACCATAGCAACACCCACCCGTAGCACTCTCTCCAACAGGTATATCTCACTAGTCACCCCAAAGCCAATTTCTCCTTTGGCCGCCTTTCCTTCCAGTTCTCTGCTGCCAATGACTGGAACAAACTGCAAAAATCACTCATGCTGGAGACTCGTATCTCCCTCACTAGCTTTAAGCACCAGCTGTCAGTGCAGCTCACAGATCACTGCACATAGCCCATCTGTAATATAGCCCATCCAACTACCTCATCCCTATACTGTATTTATTTATTTATCTTGCTCCTTTGCACCCCAGTATCTCTACTTGCACATTCAGTGTTTAATTGGTATATTGTAATGACTTATTATTTTTTGCCTTACCTCCCTAATCTTACCTCATTTGCACAGACTGTATATAGTTTTTTTCTACTGTATTATTGACTCTATGTTTATTTATTCCATGTGTAACTCTGTGTTGTTGTGTGTCGAACTGCTTTGCTTTATTCTTGGCCAGGTCGCAGTTGTAAATGAGAACTTGTTCTCAACTGGTTAAATAAAGGTGATGTAAAAAAATTTTTTTTTAAATGGTCAAAGGTTAGGCTAGTAACATTTCTTTGTCTAGAGATCCACAAGAAAATTAGAAGTGGTTTAGTTTGGTCTCAGAAGGTTTTGGAACCACTGTACTGCAGATAGAACTCAAGTAGTAGGTTTGAGTTAGGTTAGCAGTGGAGGCTAACTTTAGCATCACAGATCTGTGTTGGGTATATATGGAGGTTGGTCTGTCTTTTTTTTTCTTCCCTTGAAAACCAAGTCTGCTCCTTTTGTCTAGTTTGGAAAGGACTCTCATTGTAGCTTAGTGGCATGCAGCCCCATTTGTATCTGCACTCAGTCTCTGCCTAGTCATGACAGCTCTAATTCCTCTCTAAAAGTTAAGCCTCCACACTGCATGATGAAACAAAGGTTGTCGCAGAGAAGTTTGTTGTGTTTTTCTGTCGCAGTATGCTGAGGTAAGGGGTAAGAGTTTTCTAATGCCCCTAGGCATATCTTTTGTGAGACTTTCTTCTCGATATGAGAAAGCAGGACTGTGTTTTTTTTAGTTTATTGTGTTAGTCTTAATCTACCATTTAAAAACCCTGTTCATATTTTTCCATGGAAAATGTAGGCCTAAGTCGATTTTTGGCATTAGAAATGTATAAGGCTTAAAGAATGACTGTGAGCAGGCTAACTGAATAGAGTTGTGTGTGTGTGTGTGTGTGTGTGTGTGTGTGTGTGAGAGTGAGTCCTCAGGCAGCTGAACGGGCTTGTGTGTGCGTGACACCTCAGCCCACCCAAGTGAAAATTCTACATGCTCCACATGATAAAGTGTTAGCGCTCTCTCTGTTCTGTATCAGGGCTTAAACTCTTCGAGGGAGAGTGTGGAGGTTGGAAGTGTGTGTGCTCTGTAATCATTGTATCTGTTGTAACTTGGTCTGTGTATGTGTGTGCTTGTATCCATGCCTGTGTGTGTGTGTTATGGTTCTAACCCTCTCTTCTCTCCCCTTTCTCTGTAGCTCCAGCTGACAGCCCTGGCCTCGTGGAAGGGGGACTTGGTGGAGCTGAACAAGCGGCTGGTGCAGACGGAGAGAGAAAGAGAGCTGCTAGAGAAGAGACTGGCCAAAGCACAGGTACTCTACCGGACAATATATGTAAATATTGTATATTCACATGGATTCATATTCTGTATTGTGAACTCACCTTTTACCTTAACTTAAGCTTACCATCAAAGTCCCATGCCAAGATAATTGCTGTAATGCTGTGGGTACCACCACCACCACCTCATCTAAAGCCTTACAAATCTGAATAACATTTATGTCCATAAGCCAGCTGCAGTGGATCTCTCATCATGATCAATCATTTGTGAAACCCTGTGTAAATGGTTCCTCATTCCCCCTCCTCTTTTCTGCACCTGTTGTTTAGAACTCTCTGGTATGCAAAAGATCCTTTTTAGGATTTGTATCTTTGAATAATAACCCAAACTGCTCTGATGGATGTTAAAGAACTACAGTAAAATGGAATTGAACTGGCTTCACATAAGATATTCTTTCGATGTATGTTTTTTGAAGAATATCCAGGAATAGCTGACGGGTCACATAGGCACTGATTTGCATGGCTTACCTCCCTCCCAAAACAACCAGTCCTTATGCTCCAATCAGAGTTGTTACTCGTCCAAGAATAGATGCAGAATTCTGATAAACATCATCACGGAGATCATGGTTGTTACTATCTAGCATGCGCTCGAAATGAACTATTTTCAGCAATCGGGTATCACTTTCCCATTACATTGCTCATAGTATCGTATTATTTACTAGAAGCTTTGCTTTTTAAATAATGAGGAAATTGATTTGGCATGAAGCAACACTCCCCATATGTCACTGGAACCAGGAAGCCTCAGTAACCATGCCAACTGCTTAGCTTCGATCTGCTTTGTAGTTTTCCCAGTCCCAGTGATTGACACTGGCACTCTCCTAGGAGGGAGTTTTGGGCTCTACCTCTCTGTGTGTGTGTGTGTGTGTGTGTGTGTGTGTGTGTGTGTGTGTGTGTGTGTGTGTGTGTGTGTGTGTGTGTGTGTGTGTGGACAGAATGAATGGGTGTGCTAACGTTTTTTTATCTAATGGAATGAGTGTAATAGCGAGACAGATTGTGTGAGTACCTGTTCTATAAATGCCTGGGGAATTGTCTTTAAGTTAAGAAGCTGTTTATTCAGACATGGCCTTCTGAAGCATCTCCCTCAGGCTGTTAGACTCAGTCTCTCTCAGTGGGCCACCACTACGTGTCTCCCTGGAACCCTGCAAACAGACACAGCACTGGTTCAAAGAGCTGTGGAATACCTTTGCTGGCACCTACATCGACTATGGGTATTTTCCTCGTGGTGATGTTTTTAAACAAAAGGCAATCTGTTACTGTAATTTGTGTTAAATATTGATGCTAGAAGCTATTTGGTTTTGTCGGTTTCCCACCTGTTCCGCTGGATTTAGATGAAGAGGGATAGGCCACGAGTTAAAGAAAATAAAGAAGTAGCTTGAACTGTACTTGCACTGGATGCCATTGTGTTTGGAGAGGAGTGAATAGAATGAAACCTGACATTGGTAGTTGTAGAGAGACTGATCGATTAGATAGTGATGTCATCATACCAAGATTCTACAGATAGCACTAGGCCTATATCAGCACTGGCAGACAATTGAAACATTTGGCTCTTTTTTTATGATACAAACTATCTACATATCTCATTCTGTTAGTGTCTGCATAGAGAGTAATGACTGGAATCCTTATAAGTCAGGATCTACACAAGTCAATGATGCCTGTCAGGTCCTAACTCAAGACAAAGTACTGAGTTAGGAGCTATGGAGCCTGTATATGAAATAAAACCTGTTGTAAGATGTGCCCACTCTTGACATTTGAACCCTCTCATTGGTCTAAAATAAAAAGTCGTAAATATGCAGGACATTTCAGTTAAACAAGTTTATGCCCATGATATGTGGTGCCTAGAAGTCTAAGGAGGATGTTTGGCTCCAAAAGAGCATGTTTTCCTGAAGTGGATGATTTTTTTATTTGACTGTTGTATTGGGGTGACCTTTTGTTCAGAACTCCCCACTCACAAAAATAATTTTAGACTTTTGGGGGGCTTTTCACCTCACAATGTACTTCTGATTGAGGACAGACAGACCAAGCCTTTGGCCCTTGTAGAAGTTCTTGCCTATTTTTTTATTTTTTATTTTTTTTATTTCGCCTTTATTTAACCAGGTAGGCTAGTTGAGAACAAGTTCTCATTTGCAACTGCGACCTGGCCAAGATAAAGCGTAGAAATACGACACATACAACAACACAGAGTTACACATGGAATAAACAAAACATACAGTCAATAATACAGTAGAACAAAAGAAAACAACAAGTATATATACAGTGAGTGCAAATGAGGTAAGTTAAGGAAATAAATAGGCCATGGTGGCGAAGTAATTACAATATAGCAATTAAACAATGGAATGGTAGATCGGCAGAAGGTGAATGTGCAGGTAGAGATACTGGGGTGCAAAGGAGCAAAATAAATAAATAAATACCAGTGTGGGGATGAGGTAGGTAGATAGATGGGCTGTTTACAGATGGGTTATGTACAGGTGCAGTAATCTGTAAGCTGCTCTGACAGCTGGTGCTTAAAGCTAGTGAGGGAGATGTGAGTCTCCAGCTTCAGAGATTTTTGCAATTCGTTCCAGTCATGGGCAGCAGAGAACTGGAAGGAAAGACGACCAAAGGAGGAATTGGCTTTGGGGGTGACCAGTGAGCTATACCTGCTGGAGATACCTGCTGGAGCGCGTGCTACGAGTGAGCTGTAATAAGGCGGGGCTTAACTAGCAGAGACTTGTAGATAACCTGTAGCCAGTGGGTTTGGCGACGAGTATGAAGCGAGGGCCAACCAACGAGAGCGTACAGGTCGCAATGGTGGGTAGTGTATGGGGCTTTGGTGACAAAACGAATGGCACTGTGATAGACTGCATCCAGTTTGTTGAGTAGAGTGTTGGATGCTATTTTATAGATGACATCACTGAAGTCGAGGATCAGTAGAATGGTCAGTTTTACAAGGGTATGTTTGGCAGCATGAGTGAAGGATGCTTTGTTGCGATATAGGAAGCCAATTCTAGATGTAATTTTGGATTGCTTAATGTGAGTCTGGAAGGAGAGTTTACAGTCTAACCAGACACCCAGGTATTTGTAGTTGTCCACGTATTCTAAGTCAGAGTCGTCTAGAGTAGTGATGCTGGGCGGGCGAGCAGGTGCGGGCAGTGATCGATTGAATTGTATGCATTTAGTTTTACTTGCGTTTAAGAGCAGTTGGAGGCCACGGAAGGAGAGTTGTATGGCATTGAAGCTCGTCTGGAGGTTAGTTAACACAGTGTCCAAGGAGGGGCCAGAAGTATACAGAATGGTGTCGTCTGCGTAGAGGTGGATCAGAGAATCACCAGCAGCAAGAGCAACATCATTGATGTATACAGAAAAGAGAGTCGGTCTGAGAATTGAACCCTGTGGCACCCCCATAGAGACTGCCAGAGGTCCGGACAACAGGCCCTCCGATTTGACACACTGAACTCTATCAGAGAAGTAGTTGGTAAACCTGGCGAGGCAATCATTTGAGAAACCAAGGCTGTCGAGTCGCCAATAAGAATGTTGTGATTGACAGAGTCGAAAGCCTAGGCCAGGTCGATGAATACGGCTGCACAGTAATGTCTCTTATCGATGGCGGTTATGATGTCGTTTAGAACCTTGAGCGTGGGTGAGGTGCACCCATGACCAGCTCTGAAACCAGATTGCATAGCGGAGAAGGTACGGTGGGATTCGAAATGGTCAGTAATCTCTTTGTTAACTTGGCTTTCGAAGACCTTAGAAAGACAGGGTAGGATAGATATAGGTCTGTAGCAGTTTGGGTCTAGAGTGTCACCCCTTTGAAGAGGGGGATGTCAGCTTTCCCCTTTGTTGATTGTTTAGGAGAGCGTGGGGGGATGACCAGCTCTGAAACCAGATTGCAGAAAGACAGGGTAGGATAGATATAGGTCAATCTTTGGGCTTTCCAATCTTTCAGACGATACGAAAGAGAGGTTGAACAGGCTAGTAATAGGGGTTGCAACAATTTCGGCAGATAATTTTTAGAAAGAAAGGGTCCAGATTGTCTAGCCCGGCTGATTTGTAGGGGTCCAGATTTTGCAGCTCTTTCAGAACATCAGCTATCTGGATTTGGGTAAAGGAGAAAGGGTGGGGGCTTCTGCGGGGGTTGCTGTGGAGGGTGCTGGGCAGTTGACTGGGGTAGGGGTAGCCATGTGGAGAACATGGCCAGTCGTAGAGAATTGCTTCTTGAAATTCTCAATTATAGTGGATTTATCGGTGGTGACAATGTTTCCTAGCTTCAGAGCAGTGGGCAGCTGGGAGGAGGTGCTCTTATTCTCCATGGACTTTACAGTGTCCCAGAACGTTTTTGAGTAAGTACTACAGGATGCACATTTTTGTTTGAAAAAGCTTGTCTTAGCTTTTCTAACTGCCTGTGTATATTTGTTCCTGACTTCCCTGAAAAGTTGCATATCACGGGGGCTATTCGATGCTAATGCAGAACGCCACAGGATGTTTTTGTGCTGGTCAAGGGCAGATCGGTCTGGAGTGAACCAAGGACTATATCTATTCCTAGTTCTACATTTTTTGAGAGGGGTATGCTTGTTTAAGATGGTGAGGAAGGCACTTTTAAAGAATAGCCAGGCATCCTCTACTGACGGGATGAGGTCAATGTCATTCCAGGATACCACGGCCAGGTCGATTAGAAAGGCCTGCTCGCAGAAGTGTTTCAGGGAGCGTTTGACAGTGATGAGGGGTGGTCGTTTGGCCGCAGACCCATTACGGATGCAGGCAATGAGGCAGTGATCGCTGAGATCTTGATTGAAAACAGCCTATGAAGGTCAGAGCCAAACTGCTCTCAAAATATGTTTTGGCCCTGGCCATAAACCACATGTCACTTCCTATCAGAGACTGTTGTGCCTCTGGGCATCAGTGGACGGGTGTTATGACAGTTGGTGACACGCGTCATACTGTGTGACCTGATAATGGCTGAGTGGAAGCTGCTCTTTGTCCCTGAAGCTCTCCATGGGGTAGGGAGCTAAAACCGCTCAGCTATTTGAATTGCCACTGCTGGCCATTTAACTGGAGGACTCCTGACTCAACCCAGGATAACACACACACACATTGGGGCTCTTGTCTCAACGTGGGGACTTTGATGGTTGTGTCAGCCTGAGGCACATACCTCGTCACCTGAACCCCCGACCTTTTACACACAGACATTTTTGTTTAGGATGAAGTACACCCCTGACTCCCTAAGCTTTTGACTTTTGACCTATTGACCTTTGAATCCTACTCTCAGAAACCTGGGTCTTAGACTTTTTCAATGGGGCGCAATGTTTAGAAGGTCCCATATAGAAAGATTCTACACTAAAGCTGGGCGTTATGGATAAAAATGCATATCGCAATATTGTCTGAATTTATGGCATAATGACAAATAGAACAATATGTTTATAACAATGTGCACCGTAGGTTTTTAAATTATCCTTTTGTCACGACCGTCGTATGAATAATTAGACCAAGGCGCAGCGTGAGTAGAGTTCCACATTTTAATGATAGTGACACTTCCAAAACAACACAGATATAACGATCGTGAAATACGTAGCGTAGCGCACATTGTCACTCAAACAAAACAATATCCCACATCGCAGGTGGGAAAAAGGAGACACTAAGTATGATCCCCAATTAGAGGCAACGATCATCAGCTGCCTCCAATTGGGAACCATACACACACACCAACATAGAAATATAATCAGGGCATGACACCTTTAAAGTACTACTACTACTACTACTTGTTGGATGGTTGTACTCATCAGTTGTCCTATTAACAATATTAGCAAACTTATTTAATTTCAATTCACTTCACGTTTAATTTCAATTCACTTCACATGTCTCTACTATAGGCTACATGTCGTAATGAACGATGTCAGTAAAATGCCTGCGATAATTTAAATTGTATCGTCCCAGCTATATTCCACACGACTCAATGTTCTGCATGACAGAGGTTTATGCTTTTTCTATCAACATCATGCAATTCTATGATATTTGTCACATTCATTTGGCAGTGTGATAAAAAGAAAAGTATTTATTTATTTATTTAAAACCTGTTGTGACTAGGGGGCAGTATTTTCATTTTTGGGAAAAAAACGTTCCCATAGTAAACGGGATATTTTGTCAGGACAAGATGCTAGAATATGCATATAATTGACAGCTTAGGATAGAAAACACTCTAAAGTTTCCAAAACTGTAAAAATATTGTCTGTGAGTATAACAGAACTGATGTTGCAGGCGAAAGCCTGAGAAAAATCCAATCCGGAAGTGCCTCATGTTTTGAAAGCGCTGCGTTCCAATGCGTCCCTATTGAGCAGTGAATGGGCTATCAACCAGATTACTCTTTCTCCGTATTCCCGAAGGTGTCTACAGCATTGTGACGTAGTTTTACGCATTTATGTTGAAGAATACCCGTAGCGGCTACATTGCGCAAGTGGTCACCTGATGCTCCCAGTGAGATTCTCGCGTAAAATAAAGAGGTAGCCATTACTCCAATTGGTCCTACTGAAAAACTAATTGTCCCGATGGATATATTATCGAAGAGATATTTGAAAAACACCTTGAGGATTTGATTATAAACAACATTTGCCATGTTTCTGTCGATATTATGGAGCTATTTTGGAATATTTTTCCCCGTTTTCGTGACTGCAATTTCCGGGCGATTTCTCAGCCAAACGTGAAGAACAAACGGAGCTATTTCGCCTACAAAAATAATATTTTGGGAAAAAAGGAACATTTGCTATCTAACTGGGAGTCTCGTGAGTGAAAACATCCGAAGCTTTTCAAAGGTAAACGATTTAATTTGATTGCTTTTCTGATTTCCGTGACCAAGTTACCTGCTGCTAGCTGGACAAAATGCTATGCTAGGCTATCGATAAACTTACACAAATGCTTGTCTAGCTTTGGCTGTAAAGCATATTTTGAAAATCTGAGATGACTAGGTGATTAACAAAAGGCTAAGCTGTGTCTCCAATATATTTCATTTGTGATTTTCATGAATAGGAATATTTTCTAGGAATATTTATGTCCGTTGCGTTATGCTAATTAGTGTCAGGTGATGATTACACTCCCGCATGCGGAATGGGGAGTCACTAGAGGATTTATTAACCTTTATTTAACTAGACAAGTCAGTTAAGAACAAATTCTTATTTACAATGACGGCCTACCTCGGGCAAACCCTAACCGGACGACGCTGGGCCAATTGTACGCCCAATCACAGCCGGTTGTGATACAGCCTGGAATCGAACCAGGGTCTGTAGTGACGCCTCTTGCACTGACATGCAGTGCCTTAGACCGCTGCGCCACTCGGGAGCCCCACTTGGGAGATTTCTGTATTCATAAACACAGGAATTGTTGTCAAAACGCTAAAACATTGTGAATAAGTCCATAGTAGTTGTAGGAGATAGTTTGCAGTAATGTTAGTGCTTGATTAATGTTCCATTGTGTAACGCACTAGGCAGACCCCTCTTTGTCTGGCTTTGTTTCATTTTCATGTTCAACCGCTGACACAGGCCAGAAAAACATACCAATCTGCGGAGGTCATTCCAGGAAGCGCAGTATAACACACACGCGCTCAAGCCTGATCTCTCTTTCTCACTCTAACTCACTCACCTCTTCTCATCCTCCACTTGTAATATAGCTGAGGGGAAAGCTCATACATTTCTCTCTCTCCCAACCTCTGGGCTCCATGTAGACACTCCCCAGAAAAGCCCTTAGACCTCACACACAGTGTGTGTGTGTGTGTGTGTGTGTGTGTATGTGTGTGTGTGTGTGCGAGAGACAACCAACCTTGCAAACCAACAGAGAATCGCCTTTCAAAAATGTGCAAATAACAGAATAGGATGCCGCTTGGATATTAAGGCTTTAGCTCAGTTGGATAACTTGGTCTTGGGTTGATTCATAACAAATTTATAATGTGTGTTTTGTCAGTGTGAGCAGTCCTATCTGATGCGGGAGCATGAGGACGTTCAGGAGCGGACCACCCTACGATACGAGGAGAGGATCACAGAGCTACACAGCATCATCGCTGAGCTCAACAAGAAGATAGACCTGCTACAAGGCACTACCATCAGGTGGGTGGCACACACACACGCACACACACACACACACACACACACACCCACTCAGACGTTGTTTACTTATTGTAGTGAAATCAAAATCGGAGCATTTGCGTCAGAGGCCTTGTAAGTGTTTGTTTTCCTAGCTCAAGTGCCCTCTCCAGCCCTCTCCACCGGTGCTTAACACACTGATGTGCACCGGAAATAAACGACCAAATAGGCATTGGGTTGAGTGCTAAGCAGGACCATTAACCAAACAACTCATTAGAATGAACTCAAGAATGGCAGCCCCCCAAAATTCATCCATTTCCAAAATGGGTACTGGTTTTGGTCACACTTTATTTGGATAGTCCGGATTGTCCATCTGTAGATGCTTTACAGGTTTAGAATAAGGGTTAGTGTAAGGGTTAAGGCTAGGGTAAGGGTTAATAGATAGTTACTGTTAGGCCATCTGTAGATGCTCTACAGACTATCCAAAGAAAGTGTTACCCTGTTTTTTTTATTAGGTAATAGATTCTTATGAATTTTGGAGAAGGGGAATTTTTTGAATCTGTTTTCTTTCACTCTCTGTTTGTGTGTGTTTATGTTTGCATAAACGGTGCCATGCCAAATCAGTGTATCTTGCTTCATGTTGTCAGAACAGCACATAACAGCGTGAGTCAGTACTTTCTATTTGCCAACCTTGTGAGAACTATGTGATGTGTATTTATTGCCCGGCTATTTAATTCACAGACGTGCAATCAAAAGATTGTGTCAAACCAATGAAATGCAACCAAACGACCCTGTAATTCAGAGCTACAGGCAAGATTTTACATATTAGTGTTTGGTAGCAGCAGTGACGATGTTTACTGCAGTACTACTTTCACCAATATTGTTTATTTCTGTATTACATACATAGACCTATTGGATAGAGTTTTGGATAGAATCCATTATTCCAATGCAACTCCAGGCATGTGTGGCAGACAAAATACAGTATCCGAGACACAGGCACAAGAATCAACATTCATTCAAAATGTGGAAATGTGTGCTGCTTTCATTCGGATCTAAGGAATGTTCCTCGATAAATGTATCTAGCCGTCATTGCAAGGGAGGACAAGTGGTATCAACATAGGTGTCCGTGCTTCATCTAATAGATCATCCGATGTGCTCAGTCTCACAGACGTGTAAACACTGCACTTCTTAGATCTGACATTTCTCCTGCAGGTTGGTCACACCGGGAGCTTTCCTCTCATTAAAACTACACATGATCTTCATGCTTGTGCATATATTTAAATGCTTATGCCTGAGAAGTTCAGACTGAGACGTCACTATTGCTTAATTGCAGAGGGTTCTCATCTGAAGCACGAATACACAAACACGCGCGTGTTTACGTGCTGTATAGAGTTAATCAGCTTTGCATATTCATGTGGAAAGTGTGCATATTTGAAAAGGACAAATTCTCGCTTACCGCCTTATATGAAAGGCATAGATTTCCATGTTTAATAAGTCATAGCTAATCACATGAAATAACCTGTAAAACGGCAAAATACAGACAATTGATGCTAAACTTACAGTATATAGGCTGGATCTCAGAGGGCTTGAATCAAAGGACCTATTATACTGTAGGTTTTCTCAGGTCGTTTTTCCAGATATGAACCATGTTAACTATACTCAAGGCGTAAGATTGGCATGATGGTACATCTACACACTTACTGTTTCTATTTTAAGATAAATAGCTGATGCCCTACAAAACAAAATGATTTCTCATTCCCACTGATCGATTCTATACACCATCATCTGGTTGTGTGTGTGTGTGTGTGTGTGTGTGTGTGTGGTCATGACAACAACATTGAAGTAAAAAAACAAACTTCGCAGTGAATTGTCACACGCGTCTGGTTGCCAAATCAGTTTTATGCTTTAGCTGACTCGTCTGTTTGCCATCATGCCAGGAAATTACAGTGTTATCGAACTACAAACACATCTGTCAACAAGGCTAGTGGCATATCACTTTGCCCTAACTCCGACATAACTCAGTGACCCTCTGCCCCTCAGGGAGGAGGATGAGTTTTCGGAGCTGCGTTCGGAGCTCAGCCACAGCCAGCACGAGGTCAACGAGGACGGACGCAGCATCGACCAGGACGTGGCCTCCGTCTCACTGGCTGAAAACCACTCCACCCTGGCGACCGCCAACATGGGTAAGAAAGGACACTGCAGTGCTTGACTGTAAACCCACATACAACTCTTATAAATGAGTTTGTCTTGCTCTGAATACCCTCGTTCTATGGTTTAGTGGACACATTCACAACCAAGCCGGAGTTTGCTCCACTCCATCAGTAGAATGAATGTGTTTATGCTCTCAGGCTAATCTTCGCTTTTCTGTTTCACTAATAACTGCTTTGATCAGTGGTTCATATGAATCATCTCTCCCATGGAGAGACTGTTACCTATCTGTGCCCATAGATGTACTCTGTGACCTACAGTATCTGTGCCTATCCTCCCTTGATGGATGGCCTGTTGCCAACCAACTGCTATAGGGTTGATGGCACCCAATACACAATTATCGGCTTCTAGCGGAGATCGAATGAGAAGCAGTTATGTGCGTGTGTGTATGTGGCTGTGTGTGCGCATGTGTGCCCGCATGCACACTCCCACAATGGAAAATTGATTCAGCAGAATCCGTGCAGCAGTTCCTTCGAGACATTATTTATTCTCCCCTCTATCAATGGTGCTGAGTGCACCCAGCAATCACTTGTCAATGGTAAAGAGCTTCATTGGTTTTTCTTCTTCCCTATTCTCAACGGTGAGCAGAGAGAGAAGAAAAACATATTTTTCATTCATTACAGGTCTTTGTCTCTAGCTGTAGCCGACACACACACACACACACACACACACAAGGATTACGTTTTGTTAATCATCACGTTCGTTCGCACAGCACTAATTACTTTCGAATTGTTGGCAAAACCTGCATTTACTTTGCCCCTCCAGCAGTAGGAGAAGGGGGGGATATGGAAAAACGTCTAAGTCGCTCTCCACATTTCCATATTCCACACAATGTACCCAGGCTATGTTTGTCTAGGTCTGGGAAGATACTAATAATCATCATCATCATCATTGTGGATGCAGTATGGCAGCAGGTGCTCACCATCGGCATGGGGGTATTGGATGCTTTGCAGGGCTTTTATTTATATGCAAATTTAAATTAGTTTCTGATGAGCCAATTTGATTCCTTCTGGAGATATGAAGATGACACAGTGAATAGGGAACTGAAGCTTTGAAAGTGGTACATGCCTTTTAGGGATGACCCCATTTAGTCGACTGGTTGATTGTTTACTGATAGGCTGTTGGTCGACCAAGATTTCTTTAGTTGGGCAGTAGCAAAACAAATTGCTTCAATCATGGGGTGCAAGACACCTGTCTGATTGGCGCCTGCCTGAGTGGACTGATCCATTGTGGAGGCATGAGGATGGCACAGTCCGTCACTCTAAGGCTACTGAAATTGTACAGACTTTTTCCACATTTGTTACGGTACAGCCTTATTATAAAAATAAACATTATTATTATTTTTGTTATCATCGGATGTGATGATCACAATGTAGTATCTAGGAAAACCAATATTCTGAAGGCTGGGCCTAATATAGTGTAAAAGAGGTCATACAATAAGTTTTGTAGTGATTCATATGTTGTTGATGTAAAGAATGTTTGTTGGTCCGTGGTGTGTAATGAGGAGCAAACAACAGACTTTGCACTTGATACATTTATGAAATTGCTTATTCCAGTTACTAATAAGCATGCACCCATTTAAGGAAATGACTGTAAAAACTGTTATATCCCTGTGGATTAATGAGAAATTGAAAAATGGTATGGTTGAGGGATGAGGCAAAAGGAATGGCAAATAAGTCTGGCTGCACAACCGATTGGCAAACGTATTGCAAATTGAGAAATCATGTGACTAAACTGAATAAAAAGAAGAAGAAACTACACTATGAAACAAAGATAAATGAAAAAAACTTTGGAGCACCTTAAATTACATTTTGGGAAAAAAGGCAAACTGAGCTCCATTTGTTGAATCAGATGGCTCATTCTTTCATTCCTTTTAATGATTTTCTTTTTGGCAAGATTAGCAAACTTAGGCACGACATGCCAGCAACAAACGCTGACACTACACATCCAAGTATATCTGACCAAATTATGAAAGACAAGCATTGTAATTTTGAATTCTGTAAATAATTTGTTGTTGTCTATCAACAATGGCAAGCCACAGGGGTCTGACAATGGAAAATTACTGAGGATAATAGCAGATGATATTGCCACTCTTATTTGCCATATCTTCAGTCTAAGCCTACTAGAAGGTGTGTGCCCCCAACCCCTCTTTTACGCTGCTGCTACTCTGTTTATCATCTATGCATAGTCATTTTAATTATACCTACATGTACATATTACCTCAATTAGCCCGACTAACCGGTGCCCCCGCACATTGACTCTGTACCTGTACCACCTGTATATAGCCACTGTCATTTTACTGTATTCTTTTCTTTCTTTACTTATCTATTGTTTACCTAATACCTATTTTTTACTTAAAATTGCACTGTTGGTTAGGGCTTGTAAGTAAGCATTTCACTGTAAGGTTGTATTCGGCGTACGTGACAAATAAACTTTGATTTGATATGGAGGGAACCAAAAGTCATGACTGGCTCAAATAGCCGACCAACCAGCCTGTTACCAACCCTTTGTAAACTTTTAGAAAAAATGGTGTTTGACCAGATACAATGCTATTTTACAGTAAACAAATTGACAACAAATTTTCAGCATGCTTATAGGGAAGGACATTCAACAAGTACAGCACTTACACAAATTACTGAATAGCTGAGAGGAATTGATGATAAAAATATTGGGGTGGGCTGTTCTGTTAGAATTTAGTGCAGCTTTTGACATTATCGGTCATAGTCAGCTGCTCGAAAAACGTATTTGCTATGGCTTTACACCCCATGCTATATTGTGGATCAAGAGTTATCTGTCTAACAGAACACAGAGGGTGTTCTTTAATGGACGCCGCTCCAACATAATCCAGGTAGAATCAGGAATTCCCCAGGGCAGCTGCTAGGCCCCTTACTTTTTTCGATCTTTACTAATGACATGCCACTGACTTTGAGTAAAGCCAGTCTATCTATGCGGATGACTCAACACTATACATGTCAGCTACCACTGCGACTGAAATGACTGCAACACTTAACAAAGAGTTGCAATTTGTTTCAGAGTGGGTGGCAAGGAATAAGTTAGTCCAAAATCATTCACTAAACCTTAAACCTCAACTAAATCTTAGAATAAATCATGTGGAAATTGAGCCAGTTGAGGTGATATAACTGCTTGGAGTAACCCTGGATTGTAAACTGTCATTGTCAAAACATTTTGATACCACAGTAGCTAAGATAGGAAGAAGTCTGTCCATAATAAAGTAGCACTCTAACTAAACATCAACAAGGCAGGTCCTACAGGCCCTAGTTTTGTCGCAGCTGGACTACTGTTCCGTCGTGTGGTCAAGTGCCACAAAAACGGACTTAGGAAAATTGCAATTGACTCAGAACAGGGCAGCACGGCTGACCCTTGAATGTACATAAAGAGCCAATATGCATGTCAATCTCTCCTGGCTCAAAGTGGAGGAGAGATTGATTTTATTACTACTATTTATGAGAGGTATTAAGATGTTGAATGCACCGTGCTGTCTGTTTGAACTAGTGGCACACAGCTCGGACACCCATGAATGCCCCCCAAAACAAGCCACGAGGTCTCTTCACAGTCTCCAAGTCCAGAACAGTCAATGGGAAGCGCACAGTACTACATAGAGCTATAACTACATGGAACTCTATTCTACATCAAGTAACTGATGCAAGGAGTAAAATTAGATTTAAAAATACACCTTATGGAACAGCAGGGACTGTGAAGCAACAAACATAGGCACAGACACATGCATACACACACACACGATAACATACGCACTACACACACGTACACATGGATTTTGTACTGTGGTAGTGGTGGAGTAGGGGCCTGAGGGCACACAGTGTGTTGTGAAATCTGTAAATGTATTGTAATTTTTTTTAAATTGCATAAACTGCCTTAATTCTTCTAGACCACAGGATCCATAATAAATAAATACAAATACAAATCAACACATAATGACAAAGAAACAACAGGTTTTTAGAAATGTTAGCAAATATACACTGCCGTTTCAAACCTACTCATTCCAGGGTTTTTCTTTATTTTTTACTATTTTCTACATTGTAGAATAATAATGAAGACCTCAAAACTATGAAATAACACATACGGAATCATGTAGTAATCATGAAGTAATTTGAGATTCTTCAAAGAAGCCACCCTTTGCCTTGATGACAGCTTTGCACACTTGGCATTCTCTCAACCAGCTTCATGAGATAGTCACCTGGAATGCATTTCAATTAACTGGTGTGCCTTCTTAAAAGTTCATTTGTGGAATTTCTTTCCTTCTTTAATGCGTTTGAGCCAGTCAGTTGTGTTGTGAGAAGGTAAGGGGTATACCGATGATAGCCCTATTTGGTAAAAGACCATATCCATATTATGGCAAGAACAGCTCAAATAAGCAAAGAGAAACGACAGTCCATCATTGCTTTAAGACATAAAGGTTAGTCAATACTGAACATGTTAATAACTTTGAAAGTTTCTTCAAGTGCAGTCGCAAAAACCATCAAGCGCTATGATGAAACTGGCTCTCATGAGGACGCCACAGGAATGGAAGACCCAGAGTTACCTCTGCTGCAGAGGATAAGTTCATTAGAGTTACCAGCCTCAGAAATTGCAGCCCAAATAAATGCTTCACTGAGTTCAAGTAACAAGCACATCTCAACATCAACTGTTCAGAGGAGACTGCGTGAATCAGGCCTTCATGGTCTAATTCTGCAAAGAAACCACTAGTAAAAGACCCCAATAATAAGAAGAGACTTGCTTGGGCCAAGAAACATGAGCAATGGACATTAGACCTGTGGAAATTTACAACAGACTCTCTGGTGCGCTTATAATTTATTCTAATTATATTGTAATCTAACAGCACCTGTTTGGCACACATAAAATGCACGCAGGGCTCTCTCCTTACTTTATTTTTCTTGAACTCCAGTACTTTCCACAATTAGTAAAATGTTTTCCACACCTGACTTCCCCTTTTACCTCCTGAGCAACCAAACATTCCCCAGTTTAGAGTTTATTTGTCATGTCTGCATCCATTTTGCTGTCATGTGTTATAGTGTTCAGAGTTTGTTATAACAGTTTATTGACGTGATTATGATCTGCTATAGGTCAGGCCCTGTTGGTCACGTCTATGCGATGCATACGTGTCACGTAAAAAGAGCCGGGGTTGAGGCAATAGGAAATGTTTTTCCTAAATAAATGAGGGATTTCGGTAACAGAACTTGAGGGATTTCGGTAACAGAAATGGCTGTAATTATGTTACAGCTTCAGCAATGCGGACAACGTAATAAGCACTGTTGATGTTCTGTGGTGGTCGCTGCAGCAGGAGGAGAGAGAGACAACACTATAAACACTGTTGATGTTCTGTGGTGGTTCTGTGGTGGTCGCTGCGCTGTTGATGTTCAGCAAGGAAGGAGAGAGAGACTATAAAACACTGCATAAACACTGTTGATGTTCTGTGGTGGTCGCTGCAGCAGGAGGAGAGAGAGACAACACTATAAACACTGTTGATGTTCTGTGGTGGTCGCTGCAGCAGGAGGAGAGAGAGACAACACTATAAACACTGTTGATGTTCTGTGGTGGTCGCTGCAGCAGGAGGAGAGAGAGACAACACTATAAACACTTGATGTTCTGTGGTGGTCGCTGCAGCAGGAGGAGAGAGAGACAACACTATAAACACTGTTGATGTTCTGTGGTGGTCGCTGCAGCAGGAGGAGAGAGAGACAACACTATAAACACTGTTGATGTTCTGTGGTGGTGCAGCAGGAGGAGAGAGAGACAACACTATAAACACTGTTGATGTTCTGTGGTGGTCGCTGCAGCAGGAGGAGAGAGAGACAACACTATAAACACTGTTGATGTTCTGTGTGGTGGTCGCTGCAGCAGGAGGAGAGAGAGACAACACTATAAACACTGTTGATGTTCTGTGGTGGTCGCTGCAGCAGGAGGAGAGAGAGACAACACTATAAACACTGTTGATGTTCTGTGGTGGTCGCTGCAGCAGGAGGAGAGAGAGACAACACTATAAACACTGTTGATGTTCTGTGGTGGTCGCTGCAGCAGGAGGAGAGAGAGACAACACTATAAACACTGCAGCAGGAGGAGAGAGAGACAACACTATAAACACTGTTGATGTTCTGTGGTGGTCGCTGCAGCAGGAGGAGAGAGAGACAACACTATAAACACTGTTGATGTTCTGTGGTGGATGCTGCAGCAGGAGGAGAGAGAGACAACACTATAAACACTGTTGATGTTCTGTGGTGGTCGCTGCAGCAGGAGGAGAGAGAGACAACACTATAAAACACAGGAGGAGAGAGACAACACTATAAACACTTGATGTTCTGTGGTGGTCGCTGCAGCAGGAGGAGAGAGAGACAACACTATAAACACTGTTCTGATGTTCTGTGGTGGTCGCTGCAGCAGGAAGGAGAGAGAGACAACACTATAAACACTGTTGATGTTCTGTGGTGGACGCTGCAGCAGGAGGAGAGAGAGACAACACTATAAACACTGTTGATGTTCTGTGGTGGTCGCTGCAGCAGGAGGAGAGAGAGACAACACTATAAACACTGTTGATGTTCTGTGGTGGTCGCTGCAGCAGGAGGAGAGAGAGACAACACTATAAACACTGTTGATGTTCTGTGGTGGTCGCTGCAGCAGGAGGAGAGAGAGACAACACTATAAACACTGTTGATGTTCTGTGGTGGTCGCTGCAGCCGGAGGAGGCCGGCCAGCACAATCAAATCAATTGTGGTCCAGCTCGCTCTTGTCACGTGTGTATTTTATGGTTGATTTGATGAAAACACATACTGTAGGGCGTGTCTATATATGGAAAAATACACGTTTAAAAATGTTGACCAATCGATGGTCGAAAGAACAGACGACCCTTGGTCGACCAAGATCATTTTTTTAGTCGGGGACAGCCCTTACATGCCTCAGTTGGTTGGAGTTTGCTGCTTGCCTTGCTGTTGCAGGTTGTGGGTTTGATTTCCACAGGTGTTATCTGTAGTTCGCTGTGTTTACATGTACTGAATTTCAATATTGTCATATAATATGAAGAATAATTGTCCTTCTTGTATCATTGTCTTTCTCTCAAATAGTTTGTGGTGTGTGTTATGTTCTCTCTAAACAGCAGATGTGTGTGATGCGGTTTAATGAGTGCGTTACTAGCCTGCAGCATTGCCAGCAGCAGCGTCACCCAGTTAATCCAGCCACTCAGTTAAACCGTTAGCATTTAGTACATGGCTGGTTAGCAGTATGGCCCTAGCACACAAAACATTAACACTACGCTCCAAGGTCACCTTGCAGACTACAGTAGCTGTGTTGTTCTAGCCACATTGAGGTTTGATTATTTGTTCCTAGATCAGTGTATCTGGCTCTAGTCCTACTATTTTGACCAGCATCCTGCACACTAGAATTCATTCATCTGGTTCCAGATCCATTTGACTCTGGACTTCTTCCCTGTACTGCAGTGGCCTGAACTCCGTTTGCCTGACATTACATTACATTAGGCTTTAAAACATGAATATGTTCCTACACCAGTCTGAGCCGGACCTGTGCTTTCTCCCTGTAGACAACTGCAGTGACCTGAACTCAGAGCTGCAGCGGGTTCTGACAGGGTTGGAGAGCGTGCTGTGTGGGAGGAAGAAGAGCACATGCAGCCTGTCTGTGGCCGAGGTGGACCGCCAGATAGAGCAGCTGACCACCGCCAGCCAACACTGTGACCTTGCCATCAAGGTAAGACACCAGAAAATGACTAGAGGCAAATACTGAGACTCGTTTTAGGAAATCCTTTTCCTTCCATATAAACACAATGAATTGGTAGGAAAGCCTGAAGGAGGATAAAGAGTGGACGGAGCGAAAGAAAAACATGCAGGATAGATGAAAATAGGTTAACCTAATACTGGTACAAACATCTCCTATTAAATGCATTCACAGACGCTTAAAGAAAGGTAAATGGAAAACAGTGAGATTAGTTATAATGTAACTGTTGTATGATGTTGAACTGTCCTGCTGGAAGACCCAAGCCACTTCCAGTAATCTGTCAGCAGGGGTCCTGGGTTGTACCCTGGGTTGTACCCTGGGTTGTACCCACCAGTAACAGCCCGTCTCAGCCTGGGACGCCTGTGTGATTCAGACTGATGTCATAGACTGATGACGGGCCTGATGGTGGTCCCCACGGTGACACCTCACCTCTGGTAATGGAAACCTGTCTGCCTGGCTCTCGTCTCCGTAGCGATGGGAGTGTCAGCAGTCCTACGGGGATTTCAGTCTGCTAGCTATTTCTTTCCTCGCAAACAGATAATACAACACACACATTTTTTATTTTTTTATTTCACCTTTATTTAACCAGGTAGGCAAGTTGAGAACAAGTTCTCATTTACAATTGCGTCCTGGCCAAGATAAAGCAAAGCAGTTCGACACATATAACAACACAGAGTTACACATGGAGTAAAACAAACATACAGTCAATAATACAGTATAAACAAGTCTATATACAATGTGAGCAAATGAGGTGAGAAGGGAGGTAAAGGCAAAAAAGGCCATGTTGGCAAAGTAAATACAATATAGCGAGTAAAACACTGGAATGGTAGTTTTGCAATGGAAGAATGTGCAAAGTAGAAATAAAAATAATGGGGTGCAAAGGAGCAAAATAAATAAATAAATAAAATACAGTTGGGAAAGAGGTAGTTGTTTGGGCTAAATTATAGATGGGCTATGTACAGAGGGAAATACATACACAGGGAAAGATGGGAGAATGAGAGAGGGAGAACGAAAGGGAAGTAGACCTATAGACACAGAATGTGACAGAGATGTAGAGAAATGAACCGTGAGCGAGAGAGACAGTTATGCTAAAGAAAGAGGTAGAGAAAGGAGAGAGGCAAAGTGAAGGACAGAGAAATATAGCAATTATTTTGCTGATGTTGCTTCCAGAGGCAGTTTGGAAGTCAATAGTGAGTGTTGCAAACAGGGACAGACGATTTTTACGAACTTCAGAACTCAGCGGTTCTGTGAGCTTGAGCCATTGTTGCTCCTAGACGTTTCCACTTCACACTAACTGGACTTAGAGTTGACCGGGACAGCTCTAGCAGGGAAGAAATTTGACGAACTGACTTGTTGGAAAGGTGGCATCCTATAATGATACCACATTGAAAGTCACTGAGCTCTTCGCAAGGTCATTCTACTGCCAACGTTTGTCTATGGATATTGCTTGGCTGTGTGCTCGATTTTATACACCTGTCAGCAACGGGTGTGGCTGAAATGGCAGAATCCACTAATTTGAAGGGGTGTCCACATCATTTTGTATATATAGTGTATGTCCTTCGTGTTAAGACTGTTAAAGGCATAACAGACAATCACTGTAACTGGCATTCAGTTAGTGACTGTCATAGCCCACTCACTGTAAGGTGGGAGAATGGATTTACATGGCTTTATGTTATCAGCCTGAATGGAACTCCATCACAAACCATTGTGTCAGAGCTGCAATAGAGGACAGATGGAGACATATTACTGTAAAGAAAGAGAAATCAAGGTCCCTATGTTTGATGTTTATTCAGTGATCTACATTTTCTAATAAACTTATTGAACTTGGCTATCAATTTCACCCCCTTTTGTTGGCTGATCACAGTGGACACAACCAGTGCTAGTCTGACCACTTAACCCAGTTACATTTTGTGGGAAGAAAAATAGACACCTTCACAGCGTCCTAATGGTGTCTCTTTCACATCTATAACAACAGAATTTTTGTAATTTGATTGAAACATTTATCCAGTGAGTATGAGAGGTGGAGCTGATTCCTACACCGACATATCCAGTCCTTTCAGATTTGCGAGGAGTCAGCCAAGGGTCTAGTGATGGGTTTGGGACACAGTATCCCATGGTGTGTGGACCCAATCCATTACCATTGACTAAGCCTATAAAAAGAATACCACACAGGCAAATGTGTATCTTCTCCAAGGCCATTTGTTGATATTGGGTGTTCCTGGTGGCACAGACAAGTTTAAGTTACTCCACACGTTCCATAGCAGTAGCTGGGCTTATAAAAACGTACTTTATATAATATAGAGCCCAGGCTGTTATCTCAGGTTTTGAATCTGAATTTAGAGAAGTGAATTTGAATGTATCCAAGAAGTTGAATATAGGAAACTTTGAAAACTTCAAATAATAGTTTGTATCAACAATGAATGCAATATCTTCCATATTAAAACCGAATGTTAAGTGCATTTGGAAAGTATTCAGACCCCTGACTTTTCCCACATTTTGTTATGTTACAGACTTATTATTATTTTTTATATCAATTTTAGAATATCCTCATCAATCGCCACACATTACCCCATAAGGACAAAGAAAGAAAAAAAGTATAATTTCTTTGCAAATGTATTAAAAATAAAAACAGATACCTTATTTACCCAAGTATTCAGACCCTTTGCTATGAGACTCAAAATTGACCTCAGGTGCATCCTATTTCCATTGATCATCCAGATGTTTCTATAACTTGATTGGAGTCCATCTATGGTAAATTCAGTTGTTTGGAAATTATTTGGAAAGGTACCTCTATTATAATCCCCCACAGTTTACAGTGCATGTCAGAGCAAAAACCAAGCCATGAGGTTGAAGGAATTGTCCGTAGAGCTCCAAGACAGGATGTTGTCGAGTCAAAGATCTGGGGAAGGGTACCAAAACATTTCTGCAACATTGAAGGTCCCAAAGAACACAGTGGCCTCCATCATTCTGAAATGGGAGAAGTTTGAACCATCAAGACTCTTCCTTGAGCTGGCCACCTGGCTAAACTGAGCAATCAGGGGAGAAGGGCCTTGGTCAGGGAGGTGACCAAGAACCCAATGGTCACTCTGACAGAGCTCCAGAGTTCCTCTGTGGAGATGGGAGAACCTTCCAGAAGGACAACCATCTCTGCAGCAATCCACCAATCAGGCCTTTATGGTAGAGTGGCCAGACGGAAGCCACTCTTCAGTAAAAGGCACATGACAGCCGCTTGGAGTTTGCCAAAATGAGAAACAAGATTATTACAATTATTATATTTTTCACATTTATTTCACCAGTTAGGCCAGTTGATGGAATTGATGGAATTAGTTCAATATCCTTCCAGGATATCCGGGGCAGGTCGATTAGAAAGGCCTGCTCGCTGAAGTGTTTTAGGGAGCGTTTGACAGTGATGAGCGGTGGTTGTTTGATCGCAGACCCATTACGAACGCAGGCAACGAGGCAGTGATCACTGAGATCCTGGTTGAAGACAGCAGAGGTGTATTTAGAGGGCAGGTTGGTCAGGATGATATCTATGCGGGTGCCTGTGCAGGCTATCTCTACAGGAGATCACAACTCCACCCCCTTTGGTATTTCTATCTTTGGTCTGATGAAACCAAGATTGAACTCTTTGGCCTGAATGCCAAGCGGCACGTCTGGAGGAAACCTGGTACCATCCTTACGGGGAAGCATGGTGGTGGCAGGACTGCGAGACTAGTCAGGATCGAGGGAAAGATGAACAGAGCAAAGTACAGGGAGATCCTTGATGAAAACCTGCTCTAGAGCACTCAGGACCTCAGACTAGTGTGAAGGTTCACCTTCCGACAGGACAACGACCCTAAGCACACAGCCACGGCACGCAGGAGGGGGGACCAGTCTCTGAATATCCTTGAGTGGCCCAAACGGACCCAATCGAACATCTCTGGAGAGACCTGAAAATGGCTGTGCAGCAACGCTCCCCATCCAACCTGACAGAGCTTGAGAGGATCTGCATAGAAGAACAGGTGTGCCAAGCTTGTAGCGTCATACCCAAGAAGACTCAAGCCTATAATCACTGCCAAAGGTGCTTCAACAAGGTACTGAGTAAAGGGTCTGAATACATATGTAAATATGATATTTCCAAAAAACTGTTTTTGCTTTGTCATTATGGGGTATCGTGTGTAGTTTGTTGTGTTACGGCCTTGATTTAACATGTATGAATTTAATAAAAACAGCACTGTAAATATTCAATTGAATTTTATAACAGAATTAAATATTTATTCAATTCAGTGTCAAATCGTGAAATACAAGTCCAAATGATGAACTCTATGATTCAATTTGTGCATTCCAAATTCCAAAATATGAAATTCCATTTCAGTATCCTAATACAAATGCAAAACTTTTGCTCCATAGCTGGCCTGGTATGAGATCTACAGCAGTCGATGAGACTTGGGAAGCTCATTCCATTTCCTTTCACTGTTTAAACCAATTTCCTCTTCATCAAACCCCTCCCCCCTCTCTCTCCTGCTCTCTCGCTATCGCTCTTGCTCTGTTTGGGAGCTGTGAGAGGGAAATGGATGGATGGAGGGATAAGAGAGGTTGACTCTCTGGGGTGGAGAGGAGATGAAGGTGGGACTCAAGCGTGTCTCTAAGCCCACTACAAACCTATGAATCACTCTGGCATCAGAGAGTGAGGATCTGTAAAGACAGACATGGTCATAGACTCTAACCATTTGCCATATCTCACACGCGCGTACGCACGCACTCACAGAGTTATACACTCTGAAATATGGGCACTTTGAGAGATCAGGGGTTTCTTACACTAGATTTAAAAAATGAAAAAGTCACATGTACATAAATCATAGTCTTGGATACTTGTTCTACTCATGTAAATTGAGACGCATGATGGACTACACTACCCACAAATTATTAACATACAAATTGTGAACTGCTATGTAGGGTAAAAGTCTGCAAAAACGAATGTGCCTGACATGTTAGATTTTCTTGTTTTGTCTGTCTCACTTTTGTTTTGTCTCCTTGTTAGTTTTTCTGATATAATTTTCTTGTCTCTTGCTTGGGGTTACTACAAGATACCAAATGGTTCTTCTTTGTGATGCCAATTCAATGAGTCCCAGAGAATCCACAGTCATTCACATTTGGTTACTAGAATTGTTACCATTAATCTCAATCTCAACACCCTATATACAGTTGACGTTTACATACACCTTAGCCAAGTACATTTAAAATCAGTTTTTCACAATTCCTGACATTTAATCCTTGTAAAAATTCCCTGTCTTAGGTCAGTTTGGATCACCACTTTATTTTAAGAATGTGAAATGTCAGAATAATAGTAGAGAGAACGATTTATTTCCACTTTTATTTCTTTCATCACATTCCCAGTGTGTCAGAAGTTTACATTACACTCAATTTGTATTTGGTAGCAATTGCTTTTAAATTCTTTAACTTGGGTCAAACGTTTCGGGTAGCCTTCCACAAGCTTCCCACAATAAGTTGGGTCAATCTTGGCCCATTCCTCCTGACAGAGCTGGTGTAACTGAGTCAGGTTTGTAGGCCTCCTTGCACGCACACGCCTTTTCAGGTTTTCGATTTTCTGTAGGATTGAGGTTAGGGCTTTGTGATGGCCACTCCAATACTTTGACTTTGTTGTCCTTAAGCCATTTTGCCACAACTTTGGAAGAATTCTTGGGGTCATTGTCCATTTGGAAGACCCATTTGCGACCAAGCTTTAACTTCCTGACTGATGTCTTAAGATGTTGCTTCAAAATATCCACATAATTGTCCTGCCTCATGATGCCATCTGTTTTGTCCCTCCTGCAGCAAAGCACCCCCACAACATGATGCTGCCACCCCCTCCATCCCCCTTTTCCTCCAAACATAACAATGGTCATTATGGCCAAACAGTTCTATTTTTGTTTCATCAGACCAGAGGACATTTCTTCATGTGCAGTTGCAAACCGTAGTCTGGCTTTTTTATGGCGGTTTTGGAGCAGTGGCTTCTTCCTTGCTGAGCAGCCTTTCAGGTTATGTCGATACAGGACTCGTTTTATTGTGGATATAGATACTTTTGAACCTGTTTCCTCCAGCATCTTCACAAGGTCCTTTGCTGTTGTGGGATTGATTTGCACTTTTCACACCAAAAGTACGTTCATCTCTAGTAGACAGAACGCGCCTCCTTCCTGAGCGGTATGACGGCTACATGGTCCCATGGTGTTTATACTTGCGTACTATTGTTTATAGAGATGAAGGTGATACCTTCAGGCATTTGGAAATTGCTCCCAAGGATGAACCAGACTTGTGGAGGTCTACAATGTTTTTTTTCTGAGGTCTTGGCTGATTTCTTTTGGTTTTCCCATGATGTCAAACAAAGAGGCACTGAGTTTGAAGGTAGGCCTTGAAATACATCCACAGGTACACCCCCAATTGACTCAAATAATGTCGATCAGTCTATCAGAAGCTTCTAAAGCCATGCCATAATTTTCTGGAATTTTCGAAGATGTTTAAAGGCACAGTCAACTTTGTGTATGTAAACTTCTGACCCACTTGAATTGTGATGCAGTGAACTATAAGTGAAATAATCTGTCTGTAAACAATTGTTGGAAAAATGACTTGTGTCATTCACAAAGTAGATGTCCTAACCGACTTGCCAAAACTATAGTTTGTTAACAAGAAATATTTGGAGTGGTTGAAAAACAAGTTTTAATGACTCCAACCTAAGTGTATGTAAACTTCTGACTTCAACTGTACACACGGCACTTTAAAATAAAATAATGTTCCCCCTCTTTCCTCCTTTCCCCCAGACGGTGGAGGAGATCGAGGGGGCCTTGGGCCGGGACTTCTACCCCAGCCTGTCGGAGGAGCGTATGCACTGGCAGAAGGAGCTGGTCGGCCTGAGGGAAGAGAACGAGAGCCTGACGGCCATGCTGTGCTCCAAGGAGGAGGACCTGAACCGCACCAAGGCCACCATGAACGCCATCCGGGAGGAACGTGACCGCTTGAGGCGACGGGTCAGTCAGCTGGGTCCTGTTATTATGATTTTTAAAAAGCATTTTCTGTCATTTGGTTTATGGGTTTTGTTCGGTTTTTTTGTGTACCTTTTGAGCCTTTCCACATGACTGTGTTGGTGGCTGACAGACTGGGGTGCATCGTTGCTTATTATTACTAAGACGGGTTTACATACATTTTTATTGAATCTGACCCATAAGTCAATACGATACAAAAAGGTATCTAGTGAGGTGGAAGGAAGAAAGAAGAGACTCAACATAGCTGTATGTTTCTTAGTTTGAATTCGCTTCCATGTATTTTATTAGATCCCGAAAAAGTTGTGAGAACTTGAGCCTATTGCCAAATCTCTGGTAAATGTGTCCTAGTGTGAACCTGTTCTAGGCAGAGAACTAAGACTGAATCTGAATGAATAAAAAAATTCTCTCCACAGAGGCTCTAAGCTGCAATTATGGTCCACCATGTCCGTTGGATTGAAAGATCTGCGGCGATCAGTTCAAATATAGACATGTTCTCTGATGCTTTGTCGCTAGGCCACTGCATTGACAGACACTCGCACGTACCATTTCTAATTCCAGGAAGTTTATTCAGGGAAGTCTGAAGGAGAAGAAGACATTACTGGGCACCAGTGGCAAGACACGTGTATTTATCCTTGCTCCTGCAAGAATGAACCCTTTGAATTTTCCAGCTGCGAACTGAGTTCTGCTTTCTGAACCAAACTATGGATGGTGCGCCGGTTGGGGCAGCCATCTGAATCAATACGTTGAGCGTTTTTAGACACATAATCAAATCTGGTGTCCTCCCAAGGCTTGCTGGAGCTAGTTAGGACCGTAATGCGATTAGACCGCGAGATGTATCGAGCGAAAAATGGCCAGGCCGACCTAACCAGCCTCACTAATTCTGGCGGGTCCTCAAAGGAGTCCTAGACGCAGCAGAAAAAGCATCCCAGCTCAGCTCAGAGCACTCGTTCCTCCCACCCTCTCAATTTCTCTTCTCCTCTTTCCTCTAATGAAATCTGTCTGTTTTACAGAGAAATTGGACAAATGCATTGCATTGCTATTTCAATGTGGGGCTCCTTAAAGGATTTGCTATGCACACACCAGCGCGTCCTTGGGGGCCCGCTTCCTCCCGCCCAGCCTTTTAAAATATGGATTCCCCCTCATTTGAGACTCAAGGTCCAGATACGATCTTAACTTTCCTTCCATAGGCTGTTGCCCTCCATTGAAGGACAGGTATTTACTGTGGTAGTAAGCATCTTTTACACCTTTTACAGTACCGGTACTGTATGTGTCTTGTCCACATAATTCAGCTGTGTCAGCATTTTGTTTACGATACCAAAGAGCGTTTGAATTTAAAGGCCAGATACAGAACACTATATATTGGCACGTCATTGTAAGCCTTCTAAGCTTTTACAATGCACTCCACTCATAATAAGAATCACATATGTTGGACTCAACCACTTCCAGAGGAAACACCACAGTATAAGGCAGTGTATACTGGACCAAAATGTAAACGCACCATGGTAAGTGTTGGTCCCATGTTTCATGAGCTGAAATAAAAGATATGAGAAATTGTCCATATACACAAAAATCTTATTTCTCTCAAATTTTGTGTGTAAATTTGGTGAGCATATCTCCTTTGCCAAGATAATCCATCCAGTTGACATTTGTTGCATATGAAGAAGATTAAACAGCATGAGCATTACACAGGTGCACCTTGTGCTAGGGACAATAACAAGCCACTCTAAAATGTGCTGTTTTGTCACACAATGCCACAAATGTCTCAAGATTTGAGGGAGTGTACAATTGGCATGCTGACTGCAGGAATGTCCACCAGAGTTGTTGCCAGCCTCACAACCACAGACCACATGTAACCACGCCAGCCCAGGACCTTCACTTCCGGCTTCTTCACCTGCGGGATTGTCTGAGACCTGCCACTCGAACAGCTGATGAAACTGAGGAATATTTCTGTCTTTAATAAAGCTCTTTGTGGGGAAAAACTCATTCTGATTGGCTGGCCTGGCGCTGCAATGGCTGGACCTGGCTCCCAGGCCCACCCATGGCTGCGCCCCCTGCCCTGTTATGTAAAATCCATAGATTAGGGCCTAATGAATGTATTTCAATTGACTGATTTCCTTATATGAACTTTAACTCAGTAAAATCGTTCAAATTGTGGCATATTGCCGTTTATATTGTTGTTCAGTATACATTTTAAAATCAGCTGGATACAAGAACAGTCCTGGACAGATGTGCATGTGAGTCAAACAAAGTCCTCTGTTTATAAACTAGCCAGAACCAAATAGAACCAGAATCATATTATTTGCCGTTTCTTTTCTCAGGGATCATGAGGTGAGAAAGCTGGCTAGAGGACTAGTTCATAATGTCGCAGTCATCTCTGTGTCCTCAGCACATGGCAGCCATGTTTTCTTTTTCAGACCCTCGGCTCCCAGGGAGTTTCTCAGGAGAAGAGAACAGGATAAACAGCAGTGTTCAATGTTATGGCCAAGCTTTCCCTCATTCTTTTACATGCTCTCTCTATCTCTCTCTCACTCACATTTATTGGCTTGGGAAACATACTATATACTTACATTGCCAAAGCAAGTGAAATTAACAATACAAAGTGAACAGTCATTGTCTATATACAGTTGTCGTGACTTTACATTCATTAATCTGACTATCTTTAATTGTTACCCGACTTTAAATTAATAATGTAACAATTAACTCATTAGGATTTGGGGCACCACGGAAGAAGATGTTTAGAGAGTTACCATCTGCCGAATTAAGCTATACTGTATAAGGTCTTTACCTATTTAATCAATAAACAGTCATCTTATTACTCATTGCAGTGGCTTGTGAAAAATGTTACCCCCCTTGGCATTTTTCCTATTTTGTTGCCTTACAACCTGGAATTAAAATCGATTTTATCATTATCATGTATCATTTGATTTACACAACATGCCTACCGCTTTCAAGATGCAAAATATTTTTAATTGTGAAGCAAACAAGAAATAAGACAAAAAAACAGAACTTGAGCGTGCATAACTATTCACCACCCAAAGTCAATACTTTGTAGAGCCACCTTTTGCAGCAATTTCAGCTGCAAGTCTCTTGGGGTATGTCTCTATAAGCTTGGCACATCTAGCCACTGGGATTTTTGCCCTTTCTTCAATGCAAAACTGCTTCAGCTCCTTCAAGTTGGATGGGTTCCACTGGTGTACAGGAATCTTTAAGTCATACCACAGATTCTCAATTGGATTGAGGTCTGAGCTTTGACTAGGCCATTCCAAGACATTTAAATGTTTCCCCTTAAACCACTTGAGTGTTGCTATAGCAGTATGCTGTCATTCTACCCCTGAACAGGCAGTTAACCCACTGTTCCTAAGCCGTCATTGAAAATAAGAATTTGTTCTTAACTGACTTGCCTAGTTAAATAAAGGTAAAATAAAAATTGTCCTGCTGGAAGGTGAACCTCCGTCCCAGTCTCAAATCTCTGGATGACTGAAACAGGTTTCCCTCAATAATTTCCCTGTATTTAGCGCCATCATCATTCCTTCAATTTTGACCAGTTTCCCTGTCCCTGCCGATGGAAAAAAAACAGATCCCTGCCGATGGATTTTTTTCATGCCAAAAAGCTCAATTTGAGTCTCATCTGACCAGAGTACCTTCTTCCATATGTTTGGGGAGTCTCCCACATGCCTTTTGGCCAACACCAAACATGTTTGCTTCTTCTTTTTTAAGCAATGGCTTTTTTCTGGCCACTTTTCTGTAAAGTGTATGGCTTAAAGTGGTCCTATGGACAGATACGCCAATCTCTGCTGTGGAGCTTTGCAGCTCCTTCAGGTTTATCTTTGGTATCTGTGTTGCCTCTCTGATTAATGCCCTACATGCCTGGTCCGTGAGTTTTGATGGGCGGCACTCTCTTGGCATGTTTGCCCCTTCCTTAGTGACGTTGCAGACTCTGAGGCCTTTCAGAACAGGTGTATATATACTGACATCATGTGACAGATCATGTGACACTTAGATTTCACACAAGGGGACTTTATTTAACTAATTATGTGACTTCTGAAGGTAATTGGTTGCACCAGATCTTATTTAGGGGCTTCATAGCAAAGTGGTTGAATCCATATACACGCACCACTTTTCAGTTTTTCTTTTTTTGGAACAAGTTGTTTTTTAAATTTCACTTCAGCAATTTGGACTATTTTGTGTATGTCCATTACATGAAATCCAAATAAAAATCTATTTAAATTACTGGTTGTAATGCAACAAAATAGGGAAACTGCAAAGGGGATGAGTACTTTTGCAAGGCACTGTACTTTTTATCAAATACTCATTCTGAACTATCGTAATGTTCTTGGATCTGCAAAACCCCCAGCCTTGCTCATTATTCAGTACTACACATGGGTTTAATTATTTATTTGCTAGCTAACTAAATAATAACACAGAATTAACATACACACTTTACATGAGACAAAGGTGCCTAGTGGACTGACAAAATATGACGGCTTTTACACAGAGATGGAGAGGGGGAAAAAGAGAGAGACCGAGAAAAACGTAAACATTCTATAACTATTCTCCCATTAAACATATACTTTGCACATGAACCGCCGCCAATTTGGAATAAGAAATCATGAATGTGTTTACATGTGTGAAATGCCTTTGTTCGTTGTTTATTTCGGTCGGAAACAAGCCTTCTCTGAAAGTTGTTAGCCTTCCAGCTGTATGGCTCTGATTGTCTGAAAGGGCTATCCCCTTTCCCGTCTTCTACTGTTGTTCACTCTGGAAGATAACAGCCATGTCGACGGTTCCCATTGGTGATGAGCGTAGTAGGATAGTCTCACTTAGATGAGCTTTTCTCAATATCTGACTTAAGACAGCTGTACCAGTGATTTTCTGAGATGAGCTTTTCGCCTCTTCCTCCTCGTGTTGGTATTCAGGATTCGGACCACAATAGACATGAGCTGCAGCTCTTCGTCTCTCTGGTCTAAAGGAAGGTGAGTATTTCTTCACCCCATTTAAAACATGTAGCTCTCGCCTCACGTTTCCTGGTCTAATGTTAATTTCGTAACAAAGGCTTTTTATGCACTCTGGCCAAAAGGGGCGTTCCATCATGCTGACAAGCTCTCTGACCTCACCCGGGGCGTGGCTACTTAATGTGCAAAGGATATGATTAGAAGTTCTCTCTTACCCGTCCTAAAAGCTCTTTCATATCTTAACAAAAATACTTGAATCATTTTTCATATTGTATTCACAACATATTGGATGAAAACTGGACAGATAAAGTGGGTATCCTTTCCAAGTTGTAGTATTTGGTCCATACCGTTTTTAATAACATCACAAAATGAAAAACAATATGACATTAGTTTCCTATGTCTCCCCACTGACTATTTCCCATGTCGTTACTTTAGAAATATTGTTCCATGATTCACTTTTTTAACGTTAAGAGTTTTCGGACTGCAAAAATCTCTCTAGACAACAGCATTTCTTTGGTTGATACTAAAGGGTAGAGAGAGAGAGTTCTCTCCTGCTTAAATTTACGACCAGGTGTGGAGGTTTCAAAACCCCCACGGTTCTCTCTTCCCCTCATTTGTCGGTGGGAGAGGGTCTGGTTATTGTCAGCCATTGCTAAGCTGACCTGAACCATTGTGATCCTCACAGGACAGTCATGACACAGTGTTGTAACAATGTGCAAATACTTAAAGTAGAAAATGGAAAATAAATAAACGTAAATACATGTTTGTTTTTCTTCAAACACCATTGTTAACAGGTCACAAATCTTGCTGCTGTGATTGCACGCTGTGGGTCTGGAATTGTATTTGTTTTCAAATCTTTGTGGGTCTGTGTAATCTGAGGGTATTATGTATCTCTAATATGCTCATACATTTGGCAGGAGGTTAGGAAGTGCAGCTCAGTTTTGAATGGATTTTGTAGGCAGTGTGCACAGCCTGTACATAGTCAAAGCTTTTCTTAATTTTGGGTCAGTCACAGTGGTCCGGTATTCTGCCACTGTACTCTGTTTAGGGCCAAATAGCGTTCTAGTTTGCTCACTGAAAAGAAAAATATATATTTACAATGTGTCACGTAATATTGTTTTGTGTTCTCATGATTTCGGTTGGGTCTAATTGTGTTTCCAGGACCAGCTTGCTATCTCTCCCTCTCTCCTACACCCTGTCTGTCCTTGCTCTCCCTCTCTCATTCCCAGTGTCTGCTTCACTGTCAACCTTTCCCCACTCTCCTCTAGCCCCCCTCTTTCTGTCACTCACTTTCTCTTCTGTTTCCGCTCTACCCTTTTTCTCTCTATCTGTCTCTGAAAGTCTCCTCTCCCCTGGCGTCCGTAGGGAAATAGAGGTGGGCAAAATCTGTTCTCGCAGTCTGGCTGGCGGAGGCAGAGACAGAGTTAGTGGCAGATGCAGGCTTATCGCCTCAGCTGTTTTCCAGGCCAGTATGTCTGCCCTAGAGGAAGCCTGATTTAAATTTCAGACCATACATTTGATGTAGATAGATTTACCTGTGCCTATAATGCCACATGTATGTGTGCAATTTAAAGGTTTGCCTATATTATTGACAACATGCAGGTAGCTAACATGAATTTGAATTCTTGTCATGTGTATTCAGCTATCCAGTGCTGCCAACAACTCATGCCAGTTGCTGACTGTTTGCGGGTATATATTGTGGTGTCTCTGTGTGTACAATGGGTGCTGTGTAAAGCACAAAAGGCCATTGTTTTCAAAATCAAGTTTGCTGAGATTTCACTGTTTATATAGTATTTTCGTGAGCCAGGGGTCAAACTAATGTTCTTTATTTTCCACGCTTTTCCTGGCAGAGGAAGCTTTCTCTCTCTGACACATACACACACCCCAACATTCATGCACACAACCACACACACACACCTGGAGCCTAAACTGCTTAGGGTTGTGAAGAAGTAACAACACATTGACAACAGCATTTGATTTTGTATACAAGCTGCAAGCATAATACAGACAAATCCAAGCTTGCATACAAATTCATTGCGAGATCTGGCAAGCCATTCCAAATAGCTTTTTGATGCTGAATATAGAGTGAGAAGAAGCCTGTCAGCAGTGGAGTGACTCAAGTACCCTGTTGCCTCTGCATTCATGACATCATTACTGTCCCAAAATTCCTGCCTTTGCCCACTGCTTTAAAGAAATGGGATGGATCCTCACATTGTCTAAAACTGGAGCAAGAAGTGGTTAAAGTTGCAACTAACTGAGCCCTTTTGTCAATCCTCTGTATGATGAGGTCATAAGCAGTTGTGGGTTTTCAGCAGGTCTGGGTGTTATTGATGTTTTATTGATGTTATTTTAATGTTTTGCCATGACCACCAGCTTATGTGTGTCTTTGCGTGCCATATAATTTAATAGAACACGTTCACATTAAATAGTCATATAATATATCTCTATGGTGTCTTATCACCAGGTGCGGGAGCTGCAGACGCGTCTCCAGAGCTCCCAGCCTGCAGGCCTGTCCAGCCCCGGGCGTCTCACCCCCGCCTCCCGTCCAATCAACCCCAGCACTGGGGAACTCAGCACCAGCAGCAGCAGTAACGACATACCTGTGGCCAAGGTAGAACACACACACTATGACATGCATAGTAAGGGGAAGAAAAAAAAGTTATGCATGTGGAAGTACATTAAAGGGTTAAGACTTCACACGGTCTTGAGTAATAGAATTGATGAAATGGAACATCGTACATTCATATGAGGTAATGCAATGTCTCTCTGGGGATCTTATGAACTCTCCTCTGGAATGACCAAGGACAAACATTTTGTTTTCTTTTTGCAATTTTCACCATCTCTTATAGTACTGTCTCTATGAGTTGAATTGCGCGCGCGCACACACACACACTAATCAGCATACTAGCCTTTGGCATGTCCAGCCAGGGAGGGACAGTGGTAATCAGGCAACCATTCGCTCTTCCACTGTCCCGTGTGTGTCCTTGACATTGAGCCTCAGAGGGAATACAATACATTAGAGCAGTGGACCTTTTCTGAGCCGAGATCACTTTCTGAGTGAAAATGAAGGCTGAGACATACCCCAGATAAAAAAAAATGTAAACCTATGCAACATTAACCTATTAAAAACAGCTCTGTAGAAATCAAGTTTGCATTATGCTATATGCCCAATTCATTATGCAATGCCTGAATTGCCCTGCCAATGATGCTCTTCTCAGGCATTACATTTCACACTGGTAATAGATCATAATTTGTTGTATTACTTGTGAGCATACATTGAAATAATGTGCTTGCTTTATGTTACTGGACTGCTTGTGCCTGCCTCTGATGGTCAGTCTCAGCAGGGGGAGTGCATCAGTGGGTCCGCCTCTCACCATCAGACTATCCCTCCGCCCTCCCCGCTTCGCTAAGACCAAAAAGGGGATGGCGAAACTCGAGTCCCGCCGCATCAGTTCTGCCTCATGTACAAATTCATGTTGTTGCTCTTATGACCAGAGTAAGTGAAATATTCCTTGATTTAAAAGAAGACCGTCGCTATTAATAACAATGCAAGCCTATCAATACACGTTGCTACTCATTCATTGAAACGGTAGTGTGAGTGGCTTATAAAAGGGATGACTAAAAATTCAACATGAACTCACTCATAAAAACAGCAGCTCTTTGCTGTAATTGTTGACAGTCTCTCTTTAGTCAATGGTTTTAGATGTTTTGAAATCACAGTATCAACTTCCTTTGCTGTGTGCTCGAGAAAGCTGTAGGTAAAAGCCTGTAGGTGCACTTGATTTTCTCTCCGGGCACGCAGAGTTGGTACCTTCAGACATATGGCAGCTGACAAAAGTGCACCGACTGCCAACAGTGCGAGACAGAAAAGAGTAGGAATGTAAGGCTGTATCGTTGTTTTTTTTTATAGAAATGTTTTGCGATTGACTAGGAATGCCTTGGAGATCAAGCAGTTTGTTGTCTTGTTGCTAGGTGGCGGAGCGGGTGAAACTGTCTAAAACCAGGTCGGAGTCTTCCTCCACCGAGAGGCCTGTTCTGGGATCAGAGATCAGCAGCATCGGGGTAAGGAGCTACTGGATGCCTATTCAGCTACTAGGCTTTGAGGGGGAAGATGGCAATGTTAAAATAAAGGAAGTAGGATAGAGAGAGGGGTAGACAGAATACGAGAGAGAGCGACAGTAGGTAGGACATTTCCTTGTAGCAGCTGGCCGATGATAACCGCAGCATCAGCAGAAGTGTTAGAGATGGGTATCTATCACCAGTATGGTGTGACAGACCTGGTGTAGCTCATACCCCACAGCTCCCCTCCCTCTGCACCCACAAAGCCTCGTTGACACTAAAGATAGATCTGACAACGTCACCTCGAACAGAGGAACGGGGGGAACTATCAACAGACCCAGATACAGTGCCATCGGAAAGTATTCAGACCCCTTTACTTTTTCACATTTTGTTACATTACAGCCTTATTCTAAAATGGAAAAAAGTTCCTCAGCAATCTACACACAATACCCCATAATGACAAAGCGAAAACAGGTTTGTATACATTTTTGCAAATGTATTAAAAACAGAAATACCTTAGTTACATAAGTATTCAGACCCTTTGCTATGAGGCTCGAATTTGATCCATTGATCATCCTTTTTTATTTATTTTTTATTTCACCTTTATTTAACCAGGTAGGCTAGTTGAGAACAAGTTCTCATTTACAACTGCGACCTGGCCAAGATAACGCATAGCAGTGTGAACAGACAACAACAGAGTTACACATGGAGTAAACAATAAACAAGTCAATAACACAGTAGAAAAAAAGAGTCTATATACATTGTGTGCAAAAGGCATGAGGAGGTAGGCGAATAATTACAATTTTGCAGATTAACACTGGAGTGATAAATGATCAGATGGTCATGTGCAGGTAGAGATACTGGTGTGCAAAAGAGCAGAAAAGTAATTAAATAAAAACAGTATGGGGATGAGGTAGGTAAATTGGGTGGGCTATACAACAATGGACTATGTACAGCTGCAGCGATCGGTTAGCTGCTCCAACTTCAGCGATTTTTGCAATTCGTTCCAGTCACAGGCAGCAGAGAACTAGAAGGAAAGGCGGCCAAATGAGGTGTTGGCTTTAGGGATGATCAGTGAGATACACCTGCTGGAGCGCGTGCTACGGGAGTCGAGGATCGGTAGGATAGTCAGTTTTACTAGGGTAAGTTTGGCGGCGTGAGTGGAGGCTTTGTTGTGGAATAGAAAGACGACTCTAGATTTTATTTTAGATTGGAGATGTTTGATATGAGTCTGGAAGGAGAGTTTACAGTCTAGCCAGACACCTAGGTACGTATAGATGTCCACATATTCTAGGTCGGAACCATCCAGGGTGGTGATGCTTGTCGGGCGTGCGGGTGCAGGCAGCGAACGGTTGAAAAGCATGCATTTGGTTTTACTAGCATTTAAGAGCAGTTTTTACAACTTGATTGGAGTCCAACTGTGTTAAATTCAATTGATTATACACGATTTGGAAAGGCACATATCTGTTTATATAAGATCCCACAGTTGACAGTGCATGTCAGATCAAAAACCAATTGAGATTGAAGGAATTGTCAGTAGAACTCTGAGACTGGATTGTTTTCATGCATGGATCTGGGGAAGGGTACCAAAACATTTCTCCAGTATTGAATGTCCCCAAGAACACAGTGGCTTCCTTCATTCTTAAATGGAAGAAGTTTGGAACCACCAAGACTCTTCCTAGAGCTGGCATCCCAGGCAAACTGAGCAATCCTGGGAAAAGGGCCACCAAGAACCCAGCTCTAGAGTTCGTCTGTGGAGATGGGAGAACCTTCCAGAAGGACAACCGTGTCTGCAGCACTCCACCAGTCAGGCCTTTATGGTAGAGTGGCCAGACGGAAGCCACTCCTCGGTAAAAGGAACATGACAGCCTGCTTGGAGTTTGCCAAAAGGCAACTAAAGACTCTCAAATCATGAGGAACAAGATTCTCTGGTCTGATGAAACCAAGATTGAACTCTTTGGCCTGAATGCCAAACGTCACATCTGGAGGAAACCTGCACCATCCCTATGATGAAGCATGGTGGTGGCAGCATCATGCTGTGAGGATGTTTTTCAGCAGCAGGGACTGGGAGACTAGTCAGGATCGTGGCAAAGATGAATGGAGCAAAGTACAGAGAGATCCTTATTGAAAACCTGCTACAGAGTGCTCACGACCTCAGACTGGGGTGAAGGTTCACCGTCCAACAGGACAACGACCCTAAGCACACAGCCAAGACAACGCAGGAGTGTCTTTGGAATAAGTCTCTGAATGTCTTTGAGTGGCCCAGCCAGAGCCCGGACTTGAACCCGATCAAACATCTCTGGAAAGACCTGAAATAGCTGTGCAGCAACGCTCCCCATCCAACCTGACAGAGCTTGAGATGATCTGCAGAGAAGAATGGGAGAAACTTCCCAAATACAGGTGTTCCAAGCTTGTATCATCATACCCAAGAAGACTCAACGTTGTAATTTATGACAAAGGTGCTTAAACAAAGTACTGAGTAAAGGGTCTGAATACTTATGTAAATGTGATATTTCAGTTTATTTTTTATAATTTAGCTAAAAAATCTAAACCTGTTTTTGCTTTGTCATTATGGGGTATTGTGGATAGATTGGTTAGTAAAAAAAGCAATTGAGTCAATTTTAGAATAAGGCTGTAACATAACAAAATGTGGAACAAGTCAAGGGGTCTTAATACTTTCCAAAGGCACTGTACAGTACAGTCGTGACCAAAAGTTTTGAGAATGACACAAATATAAATTCACACAAAGTCTGCTGCCTCAGTTTGTTTTATGGCAATTTGCATATACTCCAGAATGTTATGAAGAGTGATCAGATGAATTGCAATTAATTGCGAAGTCCCTCTTTGCCATGCAAATGAACTGAATCCCCCCCAAAAACATTTCCACTGCATTTCAGCCCTGCCACAAAAGGACCAGCTGACATCATGTCAGTGATTCTCTCGTTAACCCAGGTGTGAGTGTTGATGAGGACAAGGCTGGAGATCACTCTGTCATGCTGATTGAGTTTGAATAACAAACTGGAAGCTTCAAAAGGAGGGTGGTGCTTGGAATCATTGTTCTTCCTCTGTCAACAATGGTTACCTGCAAGGAAACATGTGCCGTCAAGGATATTGCTGCCAGTAAGATTGCACCTAAATCAACCATTTATCGGATCATCAAGAACTTCAAGGAGAGCAGTTCAATTGTTGTGAAGAAGGCTTCAGGGCGCCCAAGAAAGTCCAGCAAGCGCCAGGACCGTCTCCTAAAGTTGATTCAGCTGCGGGATCGGGGCACCACCAGTACAGAGCTTGCTCAGGAATGGCAGCAGGCAGGTGTGAGTGCATCTGCACGAACAGTGAGGCAAAGACTTATGGAGGATGGCCTGATGTCAAGAAGGGCAGCAAAGAAGCCACTTCTCTCCAGGAAAAACATCGGGGACAGACTGATAATCTGCAAAAGGTACAGGGATTGGACTGCTGAGGACAAGGGGTAAAGTCATTTTCTCTGATGAATCCCCTTTCCGATTGTTTGAGGCATCCGGAAAAAAGCTTGTCCGGAGAAGACAAGGTGAGCGCTACCATCAGTCCTGTGTCATGCCAAAAGTAAAGCATCCTGAGACTATTCATGTGTGGGGTTGCTTCCCAGCCAAGGGAGTGGGCTCACTCACAATTTTGCCTAAGAACACAGCCATGAATAAAAAATGGTACCAACACATCCTCCGAGAGCAACTTCTCCCAACCATCCAGGTTGGTGCCGAACAATGCCTTTTCCAGCATGACGGAGCACCTTGCCATAAGGCAAAAGTGATAACTAAGTGGCTCGGGGAACAAAACATCGATATTTTGGGTCCATGGCCAGGAAACTCCCCAGACCTTAATCCCATTGAGAACTTGTGGTCAATCCTCAAGAGGCAGGTGGACAAACAAAACCCCACAAATTCTGACAAACTCCAAGCATTGATTATGCAAGAATGGGCTGCCATCAGTCAGGATGTGGCCCAGAAGTTAATTGACAGCATGCCAGGGCGGATAGCAGAGGTCTTGAAAATGAAGGGTCAACACTGCAAATATTGACTCTTTGCATGAACTTCATGTAATTGTCAATAAAAGCCTTTGACACTTATGAAATGCATGTAATTATACTTCAGTATTCCATAGTAACATCTGACAAAAATATATAAAGACACTGATGCAGCAAACTTTGTGGAAATTAATATTTGTGTCATTCTCAAAACTTTTGGCCACAGCTGTACATCGTTTTATCTCTCTCCTCTTTCATTCCTCTTCTGATGCCCTCTTTTCTCTAGTGCCTCTCTCCCTTTCCTTCCCTCTCTTTTTATATCTCCCTCTCTCCCCTTGGTGTGTGTTCAGGTGTGAGTGACAGGAACCAATCCTAATGATTCCAGGGCTTCTCTTTTCCTTGAATCTCTGGCCACCAAAATTCTCTTTAGCCGGAACCCATCTGGCCCAAAAAGACTTGAAAGAGAGTGAGAGGGAAGTGCGAGAAAGAGATGCATACTGTTAGTATTCCTCTGGGACTAGGCTGAGACAGATTATGTAAAGGAGGGAGAGCAAAGTTCAATAGAAAACCTGTATACAATCTCTTGAAAAATAGTTTAATCTCAATAAAACCAATCTGTATAATTAAAGGTTATAAACACATTCTGTATAAACTCAATGTGGATTAAGAGAGTGGAGGATCACAAAGAAATCCCCTCAGTCTGCCTGACCCATTAAATTCCAATTGTGCTGTTTTTACGTTGTGATTTTTGGCTACACCTTGACTCACATTGGATGAAGATCTGTCTACTCCCCTCCATAGATGTAAATGTCAGTCTTTCCCCCATGTACCCCTGTTCCTCCTCCTCCCAGGTGTCCAGTAATGTGGCGGAGCACTTGGCACACTCCCTCCAGGACTGCTCCAACATCCAGGAGATCTTCCAGACCCTCTACTCCCACGGATCAGCCATCTCTGAGAACAAGATCAGGGAGTTTGAGGTGGAGACGGAGAGACTTAACAGGTGACACTCAAACCACGTTGCCTGTCACTTAAAGCCCTGATCTTCATCTTATAAGTAATGTTATAATAAAGTTATACTTTATCCCATTAATGTCAAAATGTACACACACCTGTCTATATAAGGTCCCACAGTTGACAGTGCAACCAAGCCATGAGGTTGAAAGAATTGTCCGTAGTGCTCCGAGACGGGATTGTGTCGAGGCACAAATCTGGGGAAGGGTACAAAAACATTTCTGCAACATTGAAGGTTCCCAAGAACGCAGTGGCCTCCATCATTCTTAAATTAAAGAAGTTTGGAACAACCAAGTATCTTCCTAGATCTGGCCAAACTGAGCAATCAGGGGATAAGGGACTTGGTCAGGGAGGTGACCAAGAAACCGATGGTCACTCTGACAGAGCTCCAGAGTTCCTCTGTAGAGATGGGAGAACCTTCCAGAATCAAATCATATCGAATTGTATTTGTCACTTGCGCTGAATACAACAGGTTTAGACCTTACAGTGAAATGCTTAATAAAAGCCCTTAACCCACAATGCAGTTTTAAGAAAATAACAACAACAAAAAAGTAACAAATAAACAAATAAAAGTAACAAATAATTAAAGAGCAGCGTCAATGTGCGGGGGCACCAGTTAGTCGAGGTAATTGCGGTAATATGTGCATGCCGGTAGAGTTATTAAAGTGACAATGCATAGATAATAAACAGAGTAGCAGCAGCTTAGAAGAGTGGGGGGGGCAATAAAAATAGTTGCCATTTGAGTAGATGTACAGGAGTCTAATGGCTTGGGGGTAGAAGCTGTTTAGAAACCTCTTGGACTTAGACTTGGCGCTCCGGTGCCTACTGCTTGCCGTCTGGTAGCAAAGAGAACAGTCTATGACTAGGGTGGCTGGTGTCTTTGACAATGCGAGTCAAGGTGACAATTGTTTGTGCCTTCCTCTGACACCACCTGGTTTTAGAATACGGCTGTAACGTAACAAATGTGGGAAAAGTTGATGGTCTGAATCATTTTCGAATGTATTGTATGTAAGTTTACATCGGTAAAATACACGAATTTGCTTTGTATTGATTTAGGATAAAAAAGGCCATGTTTAAAATGTAAACTGTAGTATTAACATCCCCTGGCCTACACTAGTTTAGAGGTTCACACTAGAGGTACTTATCTATCAGCGAGTCTTCATTATGGGCCCTTTAAGAAAGCCCAAGCCTGTGAATGAACCCGATTCAGGCACATGTTCAATATTTATGTTCTAACATGCAGGTGAATTTTTATAAAACCGGTCTTATTTCCAGCTCTTCTTTTCCTCAAAAAGCTCCCTTCAGAAGTCTGTTCCAAGCGAATGAAGTAGTAACTCTTCAAACAGTGTACTTTAGGATCTTTGGGGGGATTTCAAACTTAGCGAATTATGTTATGACGTTTCCTCATAATCCTGACTATTTGGAAGTGAGATGTGGAGATCTGAGTGTTCTCAGTAGGAGGGCTTAAGTCGTAATCCTTTGTAATTCCTGTGCGTTTTATCACTTCATTCCAGTCAGAGCTTCAGACTTAGTAGACATTTAAAGCAGATGGGTTTGAAATGTTGTGAAACACTGCTTATACAGTTCTGTAGGTCTGTCTCTCAGGCCAAATCGAATGTCAAGATCGCGGTGATTGTTCAGTTTTCTATTTTTTCGAACAAAGAACACATTACGATCACTCTTTTTTTTTAGGCTTATCCAAATGGATAAGTACGCTTAAAGGGATAGTTTACCTTGAAACCATTGTCATACCTCATAAGTGGTATAATACATCATAAGTGCGCCAATCCAAAATGAAGGGGATAGCTTGGCACCCGGTAACCTGTGACTTAGATTTTGGGGTGTGTCTACTTAAAGGTTGTTATTTTGCCCATGTTTTTATGGGATGTCTAACCACCAGGCTGCGGACACGCCCCCTTTTCTCTTCATTAAGCCCTGAGTGCTTTATCGACAGCCTTAATTATATGGATAGTTACGTGTCACTAGCTACTCTCATATAATCTACCCATAAAACCAAGGCCATTTGAGTAAGAGAGAGGAGGGTGGCTATAGTTGCACCGTCCGTTTGTCCCCTAACACTCCCTTTACTGCAATAGCTGATGTGTGATGAGCGATCTGGCACAAAATAACTGCCGTGAATCACCCAGGTGGGTGCTTTAAATCGCTGGTGGAGGGGTGACTTGCAATGTGAAGTGCTTTGAGGTATAACAAGCACTTTATACAGTAAATGTAATCCAATAATGATGACTAATGTGTGTGTTCCAGCCGCATCGAGCACCTGAAGTCTCAGAATGACCTCTTGACCATCACGTTGGAGGAGTGTAAGGGCAACGCAGAGAGGATGAGCATGCTGGTCGGCAAATACGAGTCCAACGCTACCGCCCTACGACTGGCACTGCAGTACAGGTACGCAGACACACGGACACACACACTCTCACGCGCGCACACACAAAGCAAGGCCTAACCTAATGGAGCATGCAAAATACACGTTACTCACATTCCCACACTCATGCTTGTGCTCAAGTGCCAAGGTGAAAATCTGAATCCAAATGTCTTCATCCACATCTATGGACAAGCTTCATTTTCTTAGCTAACAAATACCTTTATCAAGCTGTAACCGTCAGAGCCATACTAATGCTACCTCATTAGAAGCCTCTTCCGGTAATTATAATTAGGCTGCTTTCGCGGCGGTCACGGCCTCTTTTGTACGTCGCCTTAGGTAGCAGCCATCCGCATCTCATTAGCATTCTCATCCCCTTGGCCAATCAAGGGGTCTGTGTGCAGAGCTAACGCAAACGAGAATGGAAAGGAAAACGGATCTCATCTGAGTGGTAATTTATGATTAGCATAATGCTAGTCATTCAACTATGCTTATTCTGTGGTGATGTTATGAAATGCAGAAAAGTTCTGTTTTGAACCCTTTTCTTGCGTGGGAAGATTTAGGGAGACGTTCTGCCAATGGCCGACCTCAAATGGAAAAAGTAGCATTTTTAGCTGTTGATGTTGGGTGAATGTTATGTTGTGGGGGCATGATATGGGAATGTTACGTGTGTTTCTCATGGCATTTATGCCATAGCATGTCTCAGGAAGATGGTACTCATGTTGCCTCATCGGCAAAGCTTAGCTATGATCAGATGCGTAAACTGACAGACACCGAAATAGACTGACAGACACCGAAACAGAAACATTATAGCAATAAAAGATCATTAATTGTCTTGCCCATTACACCGGAGTACACAACACACTGAATAGCCCCCAAATGCATTGTTAATATCACACCAGTTACATTACACACACACTCTCTCAATGTATACATTTCCCCCTGTAGCCCTGATGCCAGCGCTTTGATTGAATTCAGCCCCACCGAGTGTGATGTCACGCCGTTGGGTCATTTGGGAAGAGATAGACTTTCATTGGAGCGAGGGTGGATGGGGGACTGTGGTGTGTGTGTGTGTCTAATATGTGGTGGAAGATTCTTCAAGGCTCGCTCTCTCTGTGTGTGTGTGTGTGTGTGTGTGTGTGTGTGTGTGTGTGTGTGTGTGTGTGTGTGTGCACATGTGTTCGTGAGAGAGTTGGACTCTTTGTGTCATTTTAAAACTATAATCATAAGATAAAACATCAGGGTGTATTCTGGTGGTGATGCTGACAACTTTTTGGTGTTCATTCTTGAGAGAGTGACTAACTCATAGTGTTGGAGTGAGCTATTAAAGGGTGTAAAGGTATCCACAGGATTTGTTTTGGTACGGCTGAACTAGCAGTCGTGTGTGTGAGTGCGTAAATGGGAAACGTGTGTCTTTAAATCAGGTCTGGCCCTCTAGTGTCAACGGTCTCTCACACTCACACACAAGCACACACAAACACCTGACCTACCTCAAATCCACTCAAAATAAAGAGAGACTAGCTACGAGGACAAAATAAATACAATAGATGTTCCATGTCTAAATTGAGTGCAGACTTCAGACTTCCTCTGTGGACAAATGAGGAGTTTTCTTTGTAGGCGTAATACTTGGTTAATTACCCAAGCTCTCTCTGTATTTGTTTGGAGTAGAGGTGTTTTTTCCCCTGATGTGTAATCGTTGACTGATTAAAAGATATTGCCTCGCTAAAAGATTTCCACAGGATTGTTTTTCTTCCATCTCTGAGCCCCAGGCAAACACACACACACGCAACACACGCTATAATGACTGTAGTTATATAGAAATCAGCACCTCTCAGCCATAGTCCTTTTGAACGCTTGATGAAAGTGCAGCCCAGATAAGTGGACGCAAGAGGCCTCTGCATTCCTCCACTAAGAGTGTGTGTGTGTGTGTGTGTGTGAGAGAGAGAGAGAGAGTTGATATGTGTTATCATTCAGTAGTTGAGTAGTGCAAATAGGTTTAGCTGACATGTTTGTCTATGGGTTCTTTGTTAATCAGTGATCAGGGGCCTATGAGATACTTTATAAGTGTGTGAGTGTTAACATAAATAATAATATGTTTTATTGTCACATACACCGGATAGGTGCAGTGAAATGTGTTGTTTTACAGGGTCAGCCATAGAAGTTCGGCGCCACTGGAGCAATTATGGTTAAGTGCCTTGCTCAAGGGCACATCGACAGACTTTTCACCTTGTCGGCTCGTGTGTGTGTTCTGTCTCCCAGTGAACAGTGTATAGAGGCCTATGAGCTGCTGTTGACGCTGGCGGAGAGTGAACAGAGTCTGGTACTGGGCCAGTTCAGAGCTGCCGGAGTGGGCGACGTAGGTGAGTAACACACACACACTCACTCTTCATGCCTACACGGGCTCGTTTGTTCTTTGATCAGTGCAGATTTGTTTCTTCCTACACTCAGAGACCCACAGTTGAACTCCAACCAATCAAAGCAAAGAAGCCACCTCTCAAAAATACTCTTTTAATCTATTACTCATTATATACTCTCTTTTATGAATTGCTCCACTCTCATTTCATTCCTTTGCAAACCTCACCTCCATCACTCCTGTTTTCTCTTCACTTCACTTCATCCTCCCATCATAAACTTTAATCAGACTAAATAAATATAAAGAACCAGTCCATTTAAAAAATTGGGAGGCCCCTTACACTTCAGTGTTGTGATGCAACAAAGCTAACATAAATATATGGAAATATATTGGAAATATCAAAATTACAACCAATTAATTGCAGCAAAAGTAAGGAACTTGTCTGTCAACCCTGCATTGAAGACCAAAATTGGCAAAAGAAAATTGTGATGAATAAAAAAAGTATACCAGTTTCATTTAAGGACCAAAAAATGTACAGCTGTGCCATATAGATTGGGAAATAGTTGGGAAGAGATTTTCAATGTACCGCTTTTCTGTGAAGGGAGTAGTACGCAGCGTTGTACGAGATCTTCAGTTTCTTGGCAATTTCTTGCATGAAATAGCCTTCATTTCTCAGAATAAGACTAGACTGGCGAGTTTCAGAAGAAAGCTCTTTGGTCATTTTGAGCCTGTAATCGAACCCACAAATGCTGATGCTCCAGATACTCAACTAGTCTAAAGAAGGCCAGTTTTGACCTTCTTTCATCAGGACAACAGTTTTCAGCTGTGCTAACATAATTGCAAAAGGGTTTTCTAATGATCAATTAGCCTTTTAAAATTATAAACTTGGATTAGCTAACACAACGTGCCATTGGAACACAGGAGTGATGGTTGCTGATTATGGGCCTCTGTACGCCTATGTAGATATTCCATAAAAGTCAGTCGTTTCCAGCTACAATAATCATTTACAACATTAACAATGTCTACACTGTATTTCTAATCAACTTGATGTTTTTTAATGGACAAAAAAATTGCTTTTCTTTCAAAAACAAGGACATTTCAAAGTGACCCAAACTTTTGAAGGTTTCCTCCAGACGTAATGCTTTGCATTCAGGCCAAAGATTTCAATCTTGGTTTCATCATACCAGAGAATCTTGTTTCTCATGGTCTGAGAATATTTAGGTGCCTTTTGGCAAACTCCAAGCGGGCTGTCATGTGCCTTTTACTGAGGAGTGGCTTCCGCCTGGCCTGATTGGTGGAGTGCTGCAGAGATGGTTGTCCTTCTAGAATGTTCTCCCATCTCCACAGAGGCACTATAGAGCTCTGTCAGAGTGACCATCGGGTTCTTTGTCACCTCCCTGACCCAAGTCCCTTCTCCCCCGATTGCTCAGTTTGGCCGGGCGGTTTGGCTTGGTGGTTCCAAACTTCTTCCATTCAATAATGGAGGCCACTGTGTTCTTGGGGACTTTCAATGTTGCAGACTTTATTTTAAGAATGGGAAATGTCAGAATAGTAGCAGAGAGAATGATTTATTTCAGCTTTTATTTTTTTCATCACATCACAGTCATGTTTGCTCGCACATGCTTTTTCAGTTCTGCCCACAAATTGTCTATAGGATTGAGGTCAGGGCTTTGTGATGGCCACTCCAATACCTTTACTTTGTTGTCCTTAAGCAATTTTGCTACAACTTTGGAAGTATGCTTGGGGTCATTGTCCATTTGGAAGGCCCATTTGCGACCTAACTTTAACTTCCTGACTGATGTCTTGAGATGTTGCTTCAATATATCCACATCATTTTTCTGCCTCATGATGCCATCTATTTTGTGAAGTGCACCAGTCCCTCCTGCAGCAAAGCACCCCCACAACATGATGCTGCCACCCCCGTGCTTCACAGTTTGGATGGTGTTCTTCGGCTTCCAAGCCTCCCCCTTTTTCCTCCAAACATAACGATGGTCATTATAGCCAAACAGTTCTATTTTTGTTTCATCAGACCAGAGGACATTTCTCCAAAAAGTACTATCTTTGTCCCCATGTGCAGTTGCAAACTGTAATCTGACTTTTTTATGGCGGTTTGGAACAATGGCTTCTTCATTGCTGAGCGGCCTTTCATGTTATGTCGATATAGGACTCATTTTACTGTGGACTTAGATACTTTTGTACCTGTTTCCTCCAGCATCTTCACAAGGTCCTTTGCTGTTGTTCTGGGATTGATTTCCACTTTTCGCACCAAAGTACATTCATCTCTAGGAGACAGAATGCGTCTCCTTCCTGAGCGGTATGACGGCTGCGTGGTCCCATAGTGTTTATACTTGCGTACTATTGTTTGTACAGATGAATTTGGTACCTTCAGGTGTTTGGAAATTGCTCCCAAGGATGAACCAGACTTGTGGAGGTCTACAATTGTTATCTGAGGTCTTGGCTTGGCTTTCTGAGGTCTTGGCCTCACGACTCCCTTGTAACACATGCCTCCCTCCTAACCGTTTCCCCTTCAACACAAAACAGTATCTCAGACGAACATCCCTTTATTCATCTAATGCTGACTAACATTACATATAGTATTTGCAGCCTTGTATAGCCACGTGTACAGTACATTTTCATTTGGACTACTTCATTCAATCGTGGTTAATGTGGCATATATTTTTAGATGTAGTACATTCAAGACCAAATGTTGGCTTTGTGACAGCCCTGGCAATTACAATGACTCCGGCAAATAAAAGCTAATTGACATCTCTCTTTCTACTGTGTGTGTGTGTGTGTATGTAGGTGAGAAGTTGGGAGAGGAGAGCATCACTCAAATCCTGAAGAGGGCCCATGACTGCAGGAAGACAGCAGAGAATACAGCCAAGGATCTGCTGGGCAGGCTGGACGGTAGCTGTGGAGCCGCATTCGCTGTGACTGGCTGCAGTGTTCAACCATGGGAGAGCCTGTCCTCCAATAGTCACACTAGGTATGTGTGTATATCAGTGGCAGTCGGTGCCGTTTAAGATGACAAAGGATATATATATTTTTTTATGAGCATGGCCTTATTTCTATTACAGCATATTGGATGACTGTCATTCATATTCCATTCACCCAGCTCAATGTAACATTAATAGGTTCAGTCTACTACATAATATCCACATTCCGACCCCTCGCGACCCCCACATTTTGGGAACAGCTGTAGTTTATGCTTTCAATCCATATTGAAACATAATTAAAGCCAACCCTCTGCTCAAGTGCCCATGACAGTTCAGGCAAGGAAGCCGCTCCCTAAACAAAGCTTTCATCTACAGTCACTGCTCTGGGAGAGAAAATGCATGACATTCAAATGCGGCTCACATTTAAGTCAGGGGCACAGCAGAAAATTGACAATTAGTGTAGGAGATGAGAGTCTAGAGTGCTCTGCAGTGGCTGCACTAGAGCAGTGGTCTCCAACCTTTTCTAGCAAAAATCAAACATGTCGCAGGCTACTCTTACTTTTTTTTTACAGCTTTCAAATAGGCACATTCTTCTCCTCTACCCTGCCACTCTTCCCTGGGTCCTTGGTGTAAAAGAGATGTGTTTTCTGTCAATATACCTGGTAAAATAATGGTTAATAAACATCAATTATTTTTTATATTTTCTGTAATTCTGTTTTATATATACACTGCTCAAAAAAATCAAGGGAACACTTAAACAACACAATGTAACTCCAAGTCAATCACACTTCTGTGAAATCAAACTGTCCACTTAGGAAGCAACACTGATTGACAATAAATTTCACATGCTTTTGTGCAAATGGAATAGACAACAGGTGGAAATTATAGGCAATTAGCAAGACACATAAAGGAGTGGTTCTGCAGGTGGTGACCACACACCACTTCTCAGTTCCTATGCTTCCTGGCTGATGTTTTGGTCACTTTTGAATGCTGGCGGTGCTTTCACTCTAGTGGTAGCATGAGACAAAGTCTACAACCCACACAAGTGGCTCAGGTAGTGCAGCTCATCCAGGATGGCACATCAATGCGAGCTGTGGCAAGAAGGTTTGCTGTGTCTGTCAGCGTAGTGTCCAGAGCATGGAGGTGCTACCAGGAGACAGGCCAGTACATCAGGAGATGTGGAGGAGGCCGTAGGAGGGCAACAACCCAGCAGCAGGACCACTACCTCCGCCTTTGTGCAAGGAGGAGCACTGCCAGAGCCCTGCAAAATGACCTCCAGCAGGCCACAAATGTGCATGTGTCTGCTCAAACGGTCAGAAACAGACTCCATGAGGGTGGTATGAGGGCCCGACGTCCACATGTAGGGGTTGTGCTTACAGCCCAACACCGTGCAGGACGTTTGGCATTTGCCAGAGAACACCAAGATTGGCAAATTCGCCACTGGCGCCCTGTGCTCTTCACAGACATGTAAGCAGGTTCACACTGAGCACACGTGACAGACGTGACAGAGTCTGGAGACGCCGTGGAGAACGTTCTGCCGCCTGCAACATCCTCCAACATGACCGGTTTGGCGGTGGGTCAGTCATGGTGTGGGGTGGCATTTCTTTGGGGGGCCGCACAGCCCTCCATGTTCTCGCCAGAGGTAACCTGACTGCCATTAGGTACTGAGATGAGATCCTCAGACCCCTTGTGAGACCATATGCTGGTGCGGTTGGCCCTGGGTTCCTCCTAATCCTCCTAAGACAATGCTCGACCTCATGTGGCTGGAGTGTGTCAGCAGTTCCTGCAAGAGGAAGGCATTGATGCTATGGACTGGCCCGCCCGTTCCCCAGACCTGAATCCAATTGAGCACATCTGGAATATCATGTCTTGGATGCTGTAGTCCAGGTCTGGGAGGAGATCCCTCAGGAGACCATCCGCCACCTCATCAGGAGCATGCCCAGGCGTTGTAGGGAGGTCATACAGGCACGTGGAGGCCACACACACTACTGAGCCTCATTTTGACTTGTTTTAAGGGCATTACATCAAAGTTGGATCAGCCTGTAGTGTGATTTCTCACTTTAATTTTGAGTGTGACTCCAAATCCAGACCTCCATGGGTTGATAAATTAGATTTCCATTGATAATTTTTGTGTGATTTTGTTGTCAGCACATTCAACTATGTAAAGAAAAAAGTTTTTAATAAGAATATTTCATTCATTCAGATCTAGGATGTGTTATTTTAGTGTTCCCTTTATTTTTTTGAGCAGTGTATATATATTTTAATTGCTCTCAATATTACAGTATTCTGAGTCCAGGTCAATGCTTAAATCACATCGAATACCAATGTTGAGGCCCGGGAAATAAAACAAATACATTTATATTAGTGTAATCACCTTTAATTGCGCATTCAGAAAGCGAGGAATGTGTGGGGGCGTATCTGCTGTTAGGCCCACTGCTGCAGCACATGTCGTGGCAGAGTTTAGCAATAAAATGGCCACCCAATTGATACAAATAGTTATCAGATATGTCTGTCAGGTAAGCCTAATTTGCAGTTAACATTAATTGAGAAGGTTTTGGGGGTCTTACTGTCTACCCAGACGACTTATCTTTACTAGCATCGTTAACTGGCTACATACGGTGTGATAGAAAAATGTGCACACCAAACAGACACAAGCAATATTGCTGGAAATGAATTAAGAAGGAGAGGGAACAGTCAAAACTGTTCGCTGCTCTGGCCCCCCAATGGTGGAACAAACTCCCTCACGACGCCAGGACAGCGGAGTCAATCACCACCTTCCGGAGACACCTGAAACCCCACCTCTTTAAGGAATACCTAGGATAGGATAAAGTAATCCTTCTCTCCCCCCCCCCCCCCCCCTTAACAGATTTAGATGCACTATTGTAAAGTGGCTGTTCCACTGGATGTCATAAGGTGAACCCACCAATTTGTAAGTCGCTCTGGATAAGAGCGTCTGCTAAATGACTTAAATGTAAATGTAAATGTAAGCCAATAGCGGCTTACCTAGGGTGGGATAATGTCAATGTAGATTTGATTTGATAGTAGCCGGGAGAAAATAGTCTGGGTAGCCATTTGATTAGCTGTTCAGGAGTCTTATAGCTTGGTGGTAGAAGCTGTTTAGAAGCCTCTTGGACCTAGACTTGGCGCTCCTGTACCATTTGCCGTGTGTTAGCAGAGAGCACAGTCTATGACTAGGGTGGCTGGAGTTTTTTAGGGCCTTCCTCTGACACTGACTAATATAAAGACCCTGAATGGCAGGAAGTTTGGCCCCGGTGATGTACTGGGCTGTACGCACTACCCTCTGTAGTAAAGGTCGACCGATTATGATTTTTTTAACGCCGATGCCGATTATTGGAGGACCCAAAAAAAAAAGCCGATACCGATTAATCAGCCTATTTATATATATATATATATTTGTAAAAATGACAATTACAACAATAATGAATGAACACCTTTTTATTTTAACTTAATATAATACATCAATAAAATCAATTTAGTCTCAAATAAATAATGAAACATGTTCAATTTGGTTTAAGTAATGCAAAAACAAAGTGTTGGAGAAGAAAGTAAAAGTGCAATATGTGCCATGTTCCTTGCTCAGAACATGAGAAGGTATGAAAGCTGGTGGTTCCTTTTAACATGAGTCTTCAATATTCCCAGTTAAGAAGTTTTAGGTTGTAGTTATTATAGGAATTATAGGACTATTTCTCTCTAATACCATTTGTATTTTATATACCTTTGACTATTGGATGTTCTTATAGGCACTATAGTATTGCCAGCCTAATCTCGGGAGTTGATAGGCTTGAAGTCATAAACAGCGCAATGCTTGAAGCACAGCGAAGAGCTGCTGGCAAATGCAGGAAAGTGCTGTTTGAATGAATGCTTACGAGCCTGCTGCTGCCTACCACTGCTCAGTCAGACTGCTCTATCAAATCATAGACTTCGCTCTGGATAAGAGCGTCTGCTAAATGACTTAAATGTAAATGTTAATTATAATATAATCACACACAGAAATACGAGCATTAGGTCATTAATATGGTCAAATCCGGTAACTATCATTATGAAAACAAAACGTTTATTCTTTCAGTGAAATACGGAACCTTTCCGTATTTTATCTAACCGGTGGCATCCCTAAGTCTAAATATTGCTGTTACATTGCACAACCTTCAATGTTATGTCATAATTATGTACAATTCTGGCAAATTAATTACGGTCTTTGTTAGGTCTTGGTCTTCACACAGTTCACAACGAGCCAGGCAGCCCAAACTGCTGCATATACCCGAACACAAAAGAAATGACACAATTTCCATAGTTAAAATAAATTATTGTTAGCAGGCTATATTAACTAAATATGCAGGTTTAAAAAATACATACTTGTGTATTGATTTTAAGAAAGGCATTGATGTTTATGGTTTGGTACATTGGTGCCACGAAAGTGCTTTTTTTGCGAATGCGCTTGTTAAATCATCACCCGTTTGGTGAAGTAGACTGATTCGATGATAAATTAACAGGCACCGCATCGATTATATGCAACACAGGACAAACTAGATAATCTAGTAATATCATCAACCATGTGTAGTTAACTAGTGATTATGTTAAGATTGATTGTTTTTTATAAGATAAGTTTAATGCTAGCTAGCAACTTACCTTGGCTCCTTGCTGCACTCACATAACAGGTGGTCAGCCTGCCACGCAGTCTCCTCGTGGAGTGCAATGTAATCGGCCATAATCGGTGTCCAAAAATGCTGATTACCGATTGTTATGAATACTTGAAATCGCCCTTAATTAATCTGCCATTCCGATGAACCTCTCTGGGATATGTGGGACGCTACCGTCCCACCTGGCCAACAGCCAGTGAAAATAAGATTCAAATGCATTACTATAAAAATCTAACTTTCATGAAATCACACATGCAAGATAGCAAATTAAAGCTACACTTGTTGTAAATCCAGCCAACATGTCAGATTTCAAAAAGGCTTTTTGGCGAAAGCAAACTATGCTATTATCTGAGGATAGCCACATAGTAAACAAAGAGAGAGCGACACAAAACGCAGAAATAAAAATATAATTCATGCCTTACCTTTGACGAGCTTCTTTTGTTGGCACTCCAATATGTCCCATAAACATCACAAATGGTCATTTTGTTCGATTAATTCCGTCAATATATATCCAAAATGTCAATTTATTTGGCGCGTTTGATCCAGAAAAACACCAGTTCCAACTTGCGCAATGTGACTACAAAATATCTCAAAGGTTACCTGTAAACTTTGCCAAAACATTACAAACTACTTTTGTAATACAACTTGAGGTATTTTTTTACGTATATAATCGATACAATTGAAGACGGGATGATCTGTGTTCAATACAGGAAGAAAACAAACTGTAGCTAGCTTTCTGGTCACTCGCCTCTATCTAACAGTACACTTCAAGTTACCCTCGTTCAAGATGGCCGTACTTCTTCATTACACAAAGGAAAAACCTCAACCAATTTCTAAAGACTGTTGACATCCAGTGGAAGCGATAGGAACTGCAAGAAGGTCCCTTGGAAATCTGGATTCCCAATGAAAACCGATTGAAAAGAGAGTGACCTCAAAAAAAAAGAAATCTGAATGTTTGTCCTCGGGGTTTCGTCTGCTAAATAAGTTATGTTATACTCACAGACATGATTCAAACAGTTTTAGAAACTTCAGAGTGTTTTCTATCCAAATCTACTAATAATATGCATATCTTATCTTCTGGGGATGAGTAGCAGGCAGTTGAATTTGGGCATGCATTTCATCCGGATGTGAAAATACTGCCCCCTGTCACCAAGAAGTTAATCGGTCGACCTCTACTCTGTAGTACCTTGCGGTCTGAGGCCGAGCAGTTACCATACCAGGCAGTGATGCAACCCGTCAGGATGCTCTCGATGGTGCAGCTGTAAAACATTTTGATGATCTGAGGACCCGTGCCAAATCTTTTCAGTCTCCTAAGGGGGAAAGGCTTTATCGTGCCCTCTTCACGACTGTCTTGGTGTGCTTGGACAATGTTAGTTTGTTGGTGATGTGGACGCCAAGGAACTTGAAGCTCTCAACCTGCTCCACTACAGCCCCATCGATAAGAATAGAAGCGTGCTCTTCCTTTTCCTGTAGTCCACAATCATCTCCTTTGTCTTAATCACGTTGAGGGATAGGTTATTGTCCTTTCACCACGCGGTCATATAGGCTGTCTCATTCTTGTCTGTGATCAGGTCTACCACTGTTGTGTCATCAGAAAACTTAATGATGTTGTTAGAGTCGTGCCTGACCGTGCAGTCATGAGTGAACAGAGAGTACAGGAGGGGACTGAGCACCCACCCCTGAGGGGCCCCCGTGTTGAGGATCAGCGTGGCGGATGTGTTGTTACCTACCCTTACCACCTGGGGGCGGCCCATCAGGAAGTTCCGGATCCAGTTGCAGAGAGAGGTGTTCAGTCCCAGGGTCTGTAGCTTAGTGATGAGCTTTGAGGGCACTATGGTGTTGAACACTGAGCTGTTGTCAATGAATAACATTCTCACATGGGTCTTCCTTTTGTCCAGGTGGGAAAGGGTAGTGAGGAGTGCAATAGAGATTGCATCATCTTTGGATCTGTTGGGGCGGTATGCAAATTGGAGTGGGTCTAGTGTTTCTGGGATAATGGTATTGATGTGAGCCATGACCAGCCTTTCAAAGCATTTCATGGCAACAGACGTGAGTGCTATGGGTCAGCAGTCATTTAGATAGGTTACCTTGGCTTTCTTGGCCACAGGGACTATGATGGTCTGGTAGATATTACAGACTGGGCCAGGGACAGGTTGAAAAATGTCAGTGATGACGCTAGCCAGCTGGTCAGCGCATGCTCTGAGTACTTGTCCTGGTAATCCATCTGGCCCTGCGGCCTTGTGAATGTTAACCTGTTCTAAGGTCTTACTCACATAGGCTACGGAGAGTGAGATCACAAAGTCATCCAGAACAGCTGTGGTTCTCATGCATGATTCAGTTTTACTTGTTTAGATGCGGGCATAGAAGGGATTTAGCTTGTCTGGCAGGGTCACGTCACTGGGCAGTTCACGGCTGGGTTTCCCTTTGTAATTCCCTTTGTAAGTTTGCAAGCCCTGCCACATCCGACGAGCGTCAGAGCCGGCGTAGTAGTCTTGTATTGATGCTTTGCCTGTATATTGGCTCGTCGGAGGTCATAAGTTTGATTTCTTATAAGCTTCCGGATTAGTGTCCCGCACCTTGAAAGTGGCAGCTGTAGCCTTTAGCTCAGTGTGGATGTTGCCTGGATATTATTTACTTACGGTCAATATGGGGACGACGTCGTCAATGCACTTATTAATGAAGAGACTGATGTGGTAACTCTTCAATGTTATCAGATGAATCCTGGAACATATTCCAGTTTGTGCAAAACAGTCCTGTAGCTTAGCATCTGCTTCATCGGGCCACTTCGGTATTGAGCTGGTACTTCCTGTTTTGAGTTATGGTCAGATTTGCCAAGGGGAGGGTAGGGAGAGCCTTGTATTTCTGTCTTTGGAGTAAAGGGGATGTATAATTGTGTCGCTTCCAGTTGCACAGGTGACGTGCTGATATAAAATTGAGGTAAAACAGATTTCAGTTCTCCTTCATTAAAATCATTGGCCACGAGAAGTGCCGCCTCTGGGTGTGCGTTTTCTTGTTTGCTTATGGCCGTATACAGCTTGTTGAGTGCGCTCTTGGTGCAATTATCGGTTTGTAGTGGTAAATAGTCAGCTATGAAAAATATTGATTAAAACTTGGTAAATAGTATATTCTGCAGCCAATGTTCCCTCCCCAGGTCTGTTCCCTCCCCAGGTCTGCTGAGTGCCAACTTGAACGTTGTGAAAATTCTGTGCAACTTTTAGCCACACTAAGCCTGTACCCGCTTTAAATGACCGTTTCAGACAGTAGTCAAGTAGGCAACTGTGGCTATTTGATCATAATGTAGGCCTTCAAGAGTGGTCTACCATAAAAAACAATGGAGAAAACCCATAACAATTTAACATGGAAATAACTGTTCTTTCATTCAGCCTACATTAGCAGCCAATGTGTCATGTTCAATGTAGGCTACATTCCATGACTTTTAGGAGAGAAAAAACATGCAGTGCTTGACATGAACATTTTTATCCACTTGTCCTTCAGACAAGGAGGTGACTGAAAATGTTGTTGTCGTGTTTGATGCAAGGGTATGGGAATTATTATTCCCATACCCTTATTACAGAGAATCAGACAAATGATGTTACCCTCTGCCTATTGGCTACTTAGCTTATTCAAGCCGGTCTCAAAATACAACACTGCCCCTTAAGACATAAAAAAGCTCTTTACCAGACTCACTTTTCAAAGATGTCTAGACATTTTTACGTTTTGTGCTCTTGTAGGAAGCAATCACTCCCCCATTGCGGACTACAAATGATCTATAATTGGGCTAATAACTCACTAACTAGCAAAAAGGATGAACAAATGTGCACACGTGGCTACATGCAGCTCTCGCTTTGATCTCAAAACAAGCGTATCTTGGTTATGCAGCACGGTGTGTGTGTAGAGCACGGCTGAGTCATGCATGTCAATGCAATATATTCCTACTCCGATGCGTTCTACCTACAACAAAATCTCTTGCCTCATACCACACTACCGTTCAAAAATTTGGGGTCACTTAGAAATGTCCTTCTGTTTGAAAGAAAAGCAAATCGTTTTGTCCATTAAAATAACATCAAATTGATCAGAAATACAGTGTAGACATTGTTAATGTTGTAAATTATTATTGTAGCTGGATTTTTTTTTTAAAGAAAGCTGCCGACCGGTCTTGACGATGCATGGAAAAGCCAACGAGATGTATTCTACTCTGTATTCTACTCTGTATTCTACTCTGTGAAACATAGAATATTACAGTTCTTCTGGTCCCGTTGATAGGATAGTCTCGATTCGATCTCGTCCAGTTTGTTCTTTAGTGACTGTACGTTCACCAACAGAACGGAGGGTAGAGGTGGTATCCACTGCAGCGCAATGTTCATCATCGTCTCCCAAGGACACTGTGTACAGCAAAGAGTATCAAACAATCAAAGTGTCTATGTTGTCTATGTTACACACATAGACACTCAACCATGCAAATTGGCGGAGTAATTGTTTATTTGGACACAAGACATTAGTCTTTCTCTTATACAGATATCGTACACACTCTCACTAAATCACATCCAATATCATACACATTAACCTACTCAGATTTACTACACACATAATATCTTGTCTCAATTTTATAACATCTGTGGCATTGGCTCACAGGCAAATAGGCAACGGCGTAAAACAAATATTGCTAGAACCTATTTCTTGAATTCTAAATATCAGACATTTGAAAGCTCTAATTTTGACCATCATAATACCTCTGATGGCAGTAACTTTACAAGCACTAATTATGGTCAATGTAACGTCTGTTGGGAGGAGAGGACCAAGATGCAGCGTGGTAAGTGTTCATATTCTTTAATGAATAAACAACTGAACACTGAAAAACGACAAACGAACAGTCCTGTACAGTGAAGGAAAACACAGAACAGAAAATAATCACCCACACCACACAGGTGGGAAAAGGCTACCTAAGTATGATTCTCAATCAGAGACAACGAACGACACCTGCCTCTGATTGAGAACCATACCAGGCCAAACACAAAACCACAACATAGAACAAAGAACAGAGACTACCCGCCCAACTCACGCCCTGACCATACTAAAACAAAGACATAACAAAAGAACTAAGGTCAGAACGTGACAGTCAATTTAGACTGAGGATAGTATCTAGTTATGGGAAGGGGTGAAATAAGTATAGCCAGTTATAATTGTAACGGTTTAGCAGATTATTAAAAAAGAGCAGCCTTTTACATGGCTAAAAGAAAAGGAATATAACATACAACATATAACTGTTTACATGAAACACACTCTACATCCTTAGATGAAGATTGCTTGGAAAAAGGAATGGGGTGGTGAAATAATTTTCTATCATGGACAAAGGAACTCAAAAGGTGTGATGATATTAATTAAGAAAAATTTCAGTCTGAATGTGCAAATATTCAGGAATGATTCGCAAGGAAGGAAGATCCAAAACTCTTCCTGAATCTCCAATACAGGAATGCTAACAAAAAAGAATTTGCAGAATCTTGTTACTGAAGATGGAGTCATCTATGATTCTCTGATATTTAAAAAGATGAAGCTAATTATTTTAGGCAGATGTTCTCTTTTCCGTCTCCTCCTCTCCCACTGAATGAAGATTACAGCAAGGAATTCTTTCCAAATAATATAAATATAAATACGAAAATGAACAAATATACAGAAATATCAGTGCGAAGGCCTAATTACTGAGGAATAACTTTTTGAGGCTATTAAATCCTTTCAGCCTGGAAAACCCCCAGGGCTTGATGGCATACCGGTAGAGGTATATCAAGTATTTTTTGAGATACTAAAAGCTCCATTGTTAGAAATGGTAGTCTGTCAGGTACTCAGCAGGAAGGTCTGATTTCTCTATTATTAAAACAAGACCCAGATGGCAAATATAAAGACCCGGTCTATCTAAAAAACTGGAGGCCCCTTACACTTCAATGTTGTGATGCAAAAATACTAGTGAAATGCATAGCACTCAGAATTAAAAGGGTAACCAGGTATTGTTCATCCTGATCAGACAGGTTTGTTACATTAACCCTGGATGCTTCTGTGTGTCGCTCTGAATGGGAGTCTGTTGGATGACTGGTATGATGTAGTTGTTGAGCAGCTTCACTGCAGTATATTGTATGTTTTGGATATTCAATAAAAACAACGGGAAAAAGAGTATCTGGGACGATTTCTACACAGTATTTGGTGACTTCATTTCTTCCCGTGTCAGACTCGCAAGGCACAGATCTAGGAACAGTTTAGCTTCTCTAATTGTGATCTTAACTGTTCAAGGGGAAATGAAGACTACTTTCTAGATGCTAGCTATCATCCAACAGAGCAAAATGTTATGGTATCTTTGTGTGTGTGTGTGTGCAGCACCACCAGTTCCACGACCAGCTCGTGCGACACAGACTTCTCCAAGGAGGACGAACAGCGACTGAAAGACTACGTGCAGCAGCTAAAGAATGACCGTGCGGCAGTCAAGCTGACCATGCTGGAGCTAGAGAGCGTTCACGTCGACCCCCTCAGCCTTGAGGTCAAGCCCCGGGGAGACACGCACCGTCTGGACCTGGAGAACGCTGTGCTGATGCAGGAGCTCATGGCCATGAAGGTGAGAGGGAGAGAGAAGGAGGGAGCGCGAGGAGAGTGGGAGGGAGAGCATGCACACGGGCCTTTTCATTCAATTCTACTCATTTTGCCATGTAGTGGAGAGACATTTTTGCAGTTCTTAATATGATATCTGAGTGAGAGTGGGGTCCCCCTGGTTGTTAATTCAACCACGATTACTACAAGTGCAGATAGCTGGCCGCTAGACTAACTTACCGACCTAAAAAAACAAACCGATATGGGCTAATTGAGTCACTGTCGGTTTCCATCAAACCTTGTTATGCGAGTAAAGTACATGTCGGGTAAATAATGTCACAACAGACCTTTCCAAATGTCGACAAAACAAAATACACTACACGACGTGGGATCTTTTTGTGTCAAGAAAATTAATTATGTGAGAAATATCGATATGATAACCGTCATATGGAAGTAAACTTGGAGTCACGTGATGACATGCTGTGTGATCCTCCCACCACGACTTGGGAAAGCATGCAGTTTATTAGGCTACAGATGAAATAAGTTATGATGAACTTCACAGGGTGGTGAAAGTGCACGGTAATGAGCTTTGATGTTTGGTATACACAGTGTCTATCCTTATTTCCTCCCTCCCCTTTTCCCTTTCTTCCACATGGTTACAATATGATAAGAATAACTTGATAAGAATAACTTGTAGCTTGTTTATATTAGCTTGTTAACCCTTCCTCCCCCTCAGGAGGAGATGGCGGAGCTGAAGGCCCAGCTCTACCTGCTGGAGAAGGAGAAGAAGGCAGTGGAACTGCGGCTGAGCACGCGGGAGGCCCAGGAGCAGGCCTACCTGGTGCACATCGAGCACCTCAAGGCCGAAGTGGAGGAGCAGCAGGAGCAGCGCAGGAGATCCCTCAGCTCCACTGGGAGTAGTAGTAAAGACAAGAGCCAAGCCGCTAAGGTGTGTGGACAACACACACGCATGCACACACACTTGGCCCAAACACCCCCCCCCCTCCCAACATTGGCCTCTAAGATGTATACCGACCGCATGGAAAGGGCAAGTGCCAGGGTGAGGGCGCACAAACATTTACACCCTCTAAATTCTCCAACCCGAAAAGAGACCTCGTCCACCTATGGAAACACAAGCCCCAAACCCAACAGGTCTACCACAAAGCGGGGTTCAGGCTTAGATTGAGGCTTGTAGACAGTGTGTCTCTCTCCAGGACGCAGCAGCATTCACTCTGAACCAGTCAGTCACATGAATCATTGAAGAGGCTGGAGGCTGAGTCACAGCTCTGTCCACTCCCTTCTCTCTCTCCTCTCTTTGGAGTATCTCTCTCTCTGTCTCTCTCGATCTCCTCTCGTTGGAGTGTATCTCTCCCCCATTTCCCTCTCTCTCCCTCCTCTGTCTTGTTGCCCCCATTCTTCCTCCTCCATCTCCCTCACACCTTGTCAGCCTGTATATAGTTGGCTCCTGGAATGAGTGCTTCTTTTCTGAGCCCCCATACACAACAGTCCTAAAGCTGAGAGGGCCTGTCACTCTGAAAGATTGGCAGTTGCACACTAGAAGTCTCTACTTCAGACTTTCTCAGTCTGTTGGGGTTCTCCTCTGGGGAGCTGTCTGTCTGTACTCTGAGATGTGGCCCTAGAGAAGGGGCCACGGTGTGTCTGTGAGAGTCCTACTGTATACACACAGTGACAGAGAAAAAATAAACCTGGAGATGGGGAGAGTACAAGAATGGACTTGAGAGGGAGGAAAAGTGGAAGAAGGGGGAAAGAAAAGAGAATGGTGAGTACAAGAAAGGAAAAGAGAGGAGGAAGGAAGGCAAATGGAGGTGAAGTCTGAGAGTGAGATACTGTACTGCATAAGAGGAGAAGAAACTGAGAGGATGGGAAGAGAAAGTAGACAAATTAGGACTTCCAGAGTTCCAAGTGCAATTCTAAACTATCAAAGACTTTTTTACCTGAACTCCAAGAGGTCTGGGAGATCAATTAGATATCAGAGCGCTAAGCCCCTCACACCATCCATAGTCTTTTCTGACCATTTCTTTAATACATATAGACAGAGATCAGTTGTGTATTTGTGTGTGTGCCAGGATTAAGAAAGGGAATAGAATAGAGGTGTGCTTCTCTCTGATCACAGTCTTGAGCTTCCAATGCTTGTGACACTACATTAGCCTTGTAATCCACTGGATACGATAACAGTGCCCTTCCATGTCCCCCGGCTGGGACAGGGATTACGTGAACACACACATGCACTTCACATCTCTTGGCATGCACACAACATTCCAACACACACCCTTACAGCTTTACGTGCAGACACACATACACACACTACCTTAAATCTCGAGCCCCCCCCCCCCTGCTCTCCCTGCTATCACCGTAGCTCTGTTTGTTCAATAAGGCTTACTCATCGGTTGCTAGGAGCAACCAGCGTTGAATGTGCCAATCAAAGGGCCATCTGTAAATGCAAGTGCTTTTCAGAGTGAAAGACAGAGCAGCCTCTATTATTGTCTCCCCCCCTGCTTTCAAACCAGCTACCTTTTATATCTACAGACCAATTCTTATTGTTAGGGTCTAGAAATGGCCTGTTTGATTGTATTTCACACACGGGGGTAGACTCTAATAGCCACACATACCTCCCACTGTGGGGGAGTGTATACTCATGCATGCTCTCTCTCACTCTCACTCACACACACTCTGTTAGATCATTCCGCTCTGTCAGAGCCCATGATCAGAGCCATTCATCACCTGGAGCGGTGGATGTTTGTGACACACACACACACTGCAAGCCTAATCAAGCAAAATGCACACAGCACAAAGGCAATTACCCAACACGCGTGTGCGCGCTTGCGCTCACACACACACACAACACTGACCAGCATCTCCCAGTATCTTCCCCTCCTCCATTGTCTCTTCCTATATCCATTTCCCCACTACCTTAATGGAAGCCATGTTCCAATCTCCATCAACAGCCCTGTAATCAAATCAGGCTAGCAGGACAGCAGGCCCTGAATGTATGACAGCATACCTGTAACTCGATAAGCCATGTAGCATGCTCAATGAATGCTCTGACATGCTTGTCCAGTGTGAGTCGAGCTGTATTGTTCTGTAGTCCAAGTGTAAGGCAATACAAAAGGGATAAGTCGTTGAAGCATTGACTATATGAATGGACGAAGCCATTGAAGACGTCACACCATGTTTGAAGTCTCAAGGGGAGTTTTATGTAGACATAACATGCACAGTTCGAGCTAGTCCAGGAAGTGACATTGCAGGCTAGTTCAGTGCTGACCCCTCTTATTGAGTATCTCAAGTTGAAAGCTGGCCGGTGTACTGCAGGCTGCCATTATCTGTTAAATTATCCTTATTACTTTTGTGTGCTATTTTAAAGTAATAGTTTCAAGGACATACATCTGGTGTAAAAGAAGCAAATATTGGTACCATGATTGTCTTCTAAAAATGTTTTTATTTACACTAATATTTACCACGAAGATTGCCATTTTCCTATTCATTATAGTGGGGGACCCTGCTTTCTGGAAACAACAGCCTGCAGTACACTGGAAGGCCTTGAACTTCGTGGTTTCAATGAGAGGGGGAGTCGTTCTCCCCTGTGTTGGTGGTAGTGCTGCCACCTATAAGACCAAGCTTTTTACTGCATGTGACAGCTTGAGGTAAAAGTTGCCCCTAACCACAGATCTAGGATCAGATTACCTTCTCCAAATCGCATAGCCACAGGAAGTAGAGGCATTGAATGTGTTGCAGCACCCCCTGATAAATGTAAATAATATTTCCAAAATGATATAATTACTCCTGTCTGAACACTACCTTAATTTGGGCAGTACACTTGCCAAATATTGAATGGCTTGTTGTGTTGTGGCAACAGAAATATTATCCATAGAACCCAGCTAGCACATAACGTTCTGACAGTGGTGTAAAGTACTGAAGTAAAAATACTTTCAAGTACTACTTTAGTAGTATCTGTACTTTACTTTACTATTCATATTTTTTACAGCTGTTACTTTTACTTCACTACATTCCTGAAGAAAATATTGAAGATTTTACTCCATACATTTTCCCTGACAACCAAAAGTACTCGTTACATTTTGAATGCTTAGCAGGACAGAATAATTGTCAAATTCACTCACTTATCAAGCTAACACTTGGTCATCTCTACTGCCTCTGGGCTGGCAGACTCACTAAACACAAATGCATCTTTTGTAAATAATGTCATAGTGTTGGAGTGTTCCCCTGGCTATCTGTACATTTAAAAAACAAGAAAAAATGTAATATTTTGCTTAATAAGATTTTTTTTATATTTAAGTATATTTTAGCAATTACATTTAATATTGATACTTAAGTATATTTAAAACCAAATACTTTTAGACTTTTACTCAAGTAGTATTTTACTGGCTGACTTTTACTTGAGTAACTTTCTATTAAGGTATCTATACTTTTACTCAAGTATCACAATTGGGTACTTTTTCCACCACTGTGTTCTGAGAACCATATGTTTCTTAGAGCTTGCTAAAAGCGTGGTTGTCCTATGGCCATTTTGTATAAAACTTTCCCATAACATTTTATACAGGTTTCTCATGGTTATTTTTTAAAGTTCTCAGAACATTCAAAGAATGTTGAGAAACAATGTTCTTCTGTAGGAATTCTAGTACTTCAGCATTATATTTCCTCATGGTTCAATTTCAAGTCCTGTTCTCAAACATTAAGAAAACTTTCCATAAAAAACACAGGAAACGGTCAAAGAACGTTCTACGAATGTTATTTCAAAATGTATATATATTCCGTTCTCAGCGTCAACAAATCTCATGGGTATGCTCAAAATGGTTGTCAGTTCTGACTTGAATGGGCACTTTCGTTCTATGGATTCTATTTCTATAAATTTTATTTATCTTTGCGCTCTCAGTGAATGACTAAAGGCCTTTTGCAAATATCAGAATACAATTGCTGGAAATACGTTTGGAAAGCAAATTCCTACTGCTGAAAAGAGAAACTAATTTGGTTAAAAAACATTTTTTTTCTCACAACCACTCTGAAGAACAGCACTGTTTTTAAGTAACTCAGGCCTATCTTGAGACCATCACTGGTACGGTGAGAAGCCTAGGCTACGCATATTCATGCTGTCTTCATAATTGTGTGAGTCAGTGCCACTGGAAAGTTGATTTTGTAGCCTATAATATTTATATATTTCCTCCTAATGTTGTACAATCTGTGTCTCCTTTATTGTTATTGGACCTGGGCCAGGTCAAGACCAAGGCCCGGTTTCCCAAAAGCATCTTAAGGCTAAGTTAATCACAACGAATACTTTTTGGAAAGGTTTTTTTTTTTTATCTGTTTGACAGTGTCAAGAGTAGCCACTCATTTAGGTCCTTTGCGTAGTGTAAAAAATATTCTGATAAGGTCTCCTCTCATGTAGGCCTAAATGACGTAGAATTGCATGAAATGCGTTTATAAAAGGACCCTCCCCCAGTGTGTAAATCGTAAAAACGCTTCTGCTGAACTGTATGCCATTAGGTAAATGCGATGATGGAATGTGTTATTATAAAGGGATCTTTGTTAACTTAATCACTGTAAAGCGCTGATCAGAGTCCAAAACATGTACGCACAACAGTGTTTTACAATATTGTCCCGTTGGCTTTCATAATTTTGCTATAATAATTTTGCTATTCTCATTTTAGAACGTTTTGAAGATTGTTCAACAAATAAGGTGCAAAAAAAACATAAATCAGCTTCTAGTTATCTCAGTAGAGACCAAAGGAATTTCTAGAGTTAACCATCCCTGAGACCAGGTCTGATAACTTGTATGTCTAGTGATGATGTTTGGTACAGTGGGACTTTTTGTAAAAGGGCTATATAATTTAAAAGATAGCAATGTATCAACCTACGTGACATTGAAGAGGGCCAACCAACTTTCTGGTAGAGAATCCAGTAATGAGTACTAAAATTGGTGCCCGTCATAAAGCGCAGTGCGCTATGATAAACTGCATCTGATGGCTTTAATGTAGTGGCAGCTGCGAACATATAGATGTCGCTATAGTCTAGGACTGATAGGAATTTAAACGGAATAATCTGCTTTCTACTATTTAGCGAGAGGCAGGACATATTTCTATAGAAGAGACTCATCAATATGCTTTTTAAAAGACAGCTTTTCACCTATCCAGATGCCCAGATATTTGTTAGCAGGGACACGATCAATATGGACACCATCCAAAGTACACATGCTTATATCATCAGACTTATTTTGATGCGCTCTAGAGAACAACATCGTTTTATCTGCATTCAGTACTAATTCCAGGTCAAGAAAGTTTTTCTGTAATACAATGACGGTAGACTGTAGTTGAGAGAGAGCCTGGTCAACCATGGGGGCAATAGTATACACAACAGTATCATCGGCATAAAAGTGCAGGTTACAATTTTTTACAGACAAGTCGATATTGTTAATGTAAACAGTAAAAAGTGCAGGACCCAGAATCGACCCCTGCGGGACACCTTTTGTAATATCCAGGAAACCTGATTCAACACCATCAGTAGATATATAGTACTGTACATTGAGTCCTATCTGTCAAGTAAATTGTTTTACCTTTTACATACAGCCTGGTCTAGGCCAATTGAGGGAAGCCTCTGAATTAGCAGTGAGTGATCTGTATCGAAAGCCTTTGGCAGGTCAATGAAGAGGGAAGCACAATGTTGTCTTTTATCCATACAATTAACCACATCATTTATAACTAGGGATGCAGCAGAGATAGTGCTAAGACCTGGTCTAAAACCCGACTGATGTACATTTCAAAGAAAATAAAGCTCTTAGCTGGGAATTAATCAAGGAATCTAATATTTTAGCTAGGCAAGAAAGTTTACAAATAGGCTAATTTTTGTATTATTTAGATCAGGGCCTCCTGAGGGGTGCAGCTGTCTAAGGCACTGCAACACAGTGCTAACTGTGTCACTACAGATCCTTGTTCGATTCCAGGCTGTGTTGCAACCGGGAGACCCATGAGGTGGCGCACAATTGGCCCAGCGTCGTCCGGGTTAGGGGAGGGTTTGGCCAGCCGGGATGTCCTTGTCCCATCGCTCTCTAGCAACTCCTGTGGCGGGTCAGGCGCATGCACGCTGACACGGTCGCCAGGTGTACTGTGTTTCCTCCGACATATTGGTGTGGCTGGCTGGCAGGTTAAGCGAGCAATGTGTCAAGAAGCAGTGCGGTTTGGCAGAGTCGTGTTTTGGAGGATGCAGGGCTCTCAACATTCGCCTATACCCGAGTCCATATGGGAGTTGCCGTGATGGACAAGACTGTAACTACCAATTGGATATCACGAAATTGGGGAGAAAAAGGGGGTAAACTTTTTGGGGAGAAAAAGGGGTAAACATTTTGATATCCAATTGGTAGTTACAGTCTGCATATAGTTGCAGCGATATAACTGTATATATATACAGTTGAAGTCGGAAGTTTACATACAGTTAGGTTGTTGTCATAAAAAACTTGTTTTTCAACCACTCCACAAAAGGGAGCGAGAGCTGCAGCAAAAATGGATCAAGCATGTCAGCTCCAGTGGATTTTTGAAAATGAAAACAAAGACTTACTAGAAGTTGACTGGTTAAACGTTGAGTCAGCTAGAGGCTGGCAGAGGGAAGAGCAGTCGATTGACTACACCACCGTTAATTACGCTTAAGTGTTTGATCTGTAGGCAGCCTAATCACCTCAGCCCATCACTTCACCAGGCGTAGTATGATAATGATTAGTATTAGCACTGTATGGTTGTAGACCAGCTCTTCATGGTATTGTTATGTTCCAGGATTGTGGAGACTCTCCGGCCATCAGCCTATCAGACCTGAGGACACTGAATGATAGCGACCTGGCAGCAGAGCTCACCAACGCACTGAGACGGTAAAAAACCCAACGCACTGTGTGTGCGTGTGTATCTCTGTGTGGATGTCTGTCTATCTGCTATGTGTGTGTGTGTGTGTGTGTGTGTGTGTGTGTTCCTGACTCATCCCGTGTGTGTGTCTCAGGGAGAAGAAGCTAAAGGGGCGTGTCCAGGAGCTAGTGGCAGCGCTGGAAAGACTAACCAAGAGTAGCGAGGTCCGCCACCAGCAGAGTGCCGAGTTCGTCAACGATCTGAAACGGGCAAACAGGTAACCATAGTAACACTCACGGGAAATACGGGAAAACAGGTAACCATAGTAACACTCACGGGAAATACGGGAAAACAGGTAACCATAGTAACACTCAGAGGAAATATTTTTTGTGATTAAAAGTGAAGATGTTTGTAGAAAATACATTTGGCTTTATTGTGTGTGTGTGTGGGGGGGGGGGGTTGTATATGGCTACCCATATACAGTGGAGCAAAAAAGTATTTAGTCAGCCACCAATTGTGCAAGTTCTCCCACTTAAAAAGATGAGAGAGGCCTGTAATTTTCATCATGGGTACACTTCAACTATGACAGACAAAATGAGGAAAGAAATCCAGAAAATCACATTGTAGGATTTTTAATGAATTTAGTATTTGGTAACCTACAAACAAGCAAGATTTCTGGCTCTCACAGACCTGTAACTTCTTCTTTAAGAGGCTCCTCTGTCCTCCACTCGTTACCTGTATTAATGGCACCTGTTTGAACTTGTTATCAGTATAAAAGACACCTGTCCACAACCTCAAACAGTCATACTCCAAACTCCACTATGGCCAAGACCAAAGAGCTGTCAAAGGACACCAGAAACAAAATTGTAGACCTGCACCAGGCTGGGAAGACTGAATCTGCAATAGGTAAGCAGCTTGGTTTGAAGAAATCAACTGTGGGAGCAATTATTAGGAAGGAAGACATACAAGACTACTGATAATCTCCCTCGATCTGGGGCACCACGCAAGATCTCACCCCGTGGGGTCAAAATTATCACAAGAACGGTGAGCAAAAATCCCAGAACCACACGGGGGGACCAAGTGAATGACCTGCAGAGAGCTGGGACCAAAGAAACAAAGCCTACCATCAGTAACACACTACGCCGCCAGGGACTCAAATCCTGCAGTGCCAGACGTGTCCCCCTGCTTAAGCCAGTACATGTCCAGGCCCGTCTGAAGTTTGCTAGAGAGCATTTGGATGACCCAGAAGAAGATTGGGAGAATGTCATATGGTCAGATTAAACCAAAATATAACTTTTTGGTAAAAACTCAACTCGTCGTGTTTGGAGGACAAAGAATGCTGAGTTGCATCCAAAGAACACCATACCTACTGTGAAGCATGGGGGTGGAAACATCATGCTTTGGGGCTGTTTTTCTGCAAAGGGACCAGGACGACTGATCCGTGTAAAGGAAAGAATGAATGGGACCATGTATCGTGAGATTTTGAGTGAAAACCTCCTTCCATCAGCAAGGGCATTGAAGATGAAACGTGGCTGGGTCTTTCAGCATGACAATGATCCCAAACACACCGCCCGGGCAACGAAGGAGTGGCTTCGTAAGAAGCATTTCAAGGTCCTGGAGTGGCCTAGCCAGTCTCCAGATCTCAACCCCATAGAAAATCTTTGGAGGGAGTTGAAAGTCCGTGTTGCCCAGCAACAGCCCCAAAACATCACTGCTCTAGAGGAGATCTGCATGGAGGAATGGGCCAAAATACCAGCAACAGTGTGTGAAAACCTTGTGAAGACTTACAGAAAATGTTTGACCTCTGTCATTGCCAAGTATTGAGATAAACTTTTGTTATTGACCAAATACTTATTTTCCACCATAATTTGCAAATAAATTCATTAAAAATCCTTCAATGTGATTCTCATTTTGTCTGTCATAGTTGAAGTGTACCTATGATGAAAATTACAGGCCTCTCTCATCTTTTTAAGTGGGAGAACTTGCACAATTGGTGGCTGACTAAATACTTTTTTGCCCCACTGTATAAAGAAGATGTATTCATTCAACAATCCAATGAGTTTATTGGAGCTATTGTTAGGATTCTCATCTTTTATAACAGTAGTTGGCTTGCATTGTAATACAGGGGTTGCCATCTAGTGGGAAATGGGTGAATTAATGCACTATTCTTTATGGATAGCACAAACACAATTCTCCTCTTAAAACACATTGACGCTTACTTGCTACATCCTAACCATTTATATTTTACTTCAACCCCTTAGTACCTCTGTGACTTGACTCACCACATCAAAACTTTAGTCTGTCTGCATTTTCCTGTCTAGCTATTTGACTCTGTCTCTCCTCTCTAACCTGTCTCTCTCTTCTCTCTTTCCTCTGTCCAGTAACCTGGTGGCTGCGTATGAGAAGGCCAAGAAAAAGCACCAGGGTAAGCTGAAAAAGCTGGAGGCTCAGATGATGGCCATGGTGGAGCGCCACGAGACACAGGTTCGCATGCTCAAACAACGCATCGCCCTGCTGGAGGAGGAAAACTCACGGCCACACACCAATGAGACCTCCCTATGAGAACTGATGAGACATCCCTATCAGAACTCACAAGGCATCAGTATGAGAACTCACCAGACGTCGCTTCAGAAACTCACCAGACGTTGCTATGAGAACTCACCAGACGTTGCTATGAAAACTCACCAGACGTCGCTTCAGAAACTCACCAGACGTCGCTATGAGAACTCACCAGACGTCGCTATGAGAACTCACCAGACGTCGCTATGAGAACTCACCAGACGTCGCTTCAGAAACTCACCAGACGTCGCTATGAGAACTCACCAGACGTCGCTTCAGAAACTCACCCATCGCAATGAGAGATACATCACTGTGAGAACTTGCAGCCAAAACTCACAGCGCCACACCAACAGGACCTCCGGGTGAGCAACGCAAGGAGACTTCATGTCCACATTATTATTTGGAACATCATTACGAGCATCGGTTAGAGGAGGGGACAAGGGAATGGCTGGTATGTGTGTGTGCTGAGAATGTAAGCTTTCCCTACCAACCCATAGACACCCTGCAGTCCTATTCGGCACATACACGTGGGGAGGACACTCTGCGGTGATAGCTGCAAGTTCATTGGCCAGCAGATGGACAGGTAAAACTGCCAGGACCAATTGGAGTTGACGCTACAAATGACAGCTTTCAATCATATCTGCAGAACGACACATTTTGTTTACCACAGAAACCGGTAGAGGAAAAGTGTCATTTTATATTTTTTGAGAGGAGCACTATAAGTAAGCAATAAGGCACCTCAGGGGTTTGGGGAATATGGTCAACATACCACGGCTAAAGGCTGTTCTTATGCACGACGCATCGTGGAGTGCATGGATACAGCCCTTAGCCGTGGCATATTGACCACATACCACAAACTCTTGAGGTGCCTTATTGCTATTATAAACTGGTTACCAATGTAATTAGAGCTGTAAAAATATGTTTTTTATACATACCACAGCTGTCAGCCAATCAGCATTCAGGGCTCTAACCACCCAGTTTATAATATAAACTAACTATCCTTACTGGCAAATTATTAACTATTATCTCCCAGTTTATTTCAAATGTTAGCTTTGATTTGGTAGCCTTTTTGTTATTTCGAGGTTTGACTGCAAATTATTTTTGAAACTATTTTTTATCAATGTTGCCATTTAGAGTTATTCCATTTGTTGCCATTTAGAAATATTTCTGGTGATTCCCTTTTAAGGAATACCTTTCTTTCAGCTCTACTTAGCAACTTCCCAGTTTTCAGTCTACAAAGTACACTCTGCCATAGTGAAGACTTACTGAACACATGGGCTCTATTCACTCAAACCTGCTTCCGAGGTTTGATTGGATAGGGCCCTAAGTCAATACCTCAAATTGCGCAAAATGTCCTTCCAATATGAATGGCATTGTTTCAGGTTCAGCCTTCAACTATACAGCAGTGAATCGCAAGAGACTGTAGTAGGTGTGTGCACATGGAGGGGAGATGACAATAGGGGTGTGTGCACATGGAGGGGAGATGACAATAGGGGTGTGTGCACATGGAGGGGAGATGACAATAGGGGTGTGTCTGTGTGAGGAGAGAGAAAAGGGTAGAGTGTATAAGAATGTTTAAAGCAGAGATCCAGATGATTCATTTTGTCATCCCCTTCATGAACACAGATTTGCTGCACACACACAAACATCCTCTCCGGCCAAAGCACTTTTCACTTCACGCTGGACAATAACACCACATTGCCTTGTTGAGGACTCTTTGTTTTTCTGCAAGACTTAAACCCGGACCTCCAATGTTAACCAATGGCTGCTACTCTCTCTCTCTCTCTCTCTCTCGCTCTCTCTCTCTGTGTTTTGGGACGAGGGAAAAACATACTTACTATTCTATAGCAATCTGAGATGCTGCATTCTCACTCTACCTGACTGCTGTTCCGTTCAACATCACTACTGTTGCTAGCTACTATAAATCGGCTTAAACCGGGAGCCTAGCACCCAGGTGACACCCATGTTTCTAGATAACCATCAGTAGCTTGGTATACAGATGTTGTGATTAGGCAGGGGTGGATCAATTCCATCTAATTCATTTAATTTGGAAAATTGTCATTGGCAATATTTTGCTTCAATTCATTAACCAAATTTCCATTGAATTCCTGAGTTTGAATGTATTAACCCCAGTCCTGCTGTTTGGTAAGATTCACTGCTAAAGCAAGCACTGGTGTGTAGACAAGTATAGGAGTGATGTAATTTCCTCTCAATAAACCATCATAGTTATGACTTATCTCGCAAATACAGTCAGTACCTGTATTTTGTTTCTGTTGTGCTTCTCAGGCATACAACACAAGTGAGTCTGGAGCTCCAGTGGAGTGGTTGGTCTCATCTTCTGTTCTGTGAATGAGACAAGACGGGTTAGGGGGGTGGGGGTAAGGAAGGTGGGTTGGGGGTAAGGAAGGTGGGTTGGCAAACAAATTACCTTATTTGCACAGATCTGTTTTGGAATCAAATCTTGGCAATCGTTGTTTTGTTGATTTTTAAAGAGGTTGTATTTGTTTATATCATAAAGTAATAAACCAATTTAAATAAATGCCAACTGAGTGCTTGTCTGTATTTCTTATGCTACAAAAACCAGCATTTATTCATTCAGAAGACTTAAGTATAAAGTATAATTTAGAAAAGCAAGAGATATCTCTGTCTTCCGAGATGTTATTATACTTGTTGTGTTAAGCGTAAATCATAGCCCACAGACGCTAGGACGCAATAATCCAGTGTCCCACTGTGACATTGCTACACAGGTCGGAGACCACCATCCGAGGGGGAACGCACAGCCTGAACGCGCACCTCACAGTTCCCAACCAACGCGTCTCCGGTACGCGTCCTCTATTGATTTTAATATGTTGACAGTTGGAGAAATTTCTTGAGCTGCACTGAGGATTTGAAAAAGTATGGAAGCCAGCGGTCCAATATTCTAGAACACTGCTGTGCATGTGCGTACATGTTTTGGACTATGATAAACCCTTTATGCTCATAGAGATCCTATTAAATTACTGTTAGTATTCTAATGCCTAATTCTATGGCTACATAGTAATGTCATCAACAACAACAACAAAGGTAACATCAGTAAAAAGTCTACTATCTACTGTTCACCTGTGAAATGAATGGGATTATAATGATGACGAACTCCTCCAAACCAGTCATTGCATACAGAGGTAAAGACAGTTTCAGTTTGGATATTCAACGGATATCCGCGCTTTCAAACCTCTCGAGCCACTCCAAATAAGTGTCACGTTGGAAAAATTGTGCACAACATTGCACAGGTCTTATTTTCACGATTTGGGCATTAATTTGTTTTGAAAAGGTAATAAACATGTGGAAATCTGAGCAGCATTTTGTATTCCTATATTTTTTACATTCAAATTTCAATAGCTCCTTGGTCATGTGACCTACTGACCTCAAACAAGGTTCTGAATGTCCAGTGACTACCCTTCTATATTGCACACCTTTTAGTTTGTCCCTTTTCATCTCACACAATTTTACATTAATTTTTCCAACATTCTAATTTCAATAGCTCCTTGGTCATGTCACCTACTGACTTCAAACAATTCAGAATGTCCACCGAGTGGGCCTACACATTGCACACCCTTTTGTTTGCCCAATTTCATCTCACACAATTTTACATTAATATGCCCGCTCTGCCTCCCTGAAGGACAGTGTCACTCACACACCTATTCCCTGGGGCCTTCCTGACCTCCAGGTAGGCCCCCATTGACCTGGTGACCTCTGACTCCTGGCCTCTAGGCCTACATTCCCTCCGCAAGGCTATCAAACAAGCTAAGCGTCAGTACGTCAGTACAGAGACAAAGTAGAATCTCAATTCAACGGCTCAGACACAAGAGGCATGTGGCAGGGTCTACAGTCAATCACGGACTACAGGAAGAAATCCAGCCCAGTCACAGACCAGGATGTCTTGCTCCCAGGCAGACTAAATAACTTTTTGCCCGCTTTGAGGACAATACAGTGCCACTGACATGGCCTGCAACGAAAACATGCGGTCTCTCCTTCACTGCAGCCGAGGTGAGTATGACATTTAAACGTGTTAACCCTCGCAAGGCTGCAGGCCCAGACGGCATCCCCAGCCGCGCCCTCAGAGCATGCGCAGACCAGCTGGCCGGTGTGTTTACGGACATATTCAATCAATCCCTATACCAGTCTGCTGTTCCCACATGCTTCAAGAGGGCCACCATTGTTCCTGTTCCCAAGAAAGCGAAGGTAACTGAGCTAAACGACTACCGCCCCGTAGCACTCACTTCCGTCATCATGAAGTGCTTTGAGAGACTAGTCAAGGACCATATCACCTCCACCCTACCTGACACCCTAGACCCACTCCAATTTGCTTACCGCCCAAATAGGTCCACAGACGATGCAATCTCAACCACACTGCACACTGCCCTAACCCATCTGGACAAGAGGAATACCTATGTGAGAATGCTGTTCATCGACTACAGCTCGGCATTCAACACCATAGTACCCTCCAAGCTCGTCATCAAGCTCGAGACCCTGGGTCTCGACCCCTCCCTGTGCAACTGGGTACTGGACTTCCTGACGGGCCGCCCCCAGGTGGTGAGGGTAGGCAACAACATCTCCTCCCGCTGATCCTCAACACTGGGGCCCCACAAGGGTGCGTTCTGAGCCCTCTCCTGTACTCCCTGTTCACCCACGACTGCGTGGCCACGCACGCCTCCAACTCAATCATCAAGTTTGCGGACGACACAACAGTGGTAGGCTTGATTACCAACAACGACGAGACGGCCTACAGGGAGGAGGTGAGGGCCCTCGGAGTGTGGTGTCAGGAAAATAACCTCACACTCAACGTCAACAAAACTAAGGAGATGATTGTGGACTTCAGGAAACAGCAGAGGGAACACCCCCCTATCCACATCGATGGAACAGTAGTGGAGAGGGTAGCAAGTTTTAAGTTCCTCGGCATACACATCACAGACAAACTGAATTGGTCCACTCACACAGACAGCATCGTGAAGAAGGCGCAGCAGTGCCTCTTCAACCTCAGGAGGCTGAAGAAATTCGGCTTGTCACCAAAAGCACTCACAAACTTCTACAGATGCACAATCGAGAGCATCCTGGCGGGCTGTATCACTGCCTGGTACGGCAACTGCTCCGCCCTCAACCGTAAGGTTCTCCAGAGGGTAGTGAGGTCTGCACAACGCATCACCGGGGGGCAAACTACCTGCCCTCCAGGACACCTACACCACCCGATGTTACAGGAAGGCCATAAAGATCATCAAGGACATCAACCACCCGAGCCACTGCCTGTTCACCCCGCTATCATCCAGAAGGCGAGGTCAGTACAGGTGCATCAAAGCTGGGACCGAGAGACTGAAAAACAGCTTCTATCTCAAGGCCATCAGACTGTTAAACAGCCACCACTAACATTGAGTGGCTGCTGCCAACACACTGTCACTGACTCAACTCCAGCCACTTTAATAATGGGAATTGATGGGAAATGATGTAAATATATCACTAGCCACTTTAAACAATGCTACCTTATATAATGTTACTTACCCTACATTATTCATCTCATATGCATACGTATATACTGTACTCTATATCATCGACTGCATCCTTATGTAATACATGTATCACTAGCCACTTTAACTATGCCACTTTGTTTACATACTCATCTCATATGTATATACTGTACTCGATACCATCTACTGTATCTTGCCTATGCTGCTCTGTACCATCACTCATTCATATATCCTTATGTACATATTCTTTATCCCCTTACACTGTGTATAAGACAGTAGTTTAGGAATTGTTTAGTAAGATTACTTGTTGGTTATTACTGCATTGTCGGAACTAGAAGCACAAGCATTTCGCTACACTCGCATTAACATCTGCTAACCATGTGTATGTGACAAATACAATTTGATTTGATTTGATACATTCCCTGCCCTCTCTCTGGGCCTGAGAGTGTATAGCTTACTCCCTGGAACTACAGACCTCCATGCCTCCACACCTACTCTCCCTACCCGGTCAACACCCCTCTCCCTTGGCCTTAGAGTATAGCTTACTCTCTGGAATTAGTAAGACTTCTATAATCAAATCAAATTATAGTCCTGCTGTCAGGAACCACGTGCACCTGGTAACCCGAAACAGGCTCTGTGCTACTGGTGACACACACACTTTTTTCTGCTCACAGACCAAGTCCCCACTTCAACCTACATGTCCTGAGTGCTGCCCCCAGCCCCCGAGTCTGGTTGTCCCTGCTTGGACTCGGAGTGCCCCCTGCCTTGATGGAGGCCTCCCTGTGCACTTGGTGACCTTTTGACTTCCACAACGAGTCCCAACCTGACTCACAGTCCCACCAGAGGACGGGCTCGGGCGGATGGGTGACCACCACCTAGCCCCCTACCGATCCAGAAACCAATGTCAATGTCTTATGCCTTCTACCCACCTGCTTGGGCTCTCTCAAACTCTGTGTCTGGCCCTTCTCTGTGCACCTGGTAACCCGTAAGTAAATAAGGAAGAAGGTGGAGGAAGACATCTTCCGTCCTCGACAAAAGCTTGGATCGAGGGCCGACTTTCATTAGATCGCAGCGAATAAGGTCGTCTACGAGTGATTTAGCACCAGGTTTCCCACAAACATGCACAAACATCAGTTGAGGGGCGGCAACTCATCCGGCCACACCCCAACCCCGTCACAAACTGATTACTATTGCAACAACACATCCTCAGTAGGGTAAAACGAACCTGTCTCACGATGGTCTAAACCCAGCTCACTTTCCCTAGTTTGTGAACAAGCCAACGCTTGGTGAATTCTGCTTCACAAGGATAGGAAGAGCCGACATCGAAGGATCAAAAAGCGACGTCGCTATGAACGCTTGGCCTCCACAAGCCAGTTATCATTGTGGTAACTTTTCTGAAACTTCCTGCTTTCAAGCTAAAAATTCAGAAGGATCACGAGGCCCCGCTTACTCTACACTTACACACCTCTCATGTCTCTTCACAGTGCCAGACTAGAGCTCAACAGGGTCTTCTTTCCCCGCTGATTCCGTCAAGCCCGTTCCCTTGGCTGTGGTTTTGCTAGATAGTAGGTAGGGACAGTGGGAATCTCATTCATCCATTCATGCGGGTCACTAATTAGATGACGAGGCGTTTGGCTACCTCAAGACACACTTAAGGGCCCGGCGTGCGTCCAGATTTGCCGCCCCCACCGGTCTGCCGACGGACTCCTCCCCGACGAACCCCCCACATGCAGCCCCTTGCGAGACCACGAGATGGGCCGTGCAAATAACTTCCAATGGTGGTGAGAGGAGGGCAACGGAGCGACTGCTCCACTAGCCACGGCTTGAGCCCAGCCTCGCTTCGCACCCCAGCCCGACCGACCCAGCCCTTAGAGCCAATACTTATCCCGATGTTACGGATCTTTTTTGCTAACTTCCCTTACTTACGTTGTTTTCACATACTAGAGGCTGTTATTCTTGGAGACCTGCTGTGGACATGGGTACGGCCCGGCGTGAGATTTACACCCTCTCCCCTGGATTTTCAAGGGCCAGGGAGAGCTTGCCAGATGCTGCCAAAACCACAACACTTTCCAGGGCTTGGGGCAAACCCATTCCTGGGCACCCTGCCCTTCACAAAGGAAAGAGAACACTCCCCGTGGCTCCCACCAGCTTCTCCAGGACCAGTCATGTTACTGCACTGGATGCCTCTCGCCGCCCGTCTCAGCCAGCCCGTGGACATTCTGAAAGTAGTTTGAGGTCAGTAGGTCACATTACCAAGGAGCTATTGAATTAGAAAATCTGAAAAACATATGTAAAATTGTGTGAGATGAAAATTGACAAACTAAAGGGTGTGCAATGTGTAGGCCCACTGAGTGTACATGTTGAACCTTGTTTGAAGTCAGTAGGTCACATGACCAAGGAGCTATTGAAATTAGAATGTTTTTAAAACCTTGAAAATTCATGTAAAATTGGCAGCTTCATTAAATAGTACCAGCAAAACACAAGTCTCAACGTCAAAAGTGAAGAGGCGTCTCCGGGATGCTTGCCTTCTAGGCAGAGTTCCTCTGTCTAGTGTCTGTCTTCTTTTGCCCATCTTAATCCTTTATTTTTATTGGCCAGTCTGAGATATAGCTTTTTCGTTGCAACTCTGCCTAGAAGGCCAGCATCCCGGAGTCGCCTCTTCACTGTTGACGTTGAGACTGGTGTTTTGTGGGTACTATTTAATGAAGCTGCCAGATCTAAAAGAAAAAAACAATTATATTCTCCTACATTAATTTCACATTTGTTTCCTTTCAAATGGTATTAAGAATATTCATATCCTTGCTTCAGGTCCTGAGCTACAGGCAGTTAGATTAGGGTATGTCATTTTAGGGGAAATGTTTTTTTTTAAAGGGTCAGATCCCTTTTTGGGATAGGGGGGCAGCATTTTCACTTTTGGATGAATAGCGTGCCCAGAGTGAACTGCTCTGTCCCAGATGGTAATATATGCATATTATTATTAGTATTGGATAGAAAACACTCTGAAGCTTGGCCTACTGAATACACAGTGTCTATGGGGTCAAGTTGCACTTCCTAAGGCTTCCACTAGATGTCAAACGTCTTTAGAAAATTGTTTCAGGCTTCTGCTATAAAGGAGGGGAGAGTGGCAGAGTGTCTCAGGCTCGTGACGCGCGCTCCCGACAGAGTTAGCTCTCGTTCCAGTGCTTTTCTTCAGACATAGGAATTCTCCGGTTGGAAACTTATTGATGATTTATGTTAAAAACATCCTAAAGATTGATTCCATACATCGTTTGACTTGTTTCTACAACCTGTAACGGAACTTTTCGAGTTTTTGTCTGGACGTAGTCCTCGCGCCTCATGAAGATGGACTACTGGGCTGAACACGCTACCAACAAGTGGCTATTTGGACATAAATGATGGACTTTATGGAACAAATCAGTCATTTACAGTCGAACTGGGATTGCTGGGAGTGCATTCTGATGAAGATCATCTAAGGTAATGGAATATTTATAATGTTATTTCTAACTTCTGTTGACTCCAACATGGCAGATATTTCTTTGGCTGGATTGGGCTCTGAGCGCCGTACTCAGATTATGCTTTTTCCGTAAAGTTTAAAAAAAATCTGACACAGCGGTTGCATTAAGGAGAAGTCTCGTTAATTCTGTGAATAACACTTGTATCTTTTATCAATGTTTATTATGAGTATTTCTGCAAAATCACCAGATGTTTTGGAATCAAAACATTACTGCACGTAACGCGCCAATGTAAACTGAGATTTTTGGATATAAATATGCACATTATCGAACAAAACATACATGTATTGTGTAACATGATGTCCTATGAGTGTCATCTCAACAAAAAAAACAAAAAAATCTGATGAAGATCAAAGGTTAGTGATTCATTTTATCTATGTTTCTGCATTTTGTGACTCCAATCTTTGGCTGGAAAAATGGCTGTGTGTTTTTTGACTTGGCTATCACCTAACAATCATATGTTGTGCTTTCGCTGTAAAGCCTTTTTGAAATCGGACACGATGGGTAGATTAACAAGAAGTTTATCTTTCATTTGCTGTATTGGACTTGTTAATGTGTGAAAGTTATATATTTAAAAAATATATATAGAATTTCAGCAGTTGCCATACCAGGCAGTGATGCAACCAGTCAGGATAGTCTTGATGGTGCAGCTGTAGAACCTTTTGAAGATCTGAGGACCCATGCCAAATCTCTTCAGTCTACTGAGGGAGAATAGGCTTTGTCATGCCCTCTTCATGACTGTCTTAGTGTGTTTCAACAATGATAGTTTGTTGGTGATGTAGACACCAAAGAACTTGAAGTTCACAACCTGTTCCACTGCAGCCCGGTCGACTAGAATGGGGGTGTGCTTGGTACTCCTTTTCCTGTAGTCTATATTTCATCTTTGTCTTGATCACGTTGAGGGAGAGGTTGTTGTCCTGGCACCACACAGCCAGGTCTCTGACCTCCTCCCTATAGGCTGTCTCATCGTTGTTGGTGATCAGGCCTAACACTGTTGTGTCATTGGAAAACGTGATGATGTTGTTGGAGTCGTGCCCTGGCCATGCAGTCATGAGTGAACAGGGAATACAGGAGGGGACTGAGCACCCACCCCTGAGGGGCCCCCGTGGTGAGGATCAGCTTGGCGGATGTGTTGTTTCCTACCCTTATCACCTGGGTGCGGCCCGTCAGGAATTCCAGGATCCAGTTGCAAAGGGAGGTGTTTAGTCCAGGGTCCTTAGCTTAGTGTTGAGCTTTGAGGACACTATGGTGTTGAACGCTGTGCTGTTGTCAATGAATAGCATTCTCACATAGGTGTTCCTTTTGTCCAGATAGGAAAAGGCAGTGTTGAGTGCAATAGAGATTGCATCATCATCCTCTTCTGTTGGGGCGGTATGCAAATTGGAGTGGGTCTAGAGTTTCTGGGATGATGGTGTTGATGTGAGCCATGACCAGCCTTTCAAAGCACTTCATGGCCACAGACTTGCTATGGGTCGGTAGTCATTTAGGCAGGTTACCTTAGTGTTCTGGGGAACAGGAACTATGGTGGTCTATTTGAAACATGTTGGTATGACAGACTCCGTCAGGGACAGGTTGAAAAGGTCAGTGAAGACACTTGCCAGTTGGTCAGTGCATGCTCAGAGTACACTTCCTGGTAATCCGTCTGGCCATGCGGCCTTGTGAACGTAGACCTGTTTAAAGGTCTTACTCTCATCTGCTACGGAGAGCGTGATCACACAGTCATCCGGAACAGCTGATGCTCTCAGGCATGCTTCAGTGTTACTTGCCTCGAAGCAATCATAGAAGTAATTTACCTCATCTGGTAAGCTTGTGTCACTGGGCAGCTCGCGGCTGTGCTTCCCTTTGTAGTCTGTAATAGCTTGCAAGCCCTGCCACATCCGACGAGAGTCGGAGCCGGTGTAGTACGTTTCAATCTTAGTCCTGTATTGACAATTTGCCTGTTTGATGGTTCGTCAGAGGGCATAGTGGGATTTCTTATAAGCTTCCGGGTTAGAGTCCCGCTCCTTGAAAGCGGCAGCTCTACCCTTTAGCTCATTGCGGATGTTGCCTGTAATCCATGGCTTCTGGTTGGGGTATATACAAACAGTCATTGTGGTGACGACGTCATCGATGCACTTATTGATGAAGCCAGTGACTGATGTGTTGTACTCCTCAATGCCATCGGAAGAATCCCGGAACATATTCCAGTCTGTGCTAGCAAAACTGTCCTGTAGCTTAGCATCTGCTTCATCTGACCACTTTCTTATTGACCGAGTCACTGGTGCTTCCTGCTTTAGTTTTTGTTTGTAAACAGCGAGCGTCTGCGTTGCCAAGCGCCAAAATTGAAGAAGTTGATTCTATTTGTGATGCAGAACGCGCTGCAAGTCCTGCCTCTCCCATCTCCTCATTGGTTTTTAGGAACATATACCCATGGTTGTGGTAATGCACCTTACTTTGAAAGTTAGTTGACAATTGCCAAAGTCCAAAGAAGAAAAATAAGCCTGGAAGGAGGAGAAATGTCCATTTCAGGTAAAATAACGACTCAATGTTTATTTCCCAGGCCAAATGATCAAGCAACAGCAAGCTAGCTAGCTAAACAGGACAAATTAGCTAGGAACTGCAAGCTAGCTTGCTAAATTGGCATAAATGTTTCATGCTTTTCAACCTGTCCCCAAATGAATATAATTGGTTCAGAGTTTGTTTTGATATTTTATCCTACGTTTCATGATCGTGTTTGTTGTGGAGGGACAAAATCAATTTGCAGATGCATACGCACGTCCGGTTTGGGCATTGTGTTAGTTTCAGCATCAGTTTGTGGTGGTATGTAGACAGCTACGAAAGATACAGATGAAAACTCTCTTGGTAAATAGTGTGGTCTACAGCTTATGCGATACTCCACCTCAGGCGAGCAAAACCTTGAGACTTCCTTAGATTTTGTGCACCAGCTGTTGTTTACAAATATACATAGACCACCACCCCTTGTCTTACCAGAGGCCGCTGTTCTATCCTGCCGAAAAAGCTTAAAACCTGCCAGCTGTATGTTATTCATGTTGTCCATCAGCCACGACTCGGTGAAACATAAGATATTACAGTTTTTAATGTCCCGTTGGTAGGATATACGTGATCGTAGTTTGTCTATTTTATTATCGATTGATTGTACGTTGGCTAATAGGACCTATGGTAAAGGTAGATTACCCTCTCGGCGACGGATCCTGACAAGGCACCCGGCTCTTCGTCCACGATACCTCTGTCTCTTTCTCCTTCTCCTGCGAATGACTGGGATGAGGGCCTTGTCGGGCGTCTGAAGTAAATCCTTCCCGTCCGACAATATGGGGTGAGTAATCGTTATCCTGATATCTAGAAGCTCTTTTTTGGTCATAAGACAGTGGCAGAAACATTATGTAAAAATTAACTTGCAAATAACACAAAAAAACATTAGTTATGGGATTGGTTACGGGATTACAGGATCGTAAAATGGCAGCCATTTCCTTTGGCACCGTCCTCTTTCATTTTTTTGTTGCCAATCAGTTGTGTTCTGACAAGGTAGGAGTGGTATACAGAAGATAGCCCTATTTGGTAAAAGTCCAAGTCCATATTATGGCAAGAACAGCTCAAATAAGCAAAGAGAAACGTCAGTCCATCATTACTTTAAGACTAGAAGGTCAGGCATTCAGAATATTGCAAGAACTTTGAAAGTTTCTTCAAGTGCAATCGCAAAAACCATCAAGTGCTATGATGAAAGGGTTCTCATGAGGACCGCCACAGGAAAGGAAGACCCAGAGTTACCTCTGCTGCAGAGGATAAGTTCATTAAAGTTAACTGCACCTCAGATTGCAGCCCAAATAAATGGTAGCCAAAATAATGTGCAACTGGGCATTTTTATACATGAACCTAAGCATGATGGGATGTTAATTGCTTAATTAACTCAGAAACCACACCTCTGTGGAAGCACCTGCTTTCAATATACTTTGTATCCCTCATTTAAACAAGTGTTTACTTTATTTTGGCAGTTACCTGTATCTCTCTCATCAAAATCAACATTTCCCAAATGGTGGGCCAGGAAGCAGTAGTATGGTTTGATAGTGTTTCACGTTGTTTCATGACACCCTCACATGGAACAGTTTCAGTGTGTAATGGTGTCTTATGATCCCCAGGATGTCACTGTGTGATCTTCCAGTTTCCTGTGTGCATCATGTGAGCAGCACCAGATGTTATTGGACCCTGAGCTGGGCCATGGGTAGCAATAGATACAGTATTCTACCTGTTGTTTTTTTGCAGTCAAAATGTTTAAAGCAACAAATTGACACTTAAACAGAGGTCCCCACCCTAAGAAATAATATTTTAACAGGCAAGACTGAAGGACACCTATGCCCTGTCAGACAGTACAGGCAGAGCAAAGGACCCCTCAGCACTCACTGCCAGCACAAGAAAGGCTGTTTGATCATCATCATCATTCTGAGAAGGGTCATCTTTGAATTATCTTGACTGGAATCAACTTTAAACTCATAAGATCCACACACTTCTTCGTTTTTTTTCTACATTTGTCTGAGGTCTTTTCAAATAACTTTTGAAAAGCCACACTGGACGCTTGTATTGTGTACTTTATGTCCATAATATACAGCATACAATCTTGAACACATACAGTGGAGTGGGCCTAAGATAAAAGGAAATAACATCATATATGAAATATCACTGTACCATCATTCTCATTGCTGGTCATAAAGACTGCTCTGTTGATGCCGTCATAATATTTAGGCCAACTTCTCTGACGTAGCTCTGTTATATTATCTTCACTGACTGTAAACTGATACCTGTTTTGGTTTATAGGCGAGAGTGAGACTGCTTTAACTCGATACTTGACTCCTAGTGGACTTCATCCAAATGCTTTTGTCCAATAGACTGTAGGCTACTGCCTGTATGGAGGCTTCATCACAGTAGTCTAAATTGGCTTCCTTTCATAGACTTCTGCACTTCATCTGCACTAATCTGAAAACAAAGGATAAGACATAGCAGTTTGGGGGATTTCAGACATGTGATATTACCTCTCAGGTTCCTTCATATCAGTGCAGACGAGGGGAAGCAGACAGAGAGAGGGATCCCCTTTAGACTATTGCGATGCACCCTAGGTGTCGGTGTCACGTTCTGACCTTTATTTCCTTTGTTTTGTCATTATTTAGTATGGTCAGGGCGTGAGTTGGGGTGGGCAGTCTATGTTTGTTTTTCTATGATTTGGGTATTTCTATGTTTCGGCCTAGTATGGTTCTCAATCAGAGGCAGGTGTCATTAGTTGTCTCTGATTGAGAATCATACTTAGGTAGCCTGGGTTTCACTGTGTGTTTGTTCCGGTCTCTGTGTTTGAACCAGATAGGGCTGTTTTGGGGTTTCCACATTTATTGGTTTGTAGTGTTCATGTTTATCTTTTTTTATTAAACATGAATCAATATAACCACGCTGCGTTTTGGTCCTCCTCTACTTCACCACAAGAAAACCCTTACAGTCGGAGTCTAAATAGAACATTGTTCAGAAATCTTATGCACGTCTTAAAATTATACGATAAGTAAACATACAGTTGAATTCAGAAGTTTACATACACTTAGGTTGGAGTAATTAAAACTAATTTTTCAACCACTCCACAAATTTCTTGTTAACAAACTATAGTTTTGGCAAGTCGGTTAGGACATCTACTTTCTGCATGACACAAGTCATTTTTCCAACAATTGTTTCCAACAATTTATTTCACTTATAATTCACTGTATCACAATTCCAATGGGTCAGACATTTACATACACTGAGTTGACTTTGCCTTTAAACAGCTTGGAAAATTCCAGAAAATTATGTCATGGCTTTAGAAGCTTCTGATAGGCTAATTGACATCATTTGAATCAATTGGAGGTGTACCTGTGAATGTATTTCAAGACCTACCTTCAAACTCAGTGCCTCTTTGCTTGACATCATGGGAAAATCAAAAGAAATCCGCCAAGACCTCAGAAATAAAATTGTAGACCACAAGTCTAGTTCATCCTTGGGAGCAATTTCCAAATGCTTGAAGGTATCATGTTGATCTGTAGAAACAATGGGACCACGCAGCCGTCATACCGCTCACGAAGGAGACGCGTTCTGTCTCCTAGAGATGAATGTACTTTGGTGCGAAGTGCAAATCAATCCCAGAACAACAGCAAAAGACCTTGTGAAGATGCTGGAGGAAACAGGTCCAAAAGTTAAAGCTTGGTCACAAATGGGTCTTCCAAATGGACAATGACCCTATGCATACTTCCAAAGTTGTGGCAAAATGGCTTAAGGACAACAAAGGCAAGGTATTAGAGTGGCCATCACAAAGTCCTAACCTCAATCCTATAGAACATTTGTGGGCAGAACTGAAAAAGCATGTGCAAGCAAGCAAGCCTACAAACCTGACTCAGTTACACCAGCTCTGTCAGGAGGAATGGGCCAAAATTCACCCAACTTATTGTGGGAAGCTTGTGGAAGGTTACCTGAAAAGTTTGACCCAAGTTAAACAATTTAAAGGCAATGCTACAAAATACTAATTGTGTGTATGTCAACTTCTGGCCCACTGGGGATGTGATGAAAGAAATAAAAGCTGAAATAAATAATTATTTATTCTATTATTCTGACATTTCAGATTCTTAAAATAAAGCAGTGTTCCTACCTGACCTAAGACAGGGAATTTTTACTAGGATTAAATGTCAGGAATTGTGGAAAAACTGAGTTTAAATGTATTTGGCTAAGGTGTATGTAAACTTCCTACTTCAACTGTATGATAGCCCTAATAAACCATTCGGATGGAGGAAATGTAAAATGTAAAAATGTAAAAGGAGAATGAAAAATTGGAAAGTATATTTACTCACAGATGTGTTTTTGTTTGTTTGCTGCCATTTTTGGCTCAAGTTCAACCACATCCCAAATGTATGATTAATCATTTTAGTGTGGCCATGCCTATAAATAAATCTACTTCAAATCCATTCTTATGAAATAGCATAAGGTGTCCTTATCCAATGAGTCAGGGCCCTATTTAGAGGAGTTAGGGTAAGGGTTGACACAGGAATGGAACATAAGGCTTAGGTTATGCCAAGATTAGATTAGGGTTGTGAATGAGACTAGGATTAGGGTTGAACCGGGATGTGTCCATGAAAGGGATAGGGGGATACCTGGTAAGTTGTCCAACAGAATGTATTCCACTGAAATGTGTCTTCCTCATTTAACCCAACCCCTCTGAATCAGAGAGTTGCTGGGGGCTGCCTTAATTGACATCCACGTCTTCGGCGCCCAGGGAACAGTGGGTTAACTGCTAGCTAAGGTTAGAGTTGTGGTTGAGGCCAGGGTTGAACCAGGATGTGGACACGAAGCTAGGGTAAACCTGCCCTTTTTATTTTTTACTTTTTTGAAAATACTAATATTAATGGACCAAAATGCCCCAACATTTAAAAGTACAGGTAGATGCAAAAATATCATTTTAGCCTGTGGTGCCTAATCCTAAACATTATAATAAAAACCCATACACCAATGCAACACTGTATAATTTGCATAGTCATATGGTCTTCCTGTTTGTTAGATGTAGAATCAACAAAATGGCTGCCGTACAGCAGCCACTCTCCCTCCCCACCCTCTGTAGCAGCCTACCTGCAGCTGGGTAGAGCTTGTCAAACTTGGCAGAGCAGGCCTCCTTGCACTGCCTGTCTGTGTTGAGCGGTTCTCATTCCCTTCCAGTCCTTTGTAGAAAAAAAGAGAAACAGACGCCTGGTCCCTCATCGTAGTAATACGGAAGTTTGTTGTTGTCTTCCTTTCCCTGCACTGACTTCCCCTCATTCATCTTACGACTGCAAAACGGCTCTGACAGAAGGCCACTTGTCAGTAACAAAAGTGGTTACAGTACATGTTCTCTTGCCAGTTTCCACAGTTCTTCAATAGCAGAAAGCCAGGGTTAGGGTTATGGTTGAGGCTGGGGTTAGGGTTATGGTTGAGGCTAGGGTTGAACTGGGATCTGTACATGAAAATAGGGTTGGGCTAAGGGTTATGACTATGGATAGAGTTACTTCTGTAAGTAAAATGTATTCCCATTGTAAGGTTAGGGTTAGTACTTGTATCCTACTTTCTATCCTGCTTTTTGACCCTAGGTTCAGGAGCTCAGCTCTGGGTTGCTCAAGCTCAATGTAACCACTGCACATGACTTTACATTTGGAAAATGGACAATATTTACTTGAAGATACAAGAAAGGTAACCATAAGGTCTTGTAGTTGGGGATAGGCTTCTTTATTTCTCAATTTCTGTTTGTGAAATGCTTGATTACTCAACTACAATAAAAACATGAACACTGCTAGTCATTTCCATGTTTTATGACTGAAACCATGGGGTCTGTGACCGACAGCGAGACACTCCTAGGTAATAAAAACCTACTTGTTGATAAGGGGTCCAAAGGACGTTCCCTGCCTGTGGACAGAAGCGCATAGAACAGGATTTGAAAATAAACTTGACATCTTCTGTTGGGGGAATCTACAGTCTTGGCCTACCAGCGTCAAAACGATGGCATATCCACTCTTACATGTCTTTTTACTTGGAGTTATGCTTCCTATAGCTTCGTCCATGAGTGAGTATATTCTGTTTCTTTAACATCCTGCATTTTCTCTACGAACCCCTGTTAATCGCTTTGACTGCTTTAACTATAGTATGTGTGCTACTGTAACCAGGTCACTGAGCTCCTACTTGGTCATAATTCCTTTATGTCCAGTTATATCAAAGCAAAATAAGCAAAGTAAGGCAAACAAGGTTACTAAGTCTAGTATTGTAAATAATGTTGTATTTTTTTCTCTGAAATGAATGAATTATGAATGAATTGTAAGGCTGAAGGCCATCCAATGTAAGGCTGAAGTTACATTTGTGAGTGGGATCATTTATCAATATGATTGTGATGAATATTGAGAAAATGTTGAGAGAAGTGTGAAGATGATGCTAGGAATGGAAAACCTTGCTTTTCAATCGCAGGTGTGTCAGACTCAGAAATAAAAAAAATAATCAGACAGCTGAGATGGTTCAATTTAGATTTAGAATGCACTTGCAAATCATTAATAGAAACTGTATTTTTGCTGTTGAAGAACTCTGTCAAAACTGGCAAGAGAACATGTACTGTAACTACTCAGTGACTGACAAGTGGCCATCTTCTGTCAGAGCCATTTTGCAGTAGTAAGATGGACGAGGGGAAGGCAATGGAGGGAAAGGAAGACGACAAACAACTGCAGTATTACTACAATGAGGGAAAAGGCGCCTGTTTTCCTTTCTTCTACAAAGGACTGGAAGGGAATGAGAACCGCTTCAACACAGACAGGCAGTGTATGAATGCCTGCTCTGACAAGTTTGAAGAGCTCTACCCAGCTGCAGGTAGGCTGCTACAGAGGGTGGGGAGGGAGAGCGGCTGCTGTATGGCGGCCATTTTGTTAGGTGTAGACTCTAAGAGGATTCATGAACATAAAATATAAGATATTAACAAAACCACATAAAAAGCAAACAGACAGCATACACAGCAATCCTATAATCTGATTATTATGCTACACTAACCTCTCAAAATGATCCATCCATTTAAAGAGGAATCGTTGAGCTGTTCATAGAAGTTTGTCAAACCAATTCATATTCCTCATCTATTCTCTCTGCTTTCTCAGATGGAGTGTGTGGCCTCCCAGTGGACCATGGTAGTTGTTTTGCTATGTTGCTGATGCACTACTACAACGCAGAAGAGGGGAACTGTCGTGTCTTCCACTACAGCGGCTGTCAGGGCAATGGCAACCGCTTCGAGACCCGAGAGCAGTGTCTGCAGACATGCATGGGTCAGTTCACTATTTATTGTTGTGATGCCACTATTTCTCATCTCTTCCTCTGAGGTAATGGCAATATACCTAAATATGCACAAAAAAAATCAACAACCCATCATATTCAATATAATGAACCTACACAATTCTATATTTCTCTACTGCCACGTGTAAAGGCTCGTTTATGTATGAAAATAGTTTGTAGACGTTGAAGTGCATTTGAATCATTAAGGTGCAATTGTCCTTTACAACAGACATTCACCTGGCTAACTGTTTGGACTGTTCTTCTTAGTCCATTAGAGGTCCTTCCTCCACAGCGTTATTGCAACTCTGTCTCCATTATGCTTGTTCGTCCCGTTCATGTGAGAAATTATTCTTCTGCAGCCAAAGCAGGAAGGTTTGGTGGTGCTATGGAACCAGGAACCAACCCAGATGAGAGCTCCACTAATGCAGGTGCATCAATACCTTTGTGTACAGATAAGAAATGAGCTAATATCTTGATGATAATCTTTGTAATTGAGCTATATTGTGGTTATGAAAGAGTTGCTTTTGTATTTTTGGTTCTTAATCCTAACTGTCTTTGTTGTGTTTGTCTCAGGACTGATTGTGGGTATTTTAGGAGGAATTGTGTTCGCAGTGGCGGTGATCTCTGCTATTGTTCTTTTTGTTGTCCAAAGGTAAGCAAAGGTGCAGCAATGTACTCTTACAAAGTCAATACAGTAAAACTAAATGAAGGAAAGGGGTGAGAATCCATCTTTGGATTTCATGGTAATATCAATAAGTATGTTAACTCTGGAAATTATTAGATTCAGATTTAAGATTTGATTACACTGAAATGTTTACATGTTTTTTCTTACCTCACAGGAAAGAGAAATCAAGAAAAGGAAGTGAGCAGGTACCAACTCTTGAGATGAAGTAAAGATGCATCACCCTCAAGCCTTGTTTTGGATTGTGTTTAAATGTGTTATGTTTTAAATGTTGTACTCTATTTTGGTTTAATAAAAAAGGAAAATGTATCCCATGCCTTATCCATATATTTTTTGGTTTACAAACTGTGGGATGTTGACAAAGTTAGCAGGTGATGAGCATTAACCAAACTGTAAATAATGCCTGCATATTGTATGTTGAATTTTGTAACAAGGACTGATCTGATCAACCCTCAAACTGGTCTCAGACGTATAAACTGATCAACTCTCTTTTTCAGAAACCTAAACACTTATTCATGTTCAAATTACAATGCCATGTTTTATGCAGTGGGAGCTGGTGGGATGAGCTATAGGAGGATGGGCTCATTGTAAGGACTGGAATTAAATAATTGGAACGGAGTCAAATGTGATTGCCATATGTTTGATACCGTTCCATTTATTTCATTCCAGCCATTACAATGAGCCTGTCCTCCTATAGCTCCTCCCACCATCCTCCACTGGTTTTAAGTTAATTATTTTTCAAATAAGTCTATCTTATAAACAATTCAATAGATTGTTGAAAGGATTTACGTTTTTAAATTTGGATATGAATGTTTGCATTTGTTCTTTATTGTACAAACGTGAAAATAAATGCATTTTCATAATTTGGTATGGTCTTTTTCTTCCAAGTTGTCCAAGCACATGGAAAAATAAACTGATATGAAAAAGTCAACTGTTTGTTAAGTGATTGTTTTGCTCTGTGAAATATATATAAAAAATCCCACTTATGATTTTTGATCTCCCAAAAATCCCTGGCATATTTTAGATGGATTACATTTAAAATGTACTTTAGGTCTCTAAATATAGTTCTATTCAGTTATACTAGAGGGTAGAGATTTTATGTTGTTATACACTAAAGGGAACACTTAAACAACACTATGTAACTCCAAGTCAATCACACTTCTGTGAAATCAAACTGTCCACTTGGGAAGCAACACTGATTGACAATACATTTCACATGCTGTTGTGCAAATGGAATAGACAACAGGTGGAAATTATAGGCAATTAGCAAGACACCCCCAATAAAGGAGTAGTTCTGCAGGTGGTCACCACAGACCACTTCTCAGTTCCTATGATTCCTGGCTGATGTTTTGGTCACTTTTGAATGCTGGCGGTGCTTTCACTCTAGTGGTAGCATGAGACAGAGTCTACAACCCACACAAGTGGCTCAGGTAGTGCAGCTCATCCAGGATGGCACATCAATGCGAGATGTGGCAAGAAGGTTTGCTTTGTCTGTCAGCGTAGTGTCCAGAGCATGGAGGCGCTAGCAGGAGACAGGGAGACAGGCCAGTACATCAGGAGACGTGGAGGAGGCCGTAGGAGGGCAACAACCCAGCAGCAGGACCGCTACCTCCGCCTTTGTGCAAGGAGGAGCAGGAGGAGCACTGCCAGAGCCCTGCAAAATGACCTCCAGCAGGCCACAAATGTGCATGCGTCTGCTCAAACGGTCAGAAACAGACTCCATGAGGGTGGTATGAGGGCCCGACATCTACAGGTGGGGGTTGTGCTTACAGCCCAACACCGTGCAGGACGTTTGGCATTTGCCAGAGAACACCAAGATTGGCAAATTCGCCACTGGCGCCCTGTGCTCTTCACAGAGATGAAAACAGGTTCACACTGAGCACGTGACAGATGTGATAGAGTCTGGAGACGCTGTGGAGAATGTTCTGCTGCCTGCAACATCCTCCAGCATGACCGGTTTGGCGGTGGGTCTGTCATGGTGTGGGGTGGCATTTCTTTAGGGGGCCGCACAGCCCTCCATGTGCTCGCCAGAAGTAGCCTGACTGCCATTAGGTACCGAGATGAGATCCTCAGATCCTCAGAGATGCTGGTGCGGTTGGCCCTGGGTTCCTCCTAATGCAAGACAATACTAGACCTCATGTGGGTGGAGTGTGTCAGCAGTTCCTGCAAGAGGAAGGCATTGATGCTATGGACTGGCCCGCCCGTTCCCCAGACCTGAATCCAATTGAGCACATCTGGGACATCATGTTGTAGCGGTATTTATTTGAGAGGGGTATAGAAAGATTTTGTTCGGGCGCCAGGCAGGTATTAACCATGCCGAAAGGAAAAGAGTAGAATAGACAGAGTACCACTACCAGACCCACACACATCAGCAGAAGAGACTGCCTAGAGTGTAGCCTGTTTACCAGATAGCCAGTGGAGAGAAAAGAGAATACACACCATATAAAACCCACATCACAGCACAGGGGTAACCCAAACAAGAATACCTCATACAATAATACTAATACTAATAATGGCAGAGCAATTCAACAGCAACTTCATACAAGAACGAACCCAGTCATCAACATAGGATTTGCAATAATCTGTATTATTTTCTAGTGGGTGAGTGCAGAGGGTATGAATGGGGGGGGGGTTCATCGACACAACAAAGGCCTTAAAAATGTCCAGTCTTCTCGGCCACATGTCATTAGTACACCTCACCTCAATACAGTTCACATAACAATACACAACTTGCAAGCAACCTCCCTTTTAACTAAAATGTCCATCAAAATACTTCTGGCAGGGCAATAATAGTCCAGCTCTAATGAACTTCAAGGGGAAGTGCATTTGAAAAATAGAGTCTGTTGCAGGGTAAAGCACTGGAACGAGAGGGAAGAGAAAGAGAGAGAAAAAGAGAAATCTTAGCTGTGGTCTTCAGGCCTGCCGGTGTCTGACTGTCCGATGGTTTGTTGATTTGCTTGTTAAAGCTTCGCGCAACAATGTTGCTACTAATCCATGCGATCCATAACGGGCGCGGTCCCAAACAAAAACAACCACGATCTAAAGCGATCACACCGATGATTGAGTTAAATACTTTATAATCTACAAACGCTGAAAACAAACAAAACTTCTGCAGCACAGCACACACACAATCAAACTGTCGCGCCACCCAAGAGCTCCTCCCCAAAGAGCTGAACGAACTCTCTTTATCGCCTCCTTCCTTACTGCTCATGCGCTCTTAAAGTGGCAGTGCACGGTGAAGGCTCCGAGCAGATTTCGCCACAATGTCTCGCTCCATCCACCAACGCCACGTTGCACCACAGACTGTCCAGGAGTTGGCGGATGCTTTAGTCCAGGTCTGGGAGGAGATCCCTCAGGAGACCATCCGCCACCTCATCAGGAGCATGCCCAGGCGTTTTAGGGAGGTCATACAGGCACGTGGAGGCCACACACACTACTGAGCCTCATTTTGACTTGTTTTAAGGACATTACATCAAAGTTGGATCAGCCTGTAGTGTGGTTTTCCACTTTAATTTTGAGTGTGACTCCAAATCCAGACCTCCATGGGTTGATACATTTGATTTCCATTGATCATTTTTGTGTGATTTTGTTGTCAGCACATTCAACTATGTAAAGAAAAAAGTATTTAAGAATATTTAATTCATTCAGATCTAGGATGTGTTATTTTAGCGTTACGTTTATTTTTTTGAGCAGTGTATAATGCACAGTGTAATAGCACTATAAAATGTCTTTCTTCAGACACCCACATACAGGTCGAAAGATCCCTGTTAGGGGTATCATCTCATGCAAGACCAAGGGAGTAATCCATCTCATCACCTGTTCATGTGGAAAAGCCTATGTAGGACAAACGAAAAGACAATTAAAACAACGCATAGCTGAACACCGCAGCTCAATCAGGTGTAAGAACATTTGACTATCCGGAAGCAGCTCACTTTGTTGAAGCTAACCATCCCATTTCCTCCCTCAAATACACAGGCATTGAGCATGTTGCTCTAACAAGGAGAGGAGGTAACATTGAGATCCCACTACTACAAAAAGAGGCTTACTGGATATCCTATCTAAAAACATTGACCCCTGGTGGTCTGAATATTGACTTTGATCTCAGGCCCTTCTTATGAACACAAGTCTTGTAAATGTAAAAATCTTCTTTTTACAGCATATTAGCGTACACTGTTGATGATGATCATTATAAATGAAGGTTGACCCAATATAACATGTAACAAAAATGAAATACGAAATTATGTGAAATTGAATGAAACAATGTATGTTGACGCTAATATGATGTACACTATTCCATTATGTTTCTATATGATAACAATATGATAACAATAGCATAATATCTTGATACAAAATCCCTCCTCAGCTCCTCCAACACTTCCACAATGCATCATAGTTTAAATGTTGCAAAGGTTCTGGGTCATTTGTGGTGACTGCTATGAGTTTTGGGAAGTGCACAAATGTTCTGAGATATGAACAGTGTTGTGATTTTGTTTTGGAACGCTGTGATAACACGCAGCATGTTACTTGCAGGGATGACATTTTAGAGTAAAAAGTTGCTCTGGGAACACACCAATGTAAAATCTTATATTCCACATTCTATTCTATAACATATTTTAAAATTGTACCTTTATTTAACCAGACAAGTCAGTTAAGAACACATTCTTATTTTCAATGACAGCCTGGGAACAGTGGGTTAACTGCCTGTTCAGGGGCAGAACGACAGATTTGTACCTTGTCAGCTCAGGGGTTTGAACTCGCAACCTTCCGGTTGCTACTCTAACACTCTAACCACTAGGCTACTCTCTAACCACTTCACTTGCTCTCCCAATTCCACCGCTAGTTACCTGACTTTTTTCTTCCCTTGGTACTGGAGATTCAGTGTACTCAGATGGCAAGTGATGTCAGTCAACGTGGCCAAATATATTTTCCACTCAGGAATTTTCAAGTCTTCTTATTTGAGAGGAATTTGTGTATTTGGGGGAGGAGACTCAAAAACCACTCAAGTACTCTGCCACAAGATAACCATCTCACCTCGTTGTGCATCACCAAGTCACTGTTAGGAGTGTGTATTGGAGGCGAAGTCAGGTGCAGGAGAGCAGAATGTAGTGAACAGGCACACTTTTTATTCCGGTCAAAATGACAGCACAAAATACATAAAATGTGCTCAAAACCCGGAACATAGACAAAAAGTAATGCGCGTAACAATATCCACAATATCAAAATACACGTAACACAAACAATCCTACACAAAGACATGATGGGGAACAGAGGGATAAATACATATGAATTGATTGTGGAATAAAAACCAGGTGTGCAGGGAACAAGACAAAACAAATGGATACATGAAAAATGGAGCGGCGATGGCTAGAAAGCCAGTGACGTCGACCGCCGAACGCCGCCCGAACAAGGAGAGGAGCCGACTTCGGCGGAAGTCGTGACAGTCACTGTATTTTGTCTCATACTCCTGCAGCAGTTCACGAAACTGCCGATGATTCAGTGCTCTTGAAACAATACAGTTGACCACTTGTACAAGCAGTTGCATCACATTCTTCAACTCACTGTTCTTGAGTTTTGCCACGAGTCCCTCCTGATGTATGATGCAATGAAACACAGCGAAGTTGGGGGATCCCTTCTCTCTTCTCATTACCCCGACAAGTCCCTTCTCTTTCCCAGGCACATTTGGGGTTCCATCAGGGCACACACATGCGAGATTTGACCTGTTCAGATTGTTCTCATCCATAAAGGTCTGAAGTGCATTCAACACATCCTCTGCTCTCATTTGACTCTTGCAGTGGTAGTAAGCACAACATTTCTTACCAATTAGATTCATCTTTCGGGAACCAGTGCATATGCATAACTGAGCGATGTCCCAAACATCTGTGCGTTCGTCCAATGCTATTCTGAAACACGGAGCCGCTGATATATCCTCGTTTAGATCCTTACCAATGTACTTTCCTATTTCTTCAACCCTTCTTATTATGGTTGTGTCCGATTAGTTGCAGTCCTTTAATTTGTTTTAGAATTGCATCTTTGTTACTGAAATAAGCATGAATTATTTATACTAGATTGGTAGTTTGATTCGACCAAAGATGGGGATAAATACTGACTTCGATGCAGCCCAAAACCTTCATTCTGCTCTCCACCTCCCGCCTCTGTATCTAGCCTTGTTGAGAGCCTGGCAACAGTTTACTCAACTGCAGATGTTGATGCAGCAGCTCAACATCATATTATACTGCCACCTATTGGGCAAGCAAAATAGTGCAGTTTGTGTTTGTGTAATTTGACTGCTTAGAAACTATTTGAAATTGTGCTGTATTGGGTAGTCTGCAGGGTTGGGTAGGTTACTTTCTAAATGTAATCCGTTACAGTTACTGTTAAATGTAATCCGTTACCTGTCCAAAATAGTAATCAGTAATGTAACTTTTTGATTACCCAAACTCACTGTTCAAACTCTGATTACATTCAGTTACTTTTAGATTACTTTCCCCTTAAAATGCATTAGAAGAAGACAAAAATGTATGTTACCAATTGAACACATCTATTGCAGGATAAATCCATGTTAAAGTTTACATAGGTGGCCATATATGGATGTTACATTTTACATTATGGGATGGTTATGTAGGCTTCTTCTAACCCATCAGTTTCTACTACACATGGGCTCCCGAGTGGCAAAACGGTCTAAGGCTTTGCATCTCAGTGCTAGAGGTGTCACTACAGACCCTGGTCCGATTCCAGGTTGTATCACAACCGTCTGTGATTGGGAGTCCCGTAGAGCGGTTAGGGTTTGGCCAGGGTAGGCCGCTATTGTAAATAAGAATTAGTTCATAACTGACTTGCCTAATAAAATAAAAATATATTAATACGAAAAAATTATATCTTTACATTAAAAACCAAAGTCTATCAGAATTCCAGTCATTCCAATGAATGCAATACCTCTTGAAAAATAGAACTTGGAAGTATAGATTAGCCAAAGTATTTTACCTGAGCATAACCCCAAAAGTAAGGATTTATTAGCCAGCCCTGCTCTGTTGTTTATGATTTTGTTGTCATGGAGGACTGATTGGGCTCATTGATTCAAGTTGAAAAATAAATGCTGCGTTACATGGAATGGCATGCTTTGAGCACTACTGAAAGGTGCTATATACATGTGAGAAATTAATGCCATATTCTGCATTTGCTATGGGTCTATTGTTTACCTTTTTGTTGGTGACACTTTGATATCTTGATAATAGTGAATCGACTCTGTTGGACGAGCATGCTTTTGCGGCACGGTCGATAGCGCGCCGGACCTCGGGCTCGAGGGTTCGAGACCTGCTCCCTGCTGTTTCATTACAATATGTTTAAAGGGAAAATCCACAGATGAAACAATAACAAAACGGAACGCCTCGCCTCTGTTTTGGTAAAAAGCTGACCACTGCTGTCCTCCTTACTTCCAAGCGTTAATTCAAGTTGGATAATCTTTGGATGCTGACAGCAGTCGCACAATTGAAAAACAGCTTGGACTGTAGCCTACAAACGCCTATTCCTGCTCTTTTCCCGCGTTCCATCAAACACATATGGTGTCATCATAGTGGTCTCTGATTTATGGTCAGATCGCTCACGTTGAACAAATTTACTTTACGCCTTTTTTCAATGCTGTTTTGAATTTCATTGAGAAAACAGAGAAGTGTCAAAGATTTTTTCCACAAACATCCTTTCTGAATTTCAAAGTAATCCTCGAAGAATCTATAATCGGATTATAATATGTTTTGCTTGTATTTTAACAAATTACAGTTCGTTTTTTGTAATCCCGTACGTGTAACACATTACATATAATCTGTTACTCCCCAACCCTGGTAGTCTGTACATTTAAAATATAAATATTACTGCGAGCCGCCAATCAAGGCAATATGACTGGACTATATCAACAATTGACGAATGAAACAAATACTAAAATATCGTTTGGGGGAGTTTTCCTTTAACCATTATAAATTTCAATTTCAACGGGGTGACGTCAGGGTTGGACGTCCCAATGATACAGTATAGCAATGAAAGAGAGGGAACCCTTGCTTTGCACGCCTTTTAACTTCAGTACTCCCCTGGGAGTAGAGTAAACTCAGTTCAGTTACGCTGTGTGCACTGCTGTCACAGTAGCCTTTTTACGACATAACACCGCTGTCGTTTTTAGGCGCATATGTTGGATTTTAATGTCAGAAAACCAAGGAAAATTAATTTGTTTTTATCAAGCTTCAGTATAGTCCAGTAACGTTACATATAATTATTGCATCCGAGTTTATCGAATAAATACGATTTAGAAAGAAATGGAGGGGCTCTTCCACGAAGATTTGGCAGCCTTGTCAGATTTGGATGAACAAAGTTTGTTGGAATCCCTGAGTCAACGGTTCAAACAAGATCGCATCTATGTAAGTACATGTTCAGACTTGAAATGTGCATGTGACTGTTTTGGGGAAATCAACGTGGTTTCAGAGCATGTCCTATTGTTCTGTACGTAAATCCGATACATTAATTTAGTGTGATATGTTACGTTTTCGCATGGTATTAATTTGTGGATGTCCATCATTCATTTCGTATGATATGTTACGAATTACAATTTGTATGTTACGTTACGAATTGCAATTCGTACGATATGTTACGAATTTGAAAAAGGAAGTATGATCTGTTACAAATTCCAATTTCTAATGTGTTGTAGCTAACGTTAGCTAGGTGGCTAACACTAAGGTTAGCTAGCAGGGCTAACGTTAGTGCTAGGGGTTAGGGCAGGGTTTCGTAACTGATTCCCTCGGGAGTGGTTTTATTTGGCCCCCCAAGTTTTCTGAGCAAACAAAAACTCAACAATGTTGAAGGGTTGGGATCTATGAACAACACAAATATTCAGTCATATATCAACATGTCATTTTAATTCATGCCATTGTTTGCTGCCAGAACAAAACCTTAGTCAAATAAATTGTAATTGTCAGATGGTTCGTCAACAAGTATAGACTAACAGTGAAATGCTTATTTAGGCCCTTCCCAACAATGCAGAATACAACAAATAAAAAAAGAATAATAGTAACACAAGGAATAAATACAAAATGAGATATGATAGCTTGGCTATATACGGTGCATTTGGAAAGCAGACCCCTTGACTTTTTACACATTTTGTTACGTTACAGCCTTGTTCCGAAATGGATTAAATAACATTGTTTGCCTCATCAATCTACACACACTACCCCATAATGGCAAAGTGAAAACAACAGTTTTTTTAGACATTTTTGCAAATATATAAAAAACCGAAATACCTTATTTGCTGTGAGACTTGAAATTGAGCTCCGGTGCATCCTGTTTCCATTGATCATCCTTGAAATGATTCTACAACTTCATTGGAGTCCACTTGTGGTCAATTCAATTGATTGGACATAATTTGGAAAGGCACACCTGTCTATATAAGGTCCCACAGTTGACAGTGTATGTCAGAACAAAAACCAAGCCATGAAGTCGAAGGAATTGTCTGTAGAGCTCCGAGACAGGATTGTGCCGAGGCACAGATCTGAAGAAGGGTACCAAAACATTTCTGCAGCACTGAAGGTCCCCAAGAACACAGTGGCCTCCATCATTCTTAAATGGAAGAAGTTTGGAACCACCAAGACTCTTCCTAGAGCTGGCAGCCCGGCCAAACTGAGCAATTGGGGGAGAAGGGTCTTGGTCAGGGAGGTGACCAAGAACACGATGCTCACTCTGACAGAGCTCCTTTGTGGCGATGGGAGAACCTTCCAGAAGGACACCCATCTCTGCAGCACTCCACCAATCAGGCCTTTATGGTAGAGTGGTCAGACGGAAGCCACTCTTCATCAAAAGGCACAGCAGCACACTTAAAGTTTGCCAAAAGGCACCTAAAGGACTCAGACCATGAAAAACAAGGTTCTTTGGTCTGATGAAACCAAGATTGATGTCTTTGGCCTGAATGCCAAGCGTCACGTCTGGAGGAAACCTTGCACCATCCCTACGGTGAAGCATGGTGGTGGCAGCATCATGCTGTGGGGATGTTTTTCAGCGACAGGGACTGGAAGATCAGTCAGGATTGAGGGAAAGATGAATGGAGCACACAGCCAAGACCAC